>NC_077227.1:44802908-45521658 GCF_027887165.1 Monodelphis domestica
ATACCAAGGGGGGACCACACTCTGATTATCTGGGCAGAGCTGAACACCTGGGCAGTTGGGCTGTGATCAGGGGCCCCGCGCTCTAAGAAACCTCGGAGGCTGGGAAGAACTAGTCTGAGACAACCTAAATTCACAGAAAACCCGCCCATATCACCCATATCCCAGACCAAAAAGGAAAGGGGAATAAAACCACCAAAGAGATGGCTCACATGGCCCAAAATAAAGCCTCCAGGAAGAAAGGGAAAAAAGGTGACTATCAAAAACTTTTATGGTGGGAGTACCCAAGGAAAAGAAGAGAATGAAGATGAAATCCAAAAAAAAAAATCAGAACATGCCTCCCAAAATGGAAACTATCAACAAGCTATGGAAGATCTCAAACTGGAGCTTACCCAAAAGATGGAAACCTTCTGGAAAGAAAAATGGAGAAAGAGTATCAGCAGTCTGATAGATAAGACTGCACAATTGGAGAAAGAGCTGAAGCATCCAATAGAAGGGCAGACAAAGCTGAAAAGCAAAACCAGTCCCTAATGACCAGAATTAAGCAACTCGAAGAAAGTGAGATCATAAAACAGCAAGAATCAATAAAGCAAAGCCAAAAAATTAATAAATTAGAAGAAAACATAAAATATCTCACTGAAAAGGTCACAGACTTGGAAAACAGAGGAAGAAGAGACAACCTCCAAATTATCAGTCTCCCCAAAAAAACAGAGATAAACAATAATCTCAATGTTATTCTACAGGAGATTATAGAAGAAAATTGCCCACATGTTCTGGGGAGAGGGGGCAAAATAGAAGTAGAAAGGGTTCATAGAACACCTTCTATACTAAATCCCCAAAAGACAACCCCTAGGAATGTAATTGCCAAATTCAAGAGCTTCCAAGAAAATGATAAAATCCTACAAGAAGCCAAAAAGAGGAGCTTCAGATATAGGGGGGCTCCCATAAGGATCACACATGACTTGGCGGCTAACACACTAGGAGACCGCAAAGCATGGAACACGATATTTAGAAAGGCAAGAGAGCTGGGTCTCCAACCAAGAATCAACTACCCAGCAAAACTGACTATATACTTCCAGGGGAAAGTATGGGCATTCAACAAAATAGAAGATCTCCAAGCATTTGCTAAGAAAAGACCAGAACTTAGTGGAAAATTTGACATACAATCAAAGAAAGCAAGAAAAACATGAAAAGGTAAATATGACAGAAAGGGAAAAGATTAATCTTATCTTTTTCTTTAAGTCAAACTCTCTTCTATAAGGACTACATTTATATCAAATTATATATATATTAATATGTGGGGAAGTGTATTGTTTAACTCTCAAAAGTTGTATGCATCATAAGAGTAGTTAGAAGAAACATGCACAGGGAAAGATTGGGGCATCAAGAAGATTTGGTGAAAGTGGGGGCAAAGAAAGGAAAAGGGAGGGGGGAACCATCAATAATACTAAGATTTACTTTAAGAAATGGGGGGGGGGACTTCCGGTTAAGATGGCGGCTTAGAGAAAGCTGAAGTTCAGATCTCCGGAAAACCCTTCCCGACCGATCTCAAACTAGAAGCTCCTAAGGCGCCGAAATTCAAAACGATCAACAGCACAGACCCTGGGAACCCTCCTCCTGGACCTGGACCCGGTTCAAAAGGTACGGCTCCCCTTAAAAGCCAGAACCCGAGATCACTTGGACCTCAGGGGTAGGAGCGCAGAGTCCAAGGCTCCCGGAAGCGGCAGCCGCGCCGGGCTCAGAGAGCAGGGTCTGAGGAACAACAACCCTCAGGGTCTTCTACCCAAGTCCCAGTCCGGGTGAAAGTTACTGCCTGGGGCTTCCGCTGCAGAGAGCCCGTTGGTCCGGGTGAAAGTTACTGCCTGGGGCCTCCGCTGCAAAGAGCTGGTCAAAACAACAGCAACCCTCAGGGCGGGCAAGACAGCCTCACGGGCTGGATCCTGCTATCCAAGTCTCAGTGAAAGTCTGTGCTCTCGGAGCTTGGGGAAGCGGCAGCCCATCCCCCCGCAGGCCGACGAAACAGCCTCACGGCCAGCGATTCTGAAGGCAACTTCCGGAAATCGAGCCAGGGGGAGAGTGTGGCCTCGTGGTCCGACCCTTCCATTCCAGTTCCAGTGAGGCATATTCAGTTTAACCCAGGGAAAGCTCATAGAACTATCTGCCCAGGACTAAAGCCCCTGAACACCAGAAAGAGACAAGAAAAACTAATCCTCCACATTCAGAAATGGCAAACTCCACAGAACCACAGAAGCCCCAAAATACCAAGAAAAATAAGAAGAAAGGGGCGACTTTGGACACATTCTATGGAGCCAAAATACAAAATACAGAACAGACAGAAGATAATATAAAAGAAAATGCTCCAAAACCTTCCAAAGGAAATGGAAACTCTCCACAAACCTATGAAGAATTTGAATCAGAAATGACCAAAAAGATGGAAGCCTTCTGGGAGGAAAAGTTGGAAATAATGCAAAAGAAATTCACGCATCTACAAAACCAGTTTGACCAAACTGTAAAAGAAAACCAGGCTTTAAAGGCCAGAATCAGGCAGCTGGAAGACAATGATCGTGTAAAAGAGCAAGAATCAATAAAGCAAAGCCAAAATACCAAGAAATTAGAAGAGAACATAAAATATCTCACCGACAAGGTGATAGATCTGGAAAATAGGGGGAGAAGGGATAATTTAAGAACAATTGGACTCCCAGATAAGCCAGAAATAAACACCAAACTGGACATGGTGATACAAGATATAATCAAAGAAAATTGCCCAGAGATTCTAGAACAAGGGGGCAATACATCCACTGACAGAGCTCACAGAACACCTTCTACACTAAACCCCCAAAAGACAACTCCCAGGAATGTAATTGCCAAATTCCAAAGCTATCAAACAAAAGAAAAAATCCTACAGGAAGCCAGAAAAAGACAATTTAGATATAAAGGAATGCCAATCAGGGTCACCCAAGACCTTGCAAGTTCTACTCTGAATGATCGTAAGGCATGGAACATGATCTTCAGAAAGGCCAGAGAGCTGGGTCTCCAACCAAGAATCAGCTACCCAGCAAAACTGACTATATACTTCCAAGGGAAAGTATGGGCATTCAACAAAATAGAAGACTTCCAACTTTTTGCAAAGAAAAGACCAGAGCTCTGTGGAAAGTTTGATACCGAAAATCAAAGAGCAAGGAATACCTGAAAAGGTAAATATTAAGGAAAGGGGAAAAATGTTATCTTCTTTTACTCAAACTCTCTTCTATAAGGACTACATTTATATCAACCTATGTATACTAATATGTGGGGAAAATGTAATGTATAAATAGGGGGTAAAGAAAGACCAAATAGAATAATGGTTCTCACACAAAGATTCACAGGGGAAGGGGAGGGGAAGAAAACTCCTATAAGAAGGAGAGGAAGAGAGGGGGGGGGGGGTTACTTAAACCTCAATCTCAGGGAAATCAACTCTGAGAGGGAAAAACATCCAGATCCATTGGGATCTTGAATTCTATCTTACCCAACAAGGGTAAGGAGAAGGGAAAACCAAGGGGGGGAGGGGGAGAGGGAGAACAAAAAGGGAGGGAAAGAGAGGGGGGAGGGGGAGGGAACAAAAAGGGAGGGACTAAAAAGGGAAACATCAAGGGAGGGGACAAGGGGGACTGATTCAAAGTAAATCACTGGACTAAAAGGTAGAGCCGAAGAAGAAAAGGTTAGAATTAGGGAAGGCAATCAAAATGCCAGGGAGTCCACAAATGACAATCATAACTTTGAACGTGAATGGGATGAACTCACCCATAAAACGTAGACGAATAGCAGAATGGATTAGAATCCAAAACCCTACCATATGCTGTCTTCAAGAAACACACATGAGGCGGGTTGACACCCACAAGGTCAGAATTAAAGGATGGAGTAAGACCTTCTGGGCCTCAACTGATAGAAAGAAGGCAGGAGTGGTAATCATGATATCTGATAAAGCCAATGCAAAAATAGACCTGATCAAAAGGGATAGGGAAGGTAATTATATTTTGTTAAAAGGGACTCTAGACAATGAGGAAATATCATTAATCAACATGTATGCACCAAATAATATAGCACCCAAATTTCTAATGGAGAAACTAGGAGAATTGAAGGAAGAAATAGACAATAAAACCATACTAGTGGGAGACTTAAACCAACCATTATCAAATTTAGATAAATCAAATCAAAAAATAAATAAGAAAGAGGTAAAAGAAGTGAATGAAATCTTAGAAAAATTAGAATTAATAGACATATGGAGAAAAATAAATAGGGATAAAAAGGAATACACCTTCTTCTCAGCACCACATGGCACATTCACAAAAATTGACCATACATTAGGTCACAGAAACATAGCACACAAATGCAAAAAAGCAGAAATAATGAATGCAGCCTTCTCAGATCACAAGGCAATAAAAATAATGATTAGTAATGGTACATGGAAAACCAAATCTAAAACCAATTGGAAATTAAACAATATGATACTCCAAAACCGTTTAGCTAAAGAAGAAATCATAGAAACAATTAATAATTTCATCAAGGAAAATGACAATGGCGAAACATCCTTTCAAACCTTTTGGGATGCAGCCAAAGCGGTAATCAGAGGCAAATTCATATCCCTGAAAGCTCATATTAACAAACAAGGGAGAGCAGAGATCAATCAATTGGAAATGCAATTGAAAAAACTCGAAAGCGATCAAATTAAAAACCCCCAGCAGAAAACCAAATTAGAAATCCTAAAAATTAAGGGAGAAATTAATAAAATCGAAAGTGATAGAACTATTGATTTAATAAATAAGACAAGAAGCTGGTACTTTGAAAAAACAAACAAAATAGACAAAGTACTGGTCAATCTAATTAAAAAAAGGAAGGAAGAAAAGCAAATTCACAGCATTAAAGATGAAAAGGGGGACAGCACCTCCAATGAGGAGGAAATTAAGGCAATCATTAGAAATTACTTTGCCCAATTATATGGCAATAAATACACCAATTTAGGAGAAATGGATGAATATATACAAAAATACAAACTGCCTAGACTAACAGAAGAGGAAATAGAATTCTTAAATAATCCCATATCAGAAATTGAAATCCATCAAGCCATCAAAGAACTTCCTAAGAAAAAATCCCCAGGGCCTGATGGATTCACCTGTGAATTCTATCAAACATTCAGAGAACAGTTGACCCCAATACTATACAAACTATTTGACATAATAAGCAAAGAGGGAGTTCTACCAAACTCCTTTTACGACACAAACATGGTACTGATTCCAAAACCAGGCAGGTCAAAAACAGAGAAAGAAAATTATAGACCAATCTCCCTAATGAATATAGATGCAAAAATTTTAAATAGGATACTAGCAAAAAGACTCCAGCAAGTGATCAGAAGGATCATTCACCATGATCAAGTAGGATTCATACCAGGGATGCAGGGCTGGTTCAACATTAGGAAAACCATCCACATAATTGACCACATCAACAAGCAAACTAGCAAGAACCACATGATTATCTCAATAGATGCAGAAAAAGCCTTTGATAAAATACAACACCCATTCCTATTAAAAACACTAGAAAGCATAGGAATAGAAGGGTCATTCCTAAAAATAATAAACAGTATATATCTAAAACCAACAGCTAATATCATCTGCAATGGGGATAAACTAGAGGCATTCCCAATAAGATCAGGAGTGAAACAAGGATGCCCATTATCACCTCTACTATTTGACATTGTACTAGAAACACTAGCAGTAGCAATTAGAGAAGATAAAGAAATTGAAGGTATCAGAATAGGCAAGGAGGAGACCAAGTTATCACTCTTTGCGGATGACATGATGGTCTACTTAAAGAATCCTAGAGATTCAACCAAAAAGCTAATTGAAATAATCAACAACTTTAGCAAAGTTGCAGGATACAAAATAAACCCACATAAATCATCAGCTTTTCTATATATCTCCAACACAGCTCAGCAGCAAGAACTAGAAAGAGAAATCCCATTCAAAATCACCTTAGACAAAATAAAATACCTAGGAATCTATCTCCCAAGACAAACACAGGAACTATATGAACACAACTACAAAACACTCGCCACACAACTAAAACTAGACTTGAACAATTGGAAAAACATTAACTGCTCATGGATAGGACGAGCCAATATAATAAAAATGACCATCCTACCCAAACTTATTTATCTATTTAGTGCCATACCCATTGAACTACCAAAATACTTCTTCACTGATTTAGAAAAAACCATAACAAAGTTCATTTGGAAGAACAAAAGATCAAGGATATCCAGGGAATTAATGAAAAAAAAACACATATGATGGGGGCCTTGCAGTCCCTGACCTAAAACTATATTACAAAGCAGCAGTCATCAAAACAATTTGGTACTGGCTAAGAAACAGAAAGGAAGATCAGTGGAATAGACTGGGGGAAAACGACCTCAGCAAGACAGTATACGATAAACCCAAAGATCCCAGCTTTTGGGACAAAAATCCACTATTCGATAAAAACTGCTGGGAAAATTGGAAGACAGTGTGGGAGAGACTAGGAATAGATCAACACCTCACACCCTACACCAAGATAAATTCAAAATGGGTGAGTGACTTAAACATAAAGAAGGAAACCATAAGTAAATTGGGTAAACACAGAATAGTATACATGTCAGACCTTTGGGAGGGGAAAGGCTTTAAAACCAAGCAAGATATAGAAAGAATCACAAAATGTAAAATAAATAATTTTGACTACATCAAACTAAAAAGCTTTTGTACAAACAAAACCAATATAACTAAAATCAGAAGGGAAACAACAAATTGGGAAAAAATCTTCATAGAAACCTCTGACAAAGGTTTAATTACTCATATTTATAATGAGCTAAATCAATTGTACAAAAAATCAAGCCATTCTCCAATTGATAAATGGGCAAGGGAAATGGATAGGCAGTTCTCAGATAAAGAAATCAAAACTATTAACAAGCACATGAAGAAGTGTTCTACATCTCTTATAATCAGAGAGATGCAAATCAAAACAACTCTGAGGTATCACCTCACACCTAGCAGATTGGCTAACATAACAGCAAAGGAAAGTAATGAATGCTGGAGGGGATGTGGCAAAGTAGGGACATTAATTCATTGCTGGTGGAGTTGTGAACTGATCCAACCATTCTGGAGGGCAATTTGGAACTATGCCCAAAGGGCGACAAAAGAATATCTACCCTTTGACCCAGCCATAGCACTGCTGGGTCTGTACCCCAAAGAGATAATGGACACAAAGACTTGTACAAAAATATTCATAGCTGCGCTCTTTGTGGTGGCCCAAAACTGGAAAACGAGGGGATGCCCATCAATTGGGGAATGGCTGAACAAACTGTGGTATATGTTGGTGATGGAATACTATTGTGCTCAAAGGAATAATAAAGTGGAGAAGTTCCATGGAGACTGGAACAACCTCCAGGAAGTGATGCAGAGCGAGAGGAGCAGAACCAGGAGAACATTGTACACAGAGACTAATACACTGTGGTATAATCGAACGTAATGGACTTCTCCATTGGGGCGGTGTAATGTCCCTGAACAACTTTCAGGGATCCAGGAGAAAAAAAAACACCATTCATAAGCAAAGGATAAACTATGGGAGTGGAAACACCGAGAAAAAGCAACTGCCTGAATACAGAGGTTGAGGGGACATGACAGAGGATAGACTTTAAATGAACACTCTAATGCAAATACTATCAACAAAGCAATGGGTTCAAATCAAGAAAACATCTAATGCCCAGTGGACTTACGCGTCGGCTATGGGGGGTGGGGGGGAGGAAAAGAAAATGATCTATGTCTTTAACGAATAATGCTTGGAAATGATCAAATAAAATATATTAAAAAAAAAAAAAGAAATGGGGGGGACTACTTAATAGAATAATCTTTCCCATATAAAGATACACATGGGAAGGGGAGGGGAAGAACTCTCATACGAGAAGGAGAGGAAGAGAGTGTGAAGTGGAATTATTTAAACCTTACTCTCAGTGAAATCAAATCTGAGAGGGAAGAACATCTAGATGCAGTGGGATCCTGAATTCTATCTTATCCAGCAGGGCAAGAAAGAAAGGAAAATTAAGGAGAGGGAGGGGGGAGGGAGTATAAAAAGGGAGGGAAGGAGAGGGGGGAGGGGAAGGGAGCATAAAAAGCGAGGGGCTAGAAAGGGAAGCATCTCAAGGGAGGGGACTAGGGGGACTGACCTAAAGTAAATCACTGGTTCAAAAGGATAAAGATAAAGAAGAAAGGTCAGAACTAGAGGAAGATATCAAAATGCCAGCAAATCCACAAGTGACAATCATAACTTTGAACATGAATGTGATGAACTCACCCATAAAACGTAGACAAATAGCAGATTGGATTAAAACCCAAAACCCTACCATTTGTTGTCTTCAAGAAACACATATGAGGCGGGTTGATACTCACAAGGTTAGAATTAAAGGTTGGAGTAAGACCTTTTGGGCCTCAACTAATAGAAAGAAGGCAGGAGTTGCAATCATGATATCTGACAAAGCCAAAGCAAAAATAGACCTAATCAAAAGGGATAGGGAAGGTAAATATATTCAGTTAAAAGGGAGTATAGACAATGAGGAAATATCACTAATCAACATGTATGCACCAAATGGTATAGTATCCAAATTTTTAATGGAGAAACTAGGAGAACTGAAGGAGGAAATGGACAGTAAAACCATATTAATGGGAGACTTGAACCAACCACTATCAAATTTAGATAAATCAAACCAAAAAATAAACAAAAAAGAGGTGAATCAAATCTTAGAAAAATTAGAGTTAATAGACATATGGAGAAAAATAAATAGGGACCAAAAGGAATACACCTTCTTTTCAGCACCACATGGCACATTCACAAAAATTGACCATACATTAGGTCACAGAAACATAGCACACAAATGCAAAAAAGCAGAAATAATGAATGCAGACTTTTCACATCACAAGGCAATAAAAATATTGATCGGTAAGGGTACATGGAGAGCCAAATTAAAAATTAATTGGAAATTAAATAATATGATACTCCAAAATTGGTTAGAGAAGAAATCATAGAAACAATTAATAATTTCATTGAGGAAAATGACAATGGCGAGACATCCTTTCATACCTTATGGGATGCAGCCAAGGCAGTACTTAGAGGAAAATTCATATCCCTGAGTGCATATATTAACAAATTAGGGAGGACAGAGATCAAGGAATTGGAAATGCAAATCAAAAAATTTGAGAATGAACAAAATAAAAACCCCCAGAAGAAAACTAAACTAGAGATCTTAAAAATTAAGGGAGAAATTAATAAAATCGAAAGTGACAGAACTATTGAGCTAATAAACAAGACTAGAAGCTGGTACTTTGAAAAAACAGACAAAATAGACAAAGTACTGGTCAATCTAATTAAAAAAGGAAATAAGAAAGACAAATTAACAGCATCAAGGATGAAAAGGGGGATCTCACCTCAAATGAAGAGGAAATTAAGGCAATCACTAAAAACTACTTTGCCCAACTATATGGCAATAAATATACCTACCTAGGTGATATGGATGAATATTTACAAAAATATAAATTGCCTAGACTAACAGAAGAAGAAATAGATTTCTTAAATAATCCCATATCAGAAAAAGAAATCCAACAGGCCATCAAAGAATTTCTTAAGAAAAAATCCCCATGGCCTGATGGATTCACCAGTGAATTCTAAGAAACATTCAAAGAACAGCTAACTCCAATACTATACAAACTATTTGACATAATAAGCAAAGAGGGAGTTCTACCAAATTCATTTTATGACACAAACATGGTACTAATTCCAAAGCCAGGCAGGCCAAAAACAGAGAAAGAAAACTACAGACCAATCTCCCTAATGAATAAAGATGCAAAAAATCTTAAATAGGATACTAGCAAAAAGACTCCAGCAAGTGATCAGAAGGATCATTCACCATGATCAAGTAGGATTCATACCAGGGATGCAGGGCTGGTTCAATATTAGGAAAACCATCCACATAATTGACCACATCAACAAGCAAACCAACAAGAATCACATGATTATTTCAATAGGTGCAGGAAAAGCCTTTGATAAAGTACAACACCCATTCCTATTAAAAACACTGGAAAACATAGGAAAGAAGGGGCATTCCTAAAAATAATAAACAGTATATATCTAAAACCATCAGCTAATATCATCTGCAATGGGGATAAACTAGATCTATTCCCATTAAGATCAGGAGTGAAACAAGGATGCCCATTATCACCTCGATTATTTGACATTGTACTAGAAACACTAGCAGTAGCAATTAGAGAAGAAAAAGAAATTGAAGGCATTAAAATAGGCAAGGAGGAGACCAAAGTATTGTTCTTTGCAGATGACATGATGGTCTACTTAAAGAATCCTAGAGATTCAATGAAAAAGCTAATCGAAATAATCAACAACTTTAGCAAAGTTGCAAGAAACAGAATAAACCCACATAAGTCATCAGTATTTCTATATAATTCCAACACAGCTCAGCAGCAAGAACTAGAAAGAGAAATCCCATTCAAAATTACCTTAGACAAAATAAAATATTTTGGAATCTATCTCCTGAGACAAACACAGGAACTATACGAACACAACTATAAAACACTCTTCACACAACTAAAACTAGACTTGAACAATTGGAAAAACATTAACTGCTCATGGATAGGACGAGCCAATATAATAAAAATGACCATCCTACCCAAACTCATCTATCTATTTAGTGCCATACCCATGGAACTTCCAAAAAACTTTTTTACTGATTTAGAAAAAACCATAACAAAGTTCATTTGGAAGAACAAAGGATCAAGGATATCCAGGGAAATAATGAAAAAAAAATACAAAGGAAGGGGGCCTTGCAGTCCCAGATCTCATATTATATTATAAAGCAGTGGTCATCAAAACAATTTGGTACTGGCTAAGAGACAGAAAGGAGGATCAGTGGAACAGACTTGGGGTAAGTGACCTCAGCAAGACAGTCCATGAGAAACCCAAAGATCCCAGCTTTTGGGACAAAAATCCACTATTTCATAAAAACTGCTGGGAAAATTGGAGGACAGTGTGGGAAAGATTAGGTTTAGATCAACACCTCATACCCTACACCAACATAAATTCAAAATGAGTGAATGACTTGAACATAAAGAAGGAAACTATAAGAAAATTAGGCAAACACAGAATAGTATACATGTCAGACCTTTGGAAAGGGAAAGACTTTAAAACCATGCAAGACTTAGAAAGAGTTACAAAATGCAAAATAAATGATCTGGAATACATCAAATTAAAAAGTTTTTGTACAAACAAAACCAATGTAACTAAAATCAGAAGGGAAGCAACAAATTGTGAAACAATCTTCATAAAAACCTCTGACAAAGGTTTAATTACTCAAATTTACAAAGAACTAAATCAATTGTACAAAAAATCAAGCCATTCTCCAATTGATAAATGGGCAAGGGACATGAACAGGCAGTTCTCAGCCAAAGAAATCAAAACTATTAATAAGCACATGAAAAAGTGCTCTACATCTCTTATAATCAGAGAGATGCAAATCAAAACAACTCTGACATATCACCTCACACCTGGCAGATTGGCTAGCATGACAGCTATGGAAAGTAATGAATGCTGGAGGGGATGTGGCAAAATTGGGACATTAATTCATTGCTGGTGGAGTTGTGAATTGATCCAACCATTCTGGAGGGCAATTTGGAACTATGCCCAAAGGGTGATAAAAGACTGTCTGCCCTATGGTCCAGCTATAGCACTACTGCATTTGTACCCCAAAGAGATAATAAGGAAAAAGACTTGTACAAGAATATTCATAACTGCACTCTTTGTGGTGGCCAAAAATTGGAAAATGAGGGGATGCCCATCAATTGGGGAATGGTTGAACAATTTGTGGTATATGTTGGTGATGGAATCCTATTGTGCTCAAAGGAATAATAAAGTGGAGGAATTCCATGGAGACTGGAACAACCTCCAGGAAGTGATGCAGAGCGAAAGGAGCAGAACCAGGAAAACATTGTACAGAGAGACTGATACACTGTGGTACAATCAAATGTAATAGACTTTTCCATTAGTGGCAATGTAATGTCCCTGAACAATATGCAGGGATCTGAAAAATACTATCCACAAGCAGAGGATAAACTGTGGGATTAAAAACAAGGAGGAAAAGCAACTGCCTGACTACAGGGGTGGAGGTGATAGGACTGAGGAGAGACTCTAAATGAACACTCTAATGCAAATACCAACAACATGGAAATGGGTTAGAAACAGGAACACATGTGATAACCAGTGGAATTGTGCGTCGGCTATGGGAGAGGGAGAGGTGGGGGGGGGGAGAAAAAGAAAATGACCTTTGTTTCTAATGAATAATGTTTGGAAATGACCAAATAAAATGATGTTAAAAAAAATAAAACCTCCGTCTCTAGGAAAAAACAAACAAATAAATAATACCAGAAAAAAAAAAACAATGTACTGGTCAATTTGATAAAAAAAGGAAAGAAGAAAACCAAATTAACATTATCAATGATGAAAAGAGAGATCTCACCTCTAATGAAGAGAAAATTAAGGCAATTATTAAAAATTATTTTGCCCAGTTATATGGCAACAAATATGGCAATCTATGTGATATGGATAAATATTTACAAAAATATAAATTGCCTAGATTAACAGAAGAAGAAATAGAATACTTAAATAATTTCACATAAAAAAAAGGAATTGTACAAGCCATCAGAGAACTCCCTAAGAAAAAATCTCCAGGGCCTGATGGATTCATGTGAATTCTATCAAACATTCAAAGAACAAATAATCCCACCACTATACAAACTATTTGACATAATTTGCAAAGAATTAGTTCTACCAAATTCCTTTAATGACACAAATATGGTACTGTTTCCAAAGCCAGGCAGGTCAAAAACAGAGAAAGAAAACTATAGACTAATCTCCTTAATGAACATAGATGCAAAATTTTTAAATATAATATTAGCAAAAAGCTTGCAGCAAGTGATAACAAGAGTCATTCATTATGATCAGGTGGGACTTTTACCAGGAATGCAAGATGGTTTAATATTAGGAAAACCATCCACATAATTAACCATATCAACAAGCAAACCAACAAAAAGCATATGATTATCTCAATAGATGCAGATAAAGCCTTTGACAAAATACAACACTCATTCCTATTGAAAACACTAGAAAGTATAGGAATAGAAGGGCCTTTCCTAAGAATAAAAAACTATATATCTAAAACCATCAGCAAGTATCATCTGCAATGGGGATAAATTATAAGCATTTCCAATAAGATTAGGAGTGAAACAAGGATGCCCATTATCACCTCTATTATTTAACATTCTACTAGAAACACTAGCAGTAGCAATCAGAGAAGAAAAAGAAATTAAAGGTATTAAAAGAAGCAATGAGGAGACCTAAACTATTACTCTTTGCAGATGATATGATAGCCTACTTAAATAATCCTAGAGAATCAACTAAAAAGCTAGTGGAAATAATCAACAACTTTAGCAAAGTTGCAGGATACAAAATAAACCACATAAGTCATCAGTCTTTCTACACATTTCAGCAGCAAGAATTAGAAAGAGAAATTCCATTTAAAATCACCCTAGATAATATAAAATACTTAGGAATCTATCTGTCAATACAAACACAGGAACTACATGAACACAACTATAAAACACTATCCACACAATTAAAACTAGATGTAAATAATTGGAAAAACATTAATTGCTCATGGGTAGGACAAGCTAACATATAAAAATGACAATCCTACCCAAAGTAATTTACTTATTTAGTGCCATGACCATTGAACTACCAAGAAATTGTTTTACTGAATTAGAAAAAAAAATAACAAAGTTCATTTGGAAGAACAAAAAATCAAAGATATCCAGGGAAATAATGGGAAAAAATTGTGAATATAGGTGGCCTAGCAGTACCAAACTGCAAAGTATATTATAAAGCAGTGGTCATCAAAACAATATGGTACTGGCTGAGAGACAAAAGAGAGTATCAGTGGAATAGACTTGGGTAAAGTGACCTCAGCAAGACTATCTATGATAAATCCAAAGATCCCAGGTTTTTGAACAACAATTCACTATTTGACAAAAACTGCTGGGGAAATTGGAAGACTATATAGGAGAGAATGGGTTTGGATCAACATCTAACACCCTACACCAAGATAAACTCAGAATGGGTAAATCACTTGAATATAAAAAGGAAACTATAAGTAAATTAGGTGATTACAGAATAGTATATTTGTCAGATCTTTGGGAAAGGAAAGATTTTAAGATCAAGCAAGAGTTAGAAAAATTACAAAATGTAAAATAAATAATTTTGATTACATTAAATTAAAAAGGTTTTGTACAAACAAAACCAAAATTAGAAGGGAAGCAACAAATTGAGGGGGAAATCTTCATAACAAAAACCTCTGACAACGATCTAATTATTCAAATTTATAAAGAATCGATCCAACCATTCTGGAGAGCACTTTGGAACTATGCCCAAAAGGTGCTAAAAGACTTCCCTTTGATCCAGCCATAGCACTGCTGGCTTTGTACCCCAAAGAAATAATAAGGAAAAAGAGTTGTACAAGAATATTCATAGCTGCGCTCTTTGTGGTGGCAAAAAATTGGAAAATGAGGGGATACCCTCCAATTGGGGAATGACTGAACAAATTGTGGTATATGTTGGTGATGGAAAACTATTGTGCTCAAAGGAATAATGACCTGGGGGAATTCCATGGGAACTGGAATGACCTCCAGGAATTGATGCAGAATGAAAGGAGCAGAACCAGGAGAACATTGTATACAGCGACTGAAACATTGTGGTATTTTGTGTAATGGACTTCTCTAGTAGTAGCACTGCAATGATCCAGAACAATTCAGAGGGATTTATGAGAAAGAACACTATCCACATCCAAAGGAAGAACTGTGGGAATAGAAACACAGAAGAAAAACATCTGATTGATCATATGGTTTGATGGGGATATGGTTGGGAATATAGACTCTAAATGAACACCCTAGTAAAACATCAACAATATGGAAATAGGTTTTGATCAAAGACTCATGTAAAACCCAGTGGAATTGCTTGGCAGATTTGGGATGGGGTGGGGGGAGTGGAGGGAAAGAAAATGACTCTTGTAACTAAGGAAAAATATTCTAAATTGGTTAAATAAATAAAATTTAAAATAAATATATACAATAATGCAAAGAAAAAATTAAAAACAAATTTATAAAAAGAGTCACAAAGCTACCATATAAATGAATGAAATTCCATTTCTTCTTTTAGACAAATTCCACATTGCCTAAGGCCAGGGAAACAAGAAATATAATGAAAGCCACAAATGCAGTGTAACATGCTTTGAGAAAACAGAGGAGGAAAGTATTCACTTCATGGGTGAATCAGAGAAACCTTCATAGCTGGATCTTTAAAGAAGGGACAGGTTTTAACCAGAAGATTGGATGAGAGACAGAAGATTACAAGAAGTGATTCACATCTGCAAAGTTTTGGAGGTACAAAACCTCAAGGCTTATTTAGAGAGTAATCCAATTTACATAGAGTTTAGAGTGCCTGTAGGGCAGTGGTAGAGGATAGAGTTATATAGGAATTGAGTAAAATTGGAGCTGTATCAGTGAGTGTCTTAAATGCCATATTAAATAATTTACATCTAATGGGAAGATGATTCCCTAGGGAAGGTTTTGAGCAGAGGAGTGATGTGATCAAAGCTATGCTCTAGGGAGATATAGAATAGAATAAAAAGAAAAAAGAAAGAAATGGGGAGTAGTAAGATTATTGCAATAGTCCTGAAGTACTGAGATCATAGCATTAAAAACAGAAGAAACTTTAGAGTCCATTCAATCTAAGTCTCACATTTTACAGATCAAGAAACTGAGGGAAAGAGAGCTTAGTACATTGTCTAAGACTATGAAGGAAGAAAAAGTTACAGATCTGGGATTTAGACTTAGTCAATTCCTCCAACTCTAAATCCACCATTTTGTCCACTGACACTCTAACCTGAGCACTTAAATTATGATGGCAGAAAGACTAGATAAAAGGACGTCAATTAAGAAACAATAAGGACATAGAATAGTCAATGGATGTGGTGTGTAAGGGAGAGGGGGAGTTAAGGATATCTTAAATTTGGGATCATTGGAGAGTGGTACTGTCATTGCATAGTCACCTAATTTTACTTCCAGTTACCAGAGAGGATGACAGTTGCATATTAGTCAGGCTTCTAATTGATATCTTCTTGATTTTCTGATCTTTTGGGTCAAAAAACTGAAGGGACTCATGAGGGCAAGTAAAGTGTCTACAGAAACTCCTCATTTGTCCTCCCTTATCAAAGATTCATACATTCTAATGAATTGTTGATCTCACTAATGCTTATAAGCTCTCTATTACTGTAGATCACAATTTATTCTGTCTATGCTTCTATCTGTGTCTTATAACTTTATCATAAAGGTTGGATGCAACATGCTGGTGGTTTTTCTGATAGCAGAGAGACCAACAAGCATATGGCCATCAGAAATCCTGTTATTCCCCCAAACTACCAGCCCATCCTTCATGCTACTAAGTGACAATCTCTTTCACACTACTTCTATGTCATCCCTCATATGATTGTATCACAACCTGCTCATGACCTTCTAGGATCTTCTCCACTGCCCTTTATGTGATCTCATAGAACCATAGCTTGAGAGGTCATCAAGTTGAGTCCCCTCTTTCACATATGAGGAAGCCAAGGCCTGAAAAGATCAAATGACTCGCCCAGGTGCACATAACTGGTGAGGACCTGAGACAGAATTTGAACTGAGCTCTTCCTGATAAGAAGTCCAGGGTCTACCTACTGCCTTTCTATGATAGTATGACCCCTAGGATTTCCTTCTCCCTTTTTAACTCTAATTTTTCTTGCTTATACCCTAACAAATGGTTCCCTTTAACTCCAATGTTCCCTAATTCTATCTAGTTGCTTTTGGATCTTGCCACTTCAATATCCCAGGTTTTTTAATCTGGTTCTAATGTACCTGTCCTACTTTATTTTACATAATCCCCCCCTCATATAACTACATCTTAGTCAAATATTATCCAGAGATTGCTATTCTATGATTAGTCACTATGTAGTACTACCAGTCATCTTCTTTCATAAAAATAATAGTCTTCTTCAAGCCTTGGGGTTTGCCAAACATCTTTCTTATAACAACCCAATGAGGAAGATATTAGTCCCCCTGTTTCCTTTAGATGATTTTAAAGGATCGTGAATTTAGAGATATAAGGGACCAAAGAGGCCATTAACTCCCTCTCTGATCTGTAAGGAAACTGAGACACATATTAGTTAAACAAATAAAAGCCAAATACATGATAAGTTACCTAGGATTTAAACTCAGGTGTCCTCTGACCCTGGGTCCAATACCAAACTATTCTCATTATATCTACTCTAGATAAGAAAACTGGCTCAGAGAATTTTTAAACATTATTTTATTTGGTCATTTTCAAACATTATTCATTAGAAACAAAGGTCATTTTCTTTTTCTCCCCCCCCCCTCCCACCACCCCTCCCATTGGCGATTCTTGATTCCTCTGGGTATCACATGTATCCTCAGTCCAAACTCTTTTTCATGTTATTGGTATTTTCATTAAGGTGTTCATTTAGAGTCTCTCCTCAATCATATCCCCTCCACCTCTGTCTGTAGTCAAGGAGTTGCCTTTACTCATTGTTTTTACTCCCACAGTTTCTTTTCTACTTGTGGGTAGTGTTTTTTCTCCTAGATGCCTGCAGATTGTTCAGGGACATTACATTGCCACTAATGGAGAAGTCTATTACATTTGATTGTACCACAGTGTATCAGTCTCTGTGTACAATGTTTTCCTGGTTCTGCTCCTTTTGTTCTGCATCACTTCCTGGAGGTTGTTCCAGTCTCCATGGAATTCCTCCACCTTATTATTCCTTTTAGCACAATAATATTCCATCACCAACATATACCACAATTTGTTCAGCCATTCCCCAATTGAAGGGCACCCCCTCATTTTCCAATTTTTGGCCACCACAAAGAGTGCAGCTATGAATATTCTTGTACAAGTCTTTTTCCTTATTATCTCTTTGGGGTACAAAGCCAGCAGTGATATGGCTGGATCAAAGGGCAGATAGTGTTTTAACACCCTTTGGGCATAGTTCCAAATTGCCCTCCAGAATGGTTGGATCAATTCACAACTCCACCAGCAATGAATTAATGTCCCAACTTTGCCACATCCCCTCCAACATTCATTACTTTCCTTTGCTTCATATTAGCCAATCTGCTAGGTGTGAAGTGATACCTCAGAGTTGTTTTGATTTGCATCTCTCTGATTATAAGAGATTTAGAGCACTTTTTCATGTGCTTATTAATAGTTTTGATTTCTTTGGCTGAGAACTGCCTGTTCATGTCCCTTGCCCATTTATCAATTGGAGAATGGCTTGATTTTTTGTACAATTGATTTAGCTCTTTGTAAATTTGAGTAATTAGACCTTTATCAGAAGTTTTTGTTATGAAGATTGTTTCCCAATTTGTTGCTTCCCTTCTAATTTTGGTTACATTGGTTTTGTTTGCACAAAACCTTTTTAATTTGATGTAATCAAAATTGTTTATTTTACATTTTGTGACTCTTTCTATGTCTTGCTTGGTTTTAAAGTCTTTCCCTTCCCACAGGTCTGACATGTATACTATTCTATGTTCACCTAGTTTACTTACAGTTTCCTTCTTTATGTTCAAGTCATTCACCCATTCTGAGTTTGTCTTTGTGTAGGGTGTGAGGTGTTGATCCAAACTTAATCTCTCCCACACTGTCTTCCAGTTTCCCCAGCAGTTTTTGTCAAATAGTGGATTTTTGTCCCAGAAGCTGGTTTCTTTGGGTTTGTCATAGACTGTCTTGCTGAGGTCACTTACCCCAAGTCTATTCCACTGATCCTCCTTTCTGTCTCTTAGCCAGTACCAAATTGTTTTGATGACCGCTGCTTTATAATATAGTCTGAGATCTGGGACTGCAAAGCCCCCTTCCTTTGTATTTTTTTTTCATTATTTCCCTGGATATCCTTGATCCTTTGTTCTTCTAAATGAACTTTGTATTGGTTTTTCCTAATTCAGTAAAAAAAAAATTGGAAGTTCCATGGGTATGGCACTAAAGAGATAGATAAGTTTAGGTAGGATGGTCATTTTTATTATATTGGCTCACCCTACCCATGAGCAGTTTGCCTCAGAGAATTTAATGAGTTGCCCAAAGGCACACAAAAGAGTAGGTTTCAAAATTAGAAGTTCTACCAAAATTCTTTCTAATGCGTTAAGATTGTGGCATTAAAACTAGAAGGGAACTTAACATCCATTCAATCTAAGTCTTGTATTTTATAGATGAAGAAACTGAGGGGAAAAGAGCTCAGCTCATTGCCCAGGACACAAGTCCTACACTCTTTTCATTACATTACTTCCAGTACTAACATTAAGGCTATCATAGGTTGTTTAAGAAATAAAAGGCAGACAGCATTGGGTGAATACACAGCCCTAAACAAAATAAAAGAGAGAAGGACACTACTACTTCTTGTTATTTGAGAGGACTCCTTGTTCTGATCATATGAAATGTTTAGGAAAATAATAAAAGAAAAGAATCAGGAAGACGATTCCAACCATAAAGAATTTAGACTTTGTAGAAGAGAGCAATTTAGAACAACTAAATGTTGTTTTTTACTCTGGTCCTACATTAAGAGCTGTTTCAAAGATCCTAATGAACTTAATTAACAACCCTGTTCTATGGCTTTTCAAAGCCATCAGCTGCAGTAAGAATGGGAAGAATAATGGGTTTCTGCCAGGGTTGGTGCATGGTGTTGGATAGTGACAAAGTTCATGGAAGGTCTGTCTTTAAGGTCACAGATTAGTTTATCCCACATCATCTTAACTGATCCAAGAAAAAAGAAAAGGCATATCACTAAGAAAAATTGCTGATCAGGACACAAGTTGTATTGTCTAAAGTTCTCTGCTTTGTCATTGACTGAGAGGTTGACCTTGGTGGAATGGGGGAGAGGGGGCATCCCGGGCTTTAGTTTCTTGATGAATATCCTGTTGGGGAAGCCTGACTCAGGAAGATCTGGCCATTCTTGAACTGGTAAGGTCACAGTACCAAAATCCTAACTCTGACTCTCACAGAAAGCACTCTTTCCAGGCCCTTCATGGGGGAACCTCTGCTTTTTCCTACAGGGTTCAAGTTTTGGGGTCTTTCCTCCAGATATTTTATCTGTTGATTTTTCATCAATGCAGCCTCTCATGAAGCAGTATATCTTTAATGAAGAACAGTATGGTGTCCCTTCTTATGCTGTGCTATGAGAAACAAGGAGAAGGTATGGTCCCACAACAAAATGAGTTCATCAATCAATCAATAAGCATGTATTAACTAATTGCTCTAAACTATAAGGATGTTGGGTAATGAGAATGAAAAGAATGAAAAATAGTCTTTGCTCTCATGGAGCTAAGATTTTAAATAGGAAGACATATACAAATCACTACAGACAAAATAAACACAGAGTACATTGAAGACAGTCTTATAGAAGGAGGCCTCTAGTGTTTATAGGGAACAAAGAAACCTTCAAATCTGATTCCAAGCCAATCCCTGGCCTGGCTTAATGAATACAACAGAGATAGGAAATGATTCCTTGAAAATATGCCACTTGAACCAAATCTAAAAGAAAGTGAAGAGGAAGTACATTATAAGCATGTAAGGCAAGCAGTGCAAAGGCAAAAAGATGGAAGATGAGGGTTCATATTGTGAAGATTGGATTTAGCTATCTCCTGATTGTAACAATTAAGATACTTAGCTCTTCCTTTATTGGGAAAATCTGTTTTTAGATTTTAATCCCCAAAAGGAGGTAACTCAGTATTTGGAATAGATCTACCCATTTTAACTACAAAAAGGTGTTAACTAACTACAAAAGGTAAACTAACAAAAAAGGCATTAACTAACCACAAAAGTTATAACTAACCACAAAAAGGTATAAACACCCATTTCATGTATTGAGTGGGAGGTCTTTGGCCCAAGTGTGAAAGAGTGGGTAGTCCTGGAAAGGAGCATCTGCTGTGATTGGTAGACATGAAATTTAGGGGAGGTGACACAAGAGAAAAAGGTCTTTAAATAGAGGAAACAAAGACTGAAGAGAAGAGTCAGTAACCCAGACTTGGAGTAAAGGATCAGTCACTCAGAGCTGGAGGGAAGACAGACACTTGAGGAGAGACTGGAAGACAGACACTCAAACTTGGCTGTGGAACCAGACCCTGGAGGAGCTCATGCAGGAGACCTCAGACTGCTTTTCTTTTAGAGGGTCACTATTGGTGAGTGAAAGGCTGACTTAATAACCCTGCCTTTCTCAGAGGTGTAAAACTCCTAGAAGCCTTTCTTCATCTTGAGACTTTTTTCCTTGATTAGGGTCTTATAATTTTTACCTAGCTCAGAGGAAGCCAGAGTTCTCTGTCTCTCTCTGTCTCTCTCTCTGTCTCTCTCTGTCTCTCTGTCTCTCTCTCTGTCTCTCTCTCTCTCTCTCTCTCTCTCTCTCCCTCTCTCCCTCCCTCTCTCCCTCTCTCTCTCCCTCTCTCTCTCTCTCTCTCTCTCTCTCTCTCTCTCTCTCTCTCTCTCTCTCTCTCTCTCTCTTTCCTTAATATCTTCCCTATATTGTAAATAAAACTACCATAAATTCCATTCTACTTTATTAATTCATTTGGAATTTAGAAATTAAATCGCTGGTGACCACCAATTTAATTATTCAAGTCCAACCACAATTACAATTTTAACAATGGGTAGAAATAGTAACTAGGTATAACTGGACCATGTAGGGTAGAATAGAATAATAGACTGGTGTGTTAGAATGTTAAAAGTCTATAAAACCTAAGAAGAGGACAGATGGCCAGGATTTAAATGCCAAACAAAGGAATGTGTGTGTGTGTGTGTGTGTGTGTGTGTGTGTGAAGAATACTTTGTCTGAGGTGTGAAGGATGTGTTGGAAAGGAATCCAATTAGCAAACTATTTCAATAGTCCAGAGATTATTTATGAAGACCTGGATTCAAGTGGTAGTTGTGTGAGTAAAGAAAAGGGAACCTACGGAGAGATGTAGAGAAAGAAATTTCAAGATATAACAACTAATTAGCTATCTGGGATGATCAAGTTGTTGAGAGTAACACTGAATTTCTGAGCTTGGGAGGGATAGAAGGATGATGACATCCCTGAGAGAAACTGGGAAACTGAGAAGAGGATTATATTTGGTAGGAATAGGAGGAAGAGTGTAGACAATATTGAGTTTGCCTTTTACACAGGACATTCAATTAAAAATGTTCAATTAGAGATTGGAACTCAGTATGAAGATTAGGGCAAGACAAATCTAAGAATCATCTAAGTAGATATTTTAAGAGAAAACTATGGGATCTGATGAGATCCCTAAGTGAAAGAAAAGACAAAGTCTTGTGGGATACTTACATTAAGTTTATAATCAAGAATTAAAAGAAGATTGAATCTCAAAGGTCTAAAGAGTAGGGAATCCTCCTATTTTGCTCCTGACAAGGTTATACTTGGGTTAATTCATCTTTAATATTCAATCACATAAGCCTTGGAAATAATAAAAACAATAGAGATAGAAAAATATGAGTATAATATGTACATGTCCATTTTAAGTTTCAGGAAGGAAGCAGCTGCCACCACCAATTTCTATACCTGGAGACTTACAGCAATTTTGCCTTTTGAACTTGAAAGTCAGAGTGCAAGAGATTATCTGTGTCTTTTCTATAAATATAGTATTCCATTCCAGCTAACTGGTCAATTAAAAAGCTTTTCTTGAGTCAGTAAATCTAAGTATAAATCCTATTTTATGTGTGAACCTTAGGGAGTCACTTAGTCTTTCTGTACTTCAGATTCCTTATCTATAAAATAAGGACTTGCAGGCTCTCATGTACCTTCTAACTCTATTTCTATGATCCCATGATCAATCTTTCCAAGTTTCTCTGAACTTGTCTTATTTTTTTTCATTCCAATAGAATGTAATCTCCTTGAAGGTGAGAACTATGGCATTTTTCTCTGTATTCTTAGGACCTGGCCCAGTGACTGGTATATAGCAGACTATTAAGAAATATTTGTTAAATTGTTCTTTTCCTTAAAATATGATTATATTCCATTACATTCATAAACCTGTAGAGTTGATCGGTTTCCTGGAAGCGGGGTCTCAAAGATCATATGTTCTTATAAAGGGTATATTCAATCTCCCTTGTACCTTTTTGAGAGGTCATCTCATTTGTGAGTTTTTAGGTGCCTATTCATAACTCATTGAAAGTAGTTGATCATCTCAAGTGATTGAAGAAGAATTAATTTTCTCAGGGCATTTAAGGGCCATGGCACACTTTCGTTAGGGATTTAGAAAACGAATTTTATTGTAGTCAGGTCTTTCCCTCTTTTGTCAGAGAAGGAGGATCACAAATGAGAACAGTGGCAAGGGCAAAGCTTCTGGTCCAAAAGAATTATTTTTATGCCAAAAGGCAGAATCATTGAGAGCCAGAAGGATCATCAAAGGCCATCTAATCCAAATCCATTATATTACAGAAGAAGAAAGCAAGGTTGAGGGAGCTCTATTACTTGCCCAAGATAATTAGTGTCAGGTAATTAGCATTAGAGACTTTGCTATGTTATAATGCAAAATGAAGAAAATAAGTCAATGGAGGAACCTACAAGAAAAACCACTATCCACATCCAGAGGAAACACTGTAGTAAAAACACTGAAAAAAAACTGCTTGAATACATGGGTCGAAGGGATATGGTTGGGGATGTAGACTCTAAATGAACATCCTAGTGTAAACAGCAAAATGGAAATAGGTTCTGATCAAGGACACAAGTAATACCCAATGAAATTGTGCATTGAAGAGTAGGTGGAGGGGAGGGAAGGAAATAACGTGATTATTGTAACCAAGGAATAATGTTCTAAATTGACTAAATAAACTTATTCAAATGGGAAAAAAAAAGAAAATGAGTCAAAAGTGGCCACCATATTGGGGTATGCCCAATGACTTTAACAGTATGACTCATTCCATTACAGTATACTTTCCCCCTTTGTTACTTCTCCCATGTACCTACATCCAAACAATATCTACTGAAACATTAAGCCAAAACATTTAAAATTTTCTCTTTTTCATTATAAATGTAAGAATCACAAACATTTCAGAATACAAAGGATAGGAACTAGACATCATTTCATCTCTATCAGATGATACCCGATAAGAAATGCCTCTCTACCATTAGTTGATATTTTCACTACAACCTCTAGTCTTAGCATTGCCCAGACTACTGAAAGGTAAAGTGATTTGCCACAAACCCAGTATTTGCAAGAGGAAGGATTTGGACCTACCTCTTCATACTTCTGAGGCCAGCTTTCTAGCCACTACACTAATCACAACAACAAAAACACCTCTTACCTTCCCTCTTAGAATCAATACTGTGTAATGGTTCCAAGGCAGAAGAGTGGTAGTAGTAGTCTCTCAGTAACCGAGAATAACGATTATCTTTGTGTGTTTTTGCACAAAGACACTTGTGTGTGAAGGAGATTTAGTGGAAAAGTTGGAGCACAGAGACAGTCACACTCTCTTGGCGTTGGAAGCCTGGGTCCATTGGCAAGAAAAATCGTTACACCTGGAGACTTTCTCAGCTGCATTGGATGGCCGTGTTACCTTTTGTGCTCCAACATGCCCTAAGCACCCCACAGTGCCTTGCTGCGTCGCCATCTCAGCCACTGAACCTTCTTATTGGTTTCTTCTATCTGTTCGGCCAAAGCAGTCTTCACATGCTGGGTGAGCAAAGCCCTAGTTCACCAGGGGTCAACAATGACCCAATGGCTACTCTCATAAGGTTTAGCCGGCCTGTTGAAGCCGTTGCCCAGGGTGTGGCCGCTGCTACGTGCTAGCAGCTACTAGGAACCACAAGTGAGAGCTGGGTGTCAGGTGAGGGTCAGAGACTGGAGAGCTGCCCTAGGAGGGCATGACAAGCCCTCCATACCAGAGATACTACTCCTCCCTGAGCACCCCATACACCCCGGAAGAGTGGTAAATGTTAGGCAATGGGGGTTAAGTGATTTATCCATGGTCACACAGGTAAGAAGGGTCTGAGGTCTGATTTTAACCCAGGACCTCCCGAGTCTCTAGATCTGACTCTCAATCCAGTGAGCTACCTAGCTGCCTACATCACATTTCAATATACAAAGAAAATCACTAAAGAGAATCATGGAAGAAATATTGAACTTTTGGTGTAAATTTTATCTTGCAAAGTAATATATATTGAGTTCCACAAGATACTAATGCTTATTTGTTTAGGTCCACTTCTAAATTTCTTTTGAATTCAAACTTTTCTAATTTATTAATATTGATTTGGAGATCTCAAACTCTGTTAAGAACAAAATAATCAAGGCAAAGAGTGAGGTAAATGATGGAAGAAGAACTGGGGATTCAATATCAGTCTTAAGTGTTCCTTCGTATTTTAGCATTTGACAGGGGGTGTTGACAATGCAGAAGTCATGGGTGAGCAAAGAAATCACAAGTCATCAGCAATGCTGGGATTTAGTGAACTGAAACTCCAAGGGCTTGACTTTCTCATGGGACCCACTGACTTTTTATATCTGAAGCCAAATGGCATCAATTCATCAGTCCTGTTCCCACTGTTGTTTGAAGGCCCCATCAGTCTTTCAACCATACACCTCTAATTTGGGGCATTTGAACTTGGAATGAAGGGGTACATTTCAGAAACACTCTTCTCAAATGCAATTTCTCAAATGTTGCCTCCTCCTCTAAGGCAATTTTTCCCCTCTGCCCATTCACTTCAACACAGACTTCATTGGTGCTAAGGGTAATAGAATCATGGATTTAGAACTTCGAGGGAACCTTACAGGTCATCTTCAGAGTTTCTTAACTTGGGGGTCTGTGACCTTGTTATATTTGCAGCAGCATGATGGTTAATGTTTAACAACTGGCTGGTAGTAGATTGACACTTTATTCTTCATCATTAACATTTTCTGTTGTTTTATCCATCACTTACTGCCTGGATCAATAAAACAATAAATCAAGCCCTGATTTTTAGTGTTTATTTATTTCTGGGGAAAATTCAACAAGTAACTGATTCTGATACACCCCTGCATATAGTATATAAAAATATGCATTTATAAATGAATTTCTAGTTGGTTTTATTACAAAGTATTTTATTTATGCTTTTGAAAATAGTATCCTAAGAAGGGATCAATAGATTTCACCAGATTTCCAGAGGGGACCATGACACGAAAAGTGTATGAATCCCATTCCTATCACTTCATTTTATATATTAGGAAACTAGGAAGAAAATTTTAAAAAGGACATTACTTGCCCAAGATCACACAGTCAATAGATAGTAAGGATAGGATTCAAACCCACATCTTATGATCACAAATCTAAAGAACTCATCTGTTATACCCATTCTGCTTTTTCTTGGATTCTGGGTCATTCCTAAGAAGTTAATAGCAGTCACATCCTGGAATTGATAAACTTTTCCCTGAACTCCTCTTCTTACTCAACCCACATCTTTATGTGCAGATTGTAGTATGTCTGAACCAAATGTCTCTTGATCCAATCTTCATCCTTGAGATTGATATTATAGAATCCAGATCCATGAAAGACCAACATTCTTTGAATGTGTAATATGGGCTGGCAAACAATCTCCTCCAAACATAGTCACCCCACAACCTACGTCACCTCCCATGTCTTATTTTGGGACTTAATAAATATTATAGAGTTTCTAAAACAAGGGTATCAATTTTCTTTTCTTACTATCCATTTTCCTTAACTTCACAAAAAAATACACCAATATGGTGGCCACTCTGACCCATATTGTCTCTCCCTGGTAACGATAGGTTTGAACGTACCCCTTCTCAGTTTTTCCTTGAAACTTTAATTGGTTAAGAGCATGTCTCAGTCAATGAATCATAGACTTTTTGAAGAATCATTGAAAGGCATTAAATTAAATTTTACAAAAAACTTGTTCCAATTGGCTAAGTGATTTCATCATTCTTTCTTGTATTAAAGAAATTGTATTGGTTGGAATCCAGTTAACTGAAGTTTCAGGGAATTTTTGAACCAGGAGTTCTAGAAACTGGAGCAAGTATGTCATTCTAGTCAAACTCCTCCAAAAGAAAACATTCAAGTGGAAGAATAAGAGGCCTAAGCTTCAACCTTGGGTTTCCCCATCTCTCTCCCTACCTCCACTGGCTGGAGTTTGAATTGCTCTTGTGGGAGAGTGTGTCATGGCCTTCATTTTTCATGATGGAGGGGTTTTTAATTTTCTCAGTATACCAGCTAAGTCAATACTCTTATCTAAAAACTTCTTAAGGTGGGGCAGCTACGTGGCTCAGTGGATTAGGAGCCAGGCCCAAAGACAGGAAGTCCTGGGTTCAAATCTTACCTCAGATTCTTCCTAGTTGTGTGACCCTGAGCAAGTCACTTGACCTGCATTGCCTAGCCTTTAATGCCCTTTTACCTTAGAACCAATGCACAATATTTATCCTAAGATGGAAGGTAAGGGTTATTTTAGATGTTAAACAAACAAATAAATAAACAAATGAATGAATAAAGAAATAGATAAATGAATAAATAAGGTAAATGAATAAATTGAATGAATGAATTAATGAACAAATTAATAAATAAACAAATAAATAAATAAATGAAAACATCCACCCTGATTTCTTAGTACCCTTAGAACTCTGATAAGGAAAAAGTTCCTTAGCTGTGAAAGTTGAAGTCAAGCTAAGGATCTTCAAAACAATTAGAATACACATTGTTTGAGGTCAGCAATCATTAAAATTTTAGATCTATATCCTCAGCACTTAGAGGAATACCTGGTACATATTAAACACATACTTATACTTTTTATTCATTTATTCCTAACTCCTCCATCTTTTCCTCTTTTCCTCCAACAATAAGAATAGGGTAAGATGCCATAGTTCTTTATAAATATTTGCTGAACACATTTGGATTACCAGTTACCTAATAACAAGGCTGGTGATATCCAGCTTGGATGGGGGACACTATCTTTTCTGTATAGCATAACTAATGGCTATGGCAAAAAAAAGGCTAAGAAAAGTAAATGTAGCTGAAGTTCATCCCTTAATCAAAGTCTGAACACAGTTTTCATTGGTTTTATGGATAGAGTCCTGGACCTCGAGACAGGAAGAACTAGATAAAAATCCTGCCTCTGACATTAGCTTTATAACACTGGGAAAGTAATTTATTCTCTATAACCTCATATTACCCATCTTTAAAATGGGAATATTGCCTCACTTGTGGAGTTGTTGGGAGAATTAAAATGAAATGTGTTTATAACACTCTCTCTGGGTTCATTTTCCCAACTTGTGCTAGCACTGACAGACTACTTCCCATTCCCAAACTGTACCACATGTTTTTAGTAATAACCTTAAATATCTGGATTTCTAGTACTATCCCTTTATAATCTCCACCACAATGCTTCTCATTGATGATCAGTCAGCTAGACTTCATTCAGCTCTCAGAAAAGACAACAGTAAGAACATGGATATAAAAGAAGTCCCCCAAACCCACAGCTTTTACAAGTGTGCCTAGTTATATGAGAAAAGGGGGATCCAGATTCTTATGTAGAGGATTCATGTCAAAGAATATTTCAAAACTTCTAGTTATTAGTTCTTTCTTGAGTTCATAATGTGCAAGTAGTCACACTCCTCACAGTTACTTTTTCCCTTGGATGGTCAACTTTTTGCTTCTGTCTGTGTCTGTGTCTGTTCCTGTGTCTCTCTTTGCTCCCAGATAGAAATGTTATCAGAGGTGGTTATATGCTCAAAGCCAATATAGCTTTTCAAGAGTCTGGATAGTCATTCTTCCCCTTAGACAACTGTTAAGGGTAAAATTAGGGTTGTTGACTGAATATATTATATTAGTGGTCGCCAGGGATTTAAATTCAATCCCAACAAAACACTCAAGTCAGTTTGGGATTTTTATGGTGGTTTAATTACAATAGTAGGAAGAAATTAAGAAGAAGAGAGAGAGAGGAAAGGGTGTAAGATTTCTCCAGACTAGCCTAAGCCAAGGGAAGTTCAGAGGCCTCAGCTAAGGGGACTTCTCAGAAGATTAAATCTAGCTTGGCTTCCAGCCATGAGGCCTCCTCCAAGATGAGGGGCTTCCTTGGAGGATAGTGCCTTTCAGGAGGTCAAGGAAAGGAGGAATCAGCCTTCGTTTATTCACCAAGGTTGCTCAGGGAAGACGCCTCATCTAAACCATGCTACAGAGCCAAATGCCACAAACATGCTAAAATGCCGCCCAGAACTCCCAACCCCACCGAGAGCTCTCAAGGCCTCCAAGAGAGAGCCCAACACCACTGAGAGTGATCATAGGAAGAGACACAAAGTATATAGGCAGTTCTTTACATCACTTCCTGTGTCTCACATGTATCAATGGTATCTTAAGGTTGGCTTAGGACAGTCCAGGGGGGTCTGTCAGTTGTTTCTGATTTGTCACTTGCTAGCACATGTTGGTCATAGGCCATCCTCCCCAACTCTTAAACCTTAAATGGGGGTGTATATATTCCTGGTTGCTAGAATTCTAAAGACTAAACAAGGTGGCGTAAATCTAAAATACACACTAAGATTTGTCAAGCCCCCGCACTCCCCACCCACCCCAACAGAGGAAAAGTAGAGATATAACATCTCCTTTCTCAGATGATTATTTGTCCCTGGCATATCACTTAGCTTATAGGCTGAATGACTCAACTTCTACTAGTCTCTTGTCTCTAATGATATGATCGATGAAGCTGGAGAAAATGAGAGTGATTCTCCCCACTTACCACCATCTTTCCCTCTCGGGGAGGACCTGAACCTTTAATCAGTCAGCACTGGGCAGGTTCGACTCTTCTTCAGAGTCACCAAAGGTACAGGATTTTATATTGACCCAAAATAACTGATCTCAACTAGTCACAAGGTGTTTCCTGTGTAGACATATGCCTTTTTTCTACTGAACAAATTTTTTCAAATTAAAAAAGGGGTTGCCTAAAACATGTAATTAGATTTAGGAAAATTTATAAATACTTAACTTACTCCATTGATTGATTAATTCAGTTATGGCATCCGTGTTTTCCATGATTAAATTAATTGAGATAAAATCTATATTCTTACCTTTATCTAAAGTTCTTTGCAAACTTTATGACTAAATGAAAGTCAAATTACTCTTATCATTTCCCTACCTCTATCTTTCAACCCCCTTCTCATTGGATCTCCCATCCTCAGATGATCATAGGCTCCATGATTGTCTTGGGATTCAAAAAACACTGAGAACCCATTTTCCTCCATTAGCATGAGAATTAGAGCTATGATTTCACCTGTATAAGGGCCTCTATTCATGCAGATCAATACTTTCTCTGGAATTTATATTCCTAGAGAGTTCCTTGGAGTACTGAGACCTTAAGTGAGTTACCCACCATCACATTGCCCAATATGTGCCAGAGATAGAATTGAAACAAAATTTTCCTGACTCCAAGACCAATTCTCACTCCATTTGTCCATTTCCCAGCATATGATGCTCAGGAAATAGTTCCAGTATTTTTTATCTCCAAATTCTGATTGTATCCCTCTTCCCTTGAACCCTACTCCAACAAGAGAGTTAATCTTGAATTCATAACCATGTCTATATTGCAATTTGATGGAAAGCACATCTGTTCCAATCAGTAACATGAAAATAAATCTCAATCTAGATGGCAAGGACTACATCTCACCCTCCTTTTTTGTATTTTCAGTGTCTAGAGTAATTCTTGGCCCAAGAAGAAATTCTTAATAAATGTTTGTTGACTGACTAATTGATTGACTGATGGTGGATAGATGAAATAATTCCACTTAAAAGCAATTGTATAAGCATGTCCTCCTCAGATGGAATCAGAGCAAAATAGAACTATAGCATAAACACTCCAAAAATGACGTCCATCTAAGCATTGTTTAGAAAAGCTGAACTCAGCAAGGCAAAAGCCACTGTTTCCTTGATGACATCTCTTTCTTTCTTTTTTCCCTCCCTCTGGGAAAGATAAAATGCGATGATTCTTTCAGTACCCTCTGCTGGGGCTAAGGTTATTTGAGGTGCTGTAATTAAGAGTCCCAGGTGTCCACCATGACCCAGACCTCGTCCAGATTTTGAGTTTAGGCCCCTGAGGTTATGGCCACATTATTTCCTGCAATCTATTCTGGGACTTGGTCCAGACTGGCCTTTATCATTACAGATGATGGGACTGGTCCTGACTTCCCCACAGGCTCTGTTTAGTAGATTTCAACTTTCCAAAGAATAATAGCAGCTAATTATCAGAGGAACACAGATAGTCTAATCCAAACCATATCCCCCAAAAGATTCCCCACTACAACACACCCAGCAAGTGGTCAGTCCAACAGAAGACCACCAGTGAGGGAAAGCCGACTCCCTCCCAAGAGAGTCTATTACACTTCTGGAGAGTTCCAAATAATAGTTAACCTCTTCCTTAAATCCAGGCTAAAATTGCCCCAGAACTTTTAAAATATTTTTAAATTTTTGAGTTGATATCCTTTGATTTTGTTTTAAACTCTTACCTTTCATCTTGGAATTAATACTGTGTAGTGGTTTCTAGGCAGAAGAGTGATAAGGACTAGGCAATGGGGGTCAAGTGACTTGCCCAGGGTCACACAGCTGGGAACTGTCTGAGACCAGATTTTAACCTAAGTCCTCCAATCTCTAGGTCTGGCTCTCAATCCACTGAGGTACCCAGCTACCTCCGATATCCTTTGATTTTGCATCACCTTTATTTCCCAATATATCCCTCCCCCAATCCTTCATAACTTCTGTTTATCCCTCCTGGTTCTATTCCCTAGACCCAAGAGGAACGATAATACCATTCCCATTGCTCAAATCTTTAAATGCTTGGAAACAATTGTCATAACTCTGATTTCAGAGACAAAATATTTTCACATGAGTGTTTTCTTTTTAAAAATATATTTTATTGCTATAAATTTTTCACTGTATTTCCCCCTCTCCACTTCTGGAGAAACATTGCCTACAGCAATTTTTTAAATAGAGGAAAAAGGGAGAACACCAAAAATTTTCCAAACCAACCAGCATATCAAAAAAAAATAATAATAATACATATATCTCTACAGGGGACTTGAGGGAAGTGTCTTCTCATAATTCTTTTCTGGGGACCTATGATCAAACTGTAATTTTTCAATATTTTTAAATACATTTGGTGCTTATTCTTTCCCCTTATATTGTGGTCATGGTATATAATGTTTTTTTATTGTTTTACTTTGTATCAATTCATAGAAATCTTTTCATGCTTCTCTGTGCCCATCCTAGTCTTAGTTTCTTGATACTCTCATATATTATAAACAATCTTTCCCTTCACTTAATTAAAATACTTATAGCAATTTACATAGGGGGAGACCAACAGAGAACATTTCACACAGTAGCAAGCTCTTCAGGTGAAAAATTTTTGTAACTGAATGATGTAGTATATGATAATATACTGCACTCAAATGAACTTGCATGTAGTAGGTAATTTTTAATGCTTGTTAGGTGAAAACAACTAGACAAATAGACAATTACCATTTGAGATGTGGACGCCTCTGAAAGCATTGGTAAATCAGGCAAAAAGGAAAGACATGACTCAAACTTAGTGTAATATATGGAACTTAGGAGGATTTTCTAGTAAGAATTCTAGCAATGTCCATGCACATGAGATATAGAGGCTATAGGATCATATATTTATTAATAGAAGGGATCTTAGAGGCCATTAGCCCAACTCCCATCATTTTACAGATTAAATGACTTTCATGAAGCCGTATAGGTGAGCCATTAGGGCAAGGATTAAAACTCAGGTTCCATGAGTTCAATGCTCTTTCCATTGTACCACATTGCTTCTATTAGTTTTTACAAACACAAAGGTGAAATGAGATGAGCATGTTTCCTCATATATTCTTAGTTTATAATGCCAGGATGTGTGGAGTTAACAGTAATAATATATAGTTAGCATTTGTATGGCAATTACTATGTGCTAAGAGCTTTATAATTATAATTTCATTTGATCCTCACAATAACCCCAGAGGATAGATGCTTATATTATCCTTATTTTGTAGTTAAAGAAATTGAAGTAAACAGAGATTTAATTATGTGACTTGCCCAGGATCAAACAACTACTAAGTGTCTGAGGCAGAATTCAAATGCAAGTCTTCCTAATTCCACATCATGCACTCTATCCACTGTGCCACTATTTGCCTCTCCCAAGTGGCCAAGCATGTCTTGTAAAAAACACCCATGTTAAGGGTTGCATGAAGGGGAGCCCAGCCTGGAAGATGGATCTTCTTTTTTATGATGACAACATGATCGTGGCCAATGTTTGGGGAACAATTTCTTTTTATCATGGTACAGCATCTGGATTGAAGTCAGGGGAAAAAAGAAAAAAAGCTTTGTGCCTAGAGGTTGTTTTTGGAAGGAAGCCATGTTTCTGACTGGGATCTTGGCCAACGCAATAATCATTTGTTAAATTGAGCCCAATATATATATGGAGAGAGCCGTCATGGGCCACCAAGACATTGCTTCATTTTAACTGAGAATCTCAACTTGAGTTCTGTCCTTCAGCACCACGTCTTTACAAAGCATTTCATTCCTCAACATAAATTGATATGAATTGAACAGAGTAGACATCAGGCCGTGTTTTCTTAATAAGCAAACGAGCTCATAAATAATGTTTCTAAGGTAAACACCAGGGTCAAATGTCTTGGATATCTTTATTCTCACAATACAAAAAGAAAACTGTCTGGAGAATGTAGACAGACTGAATCGTCAGACAAACGGATGTTGGTCCCTTTTCTTTATTCGTTATTTCTTTTCAAGATGAGTGAGATTAAGGCTACAGGAATTTTTCAGATCTCCAAGTTAGTCAGTCCTCATATCTCTAGAGTTCTTGATAGTTCACAAAGCCTTTGCCTTACAACAGCTCCATGAGATAGATCATGTAAGGACTATTATATACATTTTGCAAATGAGGAAAGTGAGGCTCAGAAACATGAAATAATTGGAATCCACACCACGAATGAATAGCAAAGCAAAGATTTATGCCTAAGATCCAAATGTTCAGCAATCTTCTGGTAATTCCACCAATGAGGTTATTTGAGGGGGGAAGATCATATGTTGATGAACTGCAGCCTAGATCTTCTGACTATTGATTCAATTCTCCTGCTGCTGCTTCATGCTTGCCATCAGCAGACAATGCATGCCTTAAGAGGAATAAACTAGAGATTATGACATCAAAAAATTTAAAGAAAATCCCTTTACTATATTTTCTAAGTTCTGTTGAAAGCTTTTATTGAAAATATTTGACCAATGCCTCATTCCCCCTGAAAAAAAAAAAGATTGATAATTAAAGAAATCTAAATTAAACACTGCAGGTAGTTGACTCAGTAGACAGAATATTGCGTTTAGAATCAGGAAGACTCATAGAAGACTCATCTTCATGAGTTTAAATCTAGTCTCAGACACTTACTAGCTGTGTGACCCTGGTCAAGTCACTTAACCCTGTTTGCTTCAGAAATGGCAGATGGGGGTGGGGGGAGAGTCAATATAGCTTCTTAGAAGCAGCAAAAATGGGGACCTCTATGAAACCCCTTCCATACCAATAAAAAACAAAGTGCTTTGAGGGGACAGAAAATGAAATCTAACAACAGGACAGAGCTGGGGTACCCCTTACTAGATTCAACTTAAGAGGTATGCAGAGAAGGCTGAATTCTGAAGTTTAAGGAAAAGGAAGAAGGAAGTCCCCAAGATACTTCCCCATCTACTGTGCTGAGTCACCTGCAATAGCTGGAATCTCAGGGTGAGGGCTCCAACCTGGAAGGAATGTCTTGCTGTCACAACTGTGCCAGGCCCAGGTTCTAACCAAGGCCAGCAGGGAGAAGCATGGAGGGGAGGGCAGCCTAGTCACAGCCACTCCTCTCCATTTTGGGCCTCAGCTTCTCAAGGTTTTGGCTGCAGGGCACATCCAGCTCCACAGATCAGTTCTGCCCAGGCTTAATCTAGTCTATCAATAGGACAGATAAAAAGCCTTCAGAGGGCAGGGAAGCTCAATCTTCAATACCCCTCCCCCACTGACTGTGCTGAGAGCCACCTTAAGAATCCTGCTGACTCAGATCCCAGAGCAAAGGCTACAGCCACAACAGAATACCTTGATAACAGGGAGGGAAGTACAGTTCCCTTCAGCCTCAACACTTTCAACTACACCTTCAGCTTCTGCTGCCAGTTGCGGGAAGATCTGACCTCAGGGCTCATAAATACTACATCAACCTAATCTAGACAATCAGCAGAGCAGAGTAGAAGCCCCTTCAGGACAGAATAGACCAAATCTACTGATCCAGCAAATAATCGGAGGAGTAAGATTGTAGCCAATGACAGGGGGCAAAGAAGGAAAAAATAAGAGTAAACAACAGAAAAAGAAAAAAGAAATTAAAGTCTACATCTTCTATCCAGGTAATGAACAAAGAACAAAGGAACAGAGGAGGACCAAGGAACATCAAACAAAAACTCAGGAACTCCAGTGAATTGCATACAGGCTTTGGAAGAACTCAAAACACAATTCAAAAAACAGTTAAGAGAAGCTGAAGACAATTGGGAAAAGAACTTAAAAAGCAAAATAAGTCATCTGTAAACAAAGGCACATGAACTAAAACAAGAAAACAGCATTTTGAACAACATAATTGACCAGCTTGCAACTGAGGCAAGGAAAGTAAAAGATGACCTAAAAAGCAAAACAGACCAGAAGGAGAAGGATGACCAAAAAAACCAGGGATGAAATTCAGTCTTTAAAAATTAGAATCCAACAGCAAGAAGCAAGTGACTTCACAAGGCAGCAAGAGTCTATAAAATAAAATCAAAAGAATGAAAAAATTGAGGAAAATAAGAAACACTTCATTGATAAAACTACAGACTCAGAAAATAGATCCAGAAAAGACAATTTAAGAATTATTGGACTACGAGAAAATCATGACAAAAGAAAAATCCTGGACATCATTCTACAGGAAATTGCCTTGACATTCTTGAACAATAGGGAAAAGTGGAGATTGAAAGAATCCACAGATCACCTCTTGCATTTAATACCCAGTTGACAAAGCCTAGGAATGTTATAGCCAAATTCAAGAACTACCAGACCAAGGAAAGGGTACTATAATCTACTAAGAAGAAACCATTCAGATATCATGTAACCACAGTTAAAATAACATAGGACCTGGCTGCATACACACTGAAGGATAAGAAGACATGGACTATGATATTCTGGAAAGCAAGGGAACTGGGTCTACAACCAATAATCAACAACACAGGAAAAATGACTATATTCTTGCAGGGGAAAAGTATGGTCATTTAATAAAATAGAAGACTTCCAAGCATTCATAAAGAAAAGACCTGACTTAGACAGAAAATTTAGTGCCCAAAACCAAAACTCAAGAGAATCACCAAAAGGTAATTAAGAAAGGGGAAAAAAATTTAAGGGACCCAATAAGTTCAAATGATTTGCATTCCTATAAGAAAAGATGGTGTTGGTAACTCTTAAAAACTGTTATCATAATCAGAGTAGCTAGAAGAAGTATACTTAGAGGGTCTAGTGACAAACTGTTTAGGACAACATGTCAAAAAATATATAAAAACTAGGGTTAAAAAGATTATAATACTAAGAGAAATGAGAAAAGAGATAAAATGGGATAAATATATATTGCATAAAGAAACACATGGAGAGAGGTAGGGAGAAGACCAATACAATGGAAAAGTGGAAGAGTTTGGAGACAGTCTCTAAGAAATTTTTAATCATTACAGTGGGATCAGAAAAGTTCAAATGGAAGGAAAACCTCCAACTCCAAATTCAATCATCACCATCATCATCAACAACAATAACATCATCATCATCACCACCATCATCATCAACAAATCATCAACAGCATCCTTATCAACAACATCATCCACAGCATCAACATCATCATCATCATCATCATCAACAACAACACTAACATCATCATCAACAACATCATCAACATCAACATCTAACTATCCATCTTTTCCTGACCCAGGAAAGATTTTTTCTGGGTGGTCTAATCTAATAGTATACTGAATTAGAGCCATGGCTTAAACTCTAAGCTTGAGTGCCATTATGTGTCCTTGGGGGCGGGGGGAAGAAAGCCTTCTTTTTCCTAGCCTCAGTTTCCTCATTTATGTATGAGTGAAGCTCACCTTGACTCTGTATTAAGTTAATCAATTAAGTCAAAGAATAAGCCAGATGTAAACGAGGAAAAAATAGAAGGAAATGGCACATAACTCCAGTATCTTTGCCAAGAAAATCCCACATAGGGTGACAAAGAGTTGGACATGACTGAAACAAATGAACAATGATAACTGAAATTCTAGGGGAGGGAAAAACACAAACAGGAAAAAATATCTACAAAACCATAATAAATAAATATCATGATCTATATCTGGTTCAAAATTAATAAAATTTTATTCATTAGGAAATGCCTCCTCCTTGTTAGTACTCTCTGAGTGCAAATGTAAATCCTCCTGAAATTAATATATATATATATATATATATATATATATATATATTCCTTGGAGTGTAGGGGAAGAGTTAAAAAATAAGAATCCCTTCAGGATTATGGCGATTCCTTTAGAAGAGTGTGTACAGTGAGAGTGTGAGTGGAAGATGGAATTAGGGCTGAAAAAAATCACTAGAAAGCTCAAAAATCAATGCTTATCTATGTAAAATTAAATGGACAACACCAGCAAACACATCAATTAGATCTTGAAATCATGTGTACAGTAATAGCAATAAAGTACAATGACCAACTATGAATGAATTAACTATTATCTGTAATGCAAGAATATGGGACAACTCCAAAGGATTCATGACAAAGGCTATCTACCATCATAAAAGGAAATAACAGAATCTGATTACAGATGGAAACATGCCATTTTCCTTTATTTTCTCCATGAATTTTTCTCTAGTGTAAGTAAGTAATATGTCTTATGGAAATATTTATTGTATAATTATACGACCTATATCATATTACTGTCTTCTTGAGGAGGGGACAAAGGTGAGAAGGAAAGAGAACATGAATCAAAAAATGTCAAAAATGATTATTAAAAATTGTATCAACATCTAACCTAGAAAATATTAAGAGTTAAAAAAAGAAAAATATTTGTAGAACATAAATGCCAAGTGTCTGCCCACTGTGCCAGAAGTTTCTGATCACAAAGGTATAGGTGGGCAGAGAAAAGGGGTCTTAGAGGTTGGTGCACACACCTTCATCACCACCACATCAGAGAACAGCTCCTGGAATGGTGGAGGGCAGGACCTGGGCCTTCAGAGGATAGGACATGGCTTTTTTTGCTGACTCTAATACTACTCATCATGGCCTCATTTTCTTACAAGGATTCCAGGTAAGCTTTGACTTGGATTCTACTACAGACTTCACTTTATAATTCTCTTTGGAAGCAAGGCACGAATCAAGTTTACTTTCAAATTGTACTGAGAAGGCTGGAATGTGCACTTTACCCTTCTCCATGTTGATCTATAGGGAGTTAGATTTGGTGTTATGTGATACAGAGTGGGAAGTGAATTTACTGAGTCAGGAGACTTGGGTCTAAAACAAGCTTTTTGAAATAAACATTGAAATTTTGGTGAAGGGGGAGATGAAACCAGTGCCCATGTTAAGAAGCTGACAACCACAACTGTTTGTCCAATTTATTCTTTCCAGAATATTCATTGAATGTTTCAAAGCTGCACTTCAGCGCCTCAAAATCAGAAGATAAAAGAGTCACGCCTTTAAATACTGACTCTGAAATTAAAGTTTTGTAAAGAACTTTCCTTCCCCTGGACTCCAGAAGCATTCTCATCTCATGTTGAAGAGACTATGTAAAGGACAGTATATGTATAACTAAGACAGGCAACTGAAGCTTTGTCCCAAGCTGCTGAAATGTAAAGGAGGTCCTTGACACCATCCCAAAGCACTCACTGCCATTCGGTGCTTATGCCTTTGACCTCCCACTCTACTTCTTTGTCATAGTACCTTTCTAGGAACTTTAAGTTTCCCAGAGAATGTGTTCCTCCTACTCAACAACAAGGTCAATTCTCCAACTATTGCCCCAATCTAGACCAGAAAAAAGGCCTAGTCAGGGTTCTTCTACAAGGACTTCTAGTTGGAGTCCATGCAAATTAAAACAAGAGGCAAGAAATAATAACTAGTTGTGGCTATGAGACTTGGGAGCAACAAATGTGTGTCAAGGCCATCAATGAGAGGAGATTATTGAGAAGAAGCCTATGAAATTGACCTGTAACTTCTGAAAGGGTCACCCACAGAGCCTCTCCCAGCAATCCCGTGCTAGTCATGAATTCATTTATATACTTCTTTGGCCTCCCACATGGTGGTCTAAAGTCAGCCTGAGTGACCTCCAGTTTCCTTAGGTGTGCCATTTATGTTGGACAAAAACTACCCCCTCCTGATTTTATGGTTGCTTTTGCCACTGTGGTTTTACAATTTCTTCATCTTCTCTTTATCCAATTCATTCCTCACTACCCAATGAAGTCTCTCTTGTAACAGAAAAATAGCTATCACTGGTCTAAAAAGGGTCCAATTCTCACAACAAATGCTACATTCTGCACCTATAGTTTGCCACCTCTTTACTGAGAGGAACAATGTGTTTTAGTTGCTTAAATTTCTAGAGCCAAGATTATTCATTGTCAATTCCTTAGCATCCAATTGATATTTTTGCTGTTGTTTAATCATTCTTCAATCCTGTCTGATTCTTTGTGACCTCATTTGGGGTTTTCATGGCAGAAATACTGGAGTGATTCACCATTTCCTTCTCCAACCCCATTTTATAGATGAGGAAACTGAGGCAAATGAAGAGAAATTACTTGTTCAGATTGTGTCTGAAGTTTGATTTGAATTTAGGAAGGTGAGACTCTGGGCTTAGCATTATATCCATTATGTTACCTAGCTGTTCCAGCTAACTATTATTTCAATTTATTTTACTACAGTCAGAAAATATATTCTTCTTTTGGTTCTGCTTATTCTGCAACGGGAAATGCAACGGCTTCCATTTTCCTCTAACTTTTTCAAATTCATAATTCCCACTGACAGAATAATATCCCATTACATTCAAATATCTCAATCTGTTCTATCATTTCCCAATGAATGGGTTCCATTTTGTTTCTAGTTCTTGGTTGCCATGAAAAAAATGGGATCTGAGGTGCCTTTCTTTATATCCCTGAGGTCCTCAGTGGGTATGTCTAGAAGATGGATCGCTGTGGGTCAAAGGGGATGAACAGTTTAGTGATTTTTTTCCTATAATTCCAAATTGGTTTCCAGAAAAACAACGGATGTTTTCCCCAAACACACCTGCTGTTTCACACATCATCTGCTTCTTTCTCTGTCTCTATGTGCTGAAATACTCCAACCAATGAAATGGCTTCTCTAGGAAAGAAGCATCTGCTGAAAAAAAATAGTTTCAAGGCCTGCAAACTGGCCAAATCACCATTCGAGTGCACATGACATGTGAACTTCATCTGGAGAAGATTGTGGAATTCACATCATTCTCTGAACTCACAATCTTAAATCTTGGTAGAAGCTGTCTTAGCCACAAACAAACTTCTTCCAAGAATCATTTCTCCTTTGTTTATACTAACCACATTTCTTTTGGCAGGAAGACTTCAACAGCAGGGCTTTTAGCTTTGCCTAGTCACTTAGAGAAAGACACAGAGATAGAAAGATTCAGAGACAAAAAGATGGGGACAGACAGAAACAGAAGCAGAAAAGAGACTAAATTAGTGCAACAAGTGACAGATTCAGGATGATCAATCCTGAGAATTTAGCATCTCTTTTTTTTTCAAATAGGTGGAATATAGAAAAAGGCATCATGAATCTGGTTGAAACAATTTTATATGCACTCACAGAAGGATTGAATCCTGTCTCTGACAATTATTAGCTGGGTAGTGGCAGATTCACTTCTATGTGCTTCGGTCCAGGACAAACCTCCTTTGTCAGAGATGGTTTGTGATTTGACTTGGTGAAGGGAATTTTCATACCAGGAGTTACTGGCCTGAACAAACTCACAGGTGGAGGGAATCAGGAAGGAACCAACCCTAGTAGGGTTAGAGTATTGGTTGCTAAATGGTAGATCAAGATAAGGAGAGAAGAACCCTCTTAATGCTGTGGACTCTGGGCTTGGTAAAGATTCATGTAGATGAAAGGATTGAGCCCTGGGGTGTGCTGGTAAATATTTAACAATCAGATGTCTGAAAAAAGAATCTAGACACAGCATATTCAATTTTAAATGTAATCTGTATTGATTGTTTTCTCCATTAGTTTCTAGGAAAGACGACAAAACAAGTCAATTCCTGCTTTGTAGCATTTGTGAATTTTCAATATTTAACTGGATCACACTCTTGGCCAGACCTGGACTCTGTCTCTCTCCATACATACATAGTGATTCATTATCCTTCATATGAAATGAACTTGAAAAAATATCTTGATGAGTCAGCACACAACTTCATTTATTTTGGCTAAAGAGATTCCCATCTAAGTACTCTAAAAACCACATGTTTCTCTGGAACTGCCAGGTGCTGACCCAGGGCCCAGGAGGAAATGATCCCTCTCCTGATGGCCAGCTTTGAAAATTCCACACTATGAAGTGTTGGCAAATATGTCAGTAGAAGTCCCCAGTCACCTTTGATCATTCTGGTAGTAATTAGAACACAGGAGTTAGGGAACAGGAGGGTCGTTACTCACTACTTAGGAGGGCAACTCCCCCAAATAGAGGTTAATTAGGAGACCTTGTCCCCTGGATGCCACTCACACACACTGTGCCAGGTCTCATGAGCTGTGGTTCACTCCTTTCCATCAAACTACTCTCCACTCCCAATGACTACTTCAAGCTCCTATAACTTCTTGTACTGACTACAGGAATGGCCTTAATATATTGCCTTGCCACCTTCTGTAAGAGTTAAATTAATGTGCAATATTTCAAGTATTATTTTTATAAAGTTTATTATTTGACAAAATGGAACCATGTGCCGAAGTTTTTCTACCTGCTTAAAATTCCCCACTGCTTCCAAAGCTGTGACAGGAAGGGAAAGGGACAGACACAGAACTCCACCCAATTTATGTCTTGTCTATGTCAGCACATAAGGACAGGAAGTGAGTAAGGTTCTGGGAATCATAGTTTTTTGCTGGGGATCATGGTCTTTAAGGTAACAGATTCAAATTACACACTTCAAATCTTCCTATTCTCTCATATATCCTTCACTCAACCATTGAAATAATCTTCCTATGGCACACATCTGATCCTGTCACTCCCTTACTCAAAAGTCTTCAGTAATTACTTAATGTCTCTAGAAGAAAATACTGGTAGGCATAGAAAATCCTTAATGATGTGATGCTTGCCATCCTTCATGGACTTTTTCCATACTCTCTACTTTCCATCCATACTAGACATAAGATATCTGATTAAAAATAGAATCTCAGAGGTGGAGTCAATATGGTGGCTTAGAGAGAGCAAAAGTTTAGACCTCTGCAAATCCTTCCACACTGAATCAAAAACACAATATTTTGAGGGGACTAAAAACCAAAGCTCACAACAGGACAGAGCTAGAGAACCTTCCTGCTGGACGCAACTTAAAAGGCACACCTCCCAAAAAGCATCTGAACTCTAGAATGTGTGGGATTAAGGGGAAGGAAGAAGGAAGATCTCAGGACCCCACCCCCACCTACAGTGCTGAATCTCCAGAGGTGACTAGAATTTCTGGGTGGGCAAGGGCGCTAGTGCAGAATGGAGTACCTTGCTGACACAGCTATGCCAGACTCAGGGAGTTGAACACAGGAGGCAGCTGGAGGAAAAGCACAGAGCAGGCACCCTAGGCCCAGCCAAGACACTTCATCTTGCCCCCCCTTCTCCAGGTTTTGAACTCAAGGCACACCCAACTTTGCAGATCAACTCTAGCCTGGCTCAATCTTATCAATAGAGCAGATAAGTAGCCTTCAGAGGGCAGGGAAACTCAAGCTCCAACACCCTTCCTCCACAGACTGATCTGAGAGCCTTGCTGACTAAGCTCCAAGGGCAAAGGCTACAACAAACTACAGGCAAGTGAGAAGCCCAGCTCCTTTTCAGTTTCTTCAGCCAGGTGGGGAAGATCTGACTCAGAGTTCATTAATACTATCAACCTAACCTGGTCAATCAGCAGAGCATAAAAGAAGCTCCTTCAGGACAGAACAGCCCAAACCCATAGATTCAGCAAATAATGAGAGAAGCATGAGTACAGGCAATTACAGTGGGGAAAGAAGGGAGAAAATATGAGTAAACAGAAAAAGAAAAAAGAAATTACAATTGACAGCTTCTATCTAGGCAATGAACAAAGAGAAAATGGAACAGAAGAAGATCAAGGAACACCAAGCAAAAACACAGGGACACAGACTTTGGAAGAACTCAAAATATAATTCAAAAAAAAACATCTAAGACAGGCTGAAGACAACTGGAAAAATCTTTAAAAGCAAAATGTCATCTGGAAATGGAAAACAGTGTCTTGAAAGCCAAAATTAACCATACTAGACCCAACCTTGTTGCTTCATCTCCCTGTTCCTTTGCCCTTATGAAGTCTGAATCCCAAGTGGGGAATGAGTACCTTCTTCACCTTTGCTTCTGAGAATCCTTATGTTCTCTTGAGACTTGGTTCTACCTTCTGTAGGAAATCTTTGCTAATCCCATCTCTAGCTTTTAGTGCTCTTTCCCTATTCAAATTATTTCCCCATATTACTAAGTGATAGGTATATACAGATAGATGGATATAGATAGATAGATACATAGATAAAAAAGAGATAGCTATTCATGTATGTGGGCTATTTTTATGGATATACTTGTCTTCTCCTTCCAAAATATAAGCTCCTTGAGGGAAGAAGATATTTGATTTTTCTTTATATTTCTAGAATCTAGCATGGTGCATGACACATAATAGGAATAAGAAGTAAACATGATTTTATTAGGATAAGAAACTTCCAGGGTAGGAAATGCCATTAATCAATGCATATCAACATTTTTCCTACAATTTCTGGTAATATAGATGAGATATTAATTGACTTGCTCTGGGTTACATAGACAAAAGGTGTCAGAGGTGGATCTCAGACCCACTATTCCTTCCTTCAAGGCCAGCTCTTTACTCTCTAATGTAGAAAGAAAAACTGAATCAAGCTTTGGCATTTCTGCCACTGAGGTGGAGCAAACAGAAGTTGGAGTGTCAGAGTGAAGATTGATGGACAGAGATGACAGTTGTTGGGAGGGGGGAGGGTTGGAGAGTGACAATTGCTCTTGAGGGTTACTCTTTCCTGTCCCTCAGACTGGAAGGAGGGCTCTCTCCCTGTCTCTGGATAGAAGCACCTCTACTCCTGGATTTTTCCCAACTGTGTGCTCTACCTGTATCCCTGTGGATCGTGCCATCAAATAAAAGGATTTAAGGGGAGAAATTTGAACTTAAGGCCAGTTTTTAGGGGCACTAGCCTGAAAAGACAGCCCAATAAGCTCCGAAGTTATGAATCTTTTCTTCCTCTTGCTGTCTACTGCTAAAGACTTTCAATTTAAGAAAGCTAGCATAGATTATCGTAGATAGGAATAAAAGAAACCCTCCACCAGCCTGTGAGGCCTGGCCTCAGCTCAAAAACTGAGAGAGACTCAAACTCAACCTTAAAAAGTATAAGGCAATCCCTATTACCTCTATCCTGATGCCTTCCCAATCTAAACTTGTTATTAAATTCATCTTTAGTAAATAAACACAGTCAGATTATCTTTGTAAGGGTGAAGGGATCCTGAAGGGAGTAAGGGTTTTTTAGAGGAGAAGGCTCTCTGTAACCTCAAGTACCCAAATCTTGAGCTGCCTGTCTATGCTCTCCCCCCTTTCACCCTACACAATATCTCTAAGAAGAATGTTTTCATCTTGAGTTAAATAGCATGCAGTCAGATAAGAGGAGGAATATCATTTCAGGGGGACATAGAGGGAGCAGAACCTAAGGACAGCCATTCAAACATAAACGGTTCTTATTGGACCCCTGCCAGGCAACCTTGGTCCGGGGGGAGGCTTGTGCTTCAGGAGGGTCAGTGCTTACCTGCCCTGGGGTATCTTCAACATCAATCAGTAGAGAAGATATCCCATCAGGCTACCATGGTTTGCCCATTTTTCAGTAACCCCATTTTTCAAAGACAGCCTCTCAGCAGGGGATATCTCTTTCCTTTTTACCTCACCAGCAGCTGTATTCCCTCTATCCCTTCAACTCCTCCATTCCCTGTTACAAAACCTTCCTTATCCCCTGTACCTCTTCAATCCTCTACAATTCCATTAATTATTACACTAAGTACTCAATGAATCAAATTCTCTATATATACATATTTGTATATGTAACATGAAAATTGTATTTTGCCATATGTATGCACATAAACTTACATGCAGTAATTTCCATGGGAAGAAGCCATAAGCCATTTATGGGATCTCCATTATAATTCATTTTTGTAAATGAATAATCTAATAAAGCCAAAACATCAAATCATATACCCAAATAAACAAGTGATAAATCATATGTCTTCAAATACATTTCTGCTCCAATAGTTCTTTCTCTGGAGATAGATAGCATTCTTTTTCATAAGTCCCTCAGAATTATCCTGGATCATTGTATTGCTGTTAGTAGCACTCTATCACATTTGATTATTCCATAATATTTCAATTACTGTTCATAATGTTCTCCTGGTTCTGCTTATTTTACTCTGCATCAGTTCACCTAGGTCTTTCCAGTTCTTCCTGAAATCATCCTATTCATCATATTTTAGGGAATCTTCAAGAAAGTCCTTTGAAAGGAAATGTTATTAAGTGGTTAAAAGCCAAAGACTATTTAGTAAATATTTATCGAATGACTGATTAAGTATATTTCTGTATCTGTTTATATACATCCCTCTAGGAGAATGTAAGCAACTTGAATGAAGGCACTGATTTTCTCCCCTTTTTTCTTCATTTATTTCTAGTGACTAGTGTAATAGTTAAAATGGTTGAGGGTCATAAACTGTAAGAGTTAAAATAGGTGAGCTTGTAAACTGTAGTGAGTAAAATAGTGGAAGATATGAATTGTAGTAGATATATGAGTGGGTGAGTAAATTGTGACCACAGAGAATATGTTTTCACTACAGTGTCTTGTTTTTAAATCAAATATAAGATGGTCGCCAGGGAAATATTCCCAATTATGAATATACCCAAGTCAACTGGGTTTTATAGAGAATTTAATTAATAATACAATGAGGAATCAAAGAAAGAGAGAGAGAAAAAAAAAAGTAAATAAATGAGAAAAGAATAGGCCAGCCCAGGCAGCCCTGGCCAACCCAGGCCTAAGCCCTAAAAGAAAAGATCAGTCAGTCCTTAATCATTCACCATAAGATCTGTTCAAGCGAGGATTCAGAGGGACAGAGTCTCCCCAGAGGGAGTTCCAGCCAGATTCAGCCTCCCTTGAGAGACCTCCTTAGAGATTATCCTTCTCTCAACAACCTCCTTAGAGACTGTATTTGAGAAATCCTGTTTTTCAGCTTTTCCTTTCCTTATAAAGAGAAATTTTTCCTTTGTCACCTCCCCTAAATTCTTACATCTACCAATCACAGTAGACATTTTTCAAAGGACAGACCATTCTTAGTCCACACCTAAGAAGGTGTGGATTTTCAAGTAATTCACACCAGGAAAGCTCTGAGTAAGTTTCCCAGTTCTTTGTTCCTTGTAAATTCACAAGTTGCCTGACCTTTATAGGTACTTAGCTTAAGAATTTTTTTGCCTTATAAGTATGGGTTTAAGTACTTTCATTGTTCAGAAAAGAGTTCACAACTTTATCTTCCCCTAGGGCAGACCCAAGTAGGTGAAGTAGAGTTCTCACATTTCTGATCTAAGTAAAGTTCACTGTTTAAAATGGGGAATAGTCTTAATCCAATCTTATAAAGTAGGGTCTGGGAAATTTTAAGGTTTACACTAGCACATAAAAGACTTTTAATAAATGATTTTCATCTATTTTGACCCAGCAAAATCATGACTAATTTTGTACCCCAAAGAGATTAAAGAAAGGGTAGAAGGATCTACCTGTACAAAAATATTTATAACAGCTTTCTTGAGGAGGCAAAGAACTAGAAACTGAAGAGTCCATCAGTTGGGGAATAGCTGAATAAGTTGTGGTATATGATTGTAATGGAATACTATTTTGCTATATGAAATGATGACTAGGACAAACACAAAAGAAAAAAAAACCCTGGAAAGACGAATTCAAAATGGCAAAGTGAGCAAAACCCAGAGAACATTGTTCACAATAACAGCAATAATGTACAATGATCACATGTGAATGAATTAACTATTATTAACAATGCAAGGATCCAGGACAACCCCAAGGGATTCATGTTGAAAAAGGCTATCCACTGCCATAGAAGGAACTGGCAGTTTGAATGCCTCCATGGCAATACCTCTAGCAAGGAGGGAAACTCACTGCTTCCCAAGACAACTCATTCATTTCAGGATATTGTTTCTCCTTCTGTTGAGCTTAAATCATTGCTCAGCAACTTTCAGGAATTACACTAAAATTTGCCCCTTTAGGTCATGCAGAAAAGAATCATTTGAATCCCTAATTTTATATTGCTATATTCATACTAAACTATTTGAGAGTGAGATGAAATCATTCCTGCCTTCCCCTCAGACCTTAAGCCAATGTCTTCTTTAGAGTAGAGGAATAAAATATAGAAAGGCAAGTCAAGCTTTCAAGGAACCTCCAAGGCTATCTAGTGCTAGTTGTAACTAAGCAGTTGCTAAGAAGGAATTCCCCCTTCAGTGCAAGTGATCATCTGCCCAGTGACTGAATACCTCGAATTAAGAGGCACTCACTCTTTCCTAAGGCAATCCAGTACAGTTCTGAACATTTCTAACCATTTCTGAACTATTCTAACCATGTAACTGTCTTGTTTTGTTCCTGAACCTATATGACTTCTGTCCATTACTTCTAGGGCCTTCAACTGTCCGGTCTTCCCCAACTCTTAAAATCTGATCTCGTTCCATTTAAAGACTATCATAGTTGATGCCAACCTCCAACTGTTTTTATTCATGCTATTCAGATCATTAAATTTCTGCTGTACACAGGACCATTGGATCATAGAGGTAGAGCTAAATAAAACTGCAGATGTTCAAGAACATAACCCCCTCATTTTACAGATGAAGTCAATCCCAGAGAAGTTGTTACTTGCGTATTTATGTAGCTCGTGTGCCATTGAGGGGCATTTAAACCTAAGTCTTGCTGACTTCAAGTCCAGTGGTCTCTGTGCTAAACCACACTGGCTTTAGATGACCATCATGCAAGGGAACCCACTTTGGTTAGACAAAGAGTACTTGTGGACTTGAGAGGTTTTTAAGGCAGTCTCCTTATGGCAAAGTCTATTGACAATATAAAGGCTGCAGGACAACTACTAAGGTTACCCCCATTTCTGGTGAGTCCCTGAGACATAGGGTACCAGAAAGTATTCCCCATTGGCTATGGCAATGAAGCTCTTTGAATGGTTGACCGCCTGAAGGTTCAACACCTAGAAAATCAAGGGGGCCCTCTTTTGGAGGTAGGTTCAGAGGCAGAACTTTGCTGATGTGTATTACGGTGGACAATATCACCACTAAGACCAGATAATTCCTTGGCTTGATGACATAATGACATGGACAGGCTCTTTCTTTGTGGCTATCCCTCTGTTATCTTCATTGATCAAGATATTCACTTTGTCTTCAGCATCATACAGGATTCCCCCTTAGTTTCATGTTCATGTCATGTTCATCTTAAATTTCATTTTCATTTCTCTTAGGATGTAACTTTTAAATAAAAGCAGCATATCTCTATGAAAGCCAAGGATGGCTTGGGAGTGGAGGAGAGATACTATAATCATATAGACAAGACGAGGAAAGATGCATTCATTGCCCAATCAATACTTCTGGCAAGTCCATGTGTAAATGTGATTGGGTGGACAATAGAACCCTCAGAGAAATGTGGGAATTGCCATACTCTGGTCCAAAGGGTATGATTTCAAACAACTAGTTATAGATATCCCTGAAAAGTGAAGATGGTAGCCAGGGCACCTGGGATGGAAGGAGAGCCTAGTGAGGAAAAGAGAGGTATCATCTTTGACTAAAAGACAAGTTGCAAGCAAGGACATTTTAAACCCTTAGCATATGCTTCCAGGTATTATAGTTTGTACCTCTGGGGTAGGGGCAGAGATAACTTTAGAGGACTGGAGCTAGTGACTAATTTTCTGTTCTTAATTTCCCTCCTTTCACTATCTTCACATCCATGTAACTGTCTGACCACTAGAGTTTGGCAACATCCCACCCATTCTGACTTTAAGAGGTGGTTGTGGTTTGGGGATATTGTGTTTGCTGTTGTTATTTTCCTTTGTTGTGAAGGAAAGAATTTATATATAATTACCCTTCAGGGTTTTATGGGTTAGTACTTCCAAACAACATCCTGGTTATTTCCTCCTAGACGTAAAATATGGTGCTAGATCTAGTGTAGTCATGAGAAGATGGGTACTAATAGGTGGAATGTTTAGGTTTATTTGTTCCTCCCTCAGAGGCCAATCAGGCTTCACAGTGGTAAAGATTCAAAGTATAAATGTTTCTTCGGGAGGAAACAAACTAACATGTCTTGCTTTCAGTGGCAGTCCTTAGTTATAAAGTCCTAAAAGAGAGCTAGTCTGTTCAGAGGAAAATCATATCCACTGAAATCCAGAAGAGAAGAGAGCTCTTCAGAACAGACACATTTTATTTTCATGTTGACTTTATTACTGATCTGCGTCCCTCTCATACAGGGGAGACCTAGTTGAACCTTTGCATCTTTATCATTTGCCTATATTCTGTTAAAGTGTTTTTTCATTGATTCAGTCTCTAGAACATGAACTTGCATTTGAGGCCAGTCTGTACCTGGCCCGAGACATTAGTCTAATCCTCTAAATTTGTAGATAGAAGACTTGGGGGGGGGGGTGTTATATCATTGAAATCAATTTCAGAGACAGTTTTGCATTTGGGGCATTTTTTTAGTATATTCCAAAGTATATCCATTAGATCAGTGTAAATGCAGGAAGAAAGTTTTCATGAAAACTAACCTGTGAGTTCTTTGGGGGGGAAATGGGAAGGCGGATGAGAGAGGAGGAAAAGTAGGGAGAGGGGAATTTGCTGCTAACTATTCTCCAGTGACACTGTTTCTTGTCTGGTATTAAACATCCCCTAGCACGACATGCCTGCCTCTGTTTTTTTGGACAATATTTGTGCTACCCAGTTTTTAGCAAACATCAGGGCCAAGTCACAAAATAAAAGCATCTGACAAGTGACAGTCTCTTCTCCAAATCTCCCACAAACATTCCCCAAATCCCATGAGTGAGCTGAATGAACTCATTCTCCACTTACAGAAAATTAACAAGTCACTGCAAGGTTTCTCAAGATAATTCATATAGTGCTGCCAGGTTTCAGCTACAGTCTTGTTCAATCAATAATGATTTTTCCAGCCAGCCCTCCTTATGTCAGAACGTATATGGGTGGGTGAAAATATAACTCAATTGTATTTCTTATTTTCCAAAGATTTCTTCCAAGATGGAAAATCCCAAGCTGGAGAGTTTCCTGATTTCTGGCAAATATACACATGCACAAATGCACATGAATTTGTCTAAATCAGACATGGGATACACTGAATATGTCTAGTAAGGACTTTTCTCCACTAGGGAAAAGGAGGTTGGGGATGTGTAAACCTTTGGGGAATATGGCTTTCTGTGCAGGGATAGAGGGAAATTTACAACCATATTCCATAAGATCAGGGCAAAATATCCATCATTTGCCAGAGTTTGCAAAACCAACTTTTTTTTCATTAGTGTAAATACTACTAGAATCTACCAATATCCTAGATGGCTTTCCTCAATATTCTTTCCCACCTTCCATTTACATAGATGGTCTACCCTATGAAGCATTGCCTTTTATTTTGAGTATTCCATTTGGAAGGAGATCCTCTCTTGTAGGATGCCTATTATCTGGAACAATTTCTTCTAGAATCTATCTCCACTTCATGACTTTTCCAGGTCTTCTGAAGGCAGCTAGACAGGTCACTGAATGGAGTACTGGAGCTAGAGACAGGAAGACATGAGTTCAAATCCAGTTTCAAACATTTACAAGCTTTGAGACCCTGGGGAAGTCACAACTTCCGTCTGCCTCAAATTCACCCTTACCCCTCCCCTTTTTTTCTATTTTTGTGCCACATTTAACCCCCTGGCTACTCTGCTCTTTAAGCAAGCATATTGGAAAGAAATTTGTGCGAATGACACTATAAAAATAGTTATATAGTCCAGTATTACTGAATCCCTTAGGGTTTATTGAAATAACTTTAATCCTGGAGAACTCATCTGGTATTAATTTGGACATCATAAAGCTTTTGCTTGAATTTCTCCCTCAATGCAGCACAACCTCTGCTGGTCTCTTGCATGGTTACAGGTTTTGCTATGTTTATGATTTGCCCGGGAGGGACCTTATTAGTAAGCCTGGAAGAGGGTGTGTGCAATGTGTGGGTTTCTGCAGTGTTGTTTATCTTGGGGAGGAAACAAACAAACATCTCTCATTTTCAGAGCAACGGTACTTAGCCATGACAGGAAGAATAATAAGGCATCGTACTATCCCCTGCCTTCATTTGGGGAAGACAAATATTGGACACCTGCTTTGCCATCCCACTGCTATTTCCAAGTCAAGGCAGGCTCTGAGACTTTCTGTCACCTTTCTAAATGAATGACTCTGTAGTCCCTGGACCAGGGGCAGAAGGTCATACACCTGGCTGAGGCATTCGGGGTAGGAGGTTGAGTTTCCTGCAGTAGGGGCATTGAAAAGCTTGTGTTTCCCAGCTTCCCTGTGAGTAGCAGTAAATTTTGTGATGGCCCCATTAGCTTCCATATTGTTCCTATGGGCAAGTAATATTATTTTAAAAAATCAGTATAAAGGGAAAATCAAAGAGGAAAGGATCAATTATAGGGACCCAGAAGACTTCTAGCCTCACTGTCCATAGCAGTGTCTGGGAGCGAGAGAGGGATACAAAACTGGGGTATCTTAAGTTACCTTAACCTAAAACCCACTTGTAGACCAAGTATACAGAAGAACCACTGCATCAATTGAACAGAGAGCCACAGCTCCCACACTGACCTTCCTCCTAGGATGCTTTATAGTCTTTGAGGGCTACTTCCACCTAAACAAGTCCCCCAACTACTTTTGAGCAAAGTAATTATGTATCTCAACCCTCATGCTCTGAGTGGCACATTGCCCTGGATGAATAACCCCTTCCAAGATAGTTATAATTTGGGAAATGATGATGATTGCCCTACTTATCTCATAGGGAATCAACTGAAGTGATATGTGCAAAGTGCTTTGTAACCATTAACAACTACATATATTTATTCATTTCAAGTGGTTACATGAGGAAGGGGGAAAGCCCAGACCTCTGATTTCATTGATTTGGGGGAGTCCTAGTTAGGAAACTCTCCCTTGGTAATTAGAGGTTTACCTGGGGTGTGGAGGAAAATACTGAGGGACTAAAGAGCTAATCCCTAATCACACCTTCCCTTTGAATGAATAAAATTGCCAAGTGATGGAGATACAAATACAAAAGTAAGACAGTCACTGTGTCTAAACTCAAGGATTAACATCCCATTAAGGGGACTAATATGTATCTGGAATGGTGGCCAAGGATGATTGGTTTTATCTAAGAAGAGGAGACACGGAGCTTCCGTTTGCCTCAGTTCTTCACCTTCAAATAGAGATGATAATAACACCTATCTCCCAAGGTTGTTGTGAGGATCAAATAAGATAATATTTGTAAAATACTTAGCATAATACCTGACACGTAGTAAATACTTCAATAATGTTATTACTACTGTTCCCATGATCTTTACCATGGGGTCCATTGTAATGAATATTGATTCTAAATGTAAAGGACCTGTATTCAAATCCAACCTCAACATATATTAGCTGTAGGACCTTGGGTAAGTAACATAAGAAGTTTCAAGTACCCTATAAAGAGATGGTGGGAAATTCGTATATCTATTGTACTTCCTCTGGAATAGACATGTCTCTAATGGTTAAAGTCAAATTGAGCAAATGGCTGGTTTACCAACTTATTCTTTGTTTCTACACTTCTTACCCAATTTGCTGATCTCATCCTACAAATCTAGATAATGTCTACCTGCTTTAAAGAAAAGAGCACTGGTTTGGGAATGCAAAGCCCTGAGTTCAAATCACAGATATATTGCTTTTTACTAGTGTAATTTGGGGCCAGTCATTTAACCACTTTGCCATTAACTTACCTCATCTATAAAATGAGAGAGTTAGATTAGATCAAGAATGTGTAGTCTCTGACTGATACACTATGGTACAATCGAATGTAATGGACTTCTCTACTAGCAGCAATGCAATGATCCAAGAAAATTCTGAGGGTATCCACATTCAGAGAAAGAACGGTGGGAATAGAAACACAGAAGAACTGCTTGATCACATGGGTCGATGGGGATATGATTGGGGATGTAGACTCTAAATGATCACTATAGTGCAAATATTAATAATATGGAAATAGGTCTTGATCAATGACACCTGTAAAACCCAGAGTAATTGCATGTCAGCTACGGGAGTGCAGTTGGGGGAGGGCAGGGAAAGAACATGAATCTTTTAACCATGAAAAAAATATTCTAAATTAATTAATTAAATAAAAATTTCCAAAACTTAAGAAAAAAAGAATGTGTAGTCTCTGAACTTGTTGTAAAAATGTTCTGAAAACTGCATTTCAACAAAATTGGTTTGGATCAATGTCTTCTAAATTCAAATCCGGTTCTTTTTCTACTGAATCATACTACTACCATAAATTTCTTCTGGAACCCAGAATCAAACCAAGAATTTTTTTTTCATCCTCATAGTTTATATTATGTCACTGAATGTTTTGAAAAATGGTTAGGAACTCATCCAAAACCAGTTCAAGCTCTCAACATAAAAGCGTTCATCAGCAAAGGGTATATCTGCATAGACTCTGGATGGCATCACTGACACATTTGCTACCCCCAGATTGTACGTACTCCCATATGTTTGGGTTCTGTTGACATCTTTATATCTATCTGCCTATCCCATAAGCCATCCAGAGCATTTCAGAGATAAAATTTATATGGAATATTGGAAGAAAAATCAAGTAACTGTCCCCCAATCATGATGAATTGACTGGTGGGCTATTAGAAATGACTTGTTCATTGAGATTGCTCAGTTGTTTTCAGATAACAAAACAGGCTCAGGATTCTATCACTTGTACCACATAGCTGCTTTATACACTCTAAAGTGTTTTATCAAATTCCATGTAAAATGGCAATTCTTATTAATGGGAAATATCACCCAAAAGCCCTTGAATATGTTCTAAAATGACACATTTTTCTCTTGGTCACTTCATATCTTCTTGACTTGGTCATACCCATCCTTCCTGAGCTTTGATGGTGACCTACTTAACCCAAGGAAGATAGAAAACCAGGAACTCAGCAAGAGTATCCAAAACCTAGACAGTTATGTATACAGGATTTCTGTGAAGGATTTGTAGTGTTTCTGTCAAGTTTCTTTGTTTTTATTTATCATAAACCAGACATGCCTGACTTCTGGCAAATTGAGGAGATGAATTTCAGATTTTGTAGAAATTAAACATTTTGGTCTTTATAAACAAGGTTTTATGCTTCTCCCACACTTGTCCTCAGTATCTTTCCCAAGATGTACCCAGCTGTTCACTGACTCTTGACTTCAGATGCCCCTTCTAAAACTGATGGAAAAGAAAACACCTGGGGTGTTTATGGAATCCAAATAGGGACTAAACCAGCTCACCATCAAAAATTCAGTAAAGGCCTGGAGGCCCTGCTAATGACACTTTTCAAGGGGGAAGGAGAGAGCCACAAGAGCCATGTCCTCTTAGAAGTTCTGCCAAACTGACTAATACCATAAAAATGTGAATAATTTGATCTAAGAAGGAAGTCTCATCTAGATCCACCATTTTATTGGGTCTGTTACAAGTGAAAGCCACTGGAACTCTAGGAGTAGAAACACAGAAGAAAAACAACTACTTGATCACATGATTTGATGGAGATATGCTTGGGGATGTAGACTCTAAGCAATCACCCTAGTGCAAATATCAATAATATGGAAATAGGTCTTGATCAATGACACATGTAAAACCCAGTGGAATTACTCATTGGCTACAGGAAGAGGAAGAGAGGAGGGGAGGGGGAAAGAACATTAATCATGTAACCATGTAATAACCATGGGAAAATATTCTAAATTAATTAAATAAATAAATGAACTTAATTTAAAAATAAGCAAAAGCCATTTTTATCACACAAGGCAGAGTGGACCATGGAAAAAGCAAACCTCATTTCAGACCAATACTATGTTTGTGACCTTGGAAAAGTAATTTTTCCTCCATGGGCTTCAATTTCTCAATATAAAACAAGAGACTTAGAACTAGATTCCCTCTAAGGCCTCCTCTTTCCCTTGAGATATTTTCATATGATGCTGTGATCCCTCTGTCCTACCCTTATTCTCTTATTCTTTCACCTGAGATTCCCATAGCATCCCACAGTTGATAGGAATTAAAGCAGCCACCTAATCTAGACCACTCTTTTCCTTAAATACCTAGCAGTGAGGCAACGAGGGCAGTTCTCCAGTCCAATTCCAGATAGTCATAATTGTTAGAAGGTTGGGGTTTCCCCTCTCTTAAAATCAAGCCTAGACCTTTTTCTTTGAATCAGCACTAACCCAATTACAACCCTCATGATGACTTGGACACGTGATCCCTACAGTGCTACCTGGGTAGAAAATGCCCTTGTTTCAGGGACTAAAATATTCTCCAAAATAAAGGTCTCTTTCTCTTTCATTCCATCTTGGCTGCATATTGTTGAGACTACCCATTATGAGTCTGATGATGTTTCAGTCAATGAAATCCTGGAGATTGATTTCTGGAGACTGATTTCATTGGGAATGAGAGAGGAAGTGGGCTTTCTTTATTCAAAACTCCTATTAGCCCAGCTTTTCACTCAGGCTCAGGAAAAGACTTGGAAAGCTAGGAGAAATCTGGATAGAGGAACAAAAATCCTATTTAATGTTTTAGCTGGTTCATCCTAAGCCAGGACAATAAACAGAACCACAAAAGTGATTGTTTCAGCCAGGTTTTCAAAATTTGTTATATATTAAATTCACCTATTAATAATATAATAACACTCATAAGCATGTGTACACACATGTACATTCACATGTATAATGTGTGTATAATAATTATCATGATGAAAAGTAGTCTGGCATAGTGGATAGAAGGCTGGTCTCAAAGTGAGAAAGACTAGATTCAATGCTGACTGTGACCCTGAGAAAACTATTTAAGCCCTTGTTACTTCTAAGATGAAATGTTTCAAAGCAAGAGCCAATCTGCAATAATAGTTTCCTCAGAGGCCTAGTACTGATACAAATGAAAAAGAAACAGAGTCACAGAGACAGAAAGAGATTGCTCTCTACTGGCTGCTTCCCTACTGGCTACAAACACTGTCCAATTCTTCCCTGTCCTCAAAAATCCCTGATGGGGATCTCTCTCCCCTTTGGGGACTAAATTTTTTGAGAAGGTTGTCTACAATTGATGCTTCCACTCGTTATCTTTTTCTTCTTAACTCTACAATCTGGCTTTTAATCTCATCTTTCAAACCAACTTCTCTCTCTAGAGTCTCGCAATTGACATACCCAAGGAGCCAGTTCTTATCATTAATCTCTCTAAAGCCTTTGACAACTAAGTGATGTAGGGGATAGTTGGGCAATGGGCCTGGAGTCAAGAAAATCTGAGTTCAAATATGTCCTCAGACAATTACTACCTGTGTCACCCTGGACTAGTCTCTTAATCTCTGTTTGCCTCTGATATAAAATGGAAAGGACACTAGACCCTCCCTCACAGAGAGGACAACACCTTGTTGTAAGGATCAAATAAAATAATATCTGTAAAAATTACTTAAAATAGTGTTTGGCACATAGTAGGTACTGTATAACTACTTATTTCCTACTATTTTCTTCTGTCTCAGTTTCATGATAGTAATCTCTCCTAGTTCTCTTCCTACCAGTCTGACTATTCCTTATCAGCCTCCTTCATTGGCTTCTTTATGCAGGTCATTCTTGCCAACACTAGCTATCCCATGGGCTCTATCCTAACCACACTTTTTCTCTTCTTCTATATTGTTGCAGTGGATTATCTCATCATCACCCATGAATCCAATTATCATCTCTCTCCTGATAATTCTCATATCTCCTCATCTAGCTCTAAACTCTTTGCTGACCTCTAGTTTCACATCTCTCCACCTGCTGAAGATCTTGAACTAGATGTTTTGTAGACATCTTAAACTCAATAAATCCAAAAGTAAACTCATTGCCTTTATTCCCAAATCTTCTCCCTCTCCAAATTTCCTAATTACTATTGAGAGATCCAACATCCTCCCCATCACTCAGGCTCACAACCTAAGTGTCATCACTGATTCTTTACTCTCTCATCCTCTGTATTCAATCCATTGCCAAGATCTGTTAAGATTATCTCCAGAACATATCTCAAAAACACTTCCCTTTCTTCTCTGACACTGACACTACCCTGGTTCAGGCCCTCACTCATACTAGAATACATACCACAAAAGCAGACTAGTGGATCTGCCTAACACAGGTCTCTCCCTATTCAAGTCCATTCTCCACTCAGATGGCAAAGTGATCTTTTCCAAAAGTTTGGGTTTGACTATTTCACTCAAGTACTCTATAAACTTTAATGATTCCCTATCACCTCCAGGATCAAATATAAAATCCTGTTTGGCATCCAAAGCCCTTCATAGTTTGATTCATACCCTTCCTCCCATCCTTCTACCTTTTCTGCTTTCTTATACCTCACTGAAATCCAGTGACATCCTCCTCCTTTCTCTTATTCACAAAGGACACTCTGCCTCTTTACTCTGGCCATTTTCTCTGACTCTTCCCCTATACATAGAATTGTCTTCCTCATCTCTGCCTCCTGAATTCCTTGGCTTCCTTCAAGTCTCACCCCAAACCCTATCTTCTACAAGAAGTATTTCCCATTCTTTCTTAGTTCTGGTACTTTCCCTATTGACCTTTTCTTTCTTTTTTATAATTGAAATTTTTATTTAATTAATTAGTTTAGAATATTTTTCCATGGTTACAAGATTTGTGGTCTTTCCCTCACTTCCAATACACCACTCCCATAGCTGATGCACAATTACTTTGGGTTTTACATATGTCATTGATCAAGACTCCTTTCTATACCATTAATGTTTGCATTAGGGTGATCACTTAGAGTCCACATCCCCAATCATCCCCATCGACCCATGTAATCAAGCAGTTGTTTTTCTTCTGTGTTTCTACTCCCACCGTTCTTTCTCTGGGTGTGGATAGAATTATTTCTCACAAGTCCCTCAGAATTGTCCTAGATCCTTGCATTCGATTGTGCCACAGTGTATCAGTCTTTGTGTACAATGTTCTCCTGCTTCTGCTCCTCTCACTCTGCATCACTTCCTGGAGGTCGTTCCAGTTCACATGGAATTTCTCCACTTTATTATTCCTCTTAGCACAATAGTATTCCATCACCAACATATACCACAATTTGCTCAGCCATTCCTCAATTGAAGGACATCCCCTCATTTTCCAATTTTTGGCCACCACAAAGAGCTCAGCCATGAATATTCTTGTACATGTCATTTTCCTTATTATCTCTTTGGGGTACAAACCCAGCAGTGCTATGGCTGGATCAAAGGACAGACAGTCTTTTAGTGCCTTTTGGGCAAAGTTCCAAATTGTCATCCGGAATGGTTGGATCAATTCACATCTGTTGACCTTTTCTGATTTATTCTGCATTTAGTTTGTGTATACAGAGTTGTTTGTAGATTGTCTATTAGATTGGGAGCTCCTTGAGATCTGGGACTGCCTTTTGTCTTTCTTTGTAAATAAGTGCAATGCTTGATAGGTGCTTAATAAATGTTTACTAACTGATTTAAATTACAAAAAGAGAGAGAGAGAGAAAGATAGAGAGAGATGGATTGATGGATGGATAGATGGATGGATGGATGATATAAATAGAGATAAAAATGTACTAAGCACATTTACACATAATGTCAAATAATACTAGATACTTACATTGTATCTATTTCCCCAAATTGCACTGCCTTACTCCTCACACTGAAATAGTATACTGCCTTCCAGATGGTCCCCAGAGCACTGCTCCAGACTAGCTCTACTCACCCTTAGAATATGTATCTTCCCCAACTCCCCCCCCCCAGTTGCCTTAGTGCTATCTTACTGTAGTTGGCCTGATATCTACACCCTCTAAATAGCCCAGCCCTGGTATTTAAAGTTCAATTTAAATCCTCCATCTGCTGCAAATTGCATCCAATTTGGGAACTTGTAAGCATAGGAAAAACGATGCTCTTTATCCAGACCACATCACTAGTCAGTCCATTGAAATTGCATCCTTACAGATCTGACCCTCCAAAGACGCTCTACAGACCTCCCAGGTCAGTTCATTAGATTCCAAACTATTCCAAACATAAAGTTGTGTTTCTGGAACCACTGGGAACCCTGGATTAACCATCATAGGAACTTGGAGTCGGTACAATAGCTCAGCTGTGAGCCTTAGAAACTGCTTCTGTCTTTCTGCAGGAAGGGCTCAGAGAAATTGCATGTCTTCAAGTTGGAACCTGGAGCTCTATCCCTGTTCTCTGAGAAGTTCTGGCAGTAGGGGCTCGGGCAGTCTCTGAGTCCATCATCTTTAATGTGAGCTGCCAGGCAACAAGCAGCTCTCTGGTGCTCAAGAAAGCAGCTCCTGGCTCACTTGAAATAAAGACAGGTAGAAAAAGCAGAAGGCATTTCTAATGTGTGGGCTTTGCTTTTTTACCCCCAAAGATCCAAAGCATTGGTTTTTATTCTATGGAGGTACCTTGGGTAGAACCTGAAGTTGTGAGAGGTGGTTTGTTCCTTGTGTAAGAGTTAAAGTTAAATACTTAAAGTATTATTTTTTATAAAGTTTATTATCTGACAAAATAGAGCCATATGATTAAGTTTTTTCCACCTGCTCAAAAGTCCCTGCTCCACCAAAGTCACCACAGGAAGGAAAGAGAGCTAGACACGGAACTTCACCCAATTGATCTCTTGTCTATGTCAGCATGTAACTACAGGAAGTGAGTGGGCTCCTGGGAATCGTAGTTTTTAGGGTAACAGATTCCAGTTTCACACTTGATACAGTTGGCATTAGTACAAGAGCCTCTATTTTGTCCTCCTTGCAGCCCACCTATCACATATACAATCCTTCCTCCACAGAATACCAAAATGATATTCCTAAGCAAGAACATGTCCATGTAACTCCCTCATTCAAGAATTTTCAATGGTTCCTTGCTTCCTCTATGATAAAATGCAAACTCACCTTTTTGCCTTTGAATTTCTTCATAATCTCAGCTTTTCCCATAAGAACTCAACTTTTCAGCTTAACTACCCATTACTCTACATCATCCAATCTATATTATAAACAATATTTCCTACTTAAACATTCCCTTTTTATCTCTTATCTCGATGCTTTTGCACAGGCATTATTACATGGTGAGAATGTTCTCTCTCCTCACTTCTGTCACCCAGTGGTTTAATGGTAAATGTTTACCAACTAATGTTCAAAAAAAAAAGTACACAAGGGACATCTTAAATTTAATCTGTATTAACATTTTCTCCATCACTTTCTAAAATTTAGACAATCAACACAATAATAAATCAGGTCCTGACTTAGAGCGTTTGTTGATTTCTTAGATATTAATTAGATATTAATTAATTAATCTAATAATTATTAGATACTTTAAATTTAACAATTGTCTCTCCAGAGCTGGCTCTAGCATATCCCTGCTTGTAACCCTGAGGTTCATCTTAAGTACCATAAATATTTTTGTATTTATTTTGTATATATTTTCTATTTGTTTAGTTATATCCATATTTCTTTTACACTACAAAATATAAGCTTCCTAATTCTGATTTGTGTATATATCTCCAGTGTCTGGTTAAGAGTAGACACTTAATAAATGTTTACCAAATTGAATTATTGGATTGGATTAATGACAGGCTGACATTTTGTCAATAGTCCCTGAGACACATGACTTCTTTCTAGAATCTGCTAGTAGGTTTCTACTACTTGTTCTGCTTCTTAAGAAAATGAGAGCCTTGTTTAGTTGTGTGCTAATTTAGATCTCACCACCATTGCCATTATTACTGCCATCATCATTATATCCATAGATTGAACCTTATACCTCATTTGATCCTTACAACTACCTATAAGAAAGTAAGGGTAAATATTAATCCAATTTTATATCAGAAGAACCAACGAGACTTAGAAAGTCCCACTTTCACTCATTCCATTAGTTCTTTGGGTGGTGTTTAGACATGGGTATTTTGCTTCTAAATCCAGGTTCTTTCTCCTACAGGATTTCTGCTATCTTTCTAAACAATAATGGAATAGAGGCCCAGGAAGATGTGACACAGGAGACCAACCCCCAGATTTGACTTAATGGAGAAAAAGAGGAACTTATTTTCATATTTAAGTTAGGAGTCCCTTGTGCTTCATGCAACAGATACCATGATATGTCTGCGTGACCCTGGGCAAGTCACTTAATTCTGATTGCCTAGCCTTCCTGCCCTTCTGTCTTAGAATTGATACTAAGACAGAAGGCAAGAGTTTCAGGAAAAAAATGGATAACATGATAGAGTTGAAAGAGAAGGAGACTTAAAGTCAGAAGATGTGGGCTCACATCCTAGCAGGCATGGCATTGGTTCCTGCCTTTGCCAGTTACAAAAAAATCTTATTGTTTATCTCTCTAGGATCCATCCTTCTTATTGTTAATATTCTATGATCTCTTTGTTTTGATCCCCTTCTAGGAACAATGGCCTTTTGAGGAAAATGCATTTTTCTTTTTGTCTCTATTTCCCAATCATCTTCAAGTATCTAATGCCAGCCCCTCAAGCAGTGGCCCACTCAGAAATTATACAACACTAGAGATTTCTTCTTGATTGGCCATGAAGGCTGCACCAAATTTCTCCCCTATTCTGCGAGGATAAACAAGGTTTATATGTGCACTATTTTCAGGCCACTGAGAGCTTTGCATGCCTTCTCCTAGCCTGCAACCTGTGAATTATGAGATCTCAGGGGGTTGAGGTTTTCTTCTGAGCCTCAATTCAAGTCAACTGGCTGACAGAATTGTACTAATATTGACTAGCTCAGGAGGCAGGAGAAGGAAATATCGCCTAAAGGGGAATATGGCTTCTGAAATCACAAAGCATTTTGGGGAGGTAAAAGTAAAGGAGCAATACATCACCGAAAAAGCCCCTTTGTTCACAACAGAGCCCTAGATTTTATTACTGTGGCCCTAGAGAGTTAATATTTGTTTTATTATCCCCTCTAGGGTGGGTTGTTTTTTTTCACTTGGTGAAAACGGTCAGATGACTCCCATCACATTAATTGCATCTTGTTAATGGTGAGGACTAAATAGAGAAAAGAATGTTGCTCTCCAGCTTCCCTGTTTTTCTATCAGAAAAATCATGGAAAGGGCACTTGATGGGGATGGGAGGGTGGGGTCAGGATAGAGTTCAACTGTCATTCTCTACACCCACATGAACATTCACCACCATGAAGGGCAGTTGGCTATCTGAGGAAGTCATCAGGGCTCCAAGGAGAGCCAGAGGAAAGTAGAGAGCACACCCCACCTGCTGCAGGTCTTCAGATAGAGTCAGGTTGATACCCTGTCAGATATATAGGATCCTGGTTGGGCATATATTGGATACGGTGGCCTCTCAGGTCCTTGCACTTCCCAGATTCTGTGATTCCACTTCATATTTTCTCAACCCATCAGCAGATAAAGCACTTTCTATGTAACCTGTAGCATGAGAAAATGAGCACACCCCTTAGTGTGGGTGTCCTGTAGAACCTAATCCAAGCAGGTCTGCCCTCTGGGATTATGGGCAGTTTTCTCAGTGGTTCAATCTAAGGGAATCAGCTGAGAACACTTTTCTCTAGCTTTTAAAAATACTTTTATAATGTATTATAGACTAGATCAATGGGAAGTGCCAAAGTTCAAATCCCACTTTTGACACTTATTACATTATATTATTGTGACGATTAGCCAATTTCCTCATCTTTTAGGGAGGAAGGGGAGGGAGAGAGAGGACTCAATGGACTCTGAAGTCCTCTCCAGTCCTTCTCCTATGACAGAACACCCATGTGGTGTCACAGAAAGGCTGTTGGATTTGCAGTAGCCTCTGGGTTCAAATTCCAGCTCTATCATTTGTTACATGTCTGATTTAAGGTAAGTCCTTCATCTCCTTGAGTCCTGGTTGAGGCCCTTACAGGGCCTGTGAGGGCCCTGGAAGTGCCCTTCCAGTTATAAATCTAGGACACGTTGATTCCCCAAACTGATTAGCTCAGAGAGTGTTTATCTCAGTAAACAGTACTCGCAAGTCCTAGGCAACCAGAGATTCATGACAGACCAGCTGTGTTAGGCTTAAAGTCAGAGCTGGAGTGGCTGCTTGTCCTTCCTGGGCTTCACAGACAGATCAACTGTCTCCCTCATGGAGTCCTCCAAGGAAAACATTGTATCCCAAGGACAAACAAAAGACACATAGGTCCTAGACACTTGGTTGTACTCCAACTCCTGGAATGGGCTCTTGGAATGGTCAGGGCACTGGACTGCTACAAAGAGGATGCTTATATTGCACAGACATAGTAAAGAAATCCAGCTTTATCAAAGACAACCCAACCAGGATTGTCCTCATATAGGAATATTTTGGTAAACTGAAGGAAGACAGGGAGATTACAAAGGAAACCCAAAATGGGGTGTTTGGTGTCAGTGATTTGAGGGGCCAATTGAAGTAACTGATCCACTGAGTTCTGCAGCCCAGAATGGTCCCAACATGTCAGGTGCCATTTCTGCCATGGCATCATGACAGCAGACCATTTTCATGTTCTCCCACTCCACAGGAGGGGAAGGCTGAGAGCTGTTCAGATGCTTCAGTGAAATATGAATTCACTTCTATTGTTTGTCCAAGAGTCTATAGCCCCTAATGTCCATGATATTTTGCCCTCTTTCCCATCAGAAATCTAAAATACCCACATGGCAAGCAGTTTATATCATTTGCTATATGCCTGGGTCACGTGATATCTGGGAAGATGAGGAAAAAGAAAAAGCATCTCTGGGGATGATGATGCTCAGAACCTGGGCAGCAATACAAGATGAATTCCAGATTCAGGCTCTTGAGTCAGAAGAATGCACAAATATATTCATATAAGCCATACAACATTTGGACAACACAAAGGCATAGGGTTTGGGTTTTAGAATTTAAAAATACTACTGTTCTGCCTAAGCAATGTGGTAGAGAAGGGCAGCCTAGAACAGTGGATAAAACATTAAAATTAGAGGCAAGAAGATCTGTGTTCAAATCATCCTTCAGACATTTACAAACTTTGTGATCTTGGGCAAGTAATTTAACATCCTCAGATATCAGTTTCCTCCTCTGTAAAATGAAATGGTTGGGGGCAGCTGGGTAGCACAGTGGATTGAGAACCAGTCCTAGAGACGGGAGGTCCTAGGTTCAAATCTGGCTTCAGCCACTTCCCAGCTGTGTGACTCTGGGCAAGTCACTTGACCCCCATTGCCTAGCCCTTACCACTCTTCTGCCTTGGAGCCAATACACAGTATTGACTCCAAGACGGAAGGTAAGGGTTTTTAGAAAAAAAAATGAAATGGTTGGACACAATGTCTTCTGAGACTCCTACCAGCTCTAATTTCTTTGAGTCCCCATTTCCACATAAATAAAACAGGCATAATCACCGCTGCATACCTCATTAGAGGCTCTTATGATGACCAAATGAGATACTATATGAAAAATGCCTTACAACCAGTTAAAATCCTAAGATCCTGGCTACACTCCCAGTCATGGATGTCCTACAGGATCTAATCTAAGCAGCTCTGTGCTCTGGGATTAGAGAAAGTTTGTTCACTGTACCAATCTAAGGGATTCAAGAGAACATAACTAAGGACACTCTTCTGCTGTATTTTTTAACTTTCTTACAATGCATTACAGAATGACAAAATGGAAAGGACCTGGGTTGCATTTGGAGTCAGGAGACTCTTTTGGGAATCAAATAACTTAAGGTTTGAATTCTATTTCTGCAAAAAGTTCTCCTGTGATCGCAGCAAATCACTTAAGTTATTTCCCCCTCTTTATTATTCTTTGTTATAAGGAATGACACTGAGGGAAGAGATAGGGAGAAGTATACTTTAGGAAATTTAGGGGAAATCTAAAAATGCAACTTTAATATTTTTTAAAAATATTGATATGATTGGAAAAGACAAAAGACAGCACTAGTCAACATCAAGACATACTCTGATGGTATAACTATGAATTGGTCTAATCCTTCCAGAAAAAAAAAATATATATATATGGAATTGGGGGTTAAAGTCACTAAATTGGGGGTGTGGGGAGAGGGTGGTTCAGTGAATTGAAAGCCGGCCTACAGACGGGAGGTCCTAGATTCAAATCTGGCCTCAGATGCTTCCTAGCTGTGTGACTTTGGGCAAGTCACTTAACCCCCATTGCCTAGCCCTTACCACTCTTCTCCCTTGGAACCAATATTCAGTATTATTCTAAGACTGAAAGTAAGGGTTTACAAAATAAATAAATGAATGAATGAATCAATAAATAAATGAATGAATGAATGAATGAGTAAATGAATGAATGAATGAATGAATGAATGAATGAATGAATGAAGTCACTAAATTGCCTACACCCTTCAGTTCAGGGACCCAACTATTTGTTATAGCCCCACAATCAAAGACAGAACACAAGATAACTTCTATGCCAAAATATAGGATGATATTTTATGGATTAAAAAAAAAACTAGAAGTAAAGAATAGCATAAGAATATAATAAAATGTTGTTAAGCTTCCAGAAATGAGGAATGTGTGAAATTCAGAGACTCTTGGACTTGTATGAAGTGATGTATAATAAAGTAGAACTACGAACAACATAAATGATGATTGTTACAATGACAGATGAAAATTATATGAAAAGGATTCTGATATCAGGTTAAATGCAATGAATAATTCTGGTTCCCTTACAAGTAATGAAATTTTATTTTATTTTCTTAGTGAAAAATCATCTGCTTTTATCTTCATTCTAACTCCAACAGTTCTTTCTCTGGAGGTAGGCAGCATTTTTTGTCATGAGCATTTTCTTTGAATTTAATAGTCAATCCAAATCCTTTCCATTCCACATCTATAACATATCTTACATCCCTCTCCTTCACTCTATTCACTCTGACACTATCTTAATGCAGGCCTTCCTTATCACCTGCCTGAATTATTGCAAAAGCTTCCTAGCAAATTTTTTTATCTGTATTCCTTTGCTCGTTCAATTCATTATTGAGATAGCAGCCAATATGATCTTTCTTATACTCAGATCTAGCTGTCATTTTTTTTTTTGCTCACAAGTTTCCTATTTCTGTCCCAACACATGTAAAACCCATTGGAATAGTTCATTGGCTACAGGAGGGGTCTGGGAGGACAGGAGGGAAAGAACATGATTCATAATTAATCAATCAATTAATTAATTAATTAAACTAAAAACAAACCAACCTATTTCTGTCCCAATAAACTTCTATCTCTTTTGCTTTGTACCTACTACCCTACCTTTCTCACCACACCTCCTACTACCCCCCTCTCTCCTCTATCTGCTCCATCCTAAATGGTTCATTTCTTTTTTGTCCTTCCTGATCAGCACAATGCCCGACACATAGTAGATGCTTCATAAATGCTTGTTTACTTGACTTGACTTGATCTAACATGCTCCATGAATCCCAAGGCTTTGGCACTTTTCACAGAGTATCCTCTTTCTCTTTCTTTAGCCGTTGAGTACAGCGCAAATGCTCTCTCTCCCATAAAGCCTTTCCTGATTCTTCTGGCCAATGATAACCCTTATCTTCATATGTAATGGACAAAATCTTGGACGCTGAGTCAGGAAGGCGCGGATACTTAAACCTGGTGATCTTCATCAAGTCAGCTAACCTCTCTAGGACTCAAATTCGTCATCTTTAAAATGAGGGGGTTGGACTTCCTTAGATCCTGTCTAACTAAATTCGTGGCCCGATTATATCACCTATCTGCTCTTTTGTCCTTCCTCTGATGGAAAGGTCCTTGGACCATCCAGACCAGTCAGTGACACAGTTTAAGAGTCAGTCTAAGGATCCAGCTGATACCAATTAACTCCAAGCTTTTGCTCAGTCTGCTCCGGACACTCTCTTTAAAGACACCCTCCATGAGGCATTCGCCTCCTGGATTTCCAATCTCAGAAAGTATAACACACAGACATCCAAAAAGCTCACATAAAAGGAAAATGGGCACGGAACCCAACACCCACTTAAGCTGTGGTTGATGATCACAGTTTTGGGCCAGATTCCAAGGCACTGCTACTATCCAACCTTGAGATGACGCAGTCCACAGCAGAATTCCTGAGGCTTGTGCACAACCTCCAGCTTGAGCAGCTTGACAAGTAGGCTGCTAAACTGTCTTTGGCAAAATAACCTTTTTGCTGTTTGGAATTTGATGTAAATGTGTCAAATATCTCACTCTGTTCCAACCTGGGCAAAGCATCTCCTAAAGGAGTAGTCCCCAGTGGGTCACTAACTAAGAGGCCAATTTTCTTTTCAAAATTTTACTTTCTGTCTTAGCAACAGTACTAAAACAGCTAGGTGAATGGACTTGAGTGACTTATCCAGGGTCACACAGCTAGGAAGTGTCTGAGGCCAAATTTGAACCCAAATTCTCCCCACTCTAGGCCCGACACTTTATCCACTGTGCCATCTAGCTGCCCCAAAGTTCCAAATTTATTTTGTCAATGAGGCAAATCCTTAAATAATAATAATATTAAAAATAATAATAATTATAGCTACCATGTCTATACATTAGTTACATCATTTGATCCTTACAACAACCCTGTGAAATTGTTTCTATTAGCCCTATTGTACAGATGATGGAACTAAGATTGAGAGATGTTAATTATTTATCTAGGATCATACAGTTAAGAAGAATTAGATAGAGGCAAAAATTGAATTCAGGTCTTCCTAAGTTTCTATCAACCATGCCATCTAACTGACCTAGTTCATTAAAAGCTATAGATCACAATGAATCACAAGAACTGATTTTGTGGGGAATGTCTCTATTTATTAATGGGCTGGTCCTCCCCCACCTTGACTAAATTCAAAGTTCCCTCTTTCCTTAAAAAAGCAAAACTAGGGGGCAGCTGGGTAGCTCAATGGATTGAGAGCCAGGCCTAGAGACAAGAGGTCTTAGGTTCAAATCTAGCCTCAGACATGTCCTAGATGTAGAACCCTGGGCAAGTCACTTAACCCCCATTGCCTAGCCCTTCAAGCTCCTTTGCTTTGGAACCAATATATAGTGTTGATTCTAAGATGGGAGATAAGGGTTTTAAAAATAAAGAAAAGAAAAAATGAAAGAAAGAACAGTGAAACTACCTCCCTGGTCCCATAGATCTGGTGGAGTTTGGCATGTAGATAATTGAGATATTGCTTCATCTTCCAGGAAGGAGCAAAAGAGCAAGACCAGGATTCTAGCAAGAAGAGACATGATGAGCAACATATGACCTGACTTGACTGGAAGCAAGAGACAGAGCTTCAATACATGGTCTTCTGGGACTTTCCCCGGCCTCTGCTCTTTTCCAGTTTAGCAGGAGAGCAGAGTTTTAGCTTTACTCTCATATTCTCTCCCTCTTCCCTACATAGTGGCCAAGAGAACAGAAGCTTTCAGTGGTGTTCTCTCCATCCTGATTGCCTTTCCTTCAGCAGGTCAGGGGAATGATTCTCTCTGTCCTGTTCCTCCTCTTTCCTTGTTGGGCCAAGGATCACCATTTGATCCTCTCACTCTTCCTAGGGGTCTTCTGGGCCAAGTACAGGTACTGACTAGAATTCCTTAGCCATCAAGCCATCATCCTCAGGAATAGTCACATTTTATATTTTTCTAGTTATCCTTAAAAATTTTATACTCAGAAAGAATTATTTTATCATCATTAGTATTTTTTTTGTTTTTTGTTTTTGTATATGGAGAAAAGCATCATATTCTGGTTGATAAACAGTTGTTCTTGGAGTCAGGACTTGAGTTCAAGTCCCACCTTTGACACATATAAGCTATGTTAGCCTCAGAAAGTTATTCAGCTTCTCAATGCCTGTTCTCTAGAAAGATCTCTAAGAATCTAAATTACAGAGAAGGTATCTATCTACTTTAGAAGAAGAAATTATTTACTTTAAGCTCCCTATATCAATGGAATCCCCAATTTAGAAAAAACACAAGTATTTGTGTACATGCACATACCCATGTATACTATATATAATGTATACATAAATTTGCATACATAAAATTTCCAGCTTTGAACAGATATATTGAATGGATGGATAGATAGATGATAAGAGATTAAAGACAAATGAAACATAAATGATTAGATAGATGGAGACGGAGAGGGGGAGAGAGAAAGGGAGGGAGAGAAGGGGAGAGGAAGGAGAGGAAGAGAGAGGGGAAAGGAAAGAAGAGGAGAGAGAGGATGCTTAGATTCAAGTTACACAGATGATAAGTAGAACCAACATATATTGAAGATACATAGGCAAATAAATAGATGACACATAGATTAAACAGATAGATGCTAAATAGACAGACATGATTGAAGACAGATATGTAGAAAGACAGACAGATAGATTGATAGAAACATACATATATAAATATATGATAGATACATATATACATAGATATATGTAGATATACATAGATATAACTAGATATATAGATATAGATTTCATAGTTAGGAATTTCATCTAAGAGTCCACATGCTTGGGCTTAACATATTAATAATTCTCAATTTATATGGAGACTATATGTTTGTAATTGACCCCCAAATTACAACTCTTGTCTATGTACCTACTAATTTGCATGAAATACCTCTTTCTTTAACAAAACTCTTTTTTAATGATGGGCTAAGCTTCCAGGGTTTCTGTTGCCCAAAGCTTACTATAGCATTCCCCGTCATCAGATTTGGGGTGCAGAAGTAGGTGAAGGTAGAAGATGTAGACCTAAAGCTTATTAAAATATTTTCCTCCTTGAAGGAAAATGTGGCCAGTGTCTTCCCTGAGCTCTAGACTATGAAGTAGATGATCTTCCCACCCTGGAGTTGTCTTCACTCCTAAGTGGCCCCAGATTGACACAGATTCTTCCCTGTACTTGTGAATTGCTTCTTTATCCTGGCAGTCCCTACCCTTGTTAAGGAGTTCACCTCACCTGGTCCTGCCATCACTCTGTAATTACTTGCACAAAGGCATCCAAAGCTCAGAACTCTATAAAGACAGTTGAATCATAAATCACAGAAGATTTGACCCATGACTATGCCAACATTTCACCCAAGGGTGGGGGTGGGAAACACAAGCTACCACCCTAAAAGGCTGAAGCTTCAGGGAGGCAGAGTTAAGTCATACAAAGGGTTGTCTTATTGATATTCCTTGTACTTGGCCTCCTGATCTGGCATTGATCTTCACTTGACTTGACTCTCTATTCCCATGGTCCACTTCTTGCTTCTATTTAGTCACTTGAATTTCAGCATCACAAAGAAAGATTGATTCTGACTTGACCGGCCTTTTGTTTTATGCCCACAAAGATGCATATTGTTACTCATTTTCCCCATGAGGAGTATAGATTTAGATTGCTTTAAGAGTTTTCCCTCTGAGAAAATGAACTTAAAGGTTACCAAATTCTTTTTTTACCATTGAAGAAATGGAGGCACAGAAAGGTGAAACAGGATCACAATTGCTAGAAAGTATCTGAGACAGGATTTGAACACAGATCCTCCTGACCCAATATACTATGTTGTCTCTGGGTCATACTTCCCTCACTTGGTTAATTGTGTAGTCCTGCTCTCTGGGGGATGTGAAAGTGTCTTATTCAAAAAACAAACTACTTTTAGCAGATAATGCCACAGCCACTGGCCATCACTGAAGTTCCAGATGTCATGCAGCCAAAATCACCACTGGAACCTGTAAATGCTACAAGGGACTTTGGCCACTGTGCAGTGAACAAATTTACAGCTTGACTATGAACCACAGAAAATTACCCAACACAGGTACAGCTCCTGAAGTTCTGTAATCTCTTATTCTTTCACCAAGGAAGCCAGTGTTGTGTCCTTCTCAATTGGTCTGCCAATGCCACCATCCCTCTCTCCTCTAAGTTTCATGGTGAGTAAGGCTTTTGTTCTGAGAAGGGAAGAAGAGAGAGTATGGTGACTAAAAATCAAGGAGATAATCCACTTTATACTGGATCCACTTAGTCTACTAATCTACTGCCCTATTGGCTAACCATGATCAGAAGCAGTCAGAGGTACCTTATGGTGGCTAGATTACAGAGAAAGAGAAAAGCACCCATTCATTTAAATCCCAGTTGGCCCCAGACCTTGATCAGTGGTTGAGAAGAGACTCTGAGTTCAGAAGTCTCTGTATCTTTATTTAAAACTAATGGACTTTATATAAAGACTAATCTAAAGCCCCCATGGATGTATGAGAGGAGGTCAAGTGGGCACACTCACTCCCTTGGCCAATTGTAGGGGATGTGAACGTGAGGAGCTGAGGAGACTCCAAACATGTCTTTCCCAGATCTTCTGGGTTCAGATGGTTTTCTGTTCATGACTTGGGGACTTTAAGGGCATTCAGATGTTTTAATAATATAGAAATTTTACTTTGCATGGTTTTGTCATTATTGAATATTTTTTTATTGCTCCCATGTTGAGTAAATGCTACACAAAGTAGTGAAACATGTTTGTCTGTTCCTGTAGAGAACTGACTCTATTTTGCAAAGGTCATGTGACTAAAGTTCAATGAAATAGAGCAAACTCTAAAGGAGGGAGGGTTTGTCAGTAGATGAATCCTGGAAAGTGGTTCTGTTTGCATGAATCTACACATCCATCCATAGTCTGGATAATGACTCTGAAGCCTTGTTGATAACACTTTGAAAACTTTAAAGAAATGTCTTCTTCCTCAGCAAAGTGTGTTAATTAGCCAATTAGTTAATGAAAAGGGGTTCATTAGATACTTAAAAGGCATCAAATACTGTGCTAAGCTTTGGGTATACAAACAGAACAACACATCATTCCCTACTCTAAAAAAGCTCTTATTATAATGAGAAGAGTCAACATATTTAAGGGAGTTCAACAATTGAGTGGATTGAGTGGGTGGAGAGGTCCAGAAGTCCTGAGAGTAGGGACAGTTTCTTGGGAGTCTGGATACATAGTGGTGATCCCCTCATTGGACCAGAAGGGAAACCATGGGGTGATTCCTACTTCTTTGAAACAGTGTGAGCAGCCATATTGCTCTTCTCTGTCAGCCATTCTGGATGGGTCTGAGCAACCTTTACTTGGGAAATGGGTAAAGAGGAGGCAAGAGAAAAGAGTAAGTCTCTTGGTAGTCCCCCCTGCCAGTCATCTAGATGGGGTTTGAGCATGAGTATAAATAACCAATAAATTGGGTGTGGTACTCATCTAAGCCATTTCCTCTTTTCAAAATTCTCTCACTTGACTGAAGAGCATAATAAATTCATTTTGTGATCAAATCTGGATTTATTTATTAATATTTTATTACTTAATCATAAAATTTAATATTTCATTAAGAACAGAATTCTTCCATTCATCATTAGGTTTGACCTTCCAACACCTTCCTCCTTAATAAAAGAAATAATTGACACCAAGTCTCATGTAGTCAGTGTTGTAGCCATATGTTTACTCTTTATTAAACACTCTCTGCTTCATCAAAACATCTGATAGGTATTATCTGATAACTGACTATAGTCACTCCCCTGGCCATTTTCTGTGTCTGTTAGCTCTCATCCTCACACAACTAGGAAGTGTTTTCATAGCCAATCCAGACACAGCACAATATAGAGTCGGGCACAATGTGAATATTTTCCCCAAAGATCTTCCCATCTGATAATAGAGCAACATCATTTTATTACGTATCCAGGATCACTGGCTAGCAGCTTCCCCTCAAGTGTGATGAATCATTTTGGAACCCCTGTCTGTGACATCTAGATTAAACAGTGGTTAGAAAGCTATACTTGGAATTGGGAGGACCTTAATTCAAATCTGGCCTCAGACTTAATAGCTATGTGACTCTGACCAATTTATTAACCTCCCATTCTCAATATCCTCATCCATAAAGTGAGAATAATAATAGCACCTACTTCATAGAGTTATTGTGAAAATCAAATGAGATAATGTAGGTAAAGCACTTTGTAAATTTTAAGACTGTAAAAATATATAAATGTATGTGTGAATAAAACTATTTTAAAGAAGGGAAGGGAATAATCATTTATTTTTTATAAATTTTCTAAAGTTATATGATCCATATTGCCTCTCTCCATTCTTCCCTCTATCCTCCTGGAATTCACAAGCAATTCAGTCTGGGTTATGCATGTATATATATATATATATATATATATATGATTTCCATATTATTCATTTTTTGTAAGTGAATAATCTTATAGAACTCAAAACCCAAACATATGCCCAAATAAACAAATGATGAATCATGTTTTCATCTGCATTCCTATTCCAATAGGAATAAATATTTATATAGCATCCACTATGTGTCAGGCACTGTGCTAAGTACTTTGCAAATATTATCTCCTTCAGTTCCCCCAACAATCCTACAAGATAGGTACCATTATTATTTTCATTTTACAGTTGAATACACTAAGGCAGATGAGAGTTAACTTGATCAGGGTCACATAGTGAGTGTCTGAGGCTGGATTTGAACTTAGATGATCCTGAGTATAGACCCACAGCTCTATCCACTGTGCCACCTAGCTTCTTCTAACATTAGGATACTAAGGGTCCTGGTGAAGGGCAAAGAAATCTAGTGCCTCATATCAAAAAGGGCTGTTTGCTCCTTGGGACCCCAAACTTGGACAGGGATCACTGCACCATCCATAAGTATGTAATGGCTAGGGATTAAAGTAGAGGAAACAACTGGAAAAGATAAATAATAGGGTGTTCACTAAGCTGACAAGAAATGGCAGATCATTGCCATTCTTCTTAATTTCCTTTATTGTTCCTGTTGTCTCTTTTGGCACTCTGTCACACAGGTCATGACTGTCAGAGCAGAATTCATGTCACTGTGGCATGTACTCCTTCACATCGCCATTCTCTGCCTCTCCCGTTGCGGGGATGGAGCAATGAATGCCAAACCTCCATTTAAGGAGAGAACATCTGGCTACCCTGTTTGTGATCAACTTCTCCATCATGCTATTGCATCTCCCCTTCCTCCCCTCTTTAATTTCCTTCTGTGCTTTGTCTTCTCCCATACTGTAAGCTCCTTGAGGACAGGGACCATTTTATTTTCATATTCCTATCCTCAGAACTTAGCACAGTGCAGAGCACATAGTAGACACTCATTATCTATGTTTATTGACTATGTCAGCCATGACATTCCCCAACCATGAATAGTAGAAGCCTCTGAATGGCCCCAATGTACATGGACTTCCAGTTGGGCAGCACCAGGAACCTTGCAAATGAAGTACCGCAACACTTAAGGGGAATTTCCTTTGCCTACCCATAAAGCCCTTTGAGCACATGGCCTTTTCTTCCCTCTGAGTTGTTCATCCAGCTTGGACAGGGTCTGACAAAGTCTACATTCCAGCCTTCATCCTTTTTCTCTCATCCCCAAATGGAACACAACTACCAACACTCCAGCAAGGCTGCCTGCCAACAAAATCCTACTGCTTGGGGGGAGGCATCCAGAACTAGAAATTCAATCTTGAGATTTCCAAAATGTTCCAGCAGGGGGCTCTGTTCCTCCATCAAGGGAGATGTCCATTTCAATGACTGACCAGTTAGAAAGGGCACTCTTACCTAACTCTGTAAAGGACTATTTTGAGGCTGCTGTGACAAAGGCCAACTTGCATTATCTAGTGAAAACGTCAGCATTTCTCAGACTCCATCTCCTCCAACCTCCCCCACCTACACATAAACACATGATAATCAGGGTCATACCTAACATTTATATAGCACCTACTATGTGCCAGGAACTGTGTAAAGCTCTTTACAAATATTTCACTTGGTCCTCACAACAAACCTGGGAGGTAGGTGCTGTTATTGCTCCCATTTTAGAGATGAGGACACTGAGGCAAATAGGGTTAAATGACTTCCCCAAGGTCATAGAACTAGTAAATGTCTGAGGCTGGATTTGAGCTCAAGTCTTCCTAACTCCAAGCTTAGCACTCTACACATCCGTACTGCAAAAAATCACAAGAGCTAATAGTTAGAAGAGAACTCAATAGTAACCTACTTATGTCTGTATCTCCAGAGGAATCATCACTCCAAAGACTCCAGCTGTCAAAGTCCAGATTTGAGTAGAATATTCCAAATGCATTCTGATCAGGAATGATGGACTACTGACTACCTCTCTCTGGACCCTGAGCCTAAGATCGCATTGGTCAAACACCAACTCCAGCTTGGCCGCCATGTTGCATTATCCATACACATTAACTAATAATGGTATCTCATATCTATATAGTGCTGCAATCTGCAAAAGAGTTTTGGATGCATTCTATTAATATCCGCTAACATTTATATAAACATTAACTCATTGAATTCTGATAACACTGTAAGCTAGGTGCTGTTAGCATCATCATCTTACAAATGAGGAAACTGAGGCTGAGAAGTTAAGTGACTTACTCTGGGAGACACAGATAGTAAATGTCGGAGTCAGGATTTGAATGTAGGTTTCCTGACTCCAAGACTTCGGAGTTGCATTATTTCATTTAAAGTCCCCAACAATCTTAAGAGGTGCTTTAAAAAAAAAAAGAAAAGCTCCCATTTTACAGATGAGAAAACTGAGTCAGAGACTAAAAGATTTCCTAATAAGTGTTCGAAGTGGAATTTGAACTCAGGTCTTCCCAACTTAAGCCAAGCACATTATATACTCCTCAAAGTATAGAACTTCTGGACCATCAAACTTCCCAGATCTTTTTTCACATGAGCAATTATCTAGGCACACTTCCAAGGGTGTACTAGTAAAAGTATAACAATTGACAAATAACAAAAGAGTATAACAATTCTCTAGGTAAATGTATTTTTGTTTAATTTGCATTAACTAACTTTTTCTATATCATTTTCCTAAGTCTAAACAATTAGCAAAACAATCTATTAAGGTATATTGTAATGATTGCTGACTTCTGAGGTGCAAGTGCTTGGGCTAAAAATTTTATAATCAAATATGCTGGTAACCATTAATTAACCATGAAAAGGTACCAGTATATTCCTTCTATGTACATTTCCTATATATTTTGCCTCTGGGGTTGTTTTTGTTTGTTTGTTTTGAATAATATTTACTTTCTTCCCTAATGGCATCTTTAAGACAAAAGGGCCAGGGACTAGGCAAAAGGGGTTAAGTGACTTGCCCAGGGTCATACAGCCAAGAAGTGACTGAGGTCAAATTTGAACCCAGGTCATCTTGACTGTAGGGCTACCACTCTATCCACTATGCCACCTACCTGCCCCTCTTATGAATTTTTGGGATTTCTGTTTTGTTTTATTATAAATCCTATTTTAGTACTTTATATTTATCTCTAACATAGTTCATTTTTCTAGATTTGATCCATTATTCTAAGATGGTAGCATCATAAAATCTGAGATTGAGAGCTAGAAGGGACCTAAGAAATTATTTTCTCCAACCCTCTCATTTTGCCAATGAGTAAATTGAGTCCCAGAGAGATGAGGTTCTTTTCCCAAGGCCACTTAGGTCATAAGTAGCAAAGCCGAGATTTGATCCCTTAACTGCTTACTCTCAATCCAGGACTCTTTTTATTGGAGCATTTCTGTAAAGATCTTTTCTTTTTCTTTTTTTAATTAAATCTGGATGCTATTATCAATAGCTTTACCTGTCTCTCACCATTTTGTATCATTTGCTAACATAATATAAATATCAACTAGGTGGGATAATGTATTGGGCCTGGAATCAAGAAGACCTAAATCCAAATCTGGCTTCCGATACTTACTAGCTGTGTGAAACTTTAGCTACCTCAGTTTCCTCAATGATAAAATAAGGAAGATAATAAATAGCACCCACCTGCCTTCCAGGATTGTTGTGAAGATTAAATTTAATACTATTTGTAATGTGCTTAGGACTATGCGCAGGACATTTTTAACATTCTTGTTATTTTTCAGTCATGCCCAACTTTCTGTGACCCCATTTGGGACTATCTTGGTAGAATACTAGAGTGGTTTACCATTTTCTTCTCCAGCTAATTTTGTAGATGAAGAAACTGAGGCAAATAGTGTTAAGTGACTTGCTTAGGATTACACAGCTCCTAAGTGTCTGCAGCCAGATTTCAACTCATGAAGATGTCTTCTTGATTGCAATCCAGGCCCTCTATCCACTGTGCCACCTAACTGTGGACATAATAGATGCTTAATAAATGTTCATTTCCTTCCTTTCTTTCCTTCATCCAAATCATGGATAACTCTGAATTGCTACAAGGCCAAAGATTGATTCCTAGGCACTTCAATAGATGACACTCTCTAAAGTAACATCACCTGGGGGCAGCTGGGTAGCTCAGTGGGTTGAGAACCAAGCCTCGAGATGGGAGGTTCTAGATTCAAATCTACCTTTAGATGCTTTCTAGCTGTGTGGCCCTGGGAAAGTCACTTAACACCCATTGCCCAGTCCTTACCACTCTTCTGCCTTGGAACCAATACACAGTATTGATTCTAAGATGGAAGAGTGGGATTTAAAAAAATTGGCATCACCTCTTTATCAAATATTCTTTGTATCTGCTGATTTGGCCAGTTTTTGACTCACCCAGAAGTAGTATCATCTATTCAACCATTTTACACCTCAATATCATTGATTTAGACCTAAAAGAAATGCAGAGGACATCTCTAGTGAACATCCTCCTTTTATAGTAAAGGAAACAGGTTAGAAATGTTTGAATCTATGTCCTCAGCTTCAAGAGACAATGTTCTTTCCACTGTATCACACCCCAAAGATAATAGGAAATATCTCACCAACTACTTTGCTGACATCTAGTTATAAACTATCTATGGTATTTCATTCCTCTACTCTGTTGGTCTATCAGGTGTATTAATCTATCAAAAAATAAAGGATCTTATCCAAGTCTTACATAACTTGATCTTAATGAAGCCATGGTCTTTTTTTTTAATCACTGCTGCCTTTTCTAAATGCTCCTAAGCCTTCCTTTCAAAAACATACCAACTAAATTTTTTCCAGGAATATAATTCAAGTTTGCTGACATATATTTTGCAGATTCTATTCCCTGGTGGGCTCCTAAGTAAACTCCAAAACTGCCACTTAACAGAAATGCCAAATGTGAAACAGAGACATAAGGTCAGTAAACAGGACCCTAATGCCTACAACTTCTACACCTGCCTTTTCAATTAGTATTTAATAGAAACTAGTCCATCAAAATCCATCTGGAGGAGAACTAGGATACTAGGGGGAGGGAGGTAAGAAGGGGAAAGGTTGAAGTTCCAGCCATGCTGGTTATATTATCAAGGAGTAGGTACCTGCCTTTTTCCCCTAGGGTACCTAAGCCATCCATAACTCCATAAGTGTTATTCTCTTCACTAGCCTATAACACAAGTTTCATATGTAACTCCCTGTTCTTGTTGGACCTTCACTGAAAGTAATCTAATGCAAAATTTAATTGCCTTAAATACTTGGAAAGAATGATTGCTTCCTTCCTAATCTCTACAAGGAAATCATAATTCTCTGGAAATGGATGATGACTCCATCTCAGATTATGATTGAATCCCGGGTTCTGAAGGAATAGACAGATGGCTCATATAAAAAGAAGATGCAGGGCTGGGTACCAGAAAGATGAAAGGAATCCCGATAGACACACAGACTCTACACAAAGTTGCTCTGACAAAGGCAGCCCAAATCAAAAGGCAAAAGCACTAAAATAATCCAGCAGTTTGTGGGGAGGAAAGAAGGATCAAGATCAGAGGGAAAAGGAGATAGGCTATTGCAGAAATTAAAATAAAAAAAAAACCAAGAAGATGATTCCTCCTTAATTGGATAAATTGACAAATAAGAGAGAAAGGGGGCGGGGGAGAGACAGAGACAGACAGAAAGAAATGTATTTGCTGGGCACTGTCCTCTGTGCTAAGTGCTAGGGATACAAAACATTAATAATAATCAAGATAATCCCTACCCTCAAGGAACTTACATTCTAATGAGAGAAAAGAACAATAAAAGGAAAGCTGAAAAGGGATTTTTAAAAAAGGAAAGAAAATGTAGGTAATGAGGCATTTGTTGAGACATCTGGAAAGTGTAGCATGGATGGGATCCTTTGTGAGTGTGTGTGTATGTGCACTCACATGTGTGTGTACAGCATGCTCAGTCATCATTCCTGGCTGCATGTAAAAGTAGGCTCACTCCAAGTTTCCATGCTCCTACCAGGAATGACAAATTCTGCTAAGTGTGAAAGGAGGGTAAGAAAAATACCTACTACATAGAGGAAGTCAGAGACAAAGAGATTGAATGACCAAACTTTTTCTGGCTTTGGTACTATCTTCCAGGAGAGGATATAAAAGCATCCCCCTTATTATGGCATTCGGGATGCCAAATTGACTCATGGTATTTAGGTTTCCTTCATGGAGTGACATCACTGGTGTAGATGTGATCCATACCCTTTGATTCTGCTCCAATGGGAACAAAGACCAGATTTATTTTGTATAAATTTGAAGGGCCTGTGCCCAGGACTGACTAATGGTGTAGAGAATGGGAGGAATACTGCTTGTCTGAGTAGCCCTCTCCAGGGAACCTCTCAGTCTCAGAGATGGAAGCAATGGAGATGCATTGGCAGAGTGAAAAAGGAGTCTAGGAGAGATGGTCGTAGCTAGAGGCAAGTAGAATAATAATAATTCCTTTACTGGTCTTCCTAGAGGTAAGAGAAAAGAATTTCTGGACATCAAGTCTAGTTCCAAAGGTTCAAATGGAAGATTTTGGGGTCAACTGGAGCTAGAATTGATGAATAACAAGGGACATATCAATAAAGAATAGGATTAAACCTCATTTTTGCCCTCTAGTCCTACCATTGAGTTATGTGGTGTGAACACATCCAAAGAAAAAGAGTTGACTCCGGAGAATACCCAGGGGAGTGCTAAAAGTCTGGGAAATTGCTTAGGTTTAAGGAAAGAGGTGCAACTCACCCAAGGGAGTGGGGTTAACTTCCAACTCCACTAGGTGCCAAGTGTTTCCCCTTTTTTCTAGGGGAACTTCAACCACAGGGTAGCACCAGAGATCTGGAGGACTAAATAGGTCCCTGGAGAATGTGGGGCTCACAGAAGAGGAAAGAAACTTGTCTTCTCTGTTTGTGAATCTCAGTGTTAGTTTTTTAGACTTGGCATTTTCTGTCAGATAAAACAAAGACTGCTCATTTTTAACCGATATCCTTAACCTGACTGCTTACAATGGAAATACGCAGGAATCTTTGAGCTTTTGTAGAGCCCTAGAAATAAGCAATACTTTGGTGTTCCCAGGAGACATCCTGGGTGGGAATGTGAGCCAAAGGTTGAGACTTTAAGCAATGCCCTGAGATTGAACTTAAGCTACATAAACCCAGAGCTAAGATTCTGGACCACAGAGCAGGCTCTATAAGCATGTGCATATATATCCATACAGAAACTATATGTGGCTATATGGCACGTATATAACACATAAATGTGCATATATCATATATATTTATAAATTATCACATAATTTATACATGAATATATAATGCATATACATATATCCAAATATGTATATGGTTTCTTACACATGGGAAATCTGCATCAACATAGGACTATAAGATAATCTGTGTATGTCGGTTTCTTTTTATATACAGATTCATATTTGCAAAATGCATATGTCTGTGCATGATGTATGTACATATAATTTTCAAGTTGGCCAGTCACCTACCATTTATTAAGCTCCTAGTATGAACCAGGCACTATGCTAAGAATTGAGGCTACAAAGGAAAACAAAAAAAATAATAATAATTCCTGCTCTCCAGGGGCTCATAGTCTAATGGATGAAATAATATGAAAACAAGATATAAATGGGATAAACTGGAGATGATCTCAGTGAAGGTCCTAAGATTTAGGAAGACCAGGAAAGAATTAAAGAAAGTGGGGATTTAACTGAGTCTTGAAAAAAGGCAGGAAACATAGATGAGGTGGGAGAGAATTCAAGGCATGAGAGACTAGTGAAAATGCTCAGAATTGAGAGATGGAGAGTCTAGCACCAAAGGAAACTTTGGAGAGTCTGCCTCTATTGGTCTTGCCAAACCTGTCAGCCTCTAGTGATCCCCCCCCACACCCCAGACCAGTGATGGCAAACCTATGGCATGGGTGCCAAAGATGGCACACAGAGCTCTTTCTATGGGCAGGCAACACCCCCCCCTCCCGCCCCAGTCTGTTACTAGAAAGGCAGTGGGATTAAGGTGGAGCTGTTCCCCTCCCACTCTCCACCATATCTGATGACATTTTTTCACATCACCTGCCCCTCTACCCAGCAGCTAATGGGAGCACACAGGGGTAAGGTGGGGGGCTCACAGGCTACTCCCCTCTCCCTCTCTACTCTCAACTGAAGACATTCCTCACTTCACCCACCTCTCTGCCCAGAAGCCCAATTGGAGTTCATCTTCCCTCCTCTGTGTGGGGTAAGGGGGGATTGGGAGGTGCCAAGCACTCAGTCTGGGGGATGGGGTGGGGGCAGGACTTGGCACTCCATCTCCAAAATATTCGCCATCACTGCCCTAGACCCTAGCAAAAGAATATTTTAGGTCAGTTTCCAGAGTCTGCAGGGCAGTATGTAGTTTTAAAAATGTTTTGTGATTTGGAAAAAAATAGTGAGTCAAAAATTGAATCTTCACTCACCATTTTTAATGAGCTGCCTCCCAGTGTCTTTGTATCCAGAAAACCAAAAAACTCCTCTTTGGTTAAAAACATATCCATAATTATTCCAAAATGATGTCATTCTGCTTAGCCTAATTAGATTCTGCACATAAACCTTAAAGATATTAATACACAAGAGCAAACTAAATTAAACAGTTTTGCTTCTCTGTGTCTTTCAATTCACTTTCAATTTAGTTCAACAAATATTTACTAAATCCCTACTATGTGCAAGGCACTAAGCTAGAATCTAGGGGTATAAAAATGAAAAATACAGTTTCTGTCCTTGAAAATTTTTTTACTGGAGAGAAGAGAATGGAGAAAGAAGGACAGGATGTAGGTAGTTGGAAAGAAATGTAAGAATGGGGGAATGAGAACTAAAAATGTACATAGTACTCCAATAAGTATCTAATTAATATAGACATCTGAATTATGGGTGCAAAGGAGAGAGCTAGACAAAATGTTTCAGAGGTGGCAGCTTCAGTATGCCTAGAAGAGTGTGTCTAGAAGGGTGGCCAGGAGCAGAGCATCCCATAGTGCCACTTGACTTCTCTGAAGGATTAAGGGAGGTGGAGGAAGAAGATACTTCCTTAGAGTTGGGAAACACTCTCCTCAACACTTGTAAGGGAGGCAGAGAACACTTTCAGCTGCAACAGAATCAGAGGAGATTCCATGGAGGATGTGGCTCCTGAATTGAGCCTTCCAGAGAAGGCTACTGAAAGTCAGAGGTAAAGCAGGCATGACATGGGGATGGGGACAGCCTGACTGCAAAGAGGCTGAAGATCATGCATCTGGCAGCAGTAAATAGTGGGAGATTTTCATCATAAAGTCTGTTAATATCTCATATCAATAGAACATTTTGGTAGACTCCTGACCTCCCAGGATGGGGATATGACCTACACAGATAACCATGAAATGCAAATTACATGGTAAGTGAATTAGAGAGGAACAGAACAAAGAGAGGAATTGGATATGATAGTTAATGACTGATAATGAACCAGGAAAGTCTTCCTGGAGGAGGTGGTTAAGTTGGACCTTAAAGAATTCAGTACATGGGGGGCAGGGGGCAGCTAGGTGGTTATGTGGATTGAGTGTCATGCCTCGCAACAGGAGGTCCTGAGTTCAAATCTCAGATACATTCTAGCCATGTGTCCATGGACAAGTCACTTAACCCTCATTGCCTAGCACTTAATATTCTTCTGCCTTGGAATCAATATACAGTATTGATTCTAAGATGGAAGATAAGGGTTTATGAGAAAAAAAGAATTCAGGACATAAAGAAAAGGAGGAAGGATTATCCAGACCTGGGGAACTAAATGGACAAACACAAACAGATGGAAAAATGCAGGCATGCTCCATTATCATTGTGTAATTAAGTTTCTCTTGAAAGAACAATAGGGCAGAGAGTGGAGATAAAGAGAGAGAGGCAGAATGGCAGCAGATTATGGAGAGCCTTAAATGCCAGTCTAAGGAAAATGAAGTTTACACAGTAAGAAATAGAGTGCTATTGAAGAGTTTTGAGCAGAAGAATGAAAAGTAAGGATTCGGGAATATGAGTGTGACAAAGGCATAGAGGAGAAGGAATTGATGAAGGCAGAAACATCTTCTAGAAGGTGATTGCAATAACCCAGGCATTAGCCTATAACTCAGCCAGTCTGCTTGACTGGTTTGATTTGGATGAGATGGGAATCTTCGAATTACCTCCATTTTATATTTGAGGAAACTGAGGCAGAGATTAAGAGATTTACCCAGTTTCATGCATAATATACAACTATGGCTGGATTTGTACTCAGATCTTCCTGACTCTAGGCTAGTATCATCAATTCTTCTGAGGAGACAGAGAACCCCTGGGATTCACCATCTATCCTGTCTCCACATTCTTCAGATCTTTAGGACTCTCATTTGATTTACTGATATAACCTAAGGACCCCTGGATCTCAGCATAAATTCTCAGTATCTTTGGGAATTTTTATCTTCATTTATTTTATTTCAGGTGCTGCCTGTACCAATTAGAGTGTGAACTTCTTAAGAGCAGGATATGTATATGTTCTTATTGCATCCTTAGTACTTATCATAGTGTAAGTTTTTTTGGCATAGTGTAAGCATTTTTTAAAGAAGCTTTTTCATTAATTCATTCACGTGTTAATTAAAATGTGTTCTAGCAAATTATAGCTAACTCTTATACTGTCTCTGTCTCTCTCTACCATTCTTCTCTCTCTCTCTATTTGTCCATGTCTCTGCTTCTATCTGTCTCTCTTTGTCTCTGTCTCTGTCTCTCAAATTTAGAGGAGAGGATAGCAATGAAAGCCATGTGGAAAATGGGCTGAAAAGGAGAGAAAATGGAGACAATAAGATCAATTATGAGACTATTGCAATACTTCAGGCAAGACGTGAGGAGGATCTGAACCAGAGTAAGATGATGTTAAATATATTGTGGGGGTAGAAACAGCAACGTTTGGCAACTGCTTAATCTTGAGCAAAAGGATGACTCCAAGACTGTGAATCTAGATGAACAGAAAGATCGGTGAGCCCTCCACAGAAATGGGGAAGTTAGGAAGAGGGCAGGGTTTGAGGAAGGAAAGAGAATCCATTCTGTTTTCTATAAAACTATAACCCTGAACTACAACAATCCTCTGTACTGAAAGCAGTGGCAGAACCTGCTCTCCTCCTGTGAGGAAGAGGCAGCACCTCAGCTGCCTGGAATCACCAGAAGCATGATTTACCCTTCCATGTGTGGGCCCTGGGCATATGCATTCATTATTTGTGTGCTCCTCCACATACGTTGCCTTTGGTCTCTCTTCTCTTTAATGGGACACATATTTCATGCAATCAATCAATCAACAAGCATTTATTAAGGATCTATCATATGCCCAGATATTTATCAGGAAAATGTGCATCAGATTTATAGGAATTTTTTATTAATTCATATGTCACGATGCTTCTTTATCCAATGCCTTTGTTTTGGATTTTATTGTATCTTCTGGATGAGTAGTAATAGTAATCACACTGGTGAGGGCTCATGAGCTAAAATTTTTGAGTGGATTCAATTCTACAAGATATCTTAAACTTGTGGTACCTTTTTGGGGGGACACAGCATGAGTGTGAGTTGGGGGATGCCTCGGGTTCTACATATAAAAAAGAGGTTAAATTTAATGATATCTGAAGTCCGCTTTACAGCCAAATCTTTAATCCTACCACTAGGAGAAGGGAAGAGAATAAGCATTTGCATAGTACCTACTATGTGCCCAAAGCACTATAGATATAATTTCACATGTTTCTCACAACAACCCTGCAAGGTAGGTGCTGTTATTATCTCCATTTTATAGTTGAGGAAACTGAGGCAGAGATTAAATTTTACACATAATAAAAAAACTATGGCTGGATTTGTACTCAGATCTTCCTGACTCTAGGCTCAGTGCTCTATATTCTGCACTGCCTTATTGCCCCACTTTTTATTTCATAAGTTTGTTGGTTGGAAAGTACTTTGTAAAGCTTTGTAAAGTACTTCCTAAAGCACTACAGAAATATGAAATATCACTCTTCTTAAAAGTCTAGTAGAAACTTCATCCTGTCCCCTAAAATAAGCCCCAAGTTGAAAATGGGGAAGTGGGGTATTGGAAAAGGGAGAGACAGTATGGCTGGTAGGATGGGAGGGAAAGAACTTCTAAGCAAGGAGGTGCCTCTCAGTCTACATCTGTGATGTCCAACATCCTTCTATTATTGTTTTTCTGGAGGTTATTGTTCTGCTTGCAAAAAAAGAGTAATCATTCTTTTGCTCCTCACCTAGACAACAAGGCAGGTTTGTTCTTCCCTCCATATGTTATAGCATTTGGGATCTCGTTTATTTTTAAAATGTCCCAAGATGAGATCAGCAAGATTTAGTAAAGGAAGCCTTGGTCTGGTCCTAGACACAATCTTTTAAGGCTCTCTTTCTATCTCCCCATTTTCCTCAAGAAAGTTAAATACACTGGACAGACCCCAAAATGGATATTCCTCCATGGACACCTCCAGGGTCTATTTAGGTGGCATAAATCAAAGGTTTGAGAAAGCCTGCTTTTCTCTTTCATATAGATCTGTTAACCTCCCCATCACCAAACCTCCCTAGCAGGCCATTTTCAATTTCTGCTCCTTTTCCAATCCCCAAACCCTATTCAGAAATAACCACACACACACACAGATAGATATAGATATAGATATCGATATAGATATGGATGTAGATATGGATATAGATATAGATGTAGATGTAGATGTAGATATAGATATAGATGTAGATGTAGATATAGATGTAGATGTGGATGATATAGATATGGATGTAGATATGGATGATATAGATATGGATGTAGATATAGATATAGATATGGATATAGATATAGATGTAGATATAGATATGGATGATATAGATATATATGGATGATATAGATGTAGATATATAGATATAGATATAGATATAGATATGGATGATATAGATATAGATATGGATATAGATATGGATATAGATATATAGAGATATAGATATAGATATGGATTATATAGATATAGATGTGGATGATATAGATATAGATATAGATATGGATGTAGATATGGATATAGATATAGATATAGATGTAGATGTAGATGTAGATATAGATATAGATGTAGATGTAGATATAGATGTAGATGTAGATGTAGATAGAGATATATAGTCCTTTACTGAGGCTGTGGATTTTTTGTTTTCAATCTTTCTGGCCTTCCTATCCAAACCTGCAGGCACTCAAGGTCAGGCCTTCCATGTCGGCAGCCAGGATGAAATATTGCTATCACTTACCTTTCTTCCACAAGATCCTCCCTCTACATCCCTAATCTCCTATAGCCCAAAAGGGACTCCTTCCTCTGAGTTCTCATCGCTCTTTGCACCTAGCCAATATAGTGGATTTCATTTTTCCATACAGCATAGCTGCTTTTGAACTTCTCTTACCTACAGTTGTTGTCCAGCTGTGTCCAACTCTTCATGACTGCATTCAGGATTTTCTTGACAAAGATACTATAGAAAGACACTAGAAATAGTTTGCTATTTCCTTCTCCAGCTCATTTTACAGAAGAGGAAACTGAGGCAAGCAGGGCTATGTGACTTATCCAGGGTCACACATTCATTTTAACTCATGAAAAAGTCTTCCTGGCTACAAGCCTGGTTCTCTATTCACTCTACCACCTAGCTGTGCCTTGTCTACAATATTAAGCTGTAAACATCTTTGAAGGTAGGTTCCTTTTTAATGTGTGTACCCTGTTTGACATTTGACAAGTGCCTTAGGTTCCCTGGACCTCGGTATCCTAATCTGGAAAAATGAAGATGCCTAGATGAGTCCCCTTCCAGTTTAACTCAATAACCCTTTAAAAAGTGTATATATATATATATATATATATATATATATATATATATATATATATATATAATGTATATGTATGACTTTAATGCAGTACTTTAAGGGTGGTAAAGGATCTTATATACATTTTTATTTGCACCCGTGAGGTAAGTGTTATAGCTATTCTTCTGCTCATTTTGTAGATAAGGAAATTGAGTCCTTCAAGAAAAGATATTACAGATAGACCCAAAATGGAGAGAGACAATAACACCAGGAAATCTTTTTCCTTTCCTTTAGAAATCTCCTCTGAGTTTCCTCTCCTCATGAGAATAGAACCCTTTGATGACTTTTTCTCCCTTGGCCATGCCTTGATTTATCTTCTGCTCAACCTATTATTATATTGCAAAAGAAGTGGGGAGGGTAATCTCTTTTGGAGTTTGGCTGAAATCATCTCTGTTTTAAACCTCTCCAAAACTGTCTTTAGGGCTGCTGCTGCCCACAGAAAATCTCTCCTGCTTCCCCCCACTCCAGTCCAACAGCCATAGAGAGGTTAGATCCAGGAAAATGGTGGGGAGGTATGAGATTGTATGGGTAGGAGTGCAGCCCTCCCTGGACCTGATTTATAACTCTGCTCACTACAGTTTTATGATGCTTCCTTGTTAATTGGGAAACTGGGTCGAATTACCCTTCTGCAAGAGTAAATCATTATGCAACACATGTGGGCACATGCTTCTTGACGAGAAAGAGGGGAAAAATGGAAAAATATGGGGGTAGGGAGCAGGGGCTGGAGAGTAATCTCAGGATGTTTTCAGAATTGCTTCTCTGCTTAGAGATCACTAGAGGGTGCCCTAGTGCATGCTTTGACTCACTTCTGGAGGATTAGAAGGAACCTTTCCATTGGAAACTGACTACTGATTCAAAAGTGTATTTGGAGGAAGGAGTCCATTTTTTGGCTAGAGATTATAACTTGGAGTCCAAGGACCTGGGAATCAAACTGGATTCTTAGATCAAAGATAATTAGGAAGACACCAAATAATCCACCTCACTCTACTCATTTTACTGCCGAGAAGACTGAGACACTGGAAGGTCAATTGATTTGTGCAAGGTAAAAAGCTCCAGTGGTACAATTTGAACTGAAGTTATCTGGTTATAGATCCTTTGCTTTTTCTGCTGTATCTCTTCTAGTTTGGGAAGGAGGAGGAAGAGAGATTAAACTGTATCATCAGATTTCTGGGAAATGTGAAGAGATCGATGAGTTTACCTGGCTCATTGGTGGTACCTGTGTTTCTGACTGGAAAAGGTTGAGAGATTCTCTTCACAAGGCCCAGCTCTCTGGACTACTGACCCAGGACAGAGCAACCACACAAAAAGGTAAGAAGTTCATTCTCCAAACAGGGGCTGCCCGATCCTAGCCCAACTACTAAAGCAATAGGACAAAAACAAAAATCACAGGGGATCATGGTTGTCAGTCTGGGAAGGAACTATTTCTGAGAATACCCATAAGAAGACAGCACATTTTTCCCTGGGCCTGTTTCAACTCCTTTCTTTCTTTCTTTTGTTCTTTCATTCTTTCTTTCTTTTGTTCTTTCTTTCTTTCTTTCTTTCTTTCTTTCTTTCTTATTCCTTCCTTTCTTTCCTTCTTTCTCTCTCTCTTTCCTTCTTTCCTTTCTTGCTTTCTTCCTTCTTTTCTTCTTTCCTTCCTTTCTTTCTTTCTTGCTTCCTTGCTTTCTTCTTTCTTGCTTGCTTTCTCTTTCTTTCTTTCTCTCTTTTCTTTCTCTCTCTCTCTTTCTCTCTCTCCTTCCTTCCTTCCTTCCTTTCTTCCTATCTTCCTTCCTTCCTTTCTTTCCTTCCTTCCTATCTTTCTGTCTTTCTTCCTCTTTCCTTCTTTCCTTCCTTCCTTCCTATCTTTATTTCTTTCTTTTCTCTTTCTCTCTCTCTTTCTTTCCTTCCTATCTTTCTCTTTTTTCTTTCCTTCCTTCCTTCCTTCCTATCTTGCTTTCTTCCTTCCTTCCCTCCCTCCTTCCTTCCTTCCTTTCTTTCTTCCTTTATTGCTTGCTTGCTTGCTTTCTTCTTTTCTTTCTTCCTTTCTTCCTTCCTTCCTTTCTTCTTTCTTTTCTTTTCTTTCTTTCTTTCTTTCTTTCTTCCTTTCTTTCTTTCATTCTTGCTTTCTTCTTTCTTTCTTTTTCTTTCTTTCTTTGTTTCTTTGTTCCTTCCTTCCTTTCTTTCTTTCCATTCCATCTTAGAATCAATATTGCATATTAATTTCAGACAGAAAAGCCATAACAGCTAGGCAATAGGGTTTTAGTGACTTAGCTGGGGTTACCCAGCTATGAAATGTCTATGACCTGTCTCTCAATTCACTGAGTTACCTAGCTGCCCTTTGCAACTAGTTTTTAAGAGACCAAGGAGTGAAACTGGACAGGCGTTATGGAGATCAGTACTCAATTTAGCTGCTGGCCTCAATTTGCTCTTTTGACTGAAGCCCACAGATACCACTAGAATAGGGACAGCTCCCTGGAATGAGTTAAGGAACTTTAGAATGAAGGAAAGCTGCTGTAGTACAAGGAGTCTAACCTCCTAAGGTTCTATCCTTTACAGTTTCTTGGTCATATAACCCTTAGGCCAATCATTTCTCATGTCTGAGATTTGCCTCTTACTCTATAAAGGGGTTGGACTAGAATGATAGTTCCTTTGTTGCTCTTACATTTTGGGGGGCGAGGAATCTTACAGAATGCCTAGTGCCAGTACTTTATTTTACAAGGGGGAAACTAATGTTGAGGCATGCAGAGATCTCGAAGATCACTTATTCCATCTTCTCTCTTCATCAGTATGTAGATGCAAACGTAGGAAGGTTTTGCAAACAAATTTGCAGACAAAAACAATTTGTCTTGAGAGGACACAGAAAATCTGGGGAATCCTCTGTCTCCAAATCCAGTACTTTTAAGTCTTCCACAATGCCCATGATTGACCAAATTCCTACTAGTGCCCAGTTATGTTTTTTTTCCTCTAAAGTGCATCCCTTCCTATTCCACCACACTGCCTTTTCTTCTTGGACCCTCTTTAGCTTCCTGCCCTATCTCCTCAGCTCCATTTGATAACTTTTGAATCTCCTCAGTGGACTCCTTTCACAGACCCCCAAGAATAGAAGTGGAGAGAAACAACTCGATCATCATTAGAGTAAGAAGAGGTGGGGCTAAGTGAGGCTGGAGGCAGCATGAAGTCCACATCCAAAAAGAACCTTTCAGAAGACCGGGCTCCCTCTCCTTGCTCCACTGTTTGAAATCAACTTTTACTGTATACTGGCCTGAAGATTGGCCAGACCTAGGCCCACCCAAGTACTGAAAACTCATTTTATCATTCCCACCCCACTCCCAAGGTCCAAGATGGATGAGGGGTGTTTTTCATCCTCTCCCCCAAACAACCTGTGACACTGCGCAATGTCATCTGCATCCCATGCTACCTGATGGCTGCCAACAAGACCCTGAACTGTCAGAATATCTAATGAGAGCATATAATCAGAGCCCCTCATTCTGCAGAGGAATAAGAGCTGGATGGCTGAGGGTAAAGGGAAAGGACCACCCCAGGTCATACAGGTAGTACAGGGAAGAACCAGTATTCCCTACAGAGCACCAGGAACAGTCTTGGACTCCAACATAGAGCATCTAGACCTGTGGAAGAACCGGTGCCATTCTGTCTCTGGTTACAATGGAATCCTGTAGCAGAGATTTTCACTTGCAGTCTGTAAATGTTTATATATCTGTACATCACAAGTGTGTGCATATTATACTCATATAACAATAGCTATAAATTGATGAAGATGGCATAGAAATAGGTAGAAACTGCATTTTGATCCTATTGGTTTCTTTTGCAATCCCATGTGTTTATTTCATATCAATCAAAACATCATTCTGCAAAAGGGTCCTTGGACTTCCAAAATGTGTAAAAAAGACGAAGAACTCTTTTCTAAGGGGACCGCTTGTCAGGAGAAGGTCAAGGGCCCAGAGAAATCGTTCGCCAGTGGGACAGTTTAGGTCTAGGCTGTGAAGTGGCAGGGGCAGCTCGTTGATCATTCTCTCTCCCCATCACAAGCAAACACCATTTAGAAGTGCAACGTGTGGACCCAGTAAACTAACTCTCCGTCCCGCTCCTCGCGGATTCCCATCTCACAAACACACACACACACACACACACCGACCGAAGTGAGCCAGGCTCCAAAACGGGCTCCCCATTTTCCTTAGGTCTGGGTTGACTCCCCGGGAGCAGGTCGGGCTACTTGGCGTCCTTTTCTGCTTGGTTTTGAGTATTTATTTACTCTCGTTTTCCTCCGTCTAAAGTTGGCTAAACTCGCCAATCCTTGGGCCGGCTGCGGCGTAGAGAGTTTTGGTCTTCTGGGCATGGTCCAACAATGTTAATAGAGGAAGGATGTAATAACATGCCACGGGCAATAAATCATCGTTAGCTACTCCCCTCCCCCTCCTCCGGGCCCTCCCCACCCCCCTTCCCCCGCCTCTCTTCTCTCCCCTCCCCTCTCCCAGCCCCCAGCTCGCCCCCTCTATAGAGGAGAGGAGGGAGCTTTGTAGAGGCGCACACTGCTGCTGGACTTTCACTCTTCTCTCGACTGCTACCCAGAGAACACCTAGCCTCTTCGCCCTCAGCTCCCCCACCCAGGACCATGGACGTGAAAGTGGTGGCCTTGGTGACCTTGCTGGTGGCAACACTTGCGCTCTCCGAGGGTAAGTGTGAGTCCCGTGCCCGGACCGCACGGGGGCATTCGGAGGCATCTCCCCGCTTGGTGGTCCAGATGCCCTGAGCCCCTGCAGTAAGCGGGTACACTCTCCTCCCCGGTTACTGACAAGTTGAAAAGGCCCACTGAAGGTAGAATTCTTGCCTCCAGCCCTAGGTGAACCCTCGCACTTCCCAACTACACCTTTCGGAAGAGTCAGTCCCCTCCGTGTTCTGATTTCTCGGCGCGTCTCGCTCCTTTGGGGTGCTGTGGAATCTAAGCCTGAGTTGGCCGGGGAGAAAACTAGGGATCGATCGTTGTGCACTTTTCCGGGCAAGCTGAGGAGCTCCCCGCCTCCCCCTCCCCTCCTGCCGCTGGGTCTGCATCAGCCTGGTTTCATTTGCAGCCGGGCAAGGTTAAATACCCAGATCCGCAGGCTGAGAAAAGACAGCCTTGCCTTTCCCCGGTTTTCAGCGGGCAGTTGTGTGGGGACGTCTTAAACCCGGGTGCGGAGGGCTGGGTCCTGCCAGCTTAGAGCTAGAGCAGCTCTCCTTTTCGGACTTGAAGAGGCGAGCCAGGTGACGAGGGGGAAATCTCTCCCATCTAACGGAGGGATCGAGCCCCCTCCATTTCCTTTCCTATCCATGGGGTGCGGGTGGTTCACTTTGCTCTGTAAACCCATCAGTACCCGGAGAGGAGAAGGGGAAAACCGCGTTGAACAGAGTAAGTAAGGAAAGCTAAACCGCGCGCGGCTCCTAGCTGCTGGGTTTATTTTCTGCAAAGCAAAAGAGAACCAAACGAAGCAGATTTGTAATTAAAAACAGTGACCTGCCCTCCTTTTCTCTCTCACCCCCCTCCTCCGACCACAAGGATTTTTTTTCTTTTTCACTTTCTAGTTTAGAATAACATCAGGCTGCACATGTGAGGGCTTTGCCCAGCTGCTGCCTGCGGCTCCAGCTGCGGACTCTGCTCGCAGCCCCAGCGTCCCCGCGCTACGGGTTGTGCCCAGCAATTCTCTATTCGGTTCTCCATCGCTCAGGAGTTCCCTCCTCTCGAGGTTCCGCTGAAAGCAGGGTTCTATGTACCCGGGCCTCGGCTGTGTCCTGGGGGTTCCCTCTATCAATGACTTTGCTTCACCCTCACTTCGAGTCCCGGTTTTCCTGCTTCTCTGTAAAAGCCTCGGGACCGCAGGCGAGGGGAGTGGAGTTAAACAGAAGTCAGACTAGGGCTGGGGTCCTGAAGCACCTGGGAGAAGCTGCCCCAAAGGTGCTTGTTGCTTTAGCCTCTCCAGCACCCTTTCCCCAGCCAGGGAAACCAGCCAGAAACGAGGTATAGCTGTCTGAGTAACAACCTGCTTGGTGCTGGGGTGAAACTATCGGAGTCTCGCTTTCCTTTCTCTCCCTCACCCCGCCTTTCTCCCCTTCCGTGACCCTTGGGAAACAATGGAGGCGAGAGCCTGGCCTGCACAGCTGTTGGGATTGCACAACCTTTGAGGGGGAGAGCAAAACAAACCCCGCTAGGCTTTCCTCGCTAAATTTTCCATCTCGACTTTGGATCATCCTCTTCCAAAGATATAGGTTTGGGAGACAGAAAGTGGTTAACACCTTACTTGTACAGAGAGGGAAACTGAGACCTGGAGAGTGCCTTGTCCAAAAGAGTCAGGCTTCGAACCCAAGCCCTCTGACTTAGGACAGTGTCAAAGGAGGGTAAATTTGGACTCAGAGAACCCCTGGATCTACTCCTTACTGTCTTTGTGACCTTTGTTAAGTTACTTCCTAACCCTGGGCCTCAGTTTCCCCATCTGTAAAGCACGGGGGATTTAGTTAAATGCCCTTGGACAGCCCTTACAATTCTAAATGTACGATCCAGCTATACTCTCCAAACTGCACCACGCGGTGGAAGCGCCAGCTTTCACTTAAGGATGATTTCCTTCCTTTGGCGTTCCGGGCTTCGCGTCGGTATGCTCCAAGGAGCGCTGTGATGAACTGCCAAGGAAAACGCTTGAGCGAGCGCGTGCGCCCTGTGTAAGAGGCTGCTAGTGTATGCACCTACTATTCCAGAAATCCCCAGGAGCGGCCAGAAAAGTCCTTGGCAGAGCTTGGGCTCCAAAAAGGCCGAGAGTGCTCCCAGCCCGCCCCCCTTCACTGCCCCCGCCCCAGCAGAAACACACCTGCGGAGACAGCCTCTTTTGTAATGAAGGCTAAGACTCCCTGACTATTTTTAATGAGTGTCACTTGAAAGTTTAATCTCCGAGACATTCAGCAATTGAAAACCTTGGTATCCGATTTCAGTGTGTAAGGGAGAAAGAGAGAGCCCAGAGAAGAGAAGACAGTGGAGACCTGGCGTCGGGAGGGAGAGATTGGGTTGCTTTTCTCAAGACTTCAATTCAGGGAAAACTCAGTCGGACGAACCCAAAGACCCTGGGCGCTCGCCGCAGAGCTTGTCGCTTTTCTGAAAAGAAATCTAAAATAACAAGCCCAAGATTTCGGAAAATGCTTATTTCTCTTTAGTCTTACATCCGCGGCGGGCCTCCAGATTTGAAAGCATAAGGTGGGGCGGGGGGGGGGGGCTCTGAGGGGTTTGTTCCTAGTTTGCTCCCCCTCCCCCCATTCCATCCCACTACGACGGAATCTTTCTGATTTCCGGGGATCCTTCTGGTCGCTGCAAACAATGCATGCCCCCCCCCCCCCGCCAGAGTTGGTAAAAACAACTAGGAAAGTAACCGACAAGTTCGAATTACCTACCCTGGACTATTCTAGCTAGTTACAGATCTAGTGCAGTCACCGGGAAACAACCGTGGAGGCCAAAGCTTGATTCCCTTATCCTGTCTCTTCAGCTCCCTAGAGAATTGGAGGGAGCGGAATTGTTGGTTTTCGGCACGTAACTCGAGTTCTAGAAATACTTTTTAGTCCATCTGTCCATTCCAGAAGTGTAGGACCTCTAGCTGTTGGGTACAAGTCTTAATTGAAAAAAAAGAAAAGAAAAAAGAAAACCTAGTTTGAAAAGTCCTACATTTACTCCTCTTCGCTCTCCTACGCCTCCCAAGATTGATCAGCCAACCAACGTAATACTCTGTACCTGGCATAGTATTAGAGGACAAAGATACAAAAGTAAAGTGAGGCACATAGACTTCTGTATTTCAGCTTAGCATTTGAGCCTGCAATAATTGTTTATGCATAGTTTCGGGTTATTAAGAATTTAGAAACAAAAGCCAAGAGAGACAAGAGGCGGATCCCGGCCATCTGTAAGAATTGTAACGCTGTAACAACTTTCTTCGCAGCCGTCACCTGTCTTTTTCCTTCTACACCTCAGGTGCTGAGTTAGGGGTAGCCACACTCGTCTGATAAAAGCCTAGCGTCCCGGGACTTCATTTCGCTTATCATTTGGTTATCTTGGCTCGTTATCTGCTCCGCATACTTGACTCTGTAGTCCTGCTGCACCCAAAAAAAAAAAAAAATCTCTCCTGAGGGCGTTAGGGCGTTACCCAACTCCATATGGGACTGAGGAGTTTTACTGTGTCATATGCCTAGAAGTAGTTCTATAATCCTCAGTCGTGGATGCTGGAGACCTGGATTTATAAAGTAGTCAGTGCTCAGGCAAAGAGCCTAGCAGACCGGAAAATAAAATTCAATATGCAAATTCTTAATGTCCCCCCTTTTACTTTGCCTTCCCACCCCCATGCCTTGTGTAAGACAGATGTTTAATAAAGATCTAATTGTTAAGTGCGAAACTAAGTGGTGGAGATCAGGCTATCTGAGTCACTAGCTCTCTCTTTCCTAACTCTCAGCCCCCTCTCCTCGAAGTTATCGCGTTTTAAGAGTCCGGAGAGACGAGTTTGAATCCACTCTCTCTCGCTTGAATTTCCCTGAACCTCACTTTCCCTTCTCGTAAAATAAGGAGAATAATCGCTGAGGTACTCACCCAGCAGCTGTGCTGAGAAGCCGATGAAGTACTTTGGAAGCTTTGGTTTAAGATGGGTAAATGTCAGGAATGGATGAAGATTAGGTTCAGAGAAGTTTAGAAACGGCTCTAAAGCCAGGCTGGTTAATGAAAGGTCCTGAAATTGGCCACAAGTCCTCTGATTAATTTATTGATTTGTTTTCTTACATAAGAGAAGCAAATGGAGATTGTGTGTTTATAGTATCGATTCTCTACTTACTGCTTTAAGAATTTAAATGAAAATAATTAGACCAAAAGGATCAGCACACCCATCACCAACTGTGGTAAAGAGCAGCACACACACACACACACACACACACACACACACACACACATCATATATATTCATAGAATTCAATCTTGGTTTCCGAATTCAAATAGCGATCGTTTTTTCTCCCTCTCTTACTATTTTAGCTTATAACAAAGAAGGATTTTATCTTTTCTCCACACCTAACTGTCTGTATATCTTTGAAGAAGTCACTTAACTTCCTCTTTCCTTATCTCTCGAGGTGGATGGGAAGTCCATTTGTGCTCCAATAGTCCATGATCCTGTTTCCCCAGGGGAGTGAAGGAGGCAACTCTAGGCTCACCCTAAGTGTTGCTGGGTGAGACCTACACTGATCTCGGTGTCACGGGGCAGCAAGGATCCAGACAGCTGCAGGGCAGAGATCACCTGGGCTTCCTGGGTTGATTGGAAGTATTCATTGTACAGCCCCTACATCTGTGACCCTGGGCACCTTTGACTCACAGAGGTTAAACTTCGTTGTTCCCCCGGCCTCAGGGTTACCTAGAGCTCGCAGCTGCAGCTGGGGCCAAGGTGTCTGACCCATTGGCTCCTGCTTGTGAGGTGGAGCATTTGGAGCTTTGCCATTAGAAGTCTGACAACCTGCATTTCCCTTTCAGAAACTGACTGGCTCCTTCTCTGGTCTCCTTTATATTGAGGATTAATGTCAGACGGGTCTTGGATACTTGGGACATCCTATAGTTAGAGATGAGTCAGTTGAGATGGAAACTCCCTGGAAGGAATAGCTAGCTAACCTGGGCTAAAGTACCCAGTGCAAAACTGCTAATAGAGCTCAGTTCAGTAAATCCATAGGTAGTAACTGCCTGTGTGTATTTTTACTAGAATAACAATTGGATTTTATAGAGCACTTTCCTGCTTGCAAGGTACTTACGTTATCACATTTCAGCCTCCATGACCCTGGGAAGTAGGTGCTCTTATTATTTTTATTATATACAGGGGAGAAACAGATTGAGGGAAGTTAAATGAATTGCCCTGGGCCATGTCATTAAACATCTGAGGGGAGTTTTGAACACAGGTCTTCTGGATCCAAGTATGAGGGTTTATACACTAAATAAACACTGCCACAAACTGGATTCAAAATTTCCTTCTCTACAGTCTCCCTTTTGGCAAGAGTTTCAAGACTCCTGGATAGAATGAAATGGAATAACAGCTTTAAAGTTTTTGTAGCCTCAGTCACAAGACTGCCAATTGCTGTGGATTGAGGACAAAACAGAGCATACATTTAGATCAAGAAGAGCCCTTTGAGGTTAACTTGTCCAGTTCCTTCATTTTTACAGTTGAGGAAAATGATATCCAGAGAGACTCATGAACTTGACCATTGTGACACAAGTAGTAAGTGTAAGAAAAGGAGGATTTGAATCCAGACCCTCAAAACTCCAAATACAACGCTATTCTTAGAATGGAGAAAACCTATCCATTTGAACTCCTGCTGGGGTAGTGAAAACAACTTCTTGAGAAAGGAAAAGAATTCATATTTGTGACCTTGTTATTGTATAGGACTATCTAAATCTTTCTTGCCTATGCTTATTGCAAGGATTCCTAGGCCAGGATGGTAAACAACTGCACTGCTTTCCCTGAAATTAGATTTCATTTGCTCACTGGTAACTCACTCTTACCTACCCCTAGTTAAGCTCTGATTTGTTGTCTATCCATCCATCCATCCATCCATCCATCCATCTATCTATCTATCTATCTATCTATCTATCTATCCATCCATCCCTCTATCTTTCTATCTATCTATCTATCTATATCTATGTATCTATGTATCTATATATTCATCCATCCATCTATCTATCTATCTATCCATCCCTCTATCTTTCTTTCTATCTATCTATCTATCTATCTATCTATCTATCTATCTATCTATCTATATCTATGTATCTTTATATTCATCCATCCATCTATCTATCATTCTAATTATCCATCCATCCATCTATCTATCATCTCTCTTTCTCTCTATGTACATATTACTGTTTATCTATTTACCTATTCATTCAATTATTGTATTATTATTAAATTAAATATTTATATTTATATTTATTTATTCAATTGGTGAAATAATTGATAGCCTTCTCCACTAAGGAGCAGCACAGACAAGTCTAGAAGGCAAGTAGACCATGCCCCCTTGCTGGTCTTACATCCTTTTGAGAGGAAAACTGTTTTCTGAGAAGCAGGATGGTGAAGGGAATTGAGCATGAAGTCTGGAGCCAAGTCTGAATCCTGCCTCATACACTTACTGGGGTGACCCTCAGGAAGTCATTTAACCAAATTTCTTCATTTATAAAATGTATCTTTGTTGTTCAGTCACATCTGACTTTTCGTGACCCTTTTTGTAGTTTTTTGTTTGTTTTTCTTGGTAAAGATTTTGGAGTAGTTTGCCATTTCCTTCTCCAGCTCATTTTACAGATGAGTAAACTGAGGTAAACCAAGGTTAAGTGACTTGCTTAGGGTCACACAGCTAGTAAGTGTCAGGGGCCAGTTTTGAACTCAGGTCTTCTGAACTCCAGGCCTAGTGTTCTCTCTACTATCCCCCTTAACTGTCTCCATAAAATAAGAATTGGATTCAATGAACTCTCTATGTCTAATTCTATCATTTTGTGATTTAAGAAAATTTGCTTTCTTTCCTAACCATTTCCTTTTTCAACTGACCCAGGCAGGAGCCCCAAAGACTGAAAGGCTAGCAAGAAGTTTCAGGTCAGATGCAATCAGAGGGCCTGTCCCTGGGGTACTGCTCTCATCCCAACTGACCAGGACGAAAAACAAGCTTTCCACTCCTTGGTTATCAGTCAAGGCCTGTCTGACCTTGGAGAATAGCATGTTCTGTTTATTCCAAAGTTTGGAGTTGAAATAAACTATTCTCCCGAAATCAGACAATCAATCAAAATGAACACCAGACTTTGGAAAGAAAAGACTTGGAAAAACTCTGCACTCCACCTCCATCTACCGCCCAAAAGGCTGCAGATGATAACTGCAGCTTTGACCCCCAGCTGGCTCACTCATTCTAAAGATACTGTATTTGAAGGATTCTCCGCAAGCCTCTTGCAATTCTCTAAACATATAAACATTTTTTGAGTCATGAAATAAATAATTTCAGATGCTAGTCTAATCCTTAATGAAAGAATCTAAGAATACAAATCGCCTGAAGAATTTACGAGCATTTGGATGAAAATGTGCAGGGAGGAGGGGAACTCACAAATTTCAGCCCCTCTAAGCCCTTCCAGTTAAAGACTCTGGGGCTGAGTGGGGGGATATTACAGAAGCCCCTCAATTATTTGCACTAATGGATGTCAATTATGGCATTTTGAAGATTGGTAAATTGGCAAATGGGCATAATAAGATTTCCCAGGAGGCTGCTGAATTCCCTGAGATTTGGCCCAAGAAAGCTTATCACATCTGGCATTGGGCCAAAGGTCCTTGGTTTGTCAGCCTAAAGCCTAGAAGGTGGTATACTTAAGATTCCTTCCTTTGAGTAGGAAGCACCAAAGCTTTTTGTTTGTTTGTTTTTACTGTGAATTTTCTCAGATAACTTCATTCCTCTTTGGAATTAAAACTTTTAAAGACCTGAGTTCAAATCCTACTTTTGAGACTATTTTTTTTTTACCTTAGGGAAATCACCCTCTCTGAACCTCAGTTTCCTCATTTGTAAAATGAAGTGGTGGTACTGAGGTCCCTTTCATCTCTAGATGTAGGAGCCTAAAACTGGGAGATACACCAGGGTGCTTTGGCTGAAATGAGAAAGTATCAGCCTGGAACCTGAAAGAAAGACATTTTCTTTTGGAAACTGGAAATAATCTCTCTTGTTTTCTCCCTTCTTCTTCCTATTTGACCTAAAGGCAAAATTATTTTACAAAGGAAAACATAGGAGAAAAGAACCCCCCAAAAGTACCCCTGATGGTAGCCTTTATCTTATCTAATTGCTAATAGCACTAGGAAGCAGACAATTGGGTGCCTACTCATTGAAATCTCTTCTCCCTTCTTAGGTTCCAAATTCCCACCTGTTCTTTTGTCTCCTTAAATTGCAAAGGCTGAATTTAAGACCCTCAGACATTCATGGGGGGAAAGAGAAGCTTCTGCACTACCACTGCCTTTGTGCTGGAAATAAGCTGCATCTTTTTTGTCTCTGGTCCTTAACTTCTCCTATCATATTTAGACCCTGCTTGCTTGGAATAGGGACTGAAAGGATAATGTGTCACCACTTTCTCACTGTTCTTTCTAGGAAAACCACTCAGTCTGAGCTACAGATGTCCCTGCAGATTCACTGAGAGCAATGTAGCCAAAGCCAACATCAAGCATCTCAAAATCCTCAACACACCCAACTGCGCTCTCCAGATCGTGTAAGTTCCCTGAGGATCTTTCGCTGTGCAGCCTGGGAAGGATGGCCAAGCAGGGATTGCTGGCCTTTTTAGTTTTACTTGCAAGATAAGAAAGAAGCTGCTCTGGTCTCTGAGCCTCTGTCTCTTTGGAAAGATCCCCTGAAATGCAGTGAGTTGTTACTAGAGTGACCCTTATGGACTCCCCCCAGTTAAGAAAAGAACAAAAGAAAAGATCATTTAGCACAATCCTTGGTACATAGTAGGTGCTTAATAGATGCTTCTGTCTCCTCTTCCTATTTCTATATAAACTCCCAATTCACAATGATCTGTGGACTTTGCTTAAGAATATTTTGTATAGTTTGGGTTCCAAATAAATACTGACTTGTCTAAGAGCTGGTTAAAACCAAAGCAATGCTCTTTGTTAACCATAAAATACAATTGGGAGATGGTAGCTCAGTGGAAGGGATATTTCCTAAATTCAGTTCCTCCCCCAGCAGATCATTACTGGAAATCTTGGCCAATGAAAACAAATGAAACAAAATTAACACATAAACAAAACCATTTACTGATTGGTTACGTCCTCCTAAGATACAATGCCAATAATGAGCATTTTTTTAAATCATGGAAGCAGTTTATTTAATTACATCAAAGAGATGTGAAGATATATTTGACAGCTAAAACACTTGGTATCTGCTATTTCAACAATCTCTTCTCTTTCCTCCTCTCCTTTGGTTCACTTTTAAAACTTACATATTGAAGAAAATAAGACACTAGCAATCTGGAGCTATAGCAAATGTGGCAGCAGGCTATTGCACAAAATCTTTGTGGCCAGAAAGACATCATCCGCCCTCACCATTTGGGTACTTATTATTTATGAAAAAAAATCCAGAGATCAATTTTCTAGTATTTCCAATTATTTTCTATACCCCCCCTTTGTTCTTTTGCTGGCGTTTGTGGTTTAGTTCATCTGTATCTACCCTTGTTCCATCTTAACCAAAATCTCTCAAAAAAAAAAAGAAATGAACAGTTCTTTTAAAAACCAAGAAGAGATGATTATCAAAACCTAATTTTCCTTTCCAAATTCCAAAGCATGTCATTTAAGACAATTTTCCCTTAACCCAGAGACAATCCAAATAGTGTTGGTCTGTTTCCTTGCAGGGAGTGAGAAGTGTATGTTTATGTTTGTTGAAGGTGAAATTCCTTCTTTGTGAGGTTTAGTTTGCAGTAGGCATCTTAAAAGAATTCTGGGTTTTGTTTCTAAGGGAAAAAAATAGTTCCCCAAGAGATAATTCCTGAAATCATGATCTAATCAATTTCCCTGTTGACAAAGAGCCATATAAAAGATTTTGTTGCTTTTAAATACCATGTGCTTCTCCCCCAAACCCCAGTTTCAGAGAACACTGCACATGACAGTTTTCCATTCTCCAATTTACTTTCTGTTTAAAAACCAGTGTGGTTTTAAAAAAAACAAACAAACCTTAATCTGCTTTATTTTACAAGGATTTCATGAGAAAATTACTTTTATTTTCCCCTCCACATTCAGTTCATCTAGTTTGCTATTTATGCTTTGAGTTTTTGGTTAAAAACTATCTATTGCACAGTTTGGAGGAAGAAAAATGGATTTACCCAAAGTTTGGAGTAAGATCCCAATGCTTTGGGGGAAACTCAGTTTATTTCCTCTAACTCCCAGAGGGTTTTTCTCTTAGGATGGCCTGGCCTATGAAGGCAGCATTGAACTGCCCCTGTGTTATAATGAACACATACTTTGATGAGTCATTTGCAAAATAAAATCCTTACAGGGTTGGCTTTGCTTAAGCCAACTATATACCCCTAATTAGATGACACAGATTGATGATGAGCTAAATGCCCTGTGCTTTTAGTTTTATCTCATATAGTATCATCGGGTCCTCTTACTCTTTCCCCAGCTAGGCAGTGAGGTTCCTGGCCTTTAGGATTTCAACTTGGAATACTATCGTGAAATTCTTGAACTGGTAAAGCCTAGATGGGAGCTGAGACAATAGAATCATGAATTTGGAGCTAGAAGAAAGTTTAGTTTATGCCAACTCTCTTGTTTTACCGATTTTTACAGTCTTTTTTCCAAGACCCAGAGAAATTAGATGTTTTGTGAAAAGTCACACACATAGCAAAAGGCAGAATTGAGAACCAAATCCAGGTCCTTTTGACTCCCAGACTATTATTTTTTCTGTTGTACTGTGTTTGCTGCCCCAGTAGTGTGACTGTATCATCCAAGGGGGATTCCATCACAGATCAAAGAGGAGAGTAAGATGAATAAGGTTAATAGAAAAATGGCTGAAACTAATAGCTGTTCTTAAAAATGACTGAAATGCTCTGAAGCATTTCTGAAGACATAATGTGTCTTTGATTTCTTCATTGGTCATTTTTATCTTTTTGTCTCTTTTTTCAGTAAATGTTTTGACTAACAAAAAATCACTTTTCTCTCTGGTGGTTTTTATCGTTGGGCAGGGCAAGACTGAAAAACAGCAGCAGACAAGTATGCATTGATCCAAAATTAAAATGGATTCAAGAATACCTGGAGAAAGCTTTAAACAAGTAAGCGAGACAATCAAAAAAGGACTTTCAGCTAATACAAGCTGAGAACTGCAAAAGCAGCCTACAAATGTAAAGGGTAAAGGTTGGGGTGGGAGGGAAGGGGTCCTTTTTCTGAAGGACTGAGATGTTCCTATGGGATATGGCATGAATCTAATGGCAAGCTTTTGAGTTTATCAAATATGTACACAATTAAGCAGTCCATAGTTCACCGGTACATTATTGTCACAGAGAATAATCGATCTGACTCTGCTTTTGTGAGTCAGCTCTTGATAACTGGGGTTTTTCTAGATTCATCATCCTCACAAAATTGCATTTCTTACAAGCCAAATGCTTTCTTTATTTTTATTTTTTTAATTCATGATTACTTCAAAATCTATTATCCAACTCACTCTGAAGCTTTCTTTTCTTCTATTGTGAGTCTGGGTACACAGTCAGCTTCTTGATGGTAAAATAGAAACTGGTACTTGAACCAAACTTTATTCCCTGCCCTCAAGAGGAGGTCAAGGATTCTCTAATTTTCTGACCAATCTGGAATCCCATTGGTATGGACTAGTGTAGTTTATATTCCTTTGTTTGGGCCATGGGGACACGCTGGTGAATGTCATACAAGGAGGTCAGTGATGTCCCAGTGACTTAAGAGATGTATATTTTCCCTGCATTGGATTTCCACGTGACTTTATACTATTCTGAAATGCTGGAAATGAGACCATTGTTAAAGAAGGTCAAATTCAGATACTGAGTCTCTTTAAGACCAAGACTAATCTCCAGCTTCCCTGGGTAGAAAAAAAAATAGGAATGTTCAAATTATTCCGTGGTTCAGTGATACAAACTGGAGTGATCTTAGTGCTAACCATCATTTCTTAAGCAACTGTGTACCCAGCATCTTCTCTTACCCCTCCCCCATCCTTTGTCCAAAAGCCATGCTTTAATTTTGCTTCTACTTGTCTTTTCTTTACTGGAGAACTGACCCAAATCGCTGTGTTGATGGTGATGTATAGGCTCATCTCCATTTGACTACTGCCAACTCTCTCCAGGAAACCTCCCCTTCCTGGTCCTCAGCTCACCCAGGGTTTGCAGTGCTTTAAAATGTTCCAAAACACCCTGTGTACTCCATTTCAGGCCACTGGAGATGGCCCATGCCTCAGGGCTACCAGATCTGTATCCCAAGTTTCCTGGAAATAAAAAAAGAATGTTGGCCAAATTTATAGTTTTAAGTCCAACGTTTTTATAAAAAATGTACTTGGTCCTAAGATTGGCTCAAAATAAAGGCCAGCTCCCCCACGCAGGGGTATTCAACCTCTGAGGTTTCTGAAACCAGAGCATTTACCCACTAATGCGCAAGATAATTAAGCAGTCACAACTTGGGGTCTATATTCCGATCAGAAATGTTGGCAGGAATGAAATTTCCATGGATAAATGCTATTTGCAGATGTTTCAGGCGGTGGCTATAGTTTTTGGCAAGGCATGCTTTTGATATATTTTTGTGCACATGCTTTTCTTTTTCAACTTTTCTTCAGAAAATAAATGTATTTTGGAATCTATTTATAGTTCATCAAACAATTCATATATTTGAATTGGAGCCATACAAATGTCAGTAGTTTAAATTTCTATATTATACCCAACTACTGACAAAATTTGTAAAAAAAAATTATATATGATGTTTAATGTAGCTTATCAAACTCAATCAGCCATACTATATTTTTTCACTTGTATTGAAATTGTATCAAATGTGACATTATATGCACTAGCAATAAAATGGCTAATTGTTTCATGGTACGAAAAAAACCCTCCTGTATGTGGGAATTTGTTTATATGGAATAAAAGTCATAAGTTTTTTTTTAATAGATGGGATTCTTGTAAATTGCTTAAATTTGCAAAGGAAACTGAACTGGTGCTCAAGTGCCTTAAAAGGCCTTCCTTTAAATTGTATAAACCTGCCCAGACTAGTTCAATTTCTAATCTGATCACAGGAAAAAGGGCAGGACTTTTTTTTTAAAATGGGAATTCCCCCTCTCCCTTTCTTTCCTATAGTAAAACCAATAAGATGGCATCTGACTCACTAATTTTGCTTATCTTACCTTCTCTTCCTTAGTATTCATAACATCCCCCATGTAATATCCAAAGATCTCTTATTGACATATATTAAACTATCCAGGGAAACCATTCGCAACATAAATCATTCAATACCATTAAGCTCATATCATTTTAATTTTACAGTCACTTGGCCAGTCACTCTTCTAAATCCTCCTAACCACCTAACTTGTTCTCCAGAATAGTCCCAGTCATAACCAAAAAGAATTCAGGCATAAAGTAAGGATGCCAGGGAAAAGATGGTAGCCTTTTTGTCCTCTTTTGGGCATTGATCTAAATTTTGCTTTATGAGTTGTAAACAAAATTTAGATCAGCAACTAGAAAAGGACAATGTATGACCCCTCTCCCCAAAAAGATGGGTGGTCAGATGTCTAGAACAAAGGCTGAGCAGCCCAGGTACCTCCTTGGTTTCCTTGGGAATTCAGATGAATATAAGGAAAGGTCATCTGCTCCCCACCAAGAAAATGAGTGGGCCCTTCCTTGGTAAAAATAAAAGAATGGAAGGATATGGGGAAGAGTCTCACAGAATGGACAGGAATGAGTAAACTTCAGTCAATAATTATTGGATGAAATATCCACTTAGATAACATTGAAGAACCATTGGGTTATGGGAAATCTTAGCTTTGGGTTTTAGCTCATTCATCACTATTTCCCATGTTTAGATTTTCTTAATCTAAGCACAAAGTAAGATTTCCATGACCTTTGAATAAGATAATTGGAGATTTGGGGAATCAACAAAAGCATAAGGGTGCCATGATCCAAAAATCTATGGCTTCCTCCTCTTTCGGAAGGTGCCACCTTGGCATGGACTTTTAATAGTGGTCTATAGGGACCTTGCTAAGGCCCCCAGGAACTGAGAGTTAATTAAACCTGTGCAAATTGCCATGTAGGGGTGCATCTTATTGATTACATTTCAGGGGGCTTATGGAAGCTCATTTGGCATTTGCTCAATGATATGCTTTATCATATGAAATCGTAAGGTCATAAATGCATTAGTGCATTTTTGAAGGGGGGGATCCTTTCGAGGGGCCTCCTGGCCTGAGAATGTGAAAAGGGGGATGGGTTGATTTGTAAGGCAATGCTGAATTTGCACAGATTAAGACAAACAACTGTTCACTTCAACATTATTAATGGTTCTACTGGTTTTATCTAAGGGGGCGCAGACAAGCAAGAGTGGGGAAAAAAGAAAAGATAGGAAAAAAGAAGAGAGAGAAGAAAAGAAAGGCTGCTCAAAAAAGGAAACACTAGTTGCCCATTGCTGCCCTGGAAAGATGGATCCCCCAACCCCTCCAATATGCTCTGATATTTATCCTCGGCGTTTTGTAAGCTTGCTCTAACCTCCCACTCAAGGCTGCCTCTGGTAAAGAAAGAAACAGCCCCGACTGGCACTTGCGGCTGACCTTGTATCTGCCTTCCAGTGACTGAGCAACTTTTCGAGCTTTGATGGTATGCGTGCTTTCTCTGGGGCCTTTCTTGGCCCACTTAACTTATGAAGACAGTAGTTGTCTTTCAGAAATGGGGGTCATGATCTTTAAGACCCAGTCAGCTTTCCCCAGGACTTTTTCCCCCCTAAAATTGACTGAGGGTTCCATGTTAGACTTGCATCTCTGAAGTTCTCAATTCAGAGCCCTCTAATATGCTCTGCAGTCTCCCAGTCCTAAAATGACCCAGTTAAGGATGCCTATCCAAGCACCAATACAAGTTCACTTTGCATGCCTGCTGACTTGGGGGAGGGGGGAACTTCAGAGTCCCAGCTCTCTGAATCAAAAGCGTGACACACGTGGAACAGCAGACAAACAGCCAGGAGGAAAAACAAAAACAAAAATGAGACTAGGCATTAAAATCTTGTTTTCTTCTGTTAAGCTCTTAAGGAAGGGCACCAAGTGCAGGGCAAAAGAAGCTCAACTTCAGTGCTTGGGTCAATATTCACTCCATCTTGATTGCAGCTAATAATGGTGCTCTATCCTCTGGCTCCTGGTTTCCAATTGCACTGATGAGACACTCTTGATTGATAGATATCCTTTCCACCATTGTGCCTGATGATCTTCATTAATGCCCCAGCCTCCCAGCCTATGGGTTCAGTCTTTCCTGTTACCTCAGGGCTTGGGTTGGAGGTGGTAATGGTTTATGTTAGTGCTTCTTGCCATTTGTTGATAAGCAGAAGGACCCAGAGGAAAACTTCTGATCAAAGTGTCCTGATGAGCTGACTGCTGGGTAATCTGTTGTGGATGCTCCCTTTCAAATATCATCTCTGTAATTAAAAGAGGAACACTGGGAGCCACTTCCTTGCTATGGAAAGGACCCACAATCTGGGTCAAGAAAACACCACTGTGATATTCTCACATTCCTTTTGTGAGGCAGATAGGCCCTTTCCCCTGGTCTCCGCTCTTTTTGAGAACTGAGTGAAAATGCTTCTGGATGTAGAATAGAATCCAATGGATTCATGGTCCAAGTGGTCAAATTTTCTATTTAGGTGAAATAAATGGCCAGGGGAGAGGATGGGGGTGCCCATTGCCTTATAATAGTCCTCCCTCTATCTATATCCTTGAAGATTTGAGAATGAAGGAGTGATTCCTGAAGTCTTTTCTTCTACTTTTTTCCTTCATCTTTACCCCTTCCCCCTCAACTCACCATTTTAATAAATTCCAGAAAGGCAGATGGATAGAGTTGGGGGAATATAGGATGGAAAGAGGAAGGAAAGATGAGATAAAATAACACCCTGACATAAAGGAATGCCAAATTCATTGTGATCAAAGTGGTGTCAAGCTCCTCTCAACACTTTGAATGCCTCTGTTGTATTTTTCGGCAAATTCAAATTATTCATTTTCCTCATTGGGAAAAAAAAGCGTCTAGAGAGCCCAGCTAAAATTCCACAAAAGAACATTTGTTTCTCAGTCATTCACCATTTGATCTGAGATAATAGCCAGATTGCTGCTCCACAATTGATGGGAGGGGAGCTCTGATGATAGCAATCTAATAACCTTTGGGCGTGGAGTAATATCTTCCTTGGAAAGAGCTCTATTGTTGGAGACTGGACTACAAGGAATTGGGTTTATGGTCCTCATTCCCCTCCCAAATTCTAAAGACACCTGGCTGACACAACTAGTGATGAAATATCAGGAGGAATGGCTACATTCCTTGGAGACCCAATGGGAACCCTGCTCAGGAAAAGAGGTGGTTAAGATGGCCACATGATATGTTGGAAGCCCGTGCTTCATAACCAAATCATTGCTCGTGACAAAATGGTTTTCATTAATTCATCAAAGTGCAGAAACGATGCTTAGCTGCTGGAGTATAAAGGATAAGGTTGGCTCAGGCCCCGGAGCATGATGGAAAACAATTTAGCTTCTTGGAACCAACAGGTGGGGGTGAAACATGTTAACGAAGCTTGCTGTGTGATGATGGAAAATTATGCTTTCCATATTGCAACTGAGAAAAGAGCTCCTTGGTTCTGCCACTGTGGATTCTTCTGTGGATTTCTGACTCCAGCATTCTTCTTCCTGTGCCTTTCTAAGAAGATGCCAGTTGAATTCCTTGGATATGCTTGGGAAACATGCCTGAGTCAAAGGGGGAGGTGAAATAGCTTGGATCTTGATTTACATGGTCTTATGCCACCTTCCTAAATGCTACCCATCTTTATAGCACTTTATCTGGCTAAGTGGCTTTTGCAAATGTATTCTTCAGCAGTATTGATCCTAATTTACTTGAGACAATGGGGAAGTAACTGGTCCAAGCTCAAATAGGAAAGAGCAAGTATTTTCACTGCCTTTTTGAGTTTTCAATCTCTAGCATAATCTACTGAACTCATCCTCAAGAGCTGTGTTCCCTTTAAATCTAACCTAAGACAATAAGATACAGAATAATGGCATTATATGTGTTAAGGATCATCATATTATAAATCAAGGGGGTCTTCTCAGATTCCTTTCCTGGGGCTCTTCACTCATTCCTTGCCTCTCCTGTATCTTCATTGCCTCGTTAGATGAAAATAACATAGATATGGCAGCTAGAGGGAACCAGATGCTTAGCAGGATAGAGCTTCATTTAAATGCAGGATTGCTGGCTTCTAAGGTAGCCTGGTTGGGTAGCAATTAAAGGTCATCGTCTTTGTGTAGCAGCACAAACTGTTCATGTGGTATGTCATGGTGATCTTGGGTACAAGGGTGTTGACCAAATCCATGTGCTTGGGAGACCCAGAGAGTGAGACGTGAATCCATCAGCACATGTGCTCCGAAGTCCATAAACAACTTTCTCATCACCTGGCCAATTCAACCCCTTCTGGGAAGCTGTTTGTGTAAGTATTACTACCTGTGAATCCTGCTCAAGATCTCAGGTCAATGAATGCATTTTTCCTTTATTCATACTGCACTGATTCTTTAAAATGAGGTTATCACCAAAGACCAATTTCTGTTTTATTCTGTTGGACCAAAACTTGTCCTGTTTCCTTGTCAATTCGTCCATGTCTTTAGTCCTTGCTTGTGTCTTCCACCTTCCTCTTCACCTCCTTAATAATGACCATTGTACTAACTCTGAACTGCCTCCACTCCCCAGCCAGAGTGATGTGAGACCCTTTGTTTCTAGGGTCTTTTCCAAAAGGAAGAACATCACATGAGATTTTGAAGTAATTCTTGAAACGCCAACATCAAGGGCATTCCAAGCAGGCATTGATGTTTGAACCTTGATGGAACCTTACCAAATGACTACCTGTCTTTGACTAGGGTCCAATGATGACTAAGCCTTTAGTCGGAATTTGCCTTAATGGTATTTCACTCTGTTCTTCATCAACAGGAGGTTCAAGATGTAAAAGGCACGCATTGTAAGACTGAAGCCTGAAGGATTTCTTACTGTAGGACCAGAAAGCAGATAACAAGTATTAGGGAAGGAATGCTCATGGCTGTCACCAGGCAGTCTAGGCACGGCTAATGCATTTCAAAGGCTCTGTTTTGCACAAATCCCGGCTTGCTTTCACTGTATTATTATGTAGCAAGATATATGGTGTTTATTTTTTATTAAGTTTGTTCTATTGAATGTCACTGGTGACAGATATGAACTCATTAGGCTAAGTTCTTTATTTTTACTTATGTTATCATTTTCTGGGTGAGCCCTAGTTTAAATTGCACTCAGTGTTTGGGGCACACCAAGAGTTACTGGGTTTTATAGATAAATATAAGGCAGGACATGAGCTGCAATATGTGCCAAGATCTTTACCTAAAGAGTGTGACTTACTGACATGAAGGATATGGCCATTTTAGGAATATCGGCCCAGAAGAACAGCCACCCGTGTCGACCCAGTATTAGGCGGACGGATGGCCTGATTTTTTTTAATCAGTATGCTGCTCTTGAATTAATCCCCTCTCTTCATGTGAGAACAGAAGAGCATCTTCTCAGATCAAGGGGATCATAGATGCTCACAAGGTTGGCCTATGACTAGCCACTGTCAAAAATGTGAGGGCAGAGCAGGGCTACGCCATTCATGTTGTCACCTGCATCCCATCATTTTCTCCTCATTTCCATTTTATTTCTCCATCCATCACCATGTGTATCTGAGACTGTCTTTGTCCATGGCACAGAAAAAGAAATCTCTCAAGATTATACTTTTCATTGGAACAGAACGTTGAAAAAAATAAGTGGAAAAATGTTATAGCCCAAAGGTGTGCTGCCAATGGTGTGTGTTCCTGGTGTGTCTTGTGTGGAATATTGTCAAAATGTCAAAAAAATCTGTGTTTTGTTTAGCATCGATGTCAAACTGTATGCCCAATGTAACATTCTGTGTGCTCTTTTGGAATGCAAAAGCTGGGTGGGACTGAGCATGTGTACCATGATGTCTTGTGACCCCGTTGCCAATTTGTGTGTGTTTATATATATCCCTTTGTTTTGGGACTGTTTTAATTGCCACAGCGATTTGGGATAAACTTCCTCAGCAGAGCACAGGGTGATCAGGTTAGTGGATGGGTTTACCTTTCAGAATACTCACTGTGCTGCAGGTTATCATAAGTAGAGAGCATTTTGCAAACTGTGGAAATCTTCAAAATTAGAATGTCCTGGAAAGACTCCAGGGAAATCCAGGAAAGACCCTTCCTTCTGTGTTGTGAATAGGAGACATTTTTTTAAAAAAAGGAACTAGGCACTGGAACATGAAATTATATTCCAAATAAGATTCTGGCTTGGTTGCACACCTTCAATTAATCTAGAACTCAAGCCTCCCCCCCCCCCTTTATTAAGGGGAACTGACACATTCATTTTTCAGCATTGTCCCTTGTCTAGTTCTTTTTAGAAAGGAGTTCTTTGGCCCAATCTTCTAAAATGCATCTGCCTCTTTTCTTTATTTGATGCCATGTTGCCTCAGCCTGTTCCCACCCTAAACTTAGGGGTCTTTGTAGTTCTTGAGAATTATAGATCTTTTTTTCCCTTGAGCTGAGTGACCAAAACATCACCTTTATTAAATCAACAAACACTAAGTGCCTACTATATGCTAGGTCCACTCCTAGCTATTTCTCTTATCTCAGTTTAAATCCTCTATAAATCTGTGAAATTAACAAGAAAAGGTGGAGTATGGACCAGTTGACAGGCCAAGATAAGCAATGGGCGGCACATAAATTATGTGTGTACATAGTGAAAGAAAAATTGGATTTTAAAATTTCTTAGATTTAATAATCTAAAGAACTACTAGTAGCATGTGTTAAATATTTAACAACTTCTATTTCTTTAAATCAGATCTGATTAGTGGAAGAAATGGATTCAATCAGCTGAAATAATTTCTTTTTTCTAGTTTAGACATCCAGAATCACTCCCCCAATCTCCTTTGCTATGTTAAAAAGCTGTAGACCACAATAAATTCCAAGACTTAGTCTTTATTGGATGGATCTTGGCCTTGAAATTAAGTTGACATATCCCTGATTTAGCGTCTTAATTACTTATGAAGCAAAATTTTGGTGAGAATGTTTTGTTTTTGCAAAGGAGCTAAAAGATCTAGATCTTCCATCAGGATTTCCTAGAGATTTTGAATCCTGGATCAGTGATCCTTTATTGTGGACTCTGAAATCCCTAGGTCCTATAAATGAAAAGAAAGCTACATCAAAAAATTGTTTTTGAATTTCAGCTAGCTACAGTTTTCTAGGAAATCTCTTTCTCACCTTTGTCACTAGGGATGGAAGAAGAGACTGGAAGAAAAATGCTATTATGTAACAAACAAATCTCCCCCCTCCCCCCAGTTGCCATTCATTGAAGCAGCATTTGCAAATGAATATTCACCAAGTGCTCCTAGATTTTAGAGATATGTGTTTTGTAGACCAAGAGACCATTCAATCCCATGGAATCATAAAAGGGCATTTGTCTTGATATGGTATCTTTTCTACTGAAGTTCTGGCTCCCCACTCACATTCCTCACATCAGAAATGTTGAATGAAGTAACTAATTAAACCCAGTTTATTTTTGTTAAAAAAAAATAGGACGACTGGGCTCCAATATCCTGTACAGCAGCTTGAATTCCATCCCATTGTGGATCGAATATCCAAGCATCAGGTGAATAAATTGAGAGATAGACATTCCAGGATGCTGACACTGAACTTCATCAAAGATGGATTCAGGAAAAGGAATGCTTTTGGGGTAGGGGCTTGCATAACTGCTAATGGCAGCTGTAAGCAGGGGAAGATCAAAAGAAGGCAGACAACAAAAAACATATTTTCAGCAAATGTCATCCTTATCTATTGTAGAAAACTACATTTACTCTTCAGCAGGGAGGGGACATGAGTCAGCAGAATGAATCCTAGCTGCAGTTGTGACCTTGGCCCACAACTTAAATTCCAAATTCCAGATGTTGATTTTTTAAAAATTGGGATAATCTTGTTTTAGGGGGATGGTGACCTTTGAATCAAAGGGTATATCTGGAGGTGAGACTAACTGGTTTTCTAGATGGTTTGTGGCTGCCTATCACCCCTGCATCACCACTACCCAAGTCCCTTTAATGTAAGTCGATTCCTAAAATCAACCAGGAGTCATTATCATCATTCTTTGGGAGCTTTAGACCTTGATCCCTTTGAAATCCTTCACGGATACAAGTTGGAAAGGGAAAAACCACCTGAAAAATGCTCTTTCCCAAAATGATAGTTTTATTTATTTCTCTAGTTCAAAATTTCAAGGTTCTGGACATGACCAACCTATTGGCACTATCAAGAGTCCAGAAGGAACCATTTGCCCTGGATATAATTTTTGTAAAAGCTCAGTCCCTGATCAATGATATCAGTATTGTTGTTATTCTTCTTGTTGTTGTTGAAATGTGATAAATACTGTATTTTGTATTATTTTTAAAAAAGCAAATCTCCCATATAATGTGAAAACTTTCCTCTAGAAGGCAGCTGTAGTGTATACATCATGCTTCTTTAAAAAAAAAAAAAACTAAACTAAACTAACTCCTTTTGAGAAAGAACAACATGTTTTTCATCAAATTCCTGTCTTTGATGGATGTATATGCACTTATCATTTTCCTAATAAAGATCTGTATTCAAACATAATATTCATTGGTCTAAAGTCGACATTCCTGAAACTCGATTTTTTTTCTGCCACAGATTTCCTTTTATTTCTCCCACCTAAACCCAACACATATTAAATGATGACACAAGGGAATATACAACTGGAGTTGGTAAATGAGGGTGGGAAAAGTCTGTTTAAGTATCAACATAGAAAGTATTTATTTATAGACATTCATAGATACATTTATGCATTAGGGAAGCCCTATCCTTCCATTTACATCCAAAGATTCTCAAAATCCATATCCATATCATATCCAAAGATTCCCAAAAGGAATAAAAGCTTTTGACTTAAATTGAGTCTATTCTAAAACATCATCTTAATTTTCTGTGATCAGATTGTTAATTCTACTATGTTCTAGGTGCTGTATTGTGGAGCTGTCCTCGCTCATTTAGGGCAACATAAAGGGAGCCAGATTTACAAGGAACACTGACTTCCTACTGGAGGTTAAGTAGAGGAAGCATGAATACTCATTGAAGAAGTCAAAGAAAGGATAGCCTATATAACTTCTAGGGCCCTTTCCTTCTTGAAGTTTCAGTGATGTCATAATTGACATACTTAAAAAAATTATCAAGAAGAAGAGAAAACATATTCATTAGAAGATACAGTTAGAGCCAGCGAGTAAAATCTAAAGGGAGATAGATTACAAGTTAATGTAAAGGAACATTTCTAATAATTATTGCTATCCCCAAATGGAATAAATAGACCCTTCCAAGACATAGACTAGATGGCCATTCAGGGGGCCATATTGAGAACGGTGGTCATTAGATGTAGAATCTGATGAAACATTACCAGTGGAAGCTGAATGACTAATTAGGGATATTGTGCTAATGATTATGCTTTGGATATAAAATAGACTAAATATCTTTTGAGGTCCCTTCCAATGCAATAATTTCAAAATCACTTAGCTAATAGTTTTTCAGACATTGTCACTTGAAATCCTAGTATTCTCTATCAGTGGTATCACATTGAAATAAAAATGAGGAGGCATGATTTCCTACATAAGAATCCCAGTGAGCCACAGACTATTGACAGTTTCAAAATGTAATATTATCTATGTTTTATTATATTTATTTCGTTAAATATTTCTCAATTAATTTCAGTCTGGTTTGGGCCATACTTTGTGGTGTTACAGGCCATATGTAACCCACAGGCTCCGTGTTTAACACATCTGTTCTGCATTATACTAAGAGATTCCGTGAGCAATGGATGAAGTTAATGATATTTTTTGCTTTTTAATTTGTATTAAATTGCTAACCATTCTATCAAAATGACTATTCATTCACTTATTTTCCTTTATTCTTTTATTACTTGGACTTTCTAAATATAAAACATCATCTTAAACTTTTTAAAAGTCATTTAAAAATAGATCTACTTTGGGTCATATCTGGAACTTTTTATGGAAATTAGTTTAAATTCCTCTATTCTGAAGAGAACTTTTATAGAAACTATATGAACATAATTATAAAATGCTTCTTATACAAATAACATCATAGTTAAATAATCAGAGTAATAGTAATTGTTCATAGGTGGTCAGAGCCAATATAATTAAAATGACAACCCTTTCTAATCTATTTAGTCAATGCCATCCCAATAAAGTTACCCCCCAAAATTATTTTATTGAACCAGAAAAAAATAATAACAATTCTTCTGAGAAAAAACAAAAGGTCAAGTATATCAAAGGAATTAATAAAAAATGTAAAGGAAGGAGGTTTATCAGTATCAAACTTGGAACTGTATTCTAAAGCAATAGTTATTAAAACTATCTGGTACTGGCTAAAAAATAGAAAAGTAGATCAGGGGAACAGAACAGACAGACAACAACCAGTTTTAAAGATTATGGTAACCTTATATTTGACAAAAGTAAAGATTCAAGCTTGAGGAATAAGAATTCACTATTTGATAAAAATTATTAGGGAAACTGAAAAGTAGTCTGGCAGAAATTAGGTATAGACCAATATCTTACACCATTTACCAAGAGAAGACTGAAATGGATACATGACCTAGGCATTAAGGGAGATATTCCAAGCAAATTGGAAGAAGAGAGAACATATTACATATCATATTTATGGATAGAAAAATTTATGAATAAACAATAGATAGAAAACATGGTGAGATATAAAAATGGTAATTTTGAATACATTAAATTTAAAACTTCTGTACAAATCAAACTAATGTAGTTAAGATTAGAGAGAAAGCAGTAAATGGGGAAAATTTTTATAAACAGTTTTGTATATAGAGATCTCATTTAAAATATAAAGATAATTTGGTCAAATATGTAAGAATATGAGTCATTCTCCCACTGATAAGTGGTCAAAAGATATGAACAGATAATTTTGTTTATAAATATAAGTATACAAGGAGCAGCCAGGTGGCTCAGTGGATTGAGAGCCAGACCTACAGAACTGAGGTCCTAGTTCAAATCAGGCCTCAGACACTTCCTAGTTGTGTGATCCTGGGCAAGTCACTCAACCCCTATTGCCTAGCTCACCATTCTTCTGCTTTGGAATCTATATATGATATTGATTTTAAGATGGAAGGTAAAGGTTTTAAAAAATAACTATAGGAAAAAATACTCTAAATCATTGCTAATTAAAGAGATGCAAAACAAAACTCTGCTATATCGTCTTGTATCTATCAGACTGACTAAAGTGATAAAAGGGAAAATGACAGATGTTGGAAGGAATGTGGGCAAATGGCGATACTAATACATTGTTGGTGGAATTGTGAAAGGATCTGTCCATTTTGGAGAGCAATCTGGAATTATGGAATTATGGAATATGGAATTATAACTCTTTGAAGAGTTATAAAATTGTGTACATCTTTTGGTCCAGCAATACCACTCATGCTTATTTCCTAAGGTGTTCAAGAAAAAGGAAAAGTGTTTATATGTTCTAAAATATATATAGCAGTTCTCTTTGTGATGGCAAAGAACTCAAATTGAAAGGATGCCCATCAATTGGGGAATGGCTAAACACATTTTGGCATGTGGTTGTGATGGAATACTGCACTATAAGAAATATGGAACAGATTAATTTTTGGGGAAAAAACTATATAAAGACCTACATGAAATTAGGAAGAGTGAAATAAGGAGAATCAAGAGAACATTCTACATACAGCAACAGAAACATTGCTTGAAGAAGGGCTTGTGTATGTCCACCTTGAGAGAAAGAACTAATAAACAGAAATGGCACATTTTAAAAAATACATATATAATTTTGTCAAATGATGCCTTCTCTAATGCAGGGAGGGGGTTAATTAGGTATTTTAATGTAGCAAATAAATAAATAAATTTAAACATTGAAGGTATATTAGAACCTAATATTAAACATTTCCACTTTGTCACACTATGTTTTTGTTTCTTCAAATAAACCATAGGTTTGTTTTTTTTTTAAATTTCCTCATTTGACTTTATCCATATCACACTCAAATTTGGGAAACTCTAAACATTAGGCTAAAGGAGTTTGTGTATTAATTATCTAATATCCTATATCTCTTCGGCCTGGTTTCTATCCAGAACAAGATATCTTTCCCAGGTTAAGTTCATCATCTCTAATCTCAATACCATAATGCTAATTCAAGCCTTCTTTGACATCATTTCCCTCAGCCTCTTCTCCTCTCCTCTCTGGTTAGAAGACTGGAATATGGAGGACCAAACTTCTCCCAACGCCTTCCTTTATAGAGGACAGGAACTGAGTTTTTGGATCACTCCATACTTTGCCTGATTTCAACTTTATCAGAGAAGATATTCTTTGGTCTTCCTGCCTCCTATTTTGTTTCATGTATTGTTTCTCATCATTAGATCGTAAACTCCTTAAGGACAGGGAACTGTCCTTTTCAAAGGACTTATCACAGTGCCTAGCATATTCTAATAAATGTTTATTAGATAAGACTGGATATCCAGCTAAAATGTAGACCTATAAGTCAGTTGTCTGCATAGAAATAAAGAAGTAATTATTGAAGCCATGGACGCCATTGAAAGCATCTAGAAAGAGAGTATAGCTAGAAAGGAAGAATGAGTACTTAGCACAGAATTTTGGAGTACATATAAATTTAAGTGGTGGAAAAGTGATTAAAAAAAAGGAAGAAGAAGAGCAGCAATCAGAAAAAGGAAAGAGAAATTATGAGAAGAAAGGCACAGAAGCCAAGGCAGAAGAGGGCATCAAAAAGAGGGGGTGACCAGAGGTCAAATGCTCCAGAGAAGTCACAGAAGATGAAGACGAAAAACTGCTCACTGGAAATAGTTATGAATAGGTCATTCATGACCTTGAAGAGATCAGATTCATTTCAACACTTAGAAACAGAAAATAGTGTTTTACAAAGGGGTGAGTGGGTGGTGATTAACCATAGAGGCAATAGTGTAGACAACTCTGTCTAGTAGTTTAATTTGAAGGGCAAGCAAGGAAAAGACAGGATTTTTTTTCAGAATAGAGGAAGACTAGGATATTTGCAGTCTAAGGGGGAGGAGTCTGAAGAGAGGGAGAGCTTGAAGATGCCTGCCCCAGGGCAATGAAGAACTCTGGGAGATTTTTGAATGTTGGATATGAACAGGAATGTTGGCTGTGTGAAGAAGAGATTGTAAGAGGCAGACACTGGGGATGGGACATCAATAAGGGAAAGGGTCAAATAATCTAGGTGAGAGTTTTAAAAGAAAGGTAGTTACTTCCCAGGGTTGAGCCAAGATGGCGGAGTAATCCAGAGTAGCTCTGTATCACCAGGAGAATCCTCTCTAACTAAGATTAAAATATCACCACAAAACAAATACAGGAGTGAAAGAACCAACAAGGAGAAGTAGATAGAATGGGATAAATTATAAAACATAAAGAGATGTGAAAAATCATTAGAGAGGGGAGGAAAAGTACAGTGACAGGCAATGCTTGAACTTTACTCTCATGGTAACTGGCTCAGAGAGGGTAAACCAAGTTTACTCAGTCGGGTATAGAATTCTTTCTTACCCCACAGAGAAATAGAAGGGGAATAAGACAAAGGAAGAGGGAGGTAATTGGAGGGAAGGGCAAGTGGGGAGATGAAAATAAAAAAGAAAGGCCATTGTTATTTGGGGAATGGGATACAACTGCAAGATATCTTAATAACAGTTTGAGTGAGGTTCATAATTCCAAGGTACAGAACTGAGACACACAAGACAGCCCAAGGCAGGAGTCAGCAGACAGGAAGTTAAGCCAGCGGACAATGGGAGGCACAAGTCAGGTCTACTGATGTGGAGGAATTTGATATCCAGATTAATACATTCCAGTGGTTGTGTGTGTATGTTTTTGTGTTTACAAGTGTGCGTATATGTGTGTGTATTATGTGTATGTGTTTATATCTGTTGCATACACACTGGGTATACACATTGACATATACACGTGTATAAGTAGTCTATATGCATAGATATGGTTTATATGCACACATACTTGAAATTATAGACAATTAAATATATACATATTTGCATTTGCGCACATATATTTTGCACATAAAAAGATCAGCTAGGTGGTATGGTGGAGAGATGCCAGGTCTGGAGTCAGAAAGACTCATTATCCTGAGTTCAAATCTGGCCTCAGACACTAGCTGTTTGACCCTGGGCAAGTCACTTAATCCCCAAAATAGTCAAAAGTGTTGAGCACACCCCAAAATAAATAAGAACAAATACATATAAATACATGTGAATGAATGTATACATACATGTATATATATATTATATATATTTTGAGAGAGAGAGAGAGAGAGAGAGATAGCTCTATTGGGTGTCAAGTAAGAGGACTCATGGGGGAGAGGAGGGAAGCAGAAGCCCATACTTGATGTGCAGATCAAGGTTGGGGAATTGGTTCCTGCTGCTGGGAGGAGAGGGATTTATTGGAGAATATTTGGAGAATTCATAACTGATATTCCAACTCCTAAAGATGGGAAGAGGGGCTTTGGCCCTTATTGCAGGCCCTACTTGTTCGGGTGACTCAGAGGATTTGCGCTTTCCCAGGGCTTCTTCATATAGCAGGGCAGGGAGGCTCCTGAGGTCCTTACAGGAGGAACCAAAAACTGGGATAAAGAAAGTAGCAATGGAGCCTTCAGAGAAGCTCGAAGTTCTAGCTGGGAATGCCTTCTAAGCATTGGGGATAGCTTGTTCAAAGGCACCAAGGAAGGAGTTTGGATGTCCTAACCAGGGAACAGCAAGTAGATCTACTTGGTTAGAGCATTGAGTGAGTGAGCCGGTGCCATGTAATGTCTGATTATAAACAACAGGAGAGTAGAAATTCTCTCATGAAAAATATTATCTCTCTCCCAGCTTCTTTTTATCTGATCCATAACTTCATAGACCTATTATCCATATCTTCATCCAAGTCATTGTGTACAAAAATATGGGAGCCAAAGCAAAAGACATTCCTCATTTTACCCATCTGAAAACTGAGGGCCTTTTAACTGAAATCGCTTGCCCATGAAGTGATTGATTGTTTGAGCTGGGATGTGAGCTTGAGTCCAGAACCTCTAAGTTCATCGTTGAGTCCATTGTACCATGTTGTTGCTATTGCCTCATATGGACCGAGTAATGTGGAACATCAGTTAGTAAAGTGTTTATTAAGTACCTACTATGCTAGGCACTGTGCGAAAGACAAAAGACTGTCCTTGTCCTCAAGGAGCTCATAATCTAACCAACCAAGCAACATCCCTATCTGCCCTCAGGGCAAAGTTCTCTAAAAGTCAGAAATCTGTTGGACCCTGCAAAACTGGGCAGCACTTTGGAGGAAATAAAGAAATCGCTATGTTTATCACGAATTTCCTTTATTTAAAACACTTGCATATGGGCTATGTTTGAAAAGGACTTGTAAATCATTTCCACTGAACCATATTCTCCCTGCCTGCCAAAGAGTAATGGACAACCATTAAGACCCATTAGGCACGGAGGGCATATGCTACATGTATGTGTATATCTATAAATGTATACACATCCTACACTTGCCTGGATATTTAGATAAATGAACACCAAAAGCATTTTTCCAGGTTCATTCATCTATTTTATTTCCATTTCAGGGGCTAAAAGCTACACATGATTTTCTTGGACACCCACTTTTTTTCCCTCTTAGATAACACTCATGCCACACCACCACTGACTTACGCAACATCCAGTACGATGAGGTGTTTAAGGTGTTCTTTGAACTCACTTAAATCCTCATTAGATTCCTGCTGTAAAACAGAAAGTAAAGAAATGACTCTCTCCTTCTAATTAAAGGAGGAGCAGGAAAAGAAATAGGATGGTCTCACACTCAGATGAACTGTATGTGAAGGGAGATTCCAACCATCAGGTGGCCTGTAAGCTCATGGACTCTATGATGTGATTCAGTGCCAGGGTTGATGTCTGTGTGCCGAATTCCTGGAAGATTCTTCTTTCACTTTTCAGGACCCTTTACACATATGGCAATCAATTTTGTCTTTTCACTGGAAAGAAAATAACAAAACTGAAATGAAGGGAAAAAATTCCAGCAAATAAAAAATGTCCCAACTTAGGCACACATGATTTTTCACCACAACCTTCCCCAGCCCTCCTCCTCACCCCACCCCCAATATCCTCTCTCAACCCAAGTACAGAATGAATGGATTAACACCATAGGATCACTTTTAGTTGGAAGGAATATCAGAGGCAAAGGTATACTTATAAATGTTTTTGACAAAAAGCTCTGCAGACAGACAAAAAGTATACCAGCTACACTTTTTTTTAAACCCTTACCTTCCATCTTGGAGTCAGTACTGTGTATTGGCTCCAAGGCAGAAGAGTGGTAAGGGTTAGGCAATGGGGGTTAAGTGACTTGCCCAGGGTCACACAGCTGGGAAGTGTCTGAGGTCAAATTTGAACCCAGGACATCCCATCTCTAGGCCTGACTCTCAATTCACTGAGCCACCCAGCTGCCCCCTCCAGCTACACTTTTAAGTTTAATCTGCATCACCAATATTTCTCCATCACTTTTTGAAGTTTAGAAAATCCATCAAATGCTCGTTCAATTTCTGATCTGTAGCATTTTCCAATTTCTGATATGTAAATTCTCTCACTGAAAATTTAGAAATGGCTTTCCATAAGTTAGTACAAGCTGGCTGCAGGACACTGTTGCTTAAAAGTCACCTAGTCCCTCCCTTCCTTCATGATCAAAATATTTTCAAGACAGATGGCCACTGGGACCTCAGATTAATGTAAGGAAGATCAAGTCACAAAAAAGCTCAGGCGGATTTTCTATGAGCCACTCTACCAACAGGGAATGCAATTCTTTAGGTAATAGCAGCATTGTTATTAATAATATTCCATTGGTTTAGTAGTTTCCAACTCTCTGTGATCCTATTTCGGATTTTCTTGGCAAGGATACTGGAGTGGTTTGCTATTTCCTTCTCCAGTTCATTTAAAAAAATGAGGAAACTGAGGCAAACAATGAGAAGTGATTTCCCCAGTGTAACAAACTAGAACCTTGGGCTAATCACTGGATCACTCAGTACTAGAGAAAGATAAAAAAGGCAAAAGATATTCTTTGCATTTAAGAAACTCAATATAATTTTGTTGTTTTTGTTGTGTTGGGTTTGCAATGAGATGGTAGTTGACCAAAAGCTCAAAGTGAACTAGTACTAAAAATATATGACCTTATTTTAATACCTTAAGAATCTGCTAGTTCATTGGAGGGCACTCTTCCCACCAGGGCTTAGCACAATACTCTGTATGTATAATAAATGTTAGTTGATTGACAATTTGACTATGCATTGTAATAAATAGTCTTCATGAGTATTGTAGAAAAAAAAAGGAATGAATGAACAAATACATAAACCATTACCAAGTGCCTCTAGAGGTAAATCTCCCTGAATTTTTCTAAACTGGTACTCAGGCATTTATTCTATTGCCAGGACTATCCTAGAGATCTTTCCAACTATGTAAAACCTGGTGATTAAATTTAATTTAGCAAACATTTATTCATCCCTTTTTATTTGCAAGGTGCTATGCTAAAGTATAGACAGGAGAACAATCAAGAAGCCTAAACCCCTACAAGAAGAAAATTTGCACAAGGTAATGCTGGAGATAGAGAGAGAGCAATGGAGGGAATCAAGAATTAACCTAGTATGGTAGGAAGTGGCACCTTGAAAGACGATGGAGATGAATAATATCATTCCAACATTTGGAGATTCCTCATACAAAACTATAGGGGATAAAAATTAGATGTCAAAAGGAGGGAATAATTAAGAGAATGATTTAACTGCAAAAGTCAATGGGAACATCATATGGGGAAGATAGTCCAGAGACAGATGGTACCCTCAACAGAATTAGAATATTTAGAGAGAAAAAGAAATATGATGAGTTCTATTTAAGACGTTTTAATTTTGAGATGCTTACAAGACAAACAGATAAAGATGTCCAAAAAGAATTTGGTATTGTAGGACTAGAATTCAAAAGAGCTCCATTTAGAGTTCTGGGAGTCATCTGCAAAGAGGTGATAATTGAACCCAGAATCTGTGAAACCTAGCATAGGTTTCAAGGATGCAAGGTACTTGCCATGATATGAAATAATGTGGTAGACCATTAATGGTTGACTGTGATCTTAGAATAAATTACTAGAAGGAAGGTGATAACCTCATTGTGCTCTGCCATGGTTAGACCACATCTAAAGTATTGCCTTGTGTTCAGATCTGAGGCCAGCATTATAGGCAGGACATTGACAAGCTGGAATATGCCCAGAGGGAGGAAATACCTCCATTTTTTAAATTTACTTAGGTTTCTGATATCAAAAGGAATGAGTTGTCAAATTTTCTAATCACAAAAGCAATACCTAAGAGTTTTTAAGTTATGGAAATGCAATAAAAATACTCCCTGTGTGATTTTGAAAAGTCATCGACCTATTGCCTAGAGTTGAAAATCCATACGATGTCTTGACTAGTTTTGAAGTCCTTTTGCGTGTTGTTGAGAAGCCATAGACATGTAACATGGAACTGAGAAGAAGTCACAGATAGGTTGACTCTTTCCATGGCACTGAAAAGAGCAGTGAAGCATGTTAGCACTCAGGTAGCTTTGTAAAATGAGTGTCTCTGACTTCTCGCAGCAGTTATGTAGCCATGTTGCCAAGGACTTCTTACATGCTGCAAAAACACCCTGTTGATCCTCTCAAGTATAGCAATTCATCCATTCATCAACAAATTCATATGACAGTGGTAGAAAATTCTTTTGGGAGTAACATCTGTTAAACAACTGAGCTCTTTATACTATGTCCCAACTATTTTTTCTTTTAAATTTTATCCTTTTTCACTTAACAAAAATATATTTTTCTTTCCCATTCTCATAGGAGAAAGGAAAGTGAAACAAAACAAAATTAAAATACACACACACAAAAAAAACCTTGTAACAAATATGCAAAGCAAAAGCAAAACATATTTCTCCCATTTAGAGACCCCTTTTAATCCAGAGGAGGGAGTGAACATTCAGGAAGGATTCTCTTCCTATGTAGATTCCATTTATATGTTACATACAAACCAGAATGTATATGATAAGTACTAAGTATAGCCAAATAAGCTTCTCAACCTGATACAAGATAATACCAGGGTCATAGGGATTCTCAAAATCTTCTAATATGAGGAACAGTGGAGAAACCAGAGGGTTCTCAACTTTAAGACCCTCATGTCCAAGGATTTATGAAAAGACTTTATAATACATTAAAAAGAAGTCTGAATCTATAGTCAAAGACCTAGTTTCAAGTCTTACCTCCTTGCATAACACAAACATTATGTAAATATAAATTATCTTTCTCCACAACCCTGAATTATTCATCCAATATTATGTTGTTGAAAGGAAAGAATACATCATGACTGAATTTAGTAAATACCTAAACTGAGTCACTGAGACTTTCTCCTTAGATTCCTTCCCTGTTCTGAAAGTAAGGGCACAGAGTAATTCCCCAAACCACGACTCATTCCAAGAAAGGTGAAAGTCACCATAAATCTCCAGAAGTTTGAGTCAGACATGAACCTGAAACTCAATGGTGGTTGCAAATGTAGGTGATTAAGCCTGAGGCCAGTGGCAGGTGGAATATACCTCAGTCAGAAGTCATGGGAACCATTTGGTCCTTCTATTGCACCAGAATGTGGACCTGACTTTTTGTTATGTCCACAGAACACATAATCCCAGGAGAGAAATATCTGGAGAAATTCAGAATTGTCTGGCAGAGCCAAGGTCTGACTGTGAGCTTTGTCTCTCTGTCATTTCCCCTCAGTGACCTCTTTGAGACTATGAGTTCCAGTCCACAGGGCCTTGGGGACCCCATTTAGGAAATAACTATTCATATCATTTACAAGGCTAACTTCACGTGAGTAAAATGCCTGCAAGCAATCTTTTGACACCCTTCTGTGACTAATTAGAAGCAATGGAGAATTTGTATGAGTTCAATGAGGCCTTGGAAAGGGGCCCATCATCTTCTGCTTCCTCTCCTGAAAAGCCAAAGAGGTTCTGCCTGGCCCTCTGAAACTTGGGTGAACTGCCAAAGGAGCTAAGTTGGAGCTGGGGGATGGTTTTCTGTTTTGTTTTGTTTTTCAGGTGAGTGGTCACAAACAACTGATCGGAAGTTAAAGTCATAATGCAATTCCGTATTTCAGTGGGTAATGAGTTACTCAGTGTTCACATCTACTGAACTAGTGAAAAATCTAAAGAAGGAGAATAAGAAAAGGTCTGATGGATTACAGCAAGGGAATGCTTTGGGTTGTTCTCTTGGTGGCCCTATTTATAGAAGAAAATAACAGGGGCAGATAGGTGGCTCAATGGATAGAGAGCAAGATCTGAAAATGAGAGACCCTGCATTCTAATATAGCCTCAGACAGTTCCTGGCTATGTGACCCTTGGAAGTCACTTAACCTCATTGCCTAGTCTTTATTGTTCTTCTGCCTTAAAACCAATACACAGTGTCGATTCCAAGACAATTCTAAAAGAAAAAAAGAAAAGAACAAAAGATAATGCAAAGTTGTTGTCTGAGGCACTCTGTGTCACCCTTTCCTGCACTTATTTATTTTATCTGTGCTTCATTGCCATTATACTCTAAGTTATATTTCAGTCTCCTATATTTATATGGAAGAGTGCAACTCAGTCCTTTGGGAGAAATATTTGTTACTATTATTTCTGTAACATTTAATAAATGCCTTTGTTTAAAGCTAACTGTCAGGAGTGGTGATGGCAAGAACATTGGTATGGACTTATATGCTACATTAGCAGGAATAGTCTTAACTAAATCATGTTTTATTGTCAATAAGACAGTTACACTGAATGTCTATAGAGGAGAGAACTAGGAAAAATGAACGTTAGAGCAATCACATTTTAGGTTAGACATCTCAAAGATCTACTTGTTGAAAAGAGTAATTGAATGATGGAATAGTTTCAGTAAGAGGGATTGTGTAATCTATAGCTACAGAGATCTTTAAAATCATTCAACTACCTTTTTTGAACATATGCAAAGAATGGCCTGGAACAAATGGACTCATGAAATGCCTTCTTTGGTTGTATGGTTAAAATTCTTTTCCTAAGTCCTTGATTGGAAAATATTTATATTTCTCCATTTGTGAACTTAAACTATTCCTTCCTTTGGAGTTTGCAGAATTTTCTTGATTGCCCAGAAACTGCAAATCTCCAGTTTTGAACATATGTATTCATGGGAGTTCAATTGTCCAGCTTTTAGTCTTCCCGATTGTTCAAACTTTGGCAAATCCATTCTGACAGCTTTCTAGCCAGGGGGTCCCAGCACCTCCTTACTCCAACAGAACTGGGAAGGGATTTCTTTTTTCCAGCCATATGTTCTCTCATCTTCTGGCTGCCCACCACCAACCTATGTCCTCATTGGAAAAAAAAATAAATGCACAAATAAAAAAGAAGACAGGCAGAACCCTCCATCAGCAAAGTCCCAAGAGGGAGGCCACTCTACTTTTTAAAAAGTATCAAGCAGAACCATACAAAATAGCTTGGAAAAGAATACCTCCTACTCATACCATGAGTCATTTCTCAACTCTTGAGTCAAACTGGAATTGAGCCTTTTGGGGGAGGTTCTGCAGTATCGAGATGCTATTTCCCCATCATTTTTATTGATATGTTTGCACCTTTGGATTTCAGTCAGCTCGAAAGTGAGAAAGATTATTCTTTCCAGGTTTGAGTTTGGAACAGAAGCAGAAACTGAAGACCCGTGGAAGAATTGCTATCTTGAGTGCTGAACAAAAATAAAAGTTAGATGAGCCACAGAGTAGCTCCTGGGCCTATGGGGAAAATTCTGGACCTGGATCCTTAATCACTGGAAGTTTCTCCATTACATGTTAGGATGGAAAGCAATTTCCCCACACTGACAAATTCCCCAACCTCTTTAAATACAAACAGGAAAGTTCACTGAACCCCAATGAAATCAGTGCCCCTGTGGGGTCAGTGCAATTTGAGAGGGGCTTGGAAAGATTTGGGGAGGCAGAGCTATAAACATGCCTTAAGAAATGAAAAATTGGACATGTACTGGAAAGTTAAAGGTATTGGAGGTGTTTAGATTTAGTGAGTAGAAATATAAGTGATGTTCTTTCCAAAGTATTAAAGAGAGTATGGACCAGTCAGTTGCCTTAGGATCCCAGAGCATCCAGATGAAAAGAAGGAGTCATTTCTGAGCTCCTTCAGGACAATGATTATGTCTCATACTTCTTTTATGATGAAAAAAGTAGTAATGCACATCTGTATCTTTTTTAAGGTTCACAAAGTGCTTTACAAATATCATCTCATTTTATTGCCCCAATAATTCAATGAAGTAGATGTTATTGTTACTTCTGTTTTGCAGATGAACTCAGAGAAGTTGTGACAAGGTTGCTAAGTGTTTTGAACCCAGGTATCACTAATCCTGAGTTCCATCTGTTATAGATGGCACAGTGGATAGAGTGCCAGGTTTAGAATCCAAAAGACCCAAGTATATATTTTTCCTTAGACATTTATTTGCTGTGTGACTGAGCAAATAATTTATTGCCCTGCTCAGTTTCTTTAGCTATAAAAAGAGGATAACAATAGCACCTACCTCCTAGGGGTGCTATGAGGATCAAATTAGAAAATACGATACTTATAAAGGATTTGCACATTGCCTGACACACAGCAGGTGTCTAATAAATGCTCATTTCCACACCCCCATCTTCACAGAAATCGGTTGTTTTTATGATGTTTGTAGTTATATTGTTTCATTTGATCTTCACAATACTGTGAGAGAGATTGCTATTATTATTCCCATTTTATAGACAAGGAAACTGAAGTTCAGAGACCTGCTCAGGGTTACAGAGTGTCTGAGGTAGCACTAAATAAGGTCAGTGATGTAACCAGTATAACATTGTCTCTTTCACAAGATTTGGGGTAGCACTGAGCACTTAGTAGGGATATGGTCAGTGCTGGCTGGATTAAACTGAACTGAATTGAATAGAGTGAAAGTTAGGGAGAAGGGGGGGGGAGAGAGAGAGAGACAGAGAGAGAGACAGAGAGACAGAGAGACAGAGACAGAGACAGAGACAGAGACAGAGACAGAGACAGGCAGAGAGGGAGGCAGAGAGGGAAGCAGAGAGGGAGAGGGAGTAATAAAACCTTGTAGTCATACGCATATTAATTTTAGAATACAGGTTTTAAAATGGGTTGTATGCTAATTTATATCTTTATGGTACTGCCTGGAGGCAGAGGACTTGACCAAAATGACCTTGTCAAATACAGCCCTTGTAGTTTTATGCTATTTATTAAAAATCATGGTTGTTCATGGATTGTCTGAGATCCTTTAGAGCTCATTTCTTTCTCATTAAGAGATTCTTTAGTGGCTTGGTATTTTCAAATCCCATGTCTGAAAATTTTTTCCCCATGATGCTACAATGGAGCCCAAGTGTGTTTATCCTCTCTTTTGTTAAGGTTCCTTTTATCCTGAAATAATTTGTAGCACAGCAGTCACGTCATTTATTTATTTATTTTAATCAATGCAATGCTCTTGTACATATGCCCAGAGGTTTGGGGCATGGGGCATATTTTTATAATTTAAATAAATAGCAACATATATACATATGCAGTGGGGCCAAGTTGATGTTACTCTAAGGGTTTTTACTTAGTTACATCTGCGACTTTAACATTTCATTAAATTACTGCATTCATATGATCATAAATTGAGAGCTTACAAAGATCTCGGAGGTCCTCTAGTTCAGCCTTGGCATTTTACAGATGAGGATACTGAGGCCCAGAGAGGTTTATTTTAATACAGTCTATAAGTGATTGGATGATGAGTTTCATATCAGGTACTGTAACTCCTAAGGAGAGAATTTTCCAAACTAGGAAGTGAGAAGCGAAGTCAGAAAGAGACACAAGTCAATGATCAAAATTAATAGATATTTTGGGTATATACCCTGAAAGAAATAGCCCCCTTTTTCAATGAAAATAAAATTTAAATCAGTCAATAAAAATGGTATGAACATGGTGAAATCATTCCAACTGACAGTGAATGCAGGGAAGCAATTATTTCAAAGGCTACCCACAAATAAAAGTCAAATTTGAACTGATATGTAAAATTGGTATGTAAAATTTATATAAAAAATCCATATGTAAGATCTCCATGAAAGGCATGTTCTGCCATTATCTCTATCAGTTGGCATATACTATAGAAGAGTTGGATTATTACACTGTTCACAGACCATGAATGTGAAATTCATACATTATATTGTTATATTCTTCAACACTTTTTATTTGAATATTATGATTTCATAAACTAATCTCCACAAACATAACTTTTAAAAATTGATATAATTCATGATTATATCAAACTATTTTAAATTTTCTAATTTAATCTTGAAATTTTATTTAATTTTAAATGAAATAATATATTTAAGATAGATAAATGCATAACCTATTTGAAAAGAAAAATCCACTGAACACAAAGACAACAGAGAGAGTATATGGGAAGGTAACACAGATACACAAATTGACAAGCATTTATCAAACTCCTATTATGTGCCAGTGATGGTGCTGAGTACTGAAGATTCAAAAAAAAATGACAAAAATTAGTCTCTGCTTTCAAGGAGCTCCTGTTCTAATGTGGAAGACAACAACAATCTATCAATAAACACTTATTAGATGCCTACTGTGTGCCAGGCTCCAGGCTTACGGCTGGTGATACAAAAAGGGGCAAAAGACTGCCCCTTCCCTCAAACAGCTTTCAAGCTGAATGCAATCAACTATGTATAGACAAACTATATATATGGTATTTTTTTATTTATAAAGATTTATTATGATGTATGTAAAACATTTCAGTCAGAAGTTAGTAGATTTACTATAAAATTAAAATAGTTTTAAAATATAGACTATATAAAGGTTACTTTACGGTTTGTTTTTGTTTTTTTAAACCCTTACCTTCTGTCTTGGAGTCAACACTGTGAAGAGTGGTAAGGGCTAGGTAATGGGGGTCAAGTGACTTGCCCAGGGTCACACAGCTGGGAAGTGTCTGAGGTCAGATTTGAACCTAGGACCTCCCATCTCTAGGCCTGGCTCTCAGTCCACTGAGCTACCCAGCTGCCCCCACTTTACAGTTTTTAAAAAAATCTGATCATTAAAAACAACTCAATGTCAACCAAGGAGAGACAGACATTTCAGGAATACAATGGAATAATAAAAAGACTGGCACAGAAGAAAAGTAGCCCACACCTTCCAAATTCCAACTGGTGGCTATACCCCTCAGTCCTCTTCTTTGATTTTAGCTGTGGCATTCTCTTTCAGTTAGGCCAACACAGAGAGCTTGATCTCCAAGTCTGTGGCTTTGGTGAGGAGCGGAGGCACTGCTTTACACATCTGTTTGTGTTCATCTAAAGTAGTGCTACACAATCTGAAGGTACTTGGGAATTCTTGGAGTGGGACACAAATCCCTTCACTCACTACTTGGTGCTCTTCTTGGCAAAGTGCTCTACCCTGCTTGCCCATAGGTCCTGAATTTGTAACTGCAGTGCTGAAGAAGCCATCACATTCCAACCTTCCATAGAGCCCTGTCCAGTGGTTGTGCCTATTCTCAGAATGGGTCAGGCATCATGGAATCAAGGTGTTTTACTATGTAGCTTCAGGGCCACCTGGTTTACCTTTCATATGGGAGCAGACCCCTCGGAGGGCTCCAGTACTGCTAGGGCCATTCCTCTTATCATGAGGGGTGGAGTCTTGGTCACAGTGCCATTGGAGATAAACACTTGGATGTTAGGAAGGTCTTGCCACTGTGGCCCATGGCCCCGGGGAACCATTCTTATAGGAATGATTACCAGAGCATTCATGTCCTTGTAGATGTGGTCCCTGAGTTATTGCTAAGCTGATCTTTTGAGCCCCTTATCTTTCCCTGGAACCAACATTTGGGTTCCCTCTTGTAAACAATCTCCACTGCTGAGGCACCATTCTTGACATCTGGAAAGTCTGACATTGTGTCATAGGCAGAAATGGTTTAAAATGGATCAGAACACATCTCATTTTCCACCACTACTGGCAGGCTCTGGGTGCAAATACATGCAGAGGGTCCGGAAACAGGAGGAGTTTCTCTCCTGAGGTTCTAGCAAGGGTAATGACCCTTCTTTTCTGAGCAATACCATACTGGCCAGCCTGTAATATACCAAATATGCACTCACATCCCATTTGAATCAGACAGGGGACAGTCAGCTTCAGGATCATGACACTCTTGAATGACACAGTTCTTTACAAGCTATAGCAGGAAAAAACCCTGACTTTGTACTAGTAGCTAAGGAAGGAGATAGCGAGTGAGTTCTTGAACTTGGAATAAGTGCATGAGTTGAAGTGGTCCATTCCACTGAGCCTTTGATAAGGTCAACTGCCATACAACATTTCTATTTCTCCTTTCTGAGGCAGCTTCTGACTCAGGAGCCATGCCTCTCTCTCTCTCTCTCTCTCTCTCTCTCTCTCTCTCTCTCTCTCTCTCTCTCTCTCTCTCTCTCTCTCTCTCTCTCTCTCTCTCTCTCTGTCTCTGTCTCTCTCTCCTCCTGCCCCCCTCTCTCCCCTTCTCTCCTCTCTGTCTCTGTCTCTGTCTCCCTTCCTGCCCCCCTCTCTCCTCTTCTTTCCTTTCTGTCTCTGTCTCTGTCTCTGTCTCTCTCCCTTCCTGCCCCCTCTCTCCCCTTCTCTCCTTTCTGTCTCTTTCTGTCTCTGTCTCCCTTCCTGCCCCCTCTCCCCTTCTCTCCTCTCTTTCTCTGTCTCTGTCTCTGTCTCTCTCCCTTCCTGCCCCCCTCTCTCCCCTTCTCTCCTCTCTGTCTCCCGTCCTGCCCCCCTCTCTCCCCTTCTCTCCTCTCTTTCTCTGTCTCTGTCTCTGTCTCTCTCCCTTCCTGCCTCCTCTCTCCCCTTCTCTCCTCTGTCTCTGTTTCTTTCTCTGTCTCTCTCCCTTCCTGCCCCCTCTCTCCCCTTCTCTCCTTTCTGTCTCTCTCTGTCTCTGTCTCTGTCTCCCTTCCTGCCCCCCCTCTCCCCTTCTCTCCTCTCTTTCTCTGTCTCTGTCTCTGTCTCTCTCCCTTCCTGCCCCCCTCTCTCCCCTTCTCTCCTCTCTGTCTCCCGTCCTGCCCCCCTATCTCCCCTTCTCTCCTCTCTTTCTCTGTCTCTGTCTCTATCTCTCTCCCTTCCTGCCCCCTCTCTCCCCTTCTCTCCTCTCTGTCTCCCTTCCTGCCCCATCTCTCCCCTTCTCTCCTCTCTGTCTCTGTCTCTGTCTCCCCCGCCCTCTCTCTCTATGTATATGGTAAATACTAATTATTCTTAAAAAGTTGATATAAGGCCTTAAAGTTCATATTCTGGGTCAGAAAGATAAAATAAATGACTGCATTTGTGTCCAAGGTACAGCAACTGATAATAAATTTACAAAATAAAAATTGTTTTTTTCAACTAAAAAAAATCTTTGCTTAATAAGAGAACAAAAGTAAAAACCTATTAGTTATTTGACAAATCTATCAGAATAATTTCCATTTTTAAGTTACACTATTTCTAAAAACAAATGGATGTTTTTTTCTGTTATATTCCATTTGAATAATAATGTTTAATGAACTTGTGCTCTGATAGGAAACTAGAAGAAGCATTTGAACTTGAAAATATTTTATTTTAGCAGTGGGTATGTCAAGTTATCTGTATTATCAAAGAAAGTGAAACAAATTTTGCTACTACCCTTCATAATATCTTCTTTGTGAGAATTTTTTTTTCTGGAGTAGTTGTTATAAAGACAAAATACTAGTCATGATAAATGGTTAAAAAAAGAATTTGAGTAGTTACATTTTGAGAAATGTATTTTAAAAAGGTGATTAATTTGTACCCCTAGGGGTTTGGCCTTTCAGTATAGAGAGAGAGGAGAAGAGTGGAGATCCCCCCTTCTTAAAGTGGGGTACAGGAGAGACAGCTGATGTTTAGGATTGGCTCAGAGAGAGGGGGGGCTTGAAGATTTTCCCCCTTCTGCCTTCCCTCCTTAGCTAAAGATGCTCTCCCCAATTCGCTCTTGTCCCTCTTGTCCCCCCTCCACTACTTGAGACCAAAGGATCTCCCCTTGATCTGTTCACTCACACTCAGCTTGGGGAACAGATAATTTTTAATGTCAACTCAATCAGGTAATACAAAAGGAATAACGGGCAGGGAAGAATGGGAAAAAGAAAGTGGGGGAAGGGGGTCCCCATCTCTATCTAAACTCTTTCCTCTCCCTCCTCCAGTTTGGGGGGGAATTCAGGCCTTGGCAGCCTGAGCCCCATGAGAAAAAGTCAGGTTGACTCACCCCTGGGCAGTAGGAGTTGAGGTAAAGTCTGCTCAAGTTTCTCTTCTGAAAGTCCCTTCAATTGGGAAGTGTTGGGGGGGGGGAAGGATTTCCAGTCACCAGCAGGAAAAAGTGGGTAATCCTGAGGAAAAAGTCTTTTTCCCACCTTCTGTCTTTGGCTTCTCAAGACCAAGAGCCACCAATTCCTCTACCAGTCAGAATCTTCTCCTCCTCAAAATTCCATCTCTTGGGGCCCCTCCCCCATCGAGGTGATCAATTTCACATACTCTTCAGTGTGGCACTTTTTCTTTAGTACCAGCCTCTATCACAGAAATTATTAAAAAAAAAAAACTAGCATACTTACCTACTTACATTATAATAACTATAATGATTATTTTCACAAATTACAAAAGTTATAAATTATTCTCTCAATATACATTCATATAGTCTACATCACAATAATAATAGTAATAAATAATATGTTACCTACTATGAGATAGACACTCTGCTAAACACTTTTCAAACATTATCTCATTTGTTCTCACCACAATCCTGCATGGTAAGTGCTTTTATAATCCCCATTTTATATAGAACAAATTGAGGCAGAAGTAAAGTAATTTGCCCAGGGTCATACAACTAGTAAGCGACTGAGGGTAGATTTGAACTCAGATTTTTCTGACTTCAGTCAGTGCTCTCTCCATTGCTCCACCTAGATTTGTTTGTTACATAAATTGTAATCATTTAATACTATTTGAACAAATTTGAGCTAACAATCTTATCTGTGTAGATTTTTTCCATGAAATGTTTAACAGAGGACTGCAATAATATTTTGTAAAAAAAAAAATTGTGCATGGAGCATTGTAATATAGTTTGCAAACCATTGCCTTAGGACTACAAATAGATATGAGTTGGTCCCTACTCACCCACCTCAGTGCTGCTAATAGTTCCATAAAAAGACATGCTAAATGAAGCAACATTAAAGGGGATCACTGATCATGTACAAGGCTGGTATAGGAATAGAATTCAAACATGGGATAAAAATCTGCATAAAAAGTGAAAGCCACTGAGTAAGTCAGACATACCATGACTGGGGAAGAAAATAATCAAATCCTACCCTAAATTCAGTTGCTTCTCACATGTTACTCTATACTTGTCTGCTAACTCTGACCTGATCACTTTACTTCATGTCTCTGTTTTTATGACTTTCTGACAGATTCTCATGATTTCTTTTGTCTTTGGCTTTCCCTTCTGACTTTTTATGTGGATTTGGTTTACCTATAGCTGGTCCCTGTCTTGTATAACTATGAGTTTAAATTTATACAGGCTGTGTTTGTGAACTATGAAAGTAGATGATTTCAAGCCTTATAGTTAATTCTCTAGGACCGAAGATATAGGAAGAGCCAGAGTAAAAAAGTCTAGGAGGAAGGGAGGAATGAGAAGATGTTATTTGGGGAGCATTAGTATAATGTATAATACTATACTATAATATATACTATAACACTATAATACTACTCTAAGTATAGTATAACACCTCTATAATAAAAGTAAGTATAATACTATAATATCATCTTCCTTTTCCTCTAGTTTATTTTTTCATCTGAGATTGCCTTTTTATTTATTATTATTATATTATTATTGTATTATATTATAAATAAATAAATCTATTTTATGTATACTGTGTGTATTTTATGCGTGTATGTGTGCACATGTGTGTTTATGTGTATAATTGTTTGCACATTCTCTTCTCCATTAGACCATTAGCTTCTTAAGGTCAGGGCCCATGATTTTATTTTTATTTTAATTCTTTCCACTTAGCACCATGTCAGAACAAAGTAAGTGCTTCATAAATGCTTCTTAAAGATGATGATGATGAGAAGGATGTCAGGGATAACAACAGCATCTCAAAACATTGGGTCTGGTCAATATCATTTGGGATATTCCACTAAAGGCAAAATCATGGAGGAATAATCGAATATGTCTGGTATTCCTTTAAACCTTCTAAATTGAAAAGATTGAAGATTTCATCATCTCTCCTCCCAATGACAGATTGCAGCCTCTTTCACTTTAGTTGGTGGTCTTCCTAGTTTGAAGTGGCCAAAAGCATCATTACATGGTGGCCAGCTTTCTGATGATGAGCTTCAGCATATGTGACTAGTTGAACCCTTGGATGCCAGATCCACAGACCTGGGCTCCTAATCAAAATCTTTTCAACTTGGTAAGAAAAAGTCATGATAAAGCATTAAAATGACATTTTTAGTGTGCATGATTAGGAACTAAATCTCTAGGGTAATTTGCTTCCAGAGTAGTGGTTTGGCATTTGATCCAATAGCTTTGGAAGTTGTATAGAGCAGATGGGGTCAAGATTTTGTTTTCCACACATACCAATATGAGCAATCTTTGAAAGATATATCACATGTATGGAGGATAGTTCAGAATAGAAAGTGGGTAGGAAACAAGAACCAGACACTACCTCAAAAAGCCTCTGGAAAATGGAGTCCACAGAGAGCCTCTTTTAGACCTTGGTTGATATAAGCTGACTATAGCAGGTTTTTCATTTTTTCCTTTATAAAGGCTATACTAAGTGACAACCATGTTCAGACACTTGTGTTTGGCACTGAGGGAGAAACAATGATGAATATTCAGCCTTTCAGAAGTTTATATATAATTATATTCATTGATAAAAGACCTAAACTATAATTGTGTGGATACAGTTCATCTGAGAATGGTGACTTGAAATCATTGAGAGATATATCCTATTGCTCCAATCATATATCCCTGGAGAAACTTTGGGACTCCTTTCTTGATTGGTGAGACTTCATTGGAAGGGTTGGCACTAGGTACCAACTCCCAGCCATACTTTATTTTACTTGAGTATATTATACCTCCACACCTTTCCCCTTCCATATCTGTTCTTTCTCTTATTCTGGGAACTAGATGCAAATCAATATTTCTATTACTTCTTGGAAAGGGTCCATCCACCATTCCTGTGATTCCCTAAACCAAAACACTCTTCCCTAACCCCACTTCCCTCTGTATTTCCCCCCTATTCTAATATAAGCTTCTCTGCCTTTACTATCTGTATTTCCAGTGTTTATCATAGTGTCTGGAACCTTGTATTCCTTAATATATGGCTATTCATTCCTTTACTGAGGGTAGGTAGTCAGATGCTCTCAATTTCTCCTCCCTTCTACTGACCTCGAATTTCTTTGTAACTATTTTCTTGGTTGAATGACCAGACCCAAAGGTAATGATTAATGGATTGATATAAACCTGGATAGAAGTCTCTCACTGAGTTGTTCAGGGATATGTCCTTGACACTGTTCACTTAACTATTTTATCAGTAACTTGGATGGTGGCAGATGGTGCTTATCAGATTTACAGATAATTTCAAGTTGGAGGGAAGAAATAACATGGATGACAAAAAGATCTCAACAACCTAGAATGATAGATGGAAATTGATTAGATGCAATTTAGCAGGGATAAGTTTAAGTTGGCCTGGATTAAAAAAAAAACCCACATAAGCATATCATATAAAAGTTTTTTTTTTCTTAAAAGAAAAAAATGAGCAAGCCTGGGATTATTAGAAACATAGCAAAATAAGACCATTAGCTTTTAAAATGAAGAGAACTTTAGACATTACCTAATTTAACTGTTTTGTCCAAATTCTTCAGGAAGATTTCCCTACAAGATACATAGAGTATACATGGGAGGTGATGCTGAGATGGGATAATTTGGGGTGGCAATTCCACAACTCCTCAGAAGCTAATCCTCACCTGGAAAAAGGAGATAGAAGCTCTTTAATAGAAAGTGAATAGACCTGAGTCAACCTAGAACGCTGTGGACATGAATCTTGGGCCTTCAGAAAGGAGCAGCTGCTCACATTTTCAGATAGTTGGCTCAATGGTATTGGAATTAGTAGGTCATGATTCGAATCCTGCCTCAGACACTTTACCTAATTGTGTGACCCTAGGGAAGTCACTTATCCTATCTGAGGTTCAATTTCCTCATCTGTAAAATGGAAATAATGATAGAACCTATTTTCAAAAGTTGGTTGTGAGGAACAAATGAGTTAATATTTGTAAAGAACTTTGCTAACTTTGAAGCACTATAAAGATATTAGATCCTAATATTGTTATTTATTGTTATGATTATTATACCCTTTCCTTCTTAGTATCAATTCTAAAACAGAAAGGCGAGGACTAGACAGTTTGGGTTAAGTGACTTGCCCAACGTCACTCAGCTAGGAAGTGTCTGAAACCAGATTTGAGTCCAGGTACTTCTGACTCCAGACCTGGTACTATACTCAATGTACTGCCTAGTTGGTCCAGTTGTTATTATTACTGTTATTACCATGGCACTTTAAGGGTTACAAAGAATTTTTCCCATAATAATCCTCTAAAGCTGGATTTGAATTGAGCTTCCTACTGTTTCCAAGTTCAGCTGTACTTTTTCCCAGTAGCACAATATCTTTCTATAGTAGTAGAGCTAGAATTTGAACCCAGGACCTTTGACTCCTAATCAAGTGATCTTTTCATTGCTACGTTGCCTGTCAGGGCTAAATAAATATTTGTTGAATAAATACATAGTCTTCATCACCTGTTATTCATAGAATATTAATCAATCAACAAGAATTTATTAAGCTTTTAATAAATAAGTATGATTTGTTGATAACATTCACTTTTTATGTTCTTTCTTTTAAATTTAAAAAAAATTACTTATTTTTAACATTCTTTTCCTTTTAAATTAATTTCTAAATTCTTTCCCTCTCTCCCACCACTTTCTTAACCACTAAGAAGGCAAGGGAAATGATATCAACTATATATAGGAAATCATGCAAAACAATGTTTCCATATTAGCTATATTGGAAAAAAAAAGACAAAAACAAAATGAGAAAGTATACTTTAATTTTCCCTCAGAGTTCATCAGTTCTCTCTGGAGGTAGATATTCTGCTTCATCTTTTGTCCTTTGGAATTGTCTTAGATCATTGTATAGATCAGAATAGCCAAGTATTTCATGGTTGATTATCATTACAACATTGCTATTTCTGTCCACAATGATCTCCCAGTTTTTCTCACTTCACTTTGCATTAGTTCATATAGGTCTTAGTATAGGTGACACATTAGACAGAGTACAGGGCCTTGAATCAGGAAGATCTGAGTTCAAATACAGTCTCAGACACTTATTAGCTATGTAACCCTGGGAAAGTCATTTCACTCTGTTGGCCTCAGTTTCCTCATTTGAAAAATTATCTGGAAAAGGAAATGGCAAATTGCCTCCGAGGTCAGCAAAAGTCAGACACAACTTAAATAACTGATCAACAACATATGTCTTGCCATATTTTTTGTTTCCTTTCCACCCCCCCATAAAACCCCTGGAAATTTCTTATAGCATAATAGAACCATTACAATAATAAACTAGAATTTGTTCAGGAATTTCCCAACTGATAAGCATACCCTCAATTTCTAATTCTTTATTACCAAAAAAAAAAAAAAAAAAAGAAAAGAAAAGAAAAGAAAAAAGGAACTTCTATAAAGTACATATAGATCCTTTTCCTTTTTCAATGATCTCTTTGGGATGCCTATCTAATTGAGGTATTGCAGGGTCAAAGGGCATATACAATTTGATAGCCCTTTGGGCATAATTCCAAATTGTTCTCCAAAATAGTTGAACCAGATCATAACTTCAGCAGTTTATTATTGTCTTTATTTTCCCTCATCCTTTCCAGCACTGATCATCACTGATGTGTGTGAGATGGAACCTCACAGTTGTTTTAATTTGCATTTTTCCAATCAAGAATTATTTAGAGCATTTTGCCATAGGACTATAGATAGCTTTGATTTCTTCTTCTGAAATCTGCCTATTCATATCCTTTAGACATTTATCATTTGGGGAATGGCTCTTAATTTTATAAATTTGACTCTGTTCCAGCAGTCATATAAATATAAGAAGTTTTTACCAAAGAAACTTGCTGTAAACTTTTTTTAAAATATTACTTTATCATCTATGGTACTTTTTATGAAAATGTAGTTTCCTTTATTATAACTTTTAATTAGGTCTTTATGCTTTTGTTTTGTCTGAGATCATGATTGCTACCACTGACTTTTTAAACTTCAGCCAAAGAATGATAGATTCTGCTCCAGCCCTTCATTTAAACTGTGTGTGTCTTTCTTTTCTAATAGTCTCCTATAAACCCAATATATTGTTGTATTCTATTTCCAATATATTCTCTTATCCACTTTCATTTTATAGGTGAGCACATCCCATTCACATTCACAGTTAAGTTTAAAGGCGAATTCCCGCCCCTCCTATTTTCTTCTGTTTCTTCTCTCATTTAATCCTGTCCCTCCTCAAAAAACCATCTTGCTTCTGATCATTGCCTTCCTTAATCTGCCCTCCCTTTTAACACCACCCCATATCTACTATCCCCTTCCTCTCCTATTTCCTTATTGTGTAAAGTCAATTTCTATTTCCAACATAGTATGCGTATATTTTGGTTTGTATTCTTTCCTCTTTGAACCAATTCTGATTGGAGTTGGTTCAAGCATTGCCTGCCACCATCACTTCATTCTGCCTTCATCTATACATGCTTTTCCTTGTGTATCTTTTTTATGTGAGAAAATTTCCCCCATTCTACCTCTCCCTTCCCCTTTCCCAATGTTTCCTCCTTTTCCATTCCATTTTTTTTAGTTCATCTTAACATAATCAACTCAAACTTATGCCCTATTTCTATTTAAATTCTTTCTAACTATACAAATAATGAAAAAGTTCTTAGGAGTTACACATATCATCTTCCCATATAGCAATATAAACAGTTTAACCATATTCAGTTCTATATTATTACTCTTTCATGTTTACATTTTTGTTTCCCTTGAGTTTTGTACTTGAATGTCTAATTTTCTATTCAGTTCTGATTTTTCCATCATAAATACTTTAAAGCCTTCTATTTTATTAAATATCTACTTCTTCCCTTGAAAGATTATTATCAGTTTTGTGGGGTAGATGATTCTTGATCATAATCCTAATTCTTTGCCTCCTGGAATATCACATTCCAAGCTCTCCACCCCTTTAAAATTAAAGCTACTAAATATCCTGTGATCCTGACAGTGCTTTTATAATGGTATTTGAATAATTTATTTCTGGCTTCTTGCATATTTTCTCCTTGATCTGGGAACTCTGGAATTTGCCTATACTATTCCTGAGAGCTTTCATTTTGGGATCTCTTTTAGGAAGTGATTGGTGGATTCCACCAATTTTTATTTTACCTTCTAGATCTAAGATATTAGAAGAATTTTCCTTGATAATTTCTTGAAATTTGATGTTAAAGGTCTTTAAAAAAATTATTTATGGAGGCAGCTGGGTAGCTCAGTGGATTGAAAGTCAGGCCTAGAGACGGGAAGTCCTAGGTTCAAATCTGACCTCAGACACTTCCTAGCTGTGTGACCCTGGGCAAGTCACTTAACCCCCATCGCCTAGCCCTTACCACTCTTCTGCCTTGGAGCCAAACACAGTATTGACTCCAAGAATGGAAGGTAAGGGTTTAAATAAAAAAAATTATTTACTTTTTTGATGATGGCTTTCTGGTAATCCAATAATTCTCAAATTATCTCTCCTTAATCTCTTTTGCAAGCTACTTGTTTTTTCAATGAGATATTTCACATTTTCTTCTATTTTTTCCCTTTTGACTTTGTTTTATTGTTTCTTGATGTATCATGGAATCATTAGCATCTACTTGCCCAATTCTGTTTTTTTTAAGAAATTATTTTTCTAGGGGGAAGCTGGGTAGCTCAGTGGATTGAGAACCAGTCCTAGATATGGGAGGTCCTAGGTTCAAATCTGACCTCAGCCACTTCCCAGCTGTGTGATCCTGGGCAAGTCACTTGACCCCCATTGCCTAGCCCTTACCACGCTTCTTCCTTGGAGCCAATACACAGTGTTGACTCCAAGATGGAAGGTAAGGGTTTAAAAAAAAAAAGAAATTATTTTTCTCAGTGAGCTTTCATGCTCCCCCCCCCCTTTTGTTCAATTTCCTTTTTTTTAACCCATTACCTTCTGTCTTAGAATCAATACTATATATCGGTTACAAGGCAAAAGAGTGGTAAGGGCTAAGAAATGGAGGTTAAGTGACTTGCCAGGGTCACACAGCTAGGAACTATCTGAGATCAGATTGAACTTGGAACCTCCCATCTCTAGGTCTGGCTCTCAATCCATTGAGCCACCCAGTTCCCCCCTGGTTTATTTCTTATTCAGCATTTTTGTGCCTATTTTATCAAGTTGTTTATTTTTTCCCATAATTTTCTTGCAATACTCATTTCTTTCCCACCTTTTTGCTATATCATTCTCATTTTGCTAGCCTATTTCTTGATTTTAATCTTTATGTTGTATTTGGGCTCAACTCCTCTTGTGGTAGGAAGGCACTATCCCAAATTTCAGCCCTTTTCATGCTGCTGTTCTCAGAGCTAAGTTCTGGAGGTTGGGAAGCTTTCAGTGCTTCCAAGGTGATATGATCTGGGATGAGGTATGGTCACTGCTCTCCTGATATGCACTCTGGAAGGACGCCTATTCCCTTGCAGTTTCATATGCTAGCACTTTTCTTGGTCCTAGTATTGTGACCAGGTACTCTGATCTCCTATACATATAAACACCACCACTCCTCTTTGCCTTGGAACTGGGATGAGGACACTTGATGTCTTTTAAGCAACCTCAAACACTGTTCTCCACCCAATATGAGCAATATATATGAGCAATAGAGTTGCCAGTTAGCATCAGCTGCACCCAGTGGCAACAAAGGTCCCCTGTAATGTCTTACATACTGGTTATTTAACCCCCTTGTTGTCTCTGGCCTGAGAAATTTAATCTTCTTCTCTTGGTATTCCAATCACTCCTGACACCAACTTCTGACGCTGTTTCCATGTGAACATCTACATGGCTCTCACCTCTTGTTATAGATCTTGCCGAGCAACATCCTAAATATTCCTGGGCAGAACAAATGTCTCACTGACTCTTGACTCTGCCACTCCAAAATTTGATTTGAGGTATTATTCTAAAGTTGTTTGGAGGGAAATGTTAGAAGAGATCAACTGGGTTCCTGCCTGTACTCTGACCACAACATTCATTTTTTTTAAGATTTTGAGTACGAAATTCTTTCCCTCCTTCCAACCCATCTCCCACCCATTGAAAAAGCATGCAATATATTAATAGTACACATTAAAACATGTAAAGCATATCTCCATGCCATAAGCTCAATTTCTTTATCATGCAGCCTCACTGTGTATTTCTCTACTCATTCAGTCTCTTTGCAGGAATGGCTGGATGCTCCTTGAATATTCACTGAATGATGAGACATAGATCAATTCCACTTTATTCTTTTCTATACTACACTCTGACCTTGTAGGACACCTTCCCCTCTCTGCCTCTTTTGGATTCCTCTTAAGTATTATCTTCCTTTATTAGAATGTAACCCCCTTGAAGGCAGAAGTTTTCTTTTCTTTTTGCTTATTTTTTCTTTTCTTTTCTTTTTTGTTTTAAAACCCTTACCCTCTGTCGTAGAATCAGTACTAAGTATCAGTCCCAAGGCAGAAGAACAGCAAGTGCTAGGCAATTGGGTTTAAGTGTCTTACTTGCCCAGTATCATGCAGCCAGGAAGTATCTGAGGTCAAATTTGAATCCAGGACCTCTCTTCTCTATGTCATATTCTCTATGCACTTAGCCACCTAGCTGCCCCTGGAGATTTTCTTTCTACTTGTATCTGCATTCCCACTTTTTATCACAATACCTGGCATATGGTATGCATTTAATAAATGTCTTGTTGACTGACTGGCTAGCATTTAAGGCTTTTGTTGATCTGGCTCCAGACCACTTTTTTGGTCTTACTTAATACTAGTCTTCTTTATGTTCTCTACATTCTAATCAAAATAGACGAGTAGCTATTACTGAAACTTGACATTCTGTCATCTCTCACCTTTGGATATTTGCCTAGGGCAGGTCATGCCTCATGATTGAAATTTCTCACATTTGACTCTCAATTACTTTCTCCTCTTACAAATCTCAGTTCAGGTACCACCTTTTCTGTGAATCCTTACCCATTTTCCAGATGAAAGTATATTCTTCCTCCTCATATTTTCCTAGAATACCTTATCTCAAACATCCCTTTCTTCTTATCAAACCCTACCTTATCTTACCCTAACCGCTAGTAGAATATAAATTCTTTGAAAGCAAAAATTGTCTTTTTTTTCCTTTTTCACAACTAGTACTTAATAGTGCCATATATATGGCTCATATACATATACATGTATATACCTATATATGGCTCTAAATATCAAATAAAAAAATGAACTACAGTCATTGGCTAACTGAATCCAATCTAATACAGTAATGAAAAGTTGAAGTGAGCAAGATAGTCTTGGTTTTATAATGTAATTCATTCCGTATTGGATCCACTGCATGTAGACCCTTCATCATTCCTTGATACTCTAGTGAAGCAGTCAGATAGAATAGATCAAAGGAATTCTGTAATTGTATCCTTTTTTCCTACAAAGACTCTTAGCTTCCCCTAGATGCTAAAGGCATCTTTCCATTTCCTTGCCTTTGCTTCATCTCTCAGATCTTACAACTTGGTCTAGAGGTTGAAAGGAAATGAATGAGATTTTTTTTTCTAGCTCTACATTTATAATTCTGTGATTTCAGGTTTCTGGGAAAGTTCATAGATATTTGAGACCCTATTGTGGGAAATAGGCATGCGGTAGACTAATGGATAGAGCACTTGACAGTGAATCAATAGAGCCAAAAGGGTGAGCCAGGAGCAAAATCCCTTATCTCTGGGTTCCATTGTTTTTTCACTGGTAGACTCTAGATAGTGGGATATACCTTATCTATCCTCATCCAATTGACAGATGTTCTAAAAACCATGAAAATGGATGAAATCACTTATATTATAGAAAGTATATTAGGGAGAGGGGGCATATTAAGGTGAAGTTATTTTTTTTAAAAAGCACTAGTCCTTGCCATAGAAATCTGGATTTTAGTCCTGTTTTCTTCCTTAAGTCATAAGACATTGAGGTGGGGGGAATATTTACCTTTTCTAGTCTGTTTTCTTCATCTATAAAATAAACTATAGCAGAGAAGTCAAATGGGCCTTAAAATGCTGAGTATGAACCAAACCAGATTAAATGTAATTGGGAAATGTTTAACAAAATGAGTAAAAATACAGTACAACAAAGGTAATGTTAATTGTGGTTTTCTAAGTCAATATGTGGCTATAGGGATCCATTTCTATTTGAATTTGACACCAGTGAACTAGATTATTTGAGTCTTGCCTATTATGACTATGATTCCATGGCCAACTTTCTTTTTTAGTAGTTAAAAATGTTTTATTCATACAAAATAAGTACTTTCTAATGCCCACTCTTCCATCCTCCACCACCATGGTACTTAATGTAAAAAGAAAAGGGAAGAAATATCTTAAATAAAATTGTATCATAATGCTGTGCTTCTAGTAGGTCTAGCTCAGTGATGGTGAACCTTTTAGAAACCTTAGAGACTGAATGCCCAAACTGTAACACACATGCCACATATGACTCCACCTCCCCTTATATGTATTGCATATCCCCCTCTTTGAGCCATATGCAGATGTGAGAAGCATGCCTTCTATACGCATGCCTTCTATACGCATGCCTCCTATATGCATAGGAGAGGAAGGAAGCTCTCCTATTGGGCTGCTTGATGGAGGGGCAGGTCATGTGAGAAATGTCCTTAGGTGCATGTGGAGAGGGAGAGGGGATCAGCCTTCTCCATATCCTCTTGCACACATGCCATATAGGTTTGCCAACACGCGTCTAGACTGTCTCCCTATTTCTGTAGTTATACAACATTTATTAATCAATGTCTTTTGGAAGCGTATAGAAGGCATGCTTCTCACATCTGCATATGGCTCAAAGAGGGGGATATACAATACATAAAGTTATAGAACTGGGATTCAAGAAGACGGCAGACAGATAGAATGGTGGAGCCATTCTTCGATTAAATTTGGAATAGGTTAGAATAGGGATATAGAATAGTGCTGTGATTTCACTGGTAGAGAGAATGCCTAACTGAGAAAATTCCTTCTTCCAGTGCATATGAGCACCTTCTATGCAACTGAAGAGCTTAGGGTTACCTGGAGCACTGAGAAATTTGTTGATTTGTCCAGAATCACACAGTCGTTATGTAACAGAAGCAAGATTTGAACCTTGGTAGGTCTTCTTTACATCAAAGCTGTCACTCTGTTCAACTTTGCTAAGTAAGTAGCCTCTTATATTTAATTTTGTAAGGTAAATATACAATTTTTCTTCTGATTTTTAAAATTTAACTAAACCGATATAGGATGACAGGAGTGTTGACAGTAGTTCCTATAAAAATTACTTGTCAATTTTAATGGACAGCAAATAAAATATGAATTAGCAATGTAATAGGACTACCAAAAATAAGCCATTAGGGTGTGCATTAATAAAAACAAAGTGTGCAGGAAGTCAGAGGTCATGATCCTGTCTTATTCTACTTTGGTCAAAGTACAAATGGAGCCTTGTATTCTATTATAGTTTCTATATTTTAGGAAGGAGAGCAAGTTAACCATATCTAGAAAGTAGGTGAGCAGATTGATGAGGGATATCTTGAAATTGTATAAAAACCAATTTAAGGACACAAAGTGGAATGGAATATATTGAGAGGTAATGACTATCCATTCTTTGCCCAAAGAACAGGGAATTTTGTTTCTGGGGAATTTTTGGCCCAGGCATTGAATGAAAGAGAAATCTCTGACTCCTGGGGCACCCTTAAACTGCTAGTATATTATTCTACCGGGTCTGTGTCATTTTTTTGTTTGTTTTTTAATTTTTCCATTGATGTAATTTTTAATAAAAATTTTCTGATATTTTACAATCTATTATCACCCTCCCTCTCACCTCTTCTCCCTCCCCAAGGTAAAAATATGACATAGATTGTACACATATAATACATATTTCCATGTTCATTGTATTGTGAAAGAAGAAATAGTGCTTACACTAGAGAAAATTTTATGGAGGAAATAAAGTGAAGACTGATATGCTTCAATCTGCATTCATATTCCATCATTTTCTTCTGTGGCCACAGTTTTTTTTTTATCATGAGTCCCTTGGAGCTGTCCTGGATCCTTGCATTGCTGATCACAGTTGATGCACCCATATCATGTTTATTAATTAAAGGAAGAGATTTTAGAGAGCCGTCAAGTCCAACCCCTTCATTTTCCAGATGAGGGAACTGAAGGCATTTAGGGGTTAAGTGACTGGTCCAAGGTCACACAGATAGTAGCAGAACTTGAATTTGAACCTAGATCCTCCTACTCTGAATCTAGCATTTTTTTATTGTGCCATCTCCAGAACACGTGTGAACCCTGAAAAATTACTTGAGAGTAAGTCCTTCCTCAACAAAGTTAATAAGCCTGATTCAGGGCCAAGGGTGTCACTAAAGGACCAAAGATGGGGAAATAATGCCATGGACTCAGGCAGTAGCTGGTGAGGATCAATGGAACATGAAAAGGAGGAGAATTCTATAAGCCTACCAACCATCGGTTTTTGCATTTGATAAATACGAAGCTGCTTTTTATCCAAACATTTTTCCCATCTTAATTTAAAACTCCCAATCTATTCCCAGGGAAATGAATTCCATAAATGACTTATGGTAGAGGCTGAGCTATTTTCTAAAAGAGGTTAGATGTCTCCTAACTAAGAAGGGTTTTTTTTTATTTGAAAAGGGCAATCCATATTTCATCAAAAGTAAACAAATTGGAACCTCAAAAGATTTGAGATGCCATCAAAGAGAAAATCCATGCTTTTTAAGGAAATTTTGAACTGGTGACAAATTTCCACTCCCCTCCCACTTGTAATCCCACCATCAACACCACTGGAAACATTAATGGGAGTCAAAATGAAATGAATATTTGGACATTTCCACTTTAGCTCAACTCATGATATTTTTGACCGAGTATCTGTCCTTTCTTGGGAAAAGTGCCCATCTTTAAAAAAAAAAAGTAAGGGTAAAAAGAGCATTATCTCACCCTGTGAATTTTAACTCTAGCCTCTGACCAAATCATTTAATTGCCATGGTGACTATATTCCAATCCAATCCATTTCCATGGGACAGATAACAGAAAGACTTATGGGAAGACATTCTGAGAGAGGCTATCCTAAGCACTGGGGAGTGAAGCTACCAAACAGAGGAGTTTACTTAGCAAATGTCTATCCTTTTCAGCCTAGTATTCAGCCTAAAGATATTCATTTAAATAAATGATATTCATCTTGGTGTGTGTTCTTAGTGATTAAAATTTTCTAAGTATTGATCTGCTTATTAATATGCTCTGCATTTTTTTTAAACCCTTACCTTCCGTCTTGGAGTCAATACTGTGTATTGGCTCCCAGGCAGAAGAGTGGTAAGGGCTAGGCAATGGGGGTCAAGTGACTTGCCCAGGGTCACACAGCTGGGAAGTGGCTGAAGCCAGATTTGAACCTAGGCAACTCACTAGGTCTTTACAGTTAAGCCATAGATTCCTGTCCATGCAAGACTTATTCACAGAGGCTGTAATCTCTTTGAGGGTAGGTGCCATTTCTTATCGGTCTTTGGCTTATCTCCAAGCACCTAGTCTAGAAGTAGTCTCAGGAATACCAGATTCAATCAGTCAGTCAATAAACATTTATTAATCCATTACTCAGCAATGGATTGAATTGATTGAATTGTGGTTGAGGTACAAATAATGGAAATAACTTCTTAAAGGTAATAGTGAATCAATGAAAGAAATTAAAAAAAAAAACCTATAAAAAGAATCTAGGGGTTGCTCAGTGGATTGAGAGCCAGGTCTAGAGTTGGGAGGTCCTAGGTTCAAAACTGTCCTCAGACACTTCCTAGCTGTGTGACCCTGAGCAAGTCACTAAACCCCCATTGACTAGCCCTTCCTGCTCTTATGCCTTGGAACCAATATACAGTATTGATTCAAAGATGGAAGGTAAGGGTTTAAAAAAAAGAATCCACCTTTATTTTATTTTTATAAATTGTATAGATGATTTTAAATTTTATATCACTATTATTTCTAGATATTTATGTGCCTTCATCCCCTTTATCCTCTTCAGATAGCCCTGAAGTCTCCTTTGTAATATAGAAAACCTGTTCAACAAAAACTACAGGCAAGGGGGCAGCTGGGTGGCTCAGTGGATTGAGAGCTAGGCCTAGAGACGGGAGGTCCTAGGTTCAAATCTGGCCTCAGATAATTCCTAGCTGTGTGACCCTGGGCAAGTCACTTGACCCCCATTGCCTAGCCCTTACCACTCTTCTGCCTTGGAGCCAATATACAGTATTGACTCCAAGATGGAAGGTAAGGGTTTAAAAAAACAAACAAACTACAGATATAATGACCTCAGTTGAGATCACTGAAAGTTCTACTGATGGAACTGATGGAATGATAAAGACATTTCATGAAGATTCCCCAGAGTCTAGTTTCCTTTCAGCATTCTTTTCATTATAGAGTTATAATCATGGTGTGTACCATTCTCCTGGTTCTGATGACTCCACTATGTACTAATTCACACAAGATTTCCCATGTTTTTCTAAATTCCTCATAGTCATCATTTCTTTTTTTTCTTTAAGATTTACTTTATTTCTTAGTAGCAATTCTAAGGTAGAGCAGTAGCAAGGAGTAGATAATTAGGGTCAATTGATTTTGCCCAGGGTCACACAGCTAGGAAGTGTCTAAGGCTAGACTTGAACCCAGGACTTCTTAGCTCTAGGCTTGACACTCTATCCCCTGTGCTACCTAGTTGTCCCAGTGTCATCATTTCTTACTAGACTGTATACTAGTGTCTATAGGTTACCCACGGTCAGTTGTTCCCCAGTCAGTGAAAACCACTTTGTTTTAATTTCTTTGCTACCATAAAAATGCTGCTATGATGATCTTAATATCAATGGACCTTTGTTTCCATCTTTGACCTTCTCCAAATATTTATCCTTAATAGTGATTAGCCAAGGTTAGGGATTACAGTGAGGAAAAGGACTAGGCTTATGATTGAATTCATATAAAGAACTTGCAGTTAAGGAAAAACTACAGAATCAGGCTGATTCTTTCACTGTGGTTTACAATCGGAGAGAGTTTCTCAGAGTTGAAGAAACTTCCCTAAGTGTCTTTCTGAGGGATATACAGCCAGAACATGACAATGAGTGCAAATCTTCCTGACTTTGAGGATGGCTCTCCATGCCCCTTGATGAAGGGTAAAAGGAGCTAACTACTTTCCCCACATATTGATAAGCTGCTTTCCAGAATGTTTGGTTTGTCTTCTTTAAATTAAACTAGATAAATACTTAAGTGCCTACTATATGCTTAGTACTGTCTTTGGGGAAATCTGAAGTCTTTGCACTCATCACTTCATTCCTGGACTGTTGGAATAACCAACTGGATGGCCTTCTACTAAATGTTTAAACTGATTTTTCTAGGGTGCTGATCTGACCATGTCAGCTCCAACCTCACCCCACCTCAATAAACTGCATTGGCTCCCTATCACCTCTAAGGTCATATATAAAATCTGTTTGGCATTGAAAGACCTTCATAACTTTCACCTCTATCCCCACCTTTCCAGGCTTCTTTTACCTTACCTCTTCCTCTATACTTTGCCATACAAATGACATGGTCTTCCTTACAATTCCTAGCACAAGATATTTCATCTCCTGATTCCAGGCATTTTTACTGACTGTCCTTAATGTCTGAAAAGTGTTCTCTCCTCACCTCAACCTCCTCGTTTCCTTCCAATCCCAACTAAAATCTCAGCCTTTTGCAATCCCTCTTAATTCTGGTGCCTTCCCTTTACTGATTATTTCCTATTTATCCTGTCTATAGATTGTTTGAACATAATTGTTTGTATGCTGTCTCATACATTAGCCTGTGAGCTTGAATTAGTAACTAACTATAGTCATTGTTGTTGAGATAGAAAGTGGATCCATCATTTTATTGGCATACTGAGCTCTTCTATGAAGAAATTCTCTCTACCAATGCAAGCTGGCACTTTCTCTGTAATTTACAGTCTCAGAGAGCTCCCAAAGGCCCCCTAGGAGTTTAGCAATTTGGCCAGGGCTGTGTTGGTAAAGGCATGGCATGCCTGCCCAGAACATAGGAAAGGGCTGTTCCATTCCCCTCTTTACTATTCCTGAGGACATTTTTTTTTGCATGCTCCTCCCCCTCTGTCCAGCAGCCCAATGCAAGCACTTCCTCCCTTAGTTTTCTGAGGTAATGAAGGTGGGGGCTCGCAGAAGCCTTAAAAGTATAGTTTGGGCACGTAATCTCTAAAAGGTTTGCCAACATTGACCTCGGATCACATAACCAACATATCATTCATTATACCCTTCTCAAAATCTTGCTTGATATCTTCTACAGAGTAGGCATTTAATAGATATTTACTGAATTAAGTCTAATTGGGTGATTTAAAAAAATTAAAGTATATGAATATATTAAAATAAATATATAAATAATAATATATAAAGTATATATAAAGTAAAATATATAAATTCTATTTAAACTATAAGTATATAAAATTAAAAATAGATATGTAATTAAATATAATTTTGTGATATAAGGTATGAATTCTATATTCCATTCAAGTCTTTCCCTGATGCCTTATTGTGATGCTGGGTTCATAAAGGCTATTCTAAAGGATTATAAATGCTGTAGTGAGAATTCTTATCAAATTGGAAAGGAAGGTTTGGAAAACAATCCCAGTGAAATACTTGATGCCTATTGCTCAGGATCAGCTGAGCTAAGTTCAGAAAGGCTCATCCCCAGGAGGGTGCCTAATAGAGGATCCTACTTTGAGCCCCAGAACCTTCTGAAATGATCTGATGAGGCATGGAGGCTCCTCAACCTCTGTCAATGGAAGAACCACTCACATGCGTGTAATCACAGATCTTTACATGGCTCTAAATGTCATGTCATCCCCTACTCAATAAACTCCAGTGGCTTCCTATCACTTCCAGAATCAACTATAAAATCCTATATTTGGCATTCAAAGTCTTTCATAGACATAACGTAGCTCCCCTCCCTTTTCCAGTCTTTTTAGACCTTGCTCGCAGCATGTATTCTGATCTACTGATACTGTCTTTACTGTTCCTCAAACAAGATTTTCCACTTTCACTGGCTTTCTCCCAGGGCATGGGATTCTCTCCCTTCTCATCTCTATCTACCTCCTGGCCTCCCTGGCTTTCCTCAAGTCCCAGCTAAAATCTCACTTTCTACAGGAAGCTTTTTGGGATGCCCCTTCATTCTAATGCCTCCCCTATGTTGCCTATCTCCTATTTATCTTATCTAGAGCTTGTTTGCACAGAGTTATTTGCATGTTGTTTCCTCCATTAGACTGTAGGATACTAGAAATAAGGGACTGATTTTTGTTTTTTTACCTAACTTTATATCAGTGCTTAGTACAATGTCTGGCACATAGTAGGTATTTCATGAGTGTTTCTTGACTGAACTTGTCCCAAGGTTTGACCTGAAGTTTTTCAGAGCTTGCCATAGACAGGTCTCTAAATAATCATCAGAGAAGTACATAAAATGCTCATAAGCCCAGTGAAACAATGAAAGAAGTTCAGCTGAGAGAATTACAAAATGGGAAAACAATTTAACTCCATGGTTAGTTCTCAACATAAATGGATAGTTCCCCTCATACTATGTTCATAACTTTGGACTTGTTATTCAAGATTTAAATAATAATAATATTAATTTTGTAAAAATATGAGTTCATTTTAAAGCTAATAATTAGGGGTTCAGGACTAGTGACCCCAAATTTCCTCTCATTCTCTGAAATCCAAGCCCTCCCTATCGTATGTTTATTACTCTTTGGAAAGTGTGCTCTGTGTTCTTTCAGATTCTGGGTGACAGAGTGCCAATAAGTCCACTTTTTAAAAGAGTAAGTGATTTGTACGTACTTTACCACCAAGATAGATTGATTCATTTAAACACCAAAGCAGCGTCAAGAATGCTTTTCAAAGCTTAAAAGGCAAGAAAGACCTTTGATATTTTCCCAAAGTGAACCACAGGTCAAATGCCACAGCGAACTGAAAATACCTGGAAAATGTATAGGTGTCTTCTCTTGGCAAGTTGCATTCTACTGAAGCCTTGCTGGTAGTCTAAGCAGAGACAAGACAGGGAAATGTTGGGGAAAAGAACATGGTAGATCTAGAGTTGGAAGAGATCTCGAAGAGCAACTAATCCAATTCTTTCATTTTATAAAAGTAATAATAGATCCCACTGGTCCAAGATGGGATGGATGATAGCTTAGCTTTGGGCTCAAATATGTACAGATTTCATGTCTCAGGGAGTCTGACTTCTAAAAAAAGGAGTGAGAATCTTTCTCATTGTCCTTGGCTGGCTCCTGACACACCCTCTCCCTGGATCTATTAGAGGAAATCTCTTAAATATTAGATTTGGCTCATATCCGAAGTAAACCCAAAATTGAATTGAAATTAAAAAATATATTAATTAGTTTGCAATGTAGTTAATACATGGGACAGAAATTTATTTCCTTCACCCAAAAGACATGCTTATCACTCAAAGTCTCAGCTGCATTGACAAAGACTTGAAACACGACCAAGTAACCCATAACTCCTCTTATACTCTCCCAGGAGGTCAATATTTAAGGAGTAAGTGATATGGATATGGAACACTTAATAGAGCTGTTGAATAAGCATTTCATCTTCATTTTGGCTGTTTTGCTTAAAGAACTCCCTAAAGGTTCATGTCTTCTGGTAAATCAGGTCAAAACTTGGGCTCAGTTCTTCTGATAGTAGTCATATGCTCATCCAAAAAAATAGTGTAGCAGTTACAGAGTGCCCCTTTCAAAATATAACCAGGGCAAAGAAGAACCCAGAATTCCCAAAATATTTCCCCAAGTAATTCCCCAAAGTCTATTTCATCTGAATGAATGAAAAATTAGAGCATTGGAAATACAGAAACAAACCCAATGAGAGTCCTTAAGAAGCTTACATTCTAGCAAGTAGTGACAATATATAAGGGAGTGGCAAGCAGGGAAGGCTACTTCAGTTTGAAAAGTTAACAAGTTGGTGAAGGGAATCATAAGAAAGTAGAGTGACATCTTCTTTTTAGGAATAATCACAGTATTGACTAGATACTACAAAACTGAAATGCAAATGAAGGGGATGATTCTAAAAAACTGGAAAGGGCAAAGACCATAAAAGCAGCTGGTGAGAAGATGGCTGGGAGGTTAAATAAAGAATGGCTGGGGCTACTCTAAAATAGTGAGAATACAGAAGGATCTCATTAAAATCAGGCCAATGGGGCCAAGAACTGGAGTTTCAGATTAAAGGGCTAAATATTCAGAGGATAACTTGTCTCTCATGATCATTGTTTAGTCACATATTCAGGGATAGAAATACAAAAGAAAATAGGTAGTTAGGGGTTAGAGGCCCAAGTTTAGGTTCACCTAAGCAATACAAACTCTTATTTCTCTCCTTCTCTCTCCCCCCTCCCATTACTTTCCTCATTCCATGGAAAATCCTTAGACAGAGTTCTATAAAACAGTATGAGAGGGGGCAGCTGGGTAGCTCAGGTGATTGAGAGCCAGACCTAGACATGAGAGGTCCTAGGTTCAAATTTAGCCTCAGATTCTTCCCAGCTGTGTGACCCTGGGCAAGTCACTTGACCCCCATTGCCTAGCCCTTACCATTCTTCTGCCTTGGAACCAATACATAGTATTGATTCCAAGATGGAAGATAAGGGTTTAAAAAAACAGTATGGGAAGAAGATTGAGTGAGGATGGAAGCTCATTTCTTTAGAGTCTACTTGTAGGCTCTATAGCTGGTCTTATGATGCCTCCCAAACCCATGTTGTCATCAAAGGGACCAGGAGATTGCTTAGGCATCCCAAAGATGGAAGAGGGAGTTGTACCAGTTCACTACCATTCTATAGATAAACTGAGAACCTTGGTAAGGTAAGGCACTTAGATTTGAACCTAGTTCTTGTGATTCCAAAACTAGTACTCTATGTTGATACCTACCTTTAGCATACAGACAGATTGGGAGAGTAGAAGCCCTAGTGAAAAGGTCTTTGGGAAGATGGGACTGGTCCCTGCCAATTGCTACTGGCAGCAGGTCAAGAAATTGGTGAAGACCACCTTCCCCCCATATATAGATATAGATATCAACAAGCTCTTTTAAAATTCCAATATGGTGCAATGACTAGTAAAAAGACATGGATTCGGATTCTACCTCTGACTCTTTCTGAGTGATCTTTAGCAAGTCATTTATTTCTCAGACTCAATTTCCTCATTTATCAAAAAAGAGGATGGAAGTAGATGCTCTCTAAGGATCTTTTCAAAACTGTGCTTCTTCTGAGACCTAGTGGCATGTCTCACTTGCAAACCTATGAACAATCCAGAAGAGTATTGTGCTCCTAACATACTATAATCATAAGTATAAAAAACCCCAAGACATCTAGTGAGGATTCAATAAACTCCAGTAACTTACTTCTGGGATCATAATTGCCTCTTTTTGGCACTTTGATGCCTCCCAAACTGGACTCCAGCTTACTCTTTTTAAGTTTATTATACATTATTCCTCTTTGTGCACTCTTTATTCTAGTCAAACTAAACTTTCTCACTGTTCTTCATACATGACACTTCATCTCCTATTTCTCTGCCTTTGTACAGGCTACATTTACTTCATGCCTAGAATTATCTTCTTCCTCACTTCTTTCTTTTAGAATTCATTCCTACCTTCCTCCAAAAGCTCCACACAAATAGTACCTTATATATAGGGCTTTCTCTGATCTGTCCCCTTCAAAATTACATTAGAATTCTACTTGTTAGGTAGACTGTAAATTCCCAGAGAATAGGGACTATTATTCTGAATGCCAGGACTATTTCATCTCTATTTGAATCCCCAGCACATCACACAGAACCTGCCACATAGTAGGTGCTTAATACAAGTTTATTGACTGGTTGGCTCTGTAGATGCATCATTTCAGTCCTCATGCCTCTGCCACCTTCCCTTTGAACCAAATCAAGATGTCTCCACACCAACAATGTCAGCCTTGATAGAGAAAACCGAGCTTCTGAAATAGTTTGCTCTTTCTCCTTAAAGATGCAGGTTTTCCCTCTAAAAACAACCCCTTTACTTGTGGATCTTTCCCAATGTCCTCTATTTCATGTGGCTCTGGGCCAATTCTGGGCTTAACCATGAAATTCACAAGAGAGTGATTGGAGGCTGAAAGAATCCATCATGAACTTTGGTAATTATGATTTTTTTTAGTGACCCCCAATGAATGCTCAGCTTAGTTATTTATCAAATAAAAATTCCTCGGCCAATACATAATTGGATTTCTTCTTAAGCTCTAAACTGATCTATTCTACAGGCTCGATATTGTCAAAGTTTCAGTGAAATGCAAGAAGTTGAAAATAAAAGGAACTGAGGGGTTTACACTTTCAAAATGAGATCTATTTGGATTGGAGTCAGAATAGACTTATTTCTGGGGAAGAAAAAAAAATGGGGCAGGACCAGGCGAGAAGCCAATGGATTGGGGTGAATAAAAGATTTGGGGGGGCTGCTACTTTCAGCAAGGTCAGCAAAAATCCTTTCTCTACCTAAAGGGTGTTTTAGCAAGATCTCAGGCAAGAAACAGAAGTCTTTGGCTGGAGGACAATGGAATCATTAGGATAGTTCCCAAAAAGTCTGAGCTAATTTTGATTAAAGAAGAAGGTGGGCAAAACCAACTAAACTGATTTGTAGAAAAAGACAGTCACCCATACAGGTTTTAAATAACTTAGCCAGGGCCCCCCCTGTTCCCATAGCTAATTGCTTTTAAAAGTTAGTTAATTCTACCTTGCTGAAGTGGCCTTTGAAGAACTTTGAGGGAACTGTAAAACCTCCAAAAATCACAGGGTCCTACTTTCTGCAAGAATATTGGCTCTTTTCCTAAGGGTGACTTAGATCTCAAAACTTTTCTCCAGTTTTTAATTTTCACTGAAAATAACTTTTCCTTCTCAGCTAGACTTGAAAATGGAGTAAGAGGCTCCTAACTAGCTTCTTCTTCCTCCAATTCACCGTACATATTCATGCCAAACTTATTTTCAAATGCAAAAGTCTTACCTAGGGTTTTACTACCAAAACCAGTACATAGTATTTCCCTACTAGAGACAGACTAAAGACCAGACCCCTTAGCCAAACATTCAAGGCTCTTTACAGTTTTGCTCCAATTTTCTTTTTCTATCTGATCTCATGTTTCTCTTCCTTAGATACTATAAGCTTCTACCAAACTAGACTGCAAAATATTTTCCCAAATCTTGTGCTTAGGCCATTGCTAACTCCTGGAATATTTTTCTTTCCTACTAAACCCTCCCTTCCCTCCCCTTGAAATGCAAACCATCCTTCATGCCTGAGATCAAATGATAGAAGTCTTCTTGGATCCTCTTCCCCATCCCAGCCCCCTTGATCTCTCCCTCATTTGATCTTGCAGTCTGAGGTCTCAACTTCTCCTTTGCACTAATATCTAAATTTGCATTTCATTTATCTATTGCCTAGGATGGATGTAAGTTCCTTGGAGTGAAGAATAGTGCCCTTCTTTGTTTAGCTCAATGCCAGGTAAGCGTCAGGCTCTTAATAAACATTTGCTGATTGACTGGTTGATTGATTTTCTCATTTTCCCTGTTAAAGTATAAGCTCCTTGGGGCAGGCACTTCTTTGGAAGTCCCTCAGCAAGTAGCACAACAAGTTGTCCCTGGAAGAATGAAAGTTGAGAGAAGCTAAGACCCCAGCTTCAATATTCATGGAGCTAGTTAGGGGAGGTGATGAATTAAATTAAGAGAACAAAGCTGCCAAGAATCCTTTAAAATTCAAGCATGGACTCTGACTCCAGTGAATGGAATCCTGGGAGATGAGATCCAATTCATTCACCTACCTAGAAACCTAAATTAACCATCTCAGATTACTCTCACCAACTTGGAAAGCCTGGATTTGGTGATAAGAAAGAGGAGGTGAAAGTATCCCTCATTTCAAGCTCTCTAGAGAAGAAACTCCCACTATTATTATCCAGTCAAAATGGGTAGTTTACATCCCTGTTGTTAAATTTTTGTTTGTTTTTAAACTGTCATTAAAATTTTCCATATAACTCAACATTTCCATCACATATGTGTATATATGAATGTACATGCATGTGGGGAGAGAGAGAGAGAGAGAGAGAGAGAGAGAGAGAGAGAGAGAGAGAGAGAGAGTTCATATTCATGGCATTCTGAAGCTATCACAACAGCCCAGGAGAACAATTATTAAATCTTCAGTGGGAACATTTACTGCTTAAAAATAAACTAATAGTGCAAATAGAAACCTGATTTATTGTACTGTTGAATTTTTCTAGATTTAAGAAAATGATGAAACAATTAATAATGTAGATTAAACTTTAAAATGTTCTGAGCACTTTTTTTTTCATTAGTCTGTGGTTAAGCAATTACCAGCTCACCCTGCCCATATATACACTGAGAAGTAACTAGGAAATAGCATGGCATGGTAGATAGAGTGCACTGTTTGGCATCAAGAAGACTAGATTTAATCCCTTCTCCAACACTTGCTGGCTAGGTGATTGTGGACAAGTCACCCAACCTTTATGAGCTTTAGAGGAAACTCCCTAAAATCTCTAAGAGAAGTGTTGGATCCAAGACAGTTAGACACAAGAAGAATTGAATCCAAGTAGAATAGAAAATCATCTCCTTCTGCTGAGAATATCTTAGAACTTCAGCTATATGCATAACTAACAGCTTTAGTACACCTGATGTCCCAAAAATCTTGGTGCACTTAGTTTTAAAACTTTACTAGCTTAAAATTGCACTAAGACTTTCTTTAGGATATCCTGTAGTGCTATAAGGGTTGCAAAACTGCTTACAAAAGCCCCATGAGGAGAAAGGGGAAGTATCATCATCCCCATTTTACTGGTGAAGAAACTGAGTCTCAGAGATGTCAAGTCACTTGTCACTCAGTTCGGAAGAGTTGGGACTGTGACTTCAATCCCAGGGTTCTCTCCAATTTTTTTTTATTGTTTCCAGGAGTTAGATGGAAGCTCTCATTTTAAACTACCTATCCTACTTTAGCCAAAATAGGAAGGAATTTAGTCAATGCTTGCTTCCCTTTGAACCATGTAGACATAGCATTGGACTTTCAGATTTCCCCAAAGGGATGCTAGTAACAGGCTCCTGGTCAAGTTTCTATTTACAAAATTTCCTTCTCCCAATATAAAGTCTTGTGCCTCTAGCTACATCTCCAAGCATTTTTTCCTCCTAAGATGACTTTTCTCTAAGGAAATTTAAATATATTAAGGGTAGTACTTTGAAAACACATCCCAAGTCTTAAACTGAAATCTGGAAGATTTAAAACAGTTTGGACATGAATGACTCACTCTTGAAGGTCTCTGGGGCAGGGGTGGGGAATCTTTCAGCCTATTGAGGGTTTCTGGCTTCTAAACAAACCAACTGAAGACCACATAGGGCAAGAAACAATTCTATGGGCTTTTTTGAGGGAGTGATAAAACATCTTATTCATCTGCTTTTAAAATTAAGAACATATACAGACACATGGGCAGCAGAATTCTGACCACTGAGCCATACCATTAGGGCCTGAGTAGTTTTATACTGAGATAGATTTAATCATTTTAGTTGGGCAAATATGGACCATAAACATTAAACTATTCAATAAAACAAAAAATGTTTAAATATGTTTTGATTCTAGTTATGGCCAATTCAAGGAAATAGAGACAGAGACAAAGAGAACACACACACACACACACACACACACACACAGGCAAAGGTTGAGGAAAGATAGACCAAAGAAGGATGATAAAAACATAGGAACAGTGGGCTTAGGTTCCAAGCCCTGCTTTTACTACTGTGTAGACAATTGCTTTATAAGATGATAGATCTTGGTAGAAGGTCATATAATACAGTTTTCTCATTTTACAGATAAAGAAACTGAGGCAAAAGAAGATTAAGTATTTTAAGGTCTTTCAGCATAAAATTTGAACTCAGATCCTCTGAACACCTTAGAATTCTTTCCATTCTACCTATAGTTCTAAAGAGGGTATACTTTCCTTATCTGCTAAATGAGGCACTTGGAGTAAATGACTTTTAATGTTTCTTCAAACTTTAGGATTTTACTTCTTTCTGAATGCATCACTATCTTTTTAAACTTTCAGTTTCTTCCTAATATTGTCTAATTTTCTCATCACTCCCCTTTCCTCCCTCCCTCCCTCCCTCCCTCTCTCTCTCTCTCTCTCTCTCTCTCTCTCTCTCTCTCTCTCTCTCTCCCTCTCTCTCTCTCTCTCTCTCTCTCTCTCTCTCTCTCTCTCTCTCTCTCTCTCTCTCTCTCCCTCTCTCTCTCTCTCTCTCTCTCCCTCCCTCTCTCTCTCTCTCTCTCTCTCTCCTCTCTCTCTCTCTCTCTCTCTCTCTCTCTCTCTCTCTCTCTCTCTCTCTCTCTCTTTCTGCCTCTCTGTCTCTGTCTCTGTCTCTGTCTCTCCACCTCTCTCTGTCTCTGTCCAGGTCTCTCTTTCTCTCTCACTTCCAGCCTCCCCAGAAGGGGTGGGGTGGGGAGTCTCCAATTCTATTGTTCCCTCTCAAATATTAACATAAGTCATTAGCACATCTACAACTCAATTGCACTTCAATTGCCCCAACTCTACCAAAAGGGGAAGGGGGTTTCAATCCACACATCAATGAATCCACAAATATTTACAGTGTCCCCAACAAGGCCTGAGGCACTGTATTAGCTCTGTAAACATATGTAAAACACCAGTTGGGGGAGGTTTTACAGTTGTTTTCTACAGCTAGTAAATCTGGTTTGTGTGTTTGTTGTTGTTTTAGACTTACCTACAGAACCAATAATGATGATGATAATAAAGACTAACATTTAAATATAGCAGAAAAGACTTGTAAAATGCCTAGGGACTCCTAACTCCTCAATAACAACACTCCCATAAGGTAAGAGTTACTGGGATGTTGTTGATGCTTTCATATGGATCCATGGTTTTGTTGGCTGGGAACTCCCAATGAGGGGGTGTCTTCCACCAAAGCAGAGCAGTTTTGTCATTTATAAACTTGTAGAATGGTGTCAGCCACTGTGGGGCTAAAGGAATGTTCCAGGATCACCCAACCAGTATAGGTCAGAGGCAGCATCTGAATTCCAACTCTAAGCCAGCTTCTTTCTACCATGCCACATGATCTCTTCCCCCCCCCCATAACCCCGTTACCCAGGACTACCTAAGCTTTATGCCTCTGATCATAATTCTGTGGTTCAGTTTTGAACCTGGGAGTCATCTACCCCATCTAAAGAGGGTTTTTTCATTGTCCACACCCAAATCCCAAATTCCCAAGGGCGTCCTGCCTAAGAAAATAATATTTGTTAAGAAGGGGCAAGTTGGTGTTGTGAAGATGGAGGGTTAAGAGATCTGGCTTTAATTTTCAAGTTTGCCATTAACAAATAATGTGACAGTAGGCAAGTCATTTCAGCCTCAGACCAAGGTTTATAACAAAAACCAAAAAACAAACACAAACACAACTGAGTGGGTTGGAACAAGCCCCTTTCCAGCTTAGCATGCTCTGGTCTATTTATCAAAGCTAAAAGTTAAGTATCACATACAATTCCAGAGGACCTGAAATCAGATCTTAGTCCTGCCACTTGTAGCTTACCCAACTGGGGACAAATAACTTCTCCCTCCACCTCAGGTTCCTTATTTGTAAAATAAGATTGGACTAGATGAACTTTCAATTCCCTTCCAGGTTTTGCCTGCTCTCATCCTAGGGCGTGTTAGGATCAACAGAGAAGCCAGGACTTACAGATAGAGATCCAGATGCATCCTTCTAAATGGGTTTGCTAAGATTTACACATTAGGACACACACACACACACACACACACACACACACACACACACACAATGAGGAGCAAGCCACATACTGGATTTGAGGTGGTCCTCATAGAATAATAATAGCTGACATTTATTGAGGACTTTCAAGTTGACAAAGCACTTTACATAAGTTATCTCACTTGGTCCTCCTCACAACAACCCAACCCCAGGGAGATAAGTGCTCCAGGGAGAGGAGAAGGTAGATATGGACCTAAGATTTTATCAATCAGTGTGGGGAACTCTGCTTGCAGTAACCAAAGATGTAGATCAGTATCGCCTCCATAACTTACAGACTTAGAGAGTTTCTTTGTATACTGTGAGGTCAAACAATTTGCCTATGATCACAAAATTAACATTGGCCAGAGTCAGGATCTGGACCCAGGTTTTTGTGGCTTAAAACCAGACCCTTATCTACCATACCATACTATTTAAAATTCCTACTTTAGGGGGCAACTGGGTAGCTCAGTGAATTGAGAGCCAAGCCTAGAGACAGGGGTCCTAGGTTCAAATTTGGCCTCAGCCACTTCCTAACTGTGTGACCCTGGGCAAGTCACTTGACCCCCATTGCCTAGCCCTTACCACTCTTCTGCCTTGGAACTATTTATTCCAAGTTGGAAGGTAAGGGTTTAAAAAAAATTCCTACTTTACATATAAAAAATGGAAATTTAGAGAATATAAGTGACTAAACTAGGGTAATATACCATGTAAGAATCTAAAGTTGGATTTGAATCCTGAATTTCTTGACTCCATGTTCAGTAGTCAATCCATTATGCCAGGTTGACTCTCCTGTAAGGTAGGGGCTGATTTATTTTTGCTTCTCATTCTCCTGTGCTTTGTATATAAGTAGATGCGTAATATATGTGTTAACTTTCATTGCCTTACACTGAATTTAATTGAAGTGATTGGTTCCATATTCATGCTGTGATGCCCTTCTAAACGCTGATACTTCTGTAGTATTTGCTTGTTGGTTTGATGGTGATGTATTCTAGTCAAGGCTTAGAGATAAAGATACAAAGAATCACACACATGCTTCTGAATGGATTACTCTGACTTACACACACACACACACACACACACACACACACACACACACACACACACACACACATTCTCTCTCTCTCTTTCTCTCTCTCTGTCTCTGCCTCTCTGTCTCTGTCTCTCTCTGTCTCTGTCTCTGTCTCTCTGTCTCTGTCTCTGTCTCTCTGTCTCTCTCTCTCCCTCTCTCTGTCTCTCTCTCTGTCTCTCTCTCTGTCTCTTTCTCTGTCTGTCTGTCTGTCTCTTTTTCTCTCTCTCTCCCCAGAATTTGAACACACCATTCAGGGACATGCTATCATTGGCCAAGATTAATTTGAGATCATCCTGTCTGTTGTGAAACAAAGAACCCCAAACTCCACTACTCAAAGACTTAGCAAAGGAAGAAGGATTGCTCTCAAGATAGTAGACTATAGAAAACCAAGTTTACCAAATGGATTGGAGAGACATTCAAGCTCATAAATTTCTTCTATTTCTCTGTTTTCTCTCATGTCTGAACCTTCTCCCAGTGCTTCCTCTGTGTCCACCTGTTTCAACAGTTAGTCTTTCAGGATCCAGGAATGAGGGTCAGAGAACTTTCCCCATTAGTAAATGTCCTCTGCACATCCTCAACTTATTGGTTTTGCTTGGAATGTCAGGACACCTGACCTTTCACCCTTCTATTTTTGTGCTCCACATCTGTAATTCTATTAACCATCCCTAAAGACTCACACTAATATGCCTTGGGCATGAACTTTTTTGATCGATCTATTAGCAGGGGTCATAGCCTATGAGTGTTTCACCATTTCCTGGTGAAGAAAATCCTGCCCGCAATTTCAGGTATATTAGAACCTAGATTAATTAGGTATCCTAGGATTTGATTCAATTCAACAAGCATTAATGAAGTACTCTGAGTCTTATGTCCTGCTAGGAGTATAAAAGAAGCTATCCTTGATTTTCTGAATGACTGAAATTTTGGAGCAATTCTGTAGAATGCCAGATACTAACCTGAGAAGGCAGGTCAAGTGAAAACAAAGGATTAGACAATTATATTCCTGGATAGAAACTCTCACATGATTCAACGTCAGTACTTCAATTTCATAATTTTATGCTCACTTAAATGGTAGTCATAGTAATTCATCCTCGTTCCCATCTTTGTGATGGTCAAGTAACCTTGCCTAAAGTTACGTGGCACATAGTAGTTATGTGAAAGGGTCAGTCAGGAATGTCTAATCCTGCATACCAGATCTAAAGTTCTAGTTCCATCTCTACCACTGACCAGTTTTCTCCTTCCAGTCCCCTGGGGTCTCAGTTTTGTCTTCTACAAAATGAGTGTGAGGTGGCGATCCTTTCTAACTCCTAACATTTGATGACCATTTCTCAATGTTGTTGTTGTTGTTGTTTTAACTTGGCAGCTGACATTATTTTCCAGAAAACTGGGGCAGTTTCTTCATGGAAAGTGACTTCCATCTCCTTTAAACTTTGACAATAGGTGTGTCATCCCATTTATAATCTATTTGGGGAGAAATCCAGCTCTGTTTCCAAATACTTGGGTGCCCTTAGGAAACCCTCAAGCAACCAAAATGTATTAAATACCAACTATGTGCCAGACACTGTGCAAAACTCTTGGGAAACAAAGACCAACATGAAATGTCCTTACTCTCAAGATAATCCCTCTTGTCCCTGCCCTCATGTAGTTTCATATGTCTTCGTAGTTTATAATAAACAGTGAAACATCAGTTGTCCAACTGTTCCATATATATTAATTTTGTCTTCCTAACCAGTCTCTAAGCTCCTTAATGACATGGTTTATGCCTCAGGCAATGTCTACACTGCTCACAGCAATTACCAAAGTATTGGATACCTAGTGAATGCCAAAAAAATATTGTTCAAGAATATTTCAGCAATTTGTGAAGCATAGTCTATGGATAGCGTAGGGGTTTACTTAGCTGAGGTTCATCTATGTTCTGACTCCAGTGATAGGGAAGAAAAGTATATATACATTATATACACATATCTATAATGAAATGATGTTATATGTGCTCTAAATACGGTGTTAGAACAAATAAAGTATTAAGAGAACACTTAAGAAAAAGGTCACCTCTGGCCAAGGGAAATCAGGAAAGTCTTCATAAAGGAGGTGGGCATGTTTATATGGAAGAGAATCAGAATCATAGAATTCAGAATTTGAAAGGACCTTCCTGGTCATATGGTTCAACTTGTATAGAAGAGTCCCCTACCCAGCAGATCTGGCCAGTGTTTGCATTGCCCAGAGATCTCCAAAGAAGAGAAACAGACTCACTCTTGTTTTCATTTATGTCTTATATAAAGGCATAGTTGTTATTTATACCAAATTTGCAGGTGACTTTAAGCTTGGAAGGATGTTTTTGGACATAAAAGTCAAGATTTCACAATGTCTGACCAGCTAAATTTAACAAGATAGAATTTGGTACAGAAAAAATTGACTCACACTTGGGTTAAAAAAATGATCTCTACAAGAATAGGCAAAGCATGACAAGTGTAGAAAGGAAACTAGAAAATGTCAGTTAAGTGAAAAGCAAAACAAAACAACAAACCTTAATAGACTACAAAGTCAGTCTTAATGAACAAAGTGATGTAGTTTGTTTGTTTGTTAAGCTAATGTGAATTAGATTTGCCTTAATAAAATCAGTTTTCAGGAATAATGAGATGAAAGTATGATCAAATTCAGTTTTGGTCTGACCATATGTAGAATACTATGTTCAGTTATGGGTACCACATTTTTAGAAGGATGTTGATTATTTGAAGAACATCTAGAGAAAGACCACTAAGATGGTGATGGACCTTGAGGTAGGTAGCCAGGTGGAACAGTGCATAAAGTAATGCACCTGGAATCTGGAAGACCTGAGCTCAAATTCAGGTTAAGACAACTACTAACTTTGTGACCCTAGAAAAATCACTTAACTTTTATCTGCTTCAGTATATTCAGAGGAGATAATAAGAGAACCTATCTCACAGAATTATTACCATGATTAATCCAATAAACATTCTAATCTAATAAATATCTATTAATCACCTACGATGTGCCAGGCACTATTCCAGATACTTAAGATAAAATTAATACAAAGAAAGATAGCCTCTGCCCCCCAGGAGCTTATAATCTAAAATGAAGAAATCACATGAAAGGAGGCAGGAAAGCAGAGGCAAGAGAACCAGGAAGTACCCAGCATGGGGGCATTTTGTTTCATGGAGCTGAAAACAAGCAGATCAGCATAGGCAGAATGGAATGGTCCAAGAGTCTGTTTTCTGTTCTTTATAAAAGGAAGGCCTTAAAAGGAATTTGGCACCCCACCTTCCTGTCCTCCAGTCAGAGGGGAGAAGAAGCTGAAGGAGTTGGTGTCAATCAATATTTAAATTAGTCTCATTATGACTCTAGAAGTGATATACTTGTCCTGGCAGAGGCAGCTTGTTCTGAGTGGTTGAAACAAAGTAGAGCAGTAGATAAAAAAAATGGAGTGAGACCAAATGAGTTAATAAGTGTAAAGCACTTAGCATAGTGCCTGATACACAGTAGATACTTAATAAATGCTTATTGTCTTCCTTCCTACTCTTCTCATTTCTCCAGCTTGAGTCAATGTCATAAGATTTGGTTAAAGGAAATTTGGATAGAGAAAAAAAGGTTCAGGAAGGACAAAGTAATTGCCTGAATATTTTAAAGGCTATGACATGGAAGTAAGATTTGAGCTTGCTCTATTTGGTATCAGAGAGAAGGAAGGAAGGAAGGAAGGAAGGAAGGAAGGAAGGAAGGAAGGAAGGAAGGAAGGAAGGAAGGAAGGAAGGAAGGAAGGAAGGAAGGAAGGAAGGAAGGAAGGAAAGGAAGGAAGGAAGGAAGAAAGAAAGAAAGAAAGAAAGAAAGAAAGAAAGAAAGAAAGAAAGAAAGAAAGAAAGAAAGAAAGAAAGAAAGAAAGAAAGAAAGAAAGAAAGAAAGAAAGAAGAAAGAAAGAAAGAAAGAAAAAAGAAAGAAAGAAAGGAAGGAAGGAAGGAAGGAAGAAAGAAGGAAAGGAAGGAAGGAAGGAAGAAAGAAAGAAAGAAAGAAAGAAAGAAAGAAAGAAAGAAAGAAAGAAAGAAAGAAAGAAAGAAAGAAAGAAAGAAAGAAGAAAGAAAGAAAGAAAGAAAGAAAGAAAGAAAAAAGAAAGAAAGGAAGGAAGGAAGGAAGGAAGAAAGAAAGAAAGAAGAAGAAAGAAAGAAAGAAAGAAAGAAAGAAAGAAAAGAGGAAGGAAGGAAAAAAGAAAGGAAGGAAGGAAGGAAGACAAAGGAAGGAAGAAATAAACAAAGAAACAAGAAGAGTAAGGGAGGGAAGGGGAAGGGAGGAAAAGAAGAAGAAAGAAAGAGAAAAAAGAGAAGGATAGAGAAGAGAAGAAATGGAGAAAGAGAGCAATACCATAACCTAGTTGGTCTAAACTAGTAAGAGAACAAAGGACCCTGCTGCCCCACCCCCACCCCCCAAACTGGCAGATGGAAATGATTTGCACTCATTGAATATCATTTTACACCCAGGGGAAATCAAGCAGGTGGTGACACTGTTACCTCAAACCAGGGTTTGAAAGTAATTATATTCCAGTTTATTACTAGCAATGGTGGTTTTTATAACTGGTCAAGTTAGAAAAAAGTAAATGAATATAGTGGATGCTTTTCCCCCTTCTCTGATCCCTTGACTTCTTGACTTGCTGATCATAGCTCTTGATGCCCTGGCATCTGGACTATAAATCGTAACCTTAATGAGATCTGGATTGAACAGCTGGATCAGGAAGAAAAAGAGTTATCACCAAAGACTGGCCCGAGCCCTCACCTGCCTTTATCTGCCCACTAGACCTCTGGGACTTAGAAAACTTTGTCAGTGTTTATAAAAGTTGCTCCATACTCATTACCAGAATGGGGCACATTTTGCCTCAAGTGCCTTCATTCACCCAATGGATTCCTCATAGAGTGCAACTCAATACAGAAATCTCTACCATAGGAGCCCTTATTGTTCTTGTACAAGTCTGAGCTTAAGGGGAAAAGGACCCTTCCTGTCCACAGAGTTTAAAAGACTGTGCAAAACGCAGTTTCTGCTGAGTTGTGTCCTCTAGCTGGAAACTATTTTCAAAATGTAAAGCACTATATGGCTTGTCCCACTCTGATCACTTTAAGAAATGCACCAAATGAAAGGAAGTTTTAATGGAGGTGGGAATGGTCTAAATGGCCTGTACATGTCAGAAATTTGGCCCCAGGAAATGGTGCTGCTTTGTTCAGTTTCAGGGTCTTTTATCAGGTTCAAGAAAGCAGTCCCAGAAGCCAGGGCCAATTGATGATTGCCACCCAACTGATTGAGGAAATTTCAGACAATTTCCAAGCACTTTCCATAATAGGGTATAGTCCATATAATAAAAGATGGTGGTGATATTGGAAAGAGTATAATACATTTTTGTTTCAATTGTTTAAAAATGATTGAAGAATATTTCTAACAAAGAGCTATAGTAGGAGTAAGACAAAGCCCTGTTATATTCTCTGCTGTTTTGAAAGGTGTCTACATCCTCTTGGAAATTCAAAGGCGAAAAGGTATAAGCACATACTACTGATCCCCACTTTTATTTCTCTCTGTGTGCCTGTCTCTGTCTTATTTATGTCCTCTTGTTTGGGGTGTACTCTGTGTGTCCTGTGGCATTGCGAGGAGGGAAATGTGTGAATACACTGATCTCTCTCTCTCTCTCTCTCTCTCTCTCTCTCTCTCTCTCTCTCTCTCTCCCCCCCACCCCCTTGGACACACACACACACACACACACACACACACACACACACACACACCACACACTGCTAAACTTTTATGTTCTGTCCTTCAGATGGAGGAGAATTAAGTTTATTTGTTGTCTTCCCCTAATTGAAGCAACAGAAACAAAAAATGGGAGTATTGGATCCTACATCTGGGAATGGAAGTCATTTTCCTAGAGGCAAGCACAAGAACTTGGAAAAGAAGCAATGAATATAGTGACTTGATTTGGATCTGAAGTTAGAAAGCATTGGGTTCTAATCTTATCTCAGGTACTATATATGTAACTGTGGTCAAACCACTTAATTTCTCTCTGCCTCAGTTTCCTCATTTGTAAAATGGAAAATAGTACCACCTACTTCACTTGGGTGTTCTGTGGATCAAATGAAACAATGTTTTTAGAAGCCCCAGCAAAATTTTAGGTACCATATAAATGTGAGCTATCTGTACCATTGGAAGGGAGTACCTACATCCAGGAAATCCTGGAGCTATCAAAGCACCCTCAAATTGAACTGGATTATCCAAACTCTTTCTTCAGCTGTCTGCCAATCTTTTTTCTCTTCATTAGCTTTCAGAAGTTAGATGAGATGTAAACCAACCAATTTATTTGCTTGCTAGCAGCCCTGACAAAGGCGATGATTAGGATAGAGGTGCTATAATTATAACCATTTGTTAAAATGTTTTTCTTGACTATCTGTCAATTAAATTATCCACGGAGCTCCAATTTCCCACTACCACAAGTAATTGAGAGTTGGCTGTAGATAATGCTGCTGATCATTCCTTGCTGGTATTAATTGCTGAAGAATTACACGAAAGTCACATGCTCTAATTAAAAAATGAACTGAGTTTAGAGGCTGAGGACCTGGGTTCAAATTTTTGCCCCTGATTCCAATGGGGAATTGCTCAACCCAATACTTAGTAGTTTGTGAGCCTCAACAAATTACTTAATCTCATTTTCCTTATCTGTAAAAAAAAAAAAAAAGAGTTTGGTCTACAGTATCACTAAAGACCTAAATTGTATGTATTATATAGGAAACTGCCCAGCTGTTCTACATTTTTAATCTGGAAAATGAGAGGCTTCCCTATTTGATAGTGAATTTGGTCCTTTTGTATCAGACTTCTTCAAAGGATCATGATCAAGGATGAATCTTATAATTCAATCATAATTTATTCACATGTTTTTTATCTTTATCTTGGGTCTTGGTATTACTAGCACAAGGTATAGATATCTTTGGGGGAGGGGGGAACCCACGGTGATCTTATTGGTTCTGCTTAAAGAAGTCTGGTGTTAAGTGTCTCAGCATCCTTGACTGTTGTACTCAATAAATCATCTTTACTCCATGGGAAAGAAGGGTCTTTTCCAAAGACAGTTTAGCTCCCACTTTTCTTCCTTTTCAGTGAATGCTGCAGAAACTCCAAAATCTCTTACCATTAGCAAATGCAATTAACCCATCCCTTTTTAAAGATTTCTACTAGTCACGTGCTTCTAAAATGATGCTATTTCACTAAGGGACTAATTCATAAGACCCTTGTAAAAGTTGCCCTGGAAAGTCTAGCCGGAGGTATAATCACTCTCATAGATCTTGGGAGCAGATTGGCTCCAATAGTTTTCCTGCGTGTTCTGGTCACTAGCCAGTTGCTTCTAACTTTACCAGATTCTCTAAAAAGAGCACAAAGAATTTAAGCTACTTTTGGCTGATTATAAATCCAGATACAGACATAAAATACTAGATATTTTTATAACTTTGTAAATCCTTCACTTGCTTAACACATGACATATAAATTTGCAGGTGGAGGGGGAGATGTTTGAAGAGAGATGAGTCCCCTGAATGAACTCTCCTCAGTGCCAGAGGAAAAAATGTCAATCAAAGACAATTGAACCACAATGGCCGCCCTTTCTCCCAATGGATCATCCCCATTTGGATGTACTGAGTCAGTAAAGTGCCTGAGGGAACTCCAGTGAAGAGATAATCCTAGCAAAGAAGTAACAGCTAACATTTGGAGAGAGCTCCAAGGTTCTTAAAGCACTTAATATACTTCAATGAAGTATAAGTGGGGTTGAAGGAGAATTAGCACATCTGGTGTGAGGACTTGCTGAGCACTTTGCAGGGCTACCCATCCACCTTTGCTGTCCATCTGGCACTCAATTCTCACCTGTGGCTCCAAGAAGTTGTAGCATGCACAGTGGCCATCCTCAGGTAAACCATCTCTACAGATGGGCAAACCAAGTTGAGGATAATCTATGGGCTACGAGCCTATTGGTGATTTGGGAAGGTGTCTACCCACCCCAAGTATGTTAAGACTTCCCCCAGTGGAATGGATGGATGAGAACAATTTGTTCCAGTGGTCATGCTGAAGCAGGCACAGTGGAATGCTTAGAGCTTGATCAGGCATCAAAGAAGTCAAGTATCCTCTGTATCTGGGCCATCACCAACTGTCCTGAATTTTGTCTTACCACTCACTGGACTTTGATGACTGGACAAGAGAGTGAAACTAGTGACTCTGCAACTCTGCCTCACTTCAGTACAATTCACAAGTCAAGACCTCATTCAGTGATGTCATTTTGTCATCTTTGAAAACAAAGGATAAACAACAACAACATAGTTCATCTCATTTGGTTCCCATAACAACTCTGTATTGTAGGTGCCATTATCATACCCATTTTACAGATGAAGAAAAGCATTATGTAATTTGCCAAGGGTTGTAGAACAAGCCATTGTCAAAAGGAGAATTCAAAATCAGGTCCTCCTGACTCCAAGTCCACTGTTACAGTCATTATATCTTGTTGTTTCCTTGAATACTATAGATGATTGGGATCCTTTCCATGTGACATTTGGAGAAATACAATTTAGTTAACATCCACAGCATCCTTTAGAGTTTGTTGTTACAGCTAAAGGGAGTAATAGAGTACAGGATCTGGAGTCAGGAAAATTCATTTCCCTGAGTTCAATCCAGACTCCAGATACTTCTTAGCTGTGTGACCTCAGGAGAGTCACTTAACCTTGTTTAACTTAGTTTCTTCATCTGTAAAATGGTCTAGAAAAGGAAATGGCAAAGTATTCCAGTATCTTTGCCAAGAAAACCCAGAGGTCACAATGAGTCAGACACAATTGAGCAATATTAACAAAATAGTATGGAGATGTATTGAATACAGGACTTCACCTAATAAATTTACTGATTTATTCACACTTTTCCAGTGATTCCTGGGATGTATTATGAGAAACATGCCTTTTCAACCCACTAGAGAATCTGCATGCATCTTAAGAAGTACCAAAATTTCCAAAGTTAATTAATTTCATTCATTTCAATTTATATGCAATAATATGTACCATATTTGGTTGTGAGATCACAGAAACTGAGATTCCTAGAGTTGGAAAATCAATCTAGGCTACCTGCCTCTGTGAGAGATGGACCTCCTCTACTTCATATCAGGCAAGGGACCAAATAAACATCATTTGAATTATGCAACACAAATTCTTCCTTTTTAGCTGAAATCTGACTCCCTTAGATTTCTACCAATAGAAGTCCTTGTTCTTCTTTCTGGAACCACATTGAATGACTCTAATCTCTATTCAATAGTCTGTTGGATTCTTGAAAGAAGTCTGTGGGTTTTTTTCTTTCCAATTCCCAATTCCTTTCATTATTCATATGTCATGGAGGTACCCACTAACATAAAGGTATGCTGATTTTATTGTTATCTATCGTGCAAACAAATCTCATTTTACTCTCTTCATATATCTCCCATATGAGCCATTTCTTATATTCTACAGTTTGAACCCCAAATATGATTGACTAATCCATTAGGCTAATATTTCTCCCTGGCATTCTATTGGATACAATTTGGAAAGTGGTCACCATTGGAAAGTCCTTGCATTGGATGGAAATCTGCCTCCTCTTGTGACTTTCCCCTGATAATTTCTAGTTTTTGTTTTTTTCCTGAGACTAAGAAGAATATTCCCCAATTACGAGATGATCTTTGAAAGTTTTAAGGCTAGATACCTTGTTCTCTCAATCATGCTCATATAATATGATGGGAAACAAATGTAATACTACAAGTATAGAACAATCAGGTTGCCAGTCCTACTATGTGCTAGGTCCCATAGGACTATCACTTCCTTTAAGGTGGATACTACATGGTAGAATTGAAGATTACATTTCGTTGTTAGTTTCTGTGGTTTTCTGCTGGATCACAATGAACATGCAGTCACTAAAACTCTCTTCAGGAGGCCTATCTTTTTCCATGAGATGTTATCTAGACATGATTTCTTTTTCTAGGTCTTGTGTAGTTGATTCTTTGAACCCAAGCTCAAAAGTTAGAAATCATCTTTGACGTTTCTCTCACCTTCACCTCTATATCCAATCAGTCACTAAGTCTTATCAGCTGAGTCCAAAAAACCACTTTCTTACTGACTTACTTCCTGTTCCTCATCATGCTCCATTTACCATTTCTGCTCCTTTATACAGAGATGCCTGGAAGGTTCTCTCATTTCTAACCACCACCTCTAAAAATTCCTGGCTTTCTTCAAGACTCAGCTCGAATGCTACACTCTGTAGGAGGTCTTTTGAGTCCCTATTTCCTCCTCAAGCCTTAACCTCCCCTCTCTAGGACTATTTATATACACATCTCACCCACTAGAATGTAAATCCTTTAAGAGTTGGGACTCTTTTCTTTTTCTTTTTCTTTGTTTCCAACACTTATGACAGTGCCTGACAGACATCAAGCCCTGAGTCAATATTTGTTCATTGTTGATCATTTGTGAAATGGGGAATTAGAATAAGTACCCTCTGAATTCCCTTTGAAATTGAAATCTATATCATGATTCTACAATTGATCTCTTAAAACTGTTACCTCTCCACCCTCACATAACCACTGTCTTAGTTCAGATCATCAGTACTTGACTAAACTATTGTAATAGCTTAAAGACTATTCTTCATGCTTATGCATTTCTCCCTCTCTGATCTATCTTTCACACAGCTATTATAATGTGCTATCCACAAGACTCTGAGTAAATAATTTAACCTTATTGGACCTCAGTTTCCTTATCTGTTAAATGGAGTTGCTAGAATATAAGGTCTATAAGTTCCATTCCCATTCTAGATTTATGATACTTCCAACTGCCATCTTATGATATTCCTATTATATGGGGCTAGAACACTGTCCTCACAAGCCACCAGTGGTTCTCTATTCTTTATTAAAAAAAACCCTTACCTTCAATATTAGAATCAATAATATGTATTAATTCTAAGGCAGAAAAGGGGTAAGGCTAGACTATGGAGGTTAAGTGATTCTCCCAGGGTTATATAACTAGAAAATGTCTGAGGTCAGATTTAAACCTAGGATCTTCCATCTCCAGGCCTGGCTCTCAATCCACTAAGTGACCTAACCACCCCCTCCCTATTATTTCTAGAGCAATATATAAAACCCTCAGTCTGGTATATGAATAAAACGATTCTCAGTCTCACTCTAGCCCACATTTCCTGTTTTTGTCTTTCTTTATATTCCTAGCACTTAGCACAGTGCTTGGCACCTAGTAAATTCTTAATAAATACTTATTGACTGACTCATTTCACACCGTTCTCTTTTACATATTCAATATTCTACCCAAACTGGTCTCTCAACTATTCTTTACTCATCCTGTTGTCTCCCACCTCCAAGCATCTCTGTAGCTCATCCACCAGACTCAAAATTTAGTTGTCTCTGATTCCTGCAATTCATAGAATTATTCAGGGTTGAAAGGTATCTCATCAGCCATCTAGGACAACTGGTGTTACAACATACCCAATAAGTGGTCATTCAGTCTCTACTAGATGACCAGAGATGAGCCTCCTACCTCTCTAATTGGCCCTTTTCTACTTATGGACAATTTCCTGAAGGCTCATTCCTTTAAGGCTTAGCTAAGGTGCCACTTCTTCCATGAAGCCATCCTTGATTTCCTTCAACTAAATTTGTTCTCTTCCTTCTCCAATTCAGAGATCTCTGGAAGGACAGCTCCTTACCTGGAGCTGTCCTTCCAGAACCACTTTAAATGGAAAGAACACTGCATATATATCTAGATCCAACAGGCCAATATTTATATTCCTTTCCTTTTTCCTCTGTGTCAGTTTCTTCTTTATTCATGCTTTTTGATAAGAGTTTAAATTTGGCTCTTCCTCCTCAAAGTCACAGAGTCATGAAATCTCCAAGTTGGAAGGGACTTCAGAATCAAAATAGCCTTAGTCATATGAACCAGGATCCCCTCCATCATGTACCCAATAAGTGATCTTATCAATCAATATGTTAATCAAGCATTTAAGAACCTACTATACATAGGTACTGGGGCTAAAAAGAGTAAAACCATCCTCATTTGCAAAAAAAACATATTACATTAGCAATAATAAATAAATAAACATATATGTGTGTATTACGTATGTGTGTGGTTTCTTGGCAAAGACAGTGAAATGTTTTGCCATTTTCTTCCCCAGTTCATTTTACAGATGTGTAAACTGAGGCAAATAGAATTAAGTGACTTGCATAGGTTACACAGCTAATATGGATCTGAGGCCAGTTCTGAACTCAGGAAGATGAGTCTTCTTGAATCTAGGGGTGGCACTTAATCCACTGTGATGTGACAGCTAGCCTATGTAGCCTTTTCCCGTTGCTAGATGAGATACCAGCGAATGCAATCCTTCATGTGAGTTGAACAAGTTGCTTTCTATACTTCCTGAATATGGTTCTTTTTGATCACTTCCTTTCTTACTCTGCTTTTTAATCCTCGAACCCAGCAAGCTATCTGTTTGCTTCTGTTGCTTTCTGGGATGTCAAAGGCCCTTATTTTTTCAATTGCCAATTGAATATACCTGAATTTACATGTTTTGAATAGTACAAAATGAGGTCTTATTGTATTATCAAGAATCCTTCTGTCATTGACTTTCTAGCACAAAGCACCTTTTTGATGTTTTCTGTGCTCAAGACTTCAAGCAGCTTTTTGGGAAAATAAATACATAGTCAGAAGAAAGAGCCACTCAGGTGGAGAGCCATATTCCCAAGATCTACATCACTTGTCATGAAGAAGTTTCATTTTTTAGACTCTTACCTTCCATCTTAGAAGCATTACTTTGTATTAGTTCTAAGGCAGAAGATGGTATGGGCTAGGCAATAGGGATTAAGTGACTTGTCTAGGGTCATATAGCTAGGAAGGGTCTGAGGACAGATTTGAACTCAGGACTTCCCAGCTTTAGGCCTGGTCTCAATCCACTGAGCAACCTAGTCCCACAAGAAAAGATTTCAGTGTCTCCTCTCTATCCTCTCAATATAATTAGCTCTACAACCACAATGTAAGAGCTATTTTAGGGATCACCTGGCTATTTCTTTGCTATTATAAATGACTTCTAGGCAGCTTGAGTAGGAAAGAGGCTGATGCCTTTGTTCTAGCTATTAGTGACAAATGCAGCCTCCCCACTCTTCCATTCCTACTCTTTGGTCTCTTTGCTTGTGGAAGCACAAACTCCTTTGGCATTTTTTCACCTTTTCATTCTCTGGCTGCTCATCAAATATTGGCCACTTGCCCATTGACTGTGCCTCAGCTGGGCTTCTGGATAATGTGTCAGAAGACTGAGTCCAGCAATTAGTTTTGCTACTGCCTTAGCAAGTGACCTTGAGAAAGTTGCATAATTGCTCTGAGCCCAACTATTCCCATTTATAAAATAGAGATAACAATTCTTGTCACTTACCTCATGGGAATAATGAGATAAAGTTTGCAAATACTTTAAGCTCCTGAATTATCATCATTACTCACATCTGCCTTGGTACCCTTTAGACTGGAGGTTAGTAGATGTGGGCCCCATTTTCCCTCATAATCCATTACTGGAAGGCCTGTAGTAAAATAGCTCATTATATGGTGAGATGTCATTTATTTATAAACCGAAGTCAACAGTGTGGATCATGCCTTTGATCAAAGAGGGAAATGCAAGAGGAATAAGCATTTAGTAAGCACCACTAAGTGCTAAATATAATACTAAGCACTTAAATATTAACTCATTTGATCTTTACATCAACCATGTGACAGGGGTGCAATTATGATCCCCATTTTACAGTTGAAGAAACAAGCAAACAGAGGCAAGTGATTTGCTTAGTGCCATCTATCCAGCCACTACCTAAGGCCTGGAATTAAATAAATTAGACAGCTGACCAGCAGCATGTCACAAAACAAAGGGATGGCAAGTATAAATGAGTGCAATCCCTTAAAAAAATTCATAGCCAGTATGGTGCAGTGATTTATAGTCGTGGCACTTGTAATCAAATTCTATCTCTGTTCCTTGGGCATGCTGAAAAATTTTGGGGCCTCAGTTTCCTTAGCTGTGCAAAGAAGTTGAACAAAATGATTTTCAAGGTTCCTTTTGCCTCTGAGTCTATAATTCTATGAGCCCACAAATTTTAGAACTGAAAGGAACCTTGAATACACTCTCATTCTCCCTCCAAATTGACATTGAAATAATGAACAAACAAACAAATAAATAAGACACTGGAATGCAGAGGGTGGGTGAAATGACTTGTTCTAGATCAGACATCTAGTCTGCAGTAGAGTCAGGAATAGAGGTCTCCCAACTGGCAAGTGAACTTTCTATTGTGTCATACTGACTCTCCAATAAAAATCCATCAAATGAGTGTCATTATACTGCATAGATTGATTAAGGGCTCCTAAAATAGCACAAAATCCTACACAATATTATTACACCATATCAGTTATTTAATCTATCCATCACTAATACAGAAAAGAATAATGATAGGTGAGGGGTCACATGGCATAGTAGACAGATCTCAGCATCAGAAGGCCTGGATTCCAGGTGTGGCTCTTGTGAAGATTGGCAATAAAGCTGCTGATTCAGATCCAAACATTGTTTATAGTGTTGCAGCTGATACTCTTCCATGTTTAGAATTTACTTTCTCTCTCTCATTCTTCAGAAAAAAAATTTTAATCATGTTAATAAACCTTTTTTTTTGAGATGGAAAAAAATGAGAGTCTGGCATATATCCAGACCACTTAAGATGGTGTCTTTCCAGATGGACAAAATATACAAAAAATTCAATATATAATATATACACACATTATGTGTGTATAAATTGTATCTCTAATATATGTATGTCTATATAACATATATGTGTGTGTATACACACACAATGTAAAAGGAAGGTAAACTCGCAAGTATAGGTGTTATTTAGACATCCTTGAATGAGCAAAGCCATGAAATAGAGTGCCGAAAAGTAAAGAAAGCCTGTGTTCTAGTCTATCAAAAGATTGGAATCCTGGATTCCTAGGTTATATTGGGCTCTAATAGGCATGCAAACAAAATTCCTCTGTCCATGGGCCATCTAGCTTAAAGCATATTTTATCTTAGTGTTGGGAATAAACAGGAACTTGAGGGTTAGAGAATTAAGTTAAACATGAAACAACATGAATATAAGCTGGAGAGAGCCTGGCTGAGCTTATCTATGGCAGAGAAGAACCTGAAATTCATGTGACTGTGGGTGGACATTTGCCAGCCATGTAGAGCTATTATTTAAAGACAAAACAAGAAGAAGCCTCAGAGTCCTGGATGTTAGAACCAGGAACTAATCCTTTGTGCTTTACTTGGCTTGTTTCAGACTTATTTTGTGTCCATTTTTGGCTTTTCCATTAAAATAAAAAGATAGAAAAGTTGGAAAGAGTCCATAGAAGAATCACAAAGTGATTAAAGGTTGGAAAATAGATTATTTGAGTTCATGCTAAGGAAGAGTGGTTTCTTCTGGAGAATACAAGGCTAAAGGGTGAGACAAAGGATATTCCCACATAGCTTTCTATAAATGAAGAGTTATTATAAAGCAATGCTAACCAGTTGTTCTCTATCTACAGAGAACTCAACAGGGAAAAGTAGGTTTAAGTTATATGAAAGATGAGTACAAATAGACATAAGCTATACTTACTGACTCCATAGCAACCAATCAGTTCAGTAGAAAAAACACCACTATCACGATAATAATTTGACTTTTGAGAAGTCAGGTAGATGAAGTAGGTTCAGTCTTAGGAATTTTGACTCAACCCCATCCAGACATTTCTTTGTGAACTTCATCATCTGGCTCATTTCTGGTGTCTCCAGATGATGGTGTTATTGTTGTTCACTCATGTTTGACTCTATGTGACCCTGTGAGCCATAGCTCATCAGGGCCTTCTATCCTCCACTGTCTCCTGAGGTCTGGCCAAGCTCATGTTCATTACTTCCATGATACTCTCTATCCATCTCACCCTTTGCTATTCCCTTTTCATTTTCTCTTCAATCTTTCCCAACATTATGGTCTTTTGCAATGAGTCTTGTCTTCTCAATTTCTAAACTTCAGCTTTAGTATTTGTTCTTCTAATGAATAGTCTGAATTAATGAATATTCTCCCTAGGTAGTATTAAGTTTAATCTTGATAGTGTCAAACTACTAAGGAGAAACATATGAGATATATTTATTATACTGAACAAAGAATGCCAAGAGTACTTGGATGTGAGCTGATAGTCAAGAATTCTTTTCTCTTTCTCCAGGACCCATAACAGTGGTAGTTGACTTAGAGAATGAACCTAGCATTAGACACTTCTCCTATAATGAGCATAGGAGCATAGTTGATAAAAAAGGCAACTCCTCTTTCCTGGACCTTCACGGTCTAAATGATTTCACGTGAGATCTAGTTTTTTCCTGATTAAATATGACTCTGTCCATATTACAGTACTCTCTGTTTCCAGACATCCTTTTAATCTTTGGATTCTCAAGTCTGATAATGCTTTTGTATCTAAGTCTTCCAGGTGCTTTCCTGGGCACCTGCTTCTGGTTGTCATTCCTGAAGTTCTCTCCTTGCTTATTCTAGAAATTCCTCTTTTGCTCTGCTACTGTTCTGTAATCTATATCCTCTTCCTGAAACTGTTATCATGTCACCTATGACACATGGAAAAAGTTAGCTCCTTGAGAGTGAATTCATTCAAGTAAATATACCTTTAGGCTAATCAGCATATTTCTAATAGAATGTAGGCAAGAACTAATCTATTTCTTAGGGTGTGAAATAAATCCACCTCCAATGAGCATTCATTAAGTGCTTGATTTGTGCCATGCTTATTATGTTAGTATGCTATATTAATGATGTAATATGTTAATATGTTATGTTAATAACTTAATATGTTAAGTAGTAGAGACATAAAGAAAGGGGAAAAGCTAGTAAACTTAAATAGAGTGGTCATAAGGGCAGGAAGGAGTCAAAGAGAGAACAGCACCATACCTATTATTATTAAAAGGAAATATAAAGGAATATACATATTTTAAAGTAGTACATGACATTTTACCTCAAATGATCATATATCATGAATAAATACAATAAAGCAGAAATATATAAAATTTCCATTGGCCTCAATGGAATATATATATATGTATATATATATGTATATATATATATATAAAGACTATTGAGAAAAATACTAAAATCAAATAGAAACTGAATAACTTGATTGTAAAATATTGCTTGGTCAAAAAATATAAATTATAGTTAGAATAAAGATAATGACAACAATAATACAACATACTGTAATTATGGGGATGCAGTTTAAGTAGTCATAGATGAATGAATTCAACATGCAACTAAAACAAATAGGTCAAGAACAGATTAAAATGCCAAACACCCTCAAAATTTCAAAATTAATGAGATTAACATAATTGAAAGGAAAAAACAATATGACTAATAAATAAAAAGTAGGGAAACTAATATTCAATAAACACAAAGACTCTAATTGCTGAGATAAGAAATCATTATTTGATTTTTAAAAATTGATTGAAAACTTAGACACCAGAATGAAACTAAGTTAAATCAAAAGTTAATATTTTATGCCAAAGAAAGCTATAAATGAACATATGTCCTAGATATGAGGTCATATTTTAAATAAATCAAAGAAACAAGGAAAAATGTTCCAAGAGATCAATCAATATCTAGGAAAAAAGTTCATAACCAAACAAGGTATAAAGAGAATTGCAATTCAATAAGAAATAGATAAATCAATAATTTTATTTGAAAAGAAGAAAACCAAGTTACAACTATCAAATGGAAAAGTAATTTTCAATGAATGAAGAAATAAAGACTATTATTAGATTATTTTGTCTATGTACTAATAAGTCACAACTTAAATGAAATACATATATTAAAATTTTAAAAAAGGCAAATTAACAAAACAAATAGAAAATTTAAACAACTTAATCTCAGAGGAAGAAATTGAAAAAGACAAAAATTAACTTTTAAAGAAAAAAACAACTGGAACCAGATAGATTAATAAAACAATTATAACAAATCTTCAAAGACTATTTAATTCTAACATATAAACTGCAAAAATATCAAAAGAAGGAATCTTGTTGAATTCTTTCTATGAAATCAATAATAGATTTGATACATAAACCATAGACAGATGAGAAAAAGAAAACTATACACCAATGTGCCTAATGAATGCTAACGTAAATTTTAAAATAAAATATTAGCTAAAATTTTAAAATAACACATCATAATTAATATGCCTTATGACTAGGTTAGACATTCTATGAATGTGTGGTTGTTTTAATATTAGGAAAGCTATAAATTTAATTTTATTAATAATACAACTAAAATTATATAATTGTATCAATAAATGAAGAAGAGGAGTTCAGCAAAGTACAACACCCATTTCTGTTTAAAACCCTAGGGAAAAAAAAGGAATAAATGGGCTTTTCCTTAAAATTATAAGTAGTACATATCTAAAAGAAAAATATATTGTTATGTGTAATGTAGATAAAACAAAATTCTTTAAAGTAAATTTCAGGGGGAAAGCAATATTCTTTATCACTGCTTCTTGACATAGTACTAGAAATGCTAACTAGCAATTAAGTAAGAAAAATAAATCAAGGAAATAACCAAAAGTAAAGGAGAAATTATATTATCATTCTTTGCAGATGATATTATGATGCACTTAAGGAAAAAGAAGAAACTAAGATTAATTGAAATGTAATACTTTTTATAAAGTTGTGAATATAAAATAAATCCACAGAAATCAACAATTTTTCTATATAATACATCCCCCCAAAAGAGGTGAGGTAGAAAGAGAAATAACACTTAAAATATCTGTGGAATATATATATATATATATATATATATATATATATATAACCTACCAAGATATTCATAAGAACTATACAAATAGATCTACAAACTCCTACTTACAGAAATGAAGATAAACTTACATGGATAAGATGATTCAAACTACCAAAAGATTACTTTATAGAACCAAAAGCGATAATAGTTAAATTCATATGTAGTCAAAGAGAAAAAAATGAAGGGAAAAAGTGGGAAAGAAGGGAGTCTAGCAGTATTATATCTTGAGCTACACTGGAAATCAGTAATTCCCCAAACACTTCTCTAATTGTTAAAAAAATACAGATTGATCAATGCACCAGATTAGGTGTACAACATGTAGAAATAAATGTATCTACTCAAGCATTCAGTAAATATTCTATTGAATACTCTAGTATTCAATAAATTCAAAGACTATAACTCCTGGGATAATAACTCATTTTTTAAAATGAAATTTTCTGGGGAAAGTGGACAGCAATATTGCAGAAAGGTTTAGACAAATAGCTTACACCTGATACCAAGAGAAATTTCAAAAACATATATGACACATATGATATTGTATCAAAAATGAATTAGAGAAACAAGTGAAAGTAACCTTGGAGATGTGTGTTAAAAAAAAGTTTATGACTAAAAGTTAGAGAGAATCACAAATGATAAAATGGATACTTTTACATACATAAAATTAAAAACTTTTATTCACTGTAGTTCCAGGGGGTGGAGCCAAGATGGTGGAGTAAAACCAGAATAGCTCCATGTCACGAAGATAATCCTCTCCAAACAAGATTAAAATATCACCATAAAACAAATACAGGACTGAAAGAACCAATAAGGAGAGTGAAACAACTTTCAAGAAAAGAAAAACCCAAAAGGTAGGCAAAGAACATCTGGGACACTGAGTTAAGAGGAGAGGAGAGCCAGCAAGAGGCTGTAGTAAGAAGGGAAGAGCAAGCAAAGAGCAAGGTACATCCCTCACCCCATCCCACATCTGTTGTCCAAGGTTTGGAGCCTAAGTCCAAGCCAACATTCAAATCCTGACACCTTGCCTGGGCAAATAGTGGTACAAACTGACCCATACTCCTTGAAATTTTAAACCTATGGAGAAATCCAGAGTCTCAACCCAGGACAGTCTGGGCTGAAGTGGGATGATTTGTGTGGGTCCAGAGCAAAGTCAGGAATTCCAGTCTGGGCTTGGATTAAGGACATAGTTCATACTTGGGAGTAGGACACAGTTCACAGGGGAGGACAACCCCCCACATTCTTGCTCAAAACTAAGGGCGAAGCTTCAGGACAGGGCAATCAAGGATGTGCCTAATTAGATCAAATACACAGTGAAACCAAAAATTTGAGCCTAAACTTGGGACTAGAATTTGTTTAGTCCCTGACCTGATAAAGTTCAGAGTGAGATCAATGAATTGGGCTTGCAAGTTAAAGAATTAGAAAAGGAACAAATTAAAAATCCCCAGATAAAAACTACATTGGAAATACTAAAAATTAAAGGAGAAATTAATAATATTGAAAGTAAAAGAACCACTGAATTGATAAATGAGATAGGAGCTGGTACAAAAAAATAAAACAAACTACTGGTTAATCTTTTTTTTTAACCCTTAAGAGTAGCAAGGGCTAGGCAATGTGGGTTAAGTGACTTGCCCAGGGTCACACAGCTAGGAAGTGTCTGAGGCCAGATTTGAACCTAGGACCTCCCATCTCTAGGCCTGACTCTCAATTCACTGAGCCACCCAGCTGCCCCCAATTACTGGTTAATCTAATTTAAAAAAAAAAAGAAAGAAGAGAATAAAATTAATAGTATCAAAGATGAAAAGAGTGATCTCACCTCTAATGAAGAGGAAATTAAGGTAATTATTAAGAACTATTTTGCCTAATTATATAGCAATAAATATGACAACCTAGGGTAAATGGGTGAATATTTACAAAAATATCAATTGCCTAGATTAACAAAAGAGGAAATAGAGTATTTAAATAATCCCATCTTAGAAAAAAGAAATTGAACAATCAATCCAAGAACTTCCCAAGAAAAAAATCAAGAGGCAGATGTATTCAGAAGTGAATTCTGTCAAATATTTAAAGGACAACCAATCCCAATATTATACAAACTATTTGACAAACAGCAAAGAAAGAGTCTTACCAAATTAGTTTCATGACATAAATATGGCATTGATTCTGTTATGGGTAAAAGGTATTTGTGGGAGTTTGATAAACTTGCAGACATCAGTTTGGCACACCACTGACACTATTTATTCTAGGAGAGGTTAGGATAGGATATAGGAAGTAGGAAATAGGAGAATTTCTTATAACTATAGATCTTATATTGTATAACTATGCCTAAATTCAAACCCTAATCTAAAATCTCTAAGAAAACCCTAAATCTAAGAATCTTCTTGCCTGACAAAGCAGGCCTAACTAACTAAACCTACTCTGTCTATCTAATATTAGAATTTCTATCTAACTTTCCTAATCAAATTGATGAACATTGATCTCCAACACTTCCTTAAAAGTTGATTTTCTCCCTCAACTGAAATGCTGAAATGTCCTATCATAGGGATACAGATGGTATAGTGCTCTCAGAGTTCAGACAAGAACAAACCTCTCAGTCACAGACTCCTTCTCAATTCAGTATCTCAGATCAAACTCTCCAAACCTTAACTGCCAGTTTCTCTTGACAGAGAGAAAACTGACCGAGTACCCTCAAAATCCTCTCAGACCAAATCCAGAGAAAATAGAGTTGTTTCTTAACCAAAATCTTTCCTTATAAAATGTGCTCTTAAAGAGAGAGCATGAGATTAAGAAAACCTGCTGTTAAAGAGGCAGAGTGAGATTAAATAACTCCCTCTAACATGGAACTTCTGCTCCTAAGGAGACAAAGTGATATTAAACAAATTCCTTGTAACAATTCCAAAGTCAGGCATACAAAAATAGAGAAACAAAACTATAGACCAATATCCTTTATGAATGTAGATGCAAAAATCTTAAATGAAATACTAGCAATAAGACTACATCAAGTTATCACAAGGATTATTCACTATGGCCAGGTGGGATTTATACCAGGAATGCAAGGAGGGTTTAATATTAGGAAAATCATCCACATAATTGACCATATCAATAATCAAACCAACAGACATCACATGATTTTCTCAATAGATGCCAAAAAAGCCTTTCCCCCCCCAAAACACCCATTCCTATTGAAAACATTAGAAAGTATAGGACTAACCTCAGACACTTCCCAGCTGTGTGACCCTGGGCAAGTCACTTGACCCCCATTGCCTAGCCCTTGCCACTCTTCTGCCTTGAAGCCAATACACAGTATTGACTCCAAGACGGAAGGTAAGGGTTTAAAAAAAAAAAAGAAAGTATAGGACTAGAAGGGCCCTTCCTCAAAATAATAGACAGTATATATTTTAAACCATCAGCAAGTATTGTCTGTAATGGGGACAAGTTAGAAGCCTTCTCAATTAGATCAGGAATGAAGCAAGGATGCCCATTATCACCTCTGTAAATTAATATTGTACTAGAAATGCTAGTGGTAGAAATTAGAGAGGAAAAAAGATATTGAAGGTATTAAAAAGTAGGCAATGAGGAAACTAAACTATTACTCTTTGCAGATGATATGATGGCATACTTAAAGAATCCTAGAGAATCAACTAAAAGTCTAGTGGAAATAATTAACGACTTTAGCAAAGTTGCAGGATACAAAATAAACCCACATAAATCATCAGCATTTCTCTATATTTCCAACAAAACAGCAGCAGGAGTTAGAAAGAGAAATTCCATTTAAAATCACTCTAGACAATATAAAATATTTAGGAATCTATCTGCCAAGACAAACACAGGAATTATATGAACACAGCTACAAAATGCTCTCCACACAATTAAAACTGGATATAAACAATTTGAAAAACATTAATTGCTCCTGGGTAGGATGAGCCAATATAAGAAAAATAATGATCCTACCTAAACTAATTTACTTATTCAGTGCCATATCTATTGAACTATCAAAAAACTTTTTTATAGAATTAGAAAAAGTTATTACAAAGTTCATCTGGAAGAACAAAAAATCAAGAATATCAAGGGAAATAATGAAAAAAATGTGGAGGGTTGCCTAACAGTACCAGATCTTAAACTGTACTATATAAAGCAGTGATCATCAAAACAATATAGTACTGACTAAGAGACAGAAGGATGGATCAATAGAATAGGTTTGGGGTAAGTGACCTTAGCAAGCTAGTGTTCAGTAAATCCAAAGATCCCAGCTTTTGGAACAAGAACCCACTATTAGACAAAAACTGATAGGAAAATTATAAAACAGTATAAGAAAAATCATGTCTAAATTAACATCTCACATCCTACACTACAATAAATTCAAAATGGGTAAATGATTTAAATATAAAGAGTGAAATCAGAAATAAATTAGGTGAATATAGAATAGTATATCTGTCATATATGTGGGAAAGGAAGGAGTTTAAGACCAAACAAGAGATAGAGAACATTATAAAATGTAAAATGAATTATTTTGATTTTATAAAATTAAAAAGTTTTTGTTCAAACAAAACCAATGCAAGCAAAATTAGAAGGAAAGCAACAAACCAGGGAATTTTTTTTAAAACAAAACTCTCTGACAAAGGTTTAGTTTCCCAAGTATATAAGGAACTAAGTCAAATTTACAAAAAAATCAAACCATTCCCCAATTGACAAATGCTCAAGGGATATGAATAGTCAATTTTCATATGAAGCAATCAAAACTATCAATAAGCACATGAAAAAGTGTTTCAAATCCCTCCAGATTAGAGAAATGCAAATCAAAACAACTCTGACATACCAAATTATACCTAGCAGACTGGCCAATATGACAGCAAAAGAAAGTGATAACTGTTGGAGGGAATGTGGCAAAATTGGGACACTAATGCACTGCTGGTGGAGTTGTAAATTAATCCAACCATTCTGAAGGACAATTTGGAAAATATGCATGAAGGGCTTTAAAAGAATTCCTGCCTTTTGATCCAGTCATACCACTATGAGATTTGTACTCTAAAGAGATAACAAATTGCAAAAACAAATAACTTTGAAAGTTATAAGAACTCTAAGGTAAATATCAATGATCATTCATTATACTAGAGAACCTATGATGAAACATACTATCTACCTCTTGATAGAGAGGTGATGGACTTCAGAAGGAGACATAGTATTTGAACTCAAGCAATAAGGGAAATAGTTTTCCTTGATTATGCATATTCATTACATGAAAGAAGTTTTTATGTTTCCCATTGGGATAGTATTGATAGGGAGAGAAAATATATTTCTATTAATTTATGAAAAACACTTAACATTTTTTATTTAAAGATATTTTATTTTCCCAATTATATTTTAATAATTCATTTTTACAATAATGAAAATAATAAATTCAATTTTCAACATACATTTTCTGAAATTATAAGATCCAAATTACCTCTCTCCATGTCTTCCTTACAATAGTAAGCAATTTGATCTGGATTATACATGTATTGTCATGAAAAACATACTCTCATATTGGTCATTGTTGTAAGAGAATAATCATATAAAATTGATACCCAAAATAAAATTGTAAATAAGCTGGTCTGAAAGATACTCTACTTTGATCTGCAACCTACTCCACCAGTTTTTTTTCCTCTGGAAGTAGATGGCATTCTTTGTCATGAATCCTTCAGAATTCTGGAACATTATATTACTGAGGGTAGCAAAATCTTTCACAGTTGATTATCATACCATGTTGCTATTACTGTATACAATGTTCTCCCTATTCTGCTTATTTTGCTCTGAATCAGTTCATGTAGATCTTTACAACTTTTTCTAAAATCATTCTGCTTAAATATTTCTTATAGCACAATAGTATTCCATCATCAACATATACCACAATTTGACCAACCTTTCCCCAATTGATGGACATCTCTTCAATTTCCAATGCCTTGCCATCACAAAAAGAGCTGCTATAAATATTTTTGTACTAGTAAATTCTTTTTCCCTTTTAAAAAATCTTTTCATGTCTGGTAGACAGATCTAGTAGTGGTATTGCTTGATCAAAGGGTATATACAGTTTTATAGCCCTTTGGGCATAGTTTCAAGTTGCCCTCCAGAATGGTTGGATTAGTTTCCCACTCCATCAACAATGCAGCAGGATCCCAGTTTTGTCACATCCCCCCAAACATTTTTATCACTCTCCTTTACTGTCATATTGGCCAATCTGATAGATATGAAATGGTACCTAATTTATATTTTTTTAAATTTTCATTTCTCTAATCAAGAGTGATTTAGAACATTTTTATGTGATAATTAATAGTTTTGATTTCTTCATCTGAAAATTGCTTATTAATATCCTTTGATGATTTTTTCAACTGGACAATGGCTTGTATTCTTATAAATTTGACTTTGTTCTTTATAAATTTGAGAGATTAAACCTTTACCTTGTTTAGTTAAGACCTTAATATGTTATTAAAAAATTCCCCCACTTTATTGCTTCCCTTCTAATCCTGGTTATATTGGTTTTGTTTGTGCTTAGATCTGATTTTATTTGTGTGAAATGATTTGTAAATGTGTTCAAACAATTAATATGTTCGTCTTGGCAATTAGATTCCCAGGATCTTTATATTGTTTAGGGCTATTTTGAATGGAATTTCTCTTTCTGTTTCTTGCTAGTGAACTTCATTGGTAATATATAGAAAAAACTGATGACTGTGTAGGCTTATTTTGTATATTGCAACTTTGCTAAAGTTATTATTTCACTAGTTTTTTTAGTTAATTCTCTAGGATTTTCTAAGTATGCCATCATATCATCTGCAAAGTGATAGGTAAGTTTGCTTACTGCCTACTTTAATTTCTTTTTCTTTTATTATTGCTAAAGTGAGCATTTCTAGTACAATCTTAAATAATAGTAGTGACAATGATAATTGCTTTATCCTTGATCTTATTGGGAAAGCTTCTAACTCATTCCCATTGATACTTGCTGATGGTTTTAGGTAGATACTACTTATTTTAAGGAATAGTCCGTTTATTCTTTTACTTTCTAATATTTTTAATAGGAATGGATGTTGTATTTTGTAGAAGGTTTTTTCTGCATCTATTGGGATAATCATGTGGCTTGTTAGTCTGGATATTGATATGGTCAATTATATAGATACATTTCCTGATATTAAACTAGTCCTGCATTCCTAGTGTAAATACCACCTTATCAAAGTGAATGATCCCCATGATGTATTGTTGTGCTCTCCTTGCTAGTATATAACAATTTATTTTAAGAAAAATGATAAAAAGAGACTTTAGACTAGACAATTATGAGATTACTGATAACTCTGGAGCCAGAAGTTTAAGCAGAATAATAAAATCAGACATATATTGCTTCCATATAATTCTGGTGACATATCCCATGACCCAACATATAGAAGACATCAAGATGACTGGTGATGCTGTGGGATGCAATGAATATCCTTAGCATTTTTTTAAACCCTTACCTTCCATCTTGGAGTCAATGCTGTGTATTGGCTCCAAGGCAGAAGAGTGGTAAGGGCTAGGCAATGGGGGTCAAGTGACCTGCCCAGCTAGGAAGTGGCTGAGGCCAGATTTGAACCTAGGACCTCCCATCTCTAGGCCTGGCTCTCAATCCACTGAGCTACCCAGCTGCCCCTGCATTTTTGATGTCTGATAAAATTCAAGCTCTCTACAGTATCTGCAAAATTTTGACAATATAGGCAGGCAGTCCTGTCACCACAAAGTTATTGAACACCATGTGAAGAAGCTGGTTGCATAAGATTTAATCAAATCTAACTGAAAGACCTGATATAAGTTCTTAAACGGGAGTGATTTGGGGAAGTCAGGTCTTTTTTGAGAAAGGCATTAGGCAGCCTGGTGTTGTAAATATAATACTAGAGTTAGGAAGATATAGCTTTAAAATTGTGGGGTATGGGGTTTTCAGGGAGGACTAGAACCTCTAGTTTAAGGGTTTACCAAACATTTTTCAGGACTGTTCATCCAACTTTTGTGTTTACTTGACATCCAATTTTTACTTATGGCTCCAAGAAGCTGTAGCTTGTGCAGCAGCCACAGCCTGGTAAAGTCATCTTGGCATCTTGGGCAAAACCAGACTGAGGGGCACCAAACTCATCCGAGAATTGTAGGTATGTCTGTACCAAGCATGTGAAGACTTCCCCTGTGAAAATAACAGAAAGTGGCTGAACCATGGAGGAACTGTGGAGTGCTTAAAGCTTGGTGAGTCATTGAAAATGCCAAGGTCACCCACTGCATCCTAAGCCACTGCCAGTCATCCTGACATTTGTCTTGCCACTGAACTTCAATGATTCTGGAACAGAGAATGATTCTGATGACTTTTTGCAACTCTCCCTCACTTAAATCCAATTTATAAGCAAATTAAGACATTACCTTGTGATATCATTGGTCCTCCTCAAAAATGAAGGACAAGCAACAGCAGCAGAACAACAATAATTTTAAGTGATCTAGGGAAAGTCACTTAAATTCTTTATGAATCAATTTCTTAATCTGCAATGTAAAGAGGTTGGATTAAATTGGTCTCTAAGATCCCTTCCAGTATTATCATCCTATCTTATTGGTTTCCAAGATTCCACTTTGCTCTTCTTTCTTTCTCTTTGAGATCTGTTCAGTGTTATTCAATTAAACAAACTCTAAAAGTCAATTATTTTATGTTACAATAACTATGATCCCATGATCTCCTGAATGTCAGTGTTAAGTGATAATTCCATTTTCCAAATTCATGTGAGCAGTTTGTGTCCAGTTCTAAATTACCTTATTATCCCTTTGTCTATAAGAGATGCTGCTGTGGGCAGTTAGGTGGCTCAGTGAATAGAGAACCAGATCTAGAGATGGGAAGTCTTGGGTTCAAATCTAACCTCAGACACTTTCTAGCTGTGTGGCCCTGAGCAAGTCATTTAGTCCCATTGCTTAGCCCTTATCACTCTTTTGCCTTAGAACCAATAAACAGCATTAATTCTAAGATCAAAGGTAAGAGTTTGTTGTTTTTTTTAAGATGCAGAGCACCCAACAGGGTCAATTTGACCAGGAAAACACAACAATTCAATCAAGACAGAGAAGGCAGAACATTTACTTTTTTCTTTCATCATTTTGGTTACTAAGACTATATTTATAAATGGGAAGTACTTTGATTCATCCTGCCCAAATGCCTGTAAAAAGATGACAATTTTTTAAGGAAAAATGAACAGAACTTGAGAAAAAAAAAACTAGGACTCACCTACTCCTTATCAGACCCCTGCTTTGCCTAGAGGGAAGAAGTGGAGAAGTCTGAGGAAGATAGAAAGAGAGGATAAAAGAAGGAAAAGGATTTTATTCCTTTGTCCCTCACACTTCTATCACCACATATATATATGTGTGTGTGTGTGTGCATGTATATATATATATATATATATATATATATATATATATATATATATATATATATATATATATATATATATATATATATATATATATATATATATATATGCCTTTCCTTGTACTTTGTCCCTTCAGAAGTGGCCAAAGCAAACCAAGTAATGAAAGCTAGAGTCTTTCATATTACTCACCCCAGATCTTTCCAGAGCTGGAAATAACTCAACTTTCCCTTGCTCCCTGTAGCAGACGCAAAGTAGGAATGGGGATGAACCACTTTCTCATTTTCAGAGGGTGGGGATAGGATTGAAGAAGTCAGGCCTGAGGCCCTTTGACTGGGTCACATAAAGAAAAATGACAGACCAGCTACTGCTGGCCCCTACCACTTCTTGGAATGACTTTGTGTTCCATGGCCTGTCAATGTTGCAGACTCCACCAGCTCAGAGTTCACTGAAAGTTTTTTTTGAACCTAAGCTTTACTGGAATAAAACACTTTCCTTGAGGGCAATGATCCATGTCAGCCTCCAAATGCAGCCTTTTCTACCAAGTGGTTGGATGATGAGATGATAAACACAAGCTGTAATTAAAAAAATATTTTTTCCAAAGGAAATCTGGAAACTGTCAGGAGCCATGTAACTGAAATTGCAACACTTACAGCTGCCTCATTAAAAAAGAGCTCAAAGATATTCAAATGATGACAAATACAAAATCTCTCCAGTTCATGAATAATAGAAGCTAAAAGGCTCAGGATAAAGGAGGGGTTGCATCAAATTGCCAGTCTTTCTTGGCTAATCTGGACAGCCAGTAAGTCTTTCACTGGAGGAAAGTCAACCTAAGAAAATTTGAAAAGTAGGATGAATTTATGGAATAAATATGTATACTGTTTATGAAAATGGATGATTTTTAAATAGTTGATGAATGGTATATTTCTAGAATCTCATTAAATAATAGCTAAAATAAAATAGTTGCTGTCCTTCCTTAAAAAGTCCTCTTTTGGGGGCAGCTGGGTAGCTCAGTGGATTGAGAACCAGGCCTAGAGACTGGAGGTCCTAGGTTCAAATCTGGTCTCAGACACTTCCCAGCTGTGTGACCCTGGGCAAGTCACTTGACCCCCATTGCCTAGCCCTTATTACTCTTCTGCCTTGGAGCAATACACAGTATTGACTCCAAGATGGAAGGTAAGGGTTTAAAAAAAAAAGTCCTCTTTTTAAGATGACCTGTTACATGTCTGGATTTATGAGAGTTCTAAGCCTTTGAGAAGCATACAGGGTTATACTTAGCATAATCTGACCCACTATCAAAGGACAATGTTAGAGCATGGGCTGAGCACAACAAACTGCCATTCATCAGATAGTTCTGTTCCTTGTTTGACATATTTCCTGATCTCCCAGATTGTACCAATGTTTTGTCCCTGCTTCTGGTACTCTCCAATTACTCTTGTGTTAAATTTGATCTAATCCATTTTGAAATATTTGATCCATGTCTCTTTCTTTGGTAACTCCCTTTTGCTTTAACTCATTGATATTAACTTTACCTGGCTCCTCCTTATTTGACTACCGTGTTACTTCCTCCATTCATTTCCCTCATCAACCTTTCCATCTTTCCCAACTCCAAATAAATACCTGCTTGACCACTAGTGTTCAGGTTTAATCCCTGTCTATCTGACATTATTTGCATAGGCATGGCATTCTTGCCATATTTCCATGTAGCTCAGTATAAAATACCTGCCTGCCATGATCCATGTTTCAGGTTGAAATGAATGCTCCTTAAATAACATTAGTCAATATGACCATTTTGAAAAGGCTATAAAGGAAGAGTATCAACAGTCTTTGAGAGAGGAAACACTATGACTCCAGAAACAATTGGTATGGGTGGTTCTTCCCTCTCTGGACCTACCTTTCAGTTTCAGTGACAAATTCTCAGGTCAGGATAATTAGTTCAGATTTTCTGCTCATATCCAGTAATTCATGTGCTTATGCCAAGAATCAGCAAGAGGTCTTCTTACTAAGATTTTGGAATAGAACACCTGATAGATGATCCCTTTTTATGACCAAGGGTTTCCTTTATAAGAAATCTATTAATGTTCCTAAAAGAATTCCAGTAGACATTAGAGAATTCTTTTAGGGCCTAGGTGACTAATAAGAAAATAAGGCAGTTGTAAAAATATACGGATCAGTGATCTATCGACATCAGTCCAGTGTGGATATTTAGTCAGAAATTGTTCTACTAGCTCATTTCATATATAAGTTGAGAAACAATATTCATTATAATCTAGACTAAGTAGATATGGCAATTACTTTTTATTAAGGTCATGCAACTGTCCTTGTTCATTGAGGCATAACTCTACTCATTGACCAGGATAAATTCTATCCACTATAAACATCTGTAAGACCCCACAAGAACTATTGCTCCTAATCATAGCCTTCAGAGAGAACAGATCTCCTGGAATTTCCTGCAAAATCCTTTATAATGTCCCCAATTTTAGGAAATTTGCACCTTTTTACATTTAATTTGATTTATGCAATTAGTTGAATCTATTCAGAGCTAAATTTATCAATAAAGCATAATAAGGCAGGAAATGATATTTTAGACTTTTTATTCTGATATAAGTTTATATATTTTGTTAAATATTTCCCATATAGATTTTAACATTTTAACATTCATTTTTTTGAAATTTTGAGTTTTAATTTCCCTTCCTCCCCTTGAGAAAGCAGACAATATTATATTAATCACACATGTGAAGTTTTGCTAAACATGTTTCTTTATTAGTCATGTTGCAATATAAAATACATAAGCAAAACAAGCAAAAAAATAAAGAAAGTGGGAAAAAAGTGTCATTCAGTTTGGACTAGAGATCAGCAGTGTTTTCTCTGGAAGTGAGTATCATTTATCATCAAGGATCCTTTGGACTTATTTTGGATCATTGTTTTGACCAGAATATATTTTATAGTTGATCATCCTTATAATACTGGATGACACCAAAGCAAAATTTATTTCTATAAATGCACACATCAATAAAAGAGAGAAAAAAGTATGTTGATGAAGTGGGTGTGCAATTAAAAAATTAGAAAAAATTTAAATCCCCAGTTAAACAACAAAATGGAAAAATGGAAAATCAGAGAAGAGATGAACAAAATTGAAAATTAAAAAATTGAATTAAGAAATAAAAACCAAGAGCTTGTCTTCTGAAAAAAAAATGAACCATTAACTAGTTGATTTTTAAAAAGAAAGAAAAAAAATAAATTACCAGGATATAAATTTTAAGTATGAATGCACAACTGAAGAATAAATATGAAAATAAAGCAATTATTAAAATTATAGTGCTAAATTATATGCTAATAAAACTAACAATTTAAATGAAATGGATTAACTTTCACAAAAATATAAATGCCCCTGATTTCAGAAGACAAAATAGAATATTGAAATAGTTCTATCTTAGAAAGATAAATTGAACAAACTATCAATAAGAACCTAGGAAAAAAATCTCCAGGACCATATGGATTTACAAGTAAATTTTACTAAACCTTTAAGGGACAATTAATCCTAGTACTATATAAACTGTTTGAAAAAATGAGTAAATAAACTCCTCTTACAGCACAAATATAGTTTTGATGCCCAAACTGGGGAGATCAAAAATGGTGAAAGAATACTATAGACAAAATGATATGATTCAGGGAGAGGTGTGGTCACCGCTCTACTGGTCTGTGCTCTGGTCCTTTCCCATGAAGGATCCCTGATCCCTTGGAATTGCAATTGATATAGATCCTCAGCTCCTTTGTGACTGAAAATACTCCTCTTCCCTTGAACTGTGACCTAGAAGTGCGTATAAGGCTATAGGCAATGGAGCTGCCAAATAGTATCTGAGTTTGGTGGTAGCACTTGTAATCTCTTTCTGACCAGTTGCCAGATCCCCTTACTATCTTTAGCTTGAGAGGAACTCTGTCACTGCCACCAAGCCCCACTACTAGTGTTGCATCTACTTTGGTTCAGAGCAACCCCCCACCCCATGGCACAAATCTTTCTTTCTTATTTCCTAAGTTATCTTAGAATAAAAAAAAAAGTGTCACCTTGAACTCTTGTTGACTTTGAAGCCCTAGAATTGAATTTGAAGCATTATTTTAAAGATGATTGGAGGGCATTGTTGGGAAAAGTTGGCTCAGGACTTCCCTGATTTACTTATCTTGGCTGTGCCTCTACCAAGTATTTTTTAAAATTTTTATTTATTTACTTTTAAACCCTCACCTTCCATCTTGGAGTCAATACTGTGTATTGGCTCCAAGGCAAAAGAGTAGTAAGGGCTAGGCAATGGGGATCAAGTGACTTGTCCAGGGTCACTCAACTGGGAAGTGTCTGAGACAAGATTTGAACCCAGGACCTCCCATCTCTAGGCCTGACTCTAAATCCACTGAGCTACCCAGCTTCCCCTTAAGTATTTTTTTTTAAACAAGACATGGGTACAATAAAAATAAGCACTTTATATCAGACTTAAAACTGACCCTGAAATCAATTCTTCCAAATTTTTAGGACAGGAACATTCCAGAAACATTTCAAAGAACTGAAAATATTTAAGACTAAAGGTATATAGAGCCCAAAGGTGATTTCTTTGCAAGGGATTTACTTTAAAGAAATCTATAAGAGAGGAAGCATGCCATCCCTTATAGAGCACTGAACTTAGAATCAGAAGATCTCTGTTCAAATCTTGGCTCTGACATTTATCAGCTATGTAAGTATTAGCTACAACATTTAATCTGTCCAAGCCTCAGTTTCTTCATCTTCTTCTTCTGCAAAATGGGGATAATAATAATAATTGCACTGTTCCTCACAAGGTTGTTGCATGTAAGATGCTTTTCAAACTCTAAAACCCTGCAAAACCATGAGCCACTTGCAAACCTCAGTCTGTATAGAATCTCATCACTGTCCATTCACTCTGCATCAGTGCATTCATTTAGAAGTATTTACTCAGCACCTGTTATGTATAAGTTTCTGTTCTAGGAACTAGAATACAAAGACAAGATAGGAAACTAGTACCTACTCTAAGGGAACTTAGATCATACTTTAGGTTATATATTTTCCTAGATGAGTACAATATAGTTTCCCTTTATAGTATGCTGCTTGTTGAGTTAAGCTTGCTCAGTAATATAAGGAAGCAGCAGTTACTTATTTACTCTCTTAAGTCCTCAACCAGCATTCATCAATTTTTGAATATGATAAACTATTATACAATAGAAAGATTTGTTCATCAGAACTGCCTGATTATAGGACGAATAAAATTTGTCTGATTCCAGATCTGAACTCAGAATGAGAAGGATCTATGTCAGGATTGCCTCAGCTGTATTTGAAGATGAGTCTAGTCATCTCTTGACCCCTTGCAGTGTGAAAGATCACCAGAGACATTAGTCCTCACCCCAAACCTTATTTTGAATAATTATGATCATATTTATTTAATGCAATAAAGCAAGGAAAACAACACACTGTACCCATAAGAAGTTGAAATTCTTACACACGAGAGATTATTCAAAGCCCCTGGTGTGGTTGAAGCAGCTGCTTAATGGATTTCCTTCTATGAAAAGCACAAGATACAAAGATCACTGCAGAAGGAAACCATGCAATTGAGTCTGGATGGTAGAGATACAAAGAGGGAGTGTTCCCAAAGAATGCACAGCCCATAGTTTTAGCATACTGAAACTTTTAACAAAAGCTAACTGTTTATAATAAATTTATGCATGTATACTTACAGTAGTAAATAATAAAATAGATGAGCAATATCCAGTTTTATTCATTTATGACTTACATTTTTTGTTTTCTTTATATATGTGCCTCTTTTGTCATTTTCTGCAGGATGCTGCAAATCTCCAAAACTTCCCATTTCATTACCATTGGCCAACCCATAAATAACCAAAACTGTGAATGGGAAATCCATGAATATTGAGAGATCATTTCAAAACATGCTATAATCGTTGCTGGGGTGGGATGGGGTAGGAGGTAGTAAATCTATTTGATCAGAGGAATAGATGGGAAGCAGATAATTAATCAAACTATAGCTCAACTGGATTGGCTGAGGTGTCAAGTGCAGTGAGGAATTTCATATTCAGTTTCACTCACACTAGACTAGTTTGGCAGGAGAAACGAGTACTGAATGCAAGAGTCACAATTGTAAAAGAACTTTTATGGACCATTCCTGAGAGAATGAGGCCACCAGATTTTCAGTCAAAAGGTTGCATTTAACCCTGAGCACATAGGTTTATTTTTTTCACTCATCTCTCTGGCAGGTTCTTTCTATGGGTGCTTACTCTCCCCAGAGAGTGAGTAGATTGATGGAAGGGTGACTCCAGTTAATCTATGGATCATAATGTTTTATGATTTATACAATTGCTTCAATATATGGTAACTTGTGATAGTATTACTAATTTTGACTATTTTCATTACTATAATAGTTTATTATTTTATGTTAAGAAATTATGTTTAAGACGTAAAAGTTCAGTGACTGGTTACAGAAATAGAAATGCACTGGTGGGGGCTTAGGGCTGCCATGGTAAGTTGGGTAACAGTATTGCCCCCTCAGCAGGGCACCCTTATTTATGACTTTGAAAGAAATGCAATATAATCAAATGATGATGTTTCTTCTCTTGGAACCACAATCCCTGAATGTGATGAGAGGTTGTGATAGCAAGTTAGAGTGAGGGAGTGAATTTAGAGAGTAGATACAAATCCATAGATCCACCCCTAGAAAAGAGGAGAGCGAGGGAGGCATCACAGCCAATCCATGCACCTGTGTTTCATAAATAACACAAGAAAATTTAAGGAGGAAAAAGACAGATGACAACCATCCTGACCGTGTCATTTTGTTTACTTCTATTTGCAGTCTTCCACAGCTTCTCCACAAAGGATTTACACAATGTATTGAAGGTTCTCTTTTGGCTCTTTTAACATTCCTTCCATGTCTGTGCAATTCTCAGACTATCCACCTGTTCTCTCTGGTTTGACTATCATAGAATTGCAGAACTTGAGCCATGGAAAGGATCCCAAAATGAACGCCATTACAATATACCTAACAAGTACTCAGCCAGCCACTGCCTGGAGATCTGTGAGAAGGGTTCCACTAGCATCCCAGGTAGCCCTTCTAACTATTGACTAGCAGCTTTCATCATTAGGCTTATGGCACCATCTTTTTCCAACCATACGTTTCCTGGATGATATTGTTTACTCCAACTCTTCCTAAATAAGTCTTCACTGACAGTGTCCTTGACCCTATGCTTGTCTGTCATTTTAACTCATGAAACAAAGAAATGTGAGCTATTTTTTTCAAGCCATAATCCTTTTTAGTGACATGCCAAATACTGGCTGTTTGGGAGATGACTTCTCTATGAATCAGTTTCAGAAAGTCATGAAAATGAACAGAAAAATTATTTCTCACAAATCTAGTGATCAAGAACAGGCTTCCAATTCGAACGAATGAGTTTTTAATGGATATCTAAGGAATTCCTTGCAAATAGTTGCTTACTTAAAGTTCAGCTCTCAAAATGGTATATGATTGGAGATTTCTGCTCTGTTTTTGCTAAATGTTACTACCACATGGCAAATTGCATTAAGCTGCAACTCCCAAAACATGCCCGTCAATTGAATTTTTATGGCTGGTTTTTATGTCTGCAAGGGATTGTGGGCAGAACCATTCTGATTAGAACTCCCTGGAACTTCTCCATCTAATGTAATTTGTGAATGATGTGTGTGTGTTTGGGTATTTGCAATGAGGGTAGGCCGTTACCACTGAGGTGAACTGGGTAAGAGCAAAGACCAATACAGCAAATTCAGCAAAATTGCACCAAAAACATTTGCAGGATCATTGTCTCAGGAACAGCTGCTTCCATGAATCCTCCCCCAAATGCACATCTGAAACATTGAAAACATTTACGAAAGACAGAGTTGTCTTTGTTCCAATGGTTTCTGAAGTAGTACTGGGCAGACATTTTTTCATGCTTCTCTCTCCATTGCCCTGGACTGACTATAGACTGATTTGATTCCTGTTGTTTGCAAAGCAGATGATTCTGGGATACTATGAAATGGCTTCATAATACTGAGGCTCTTCGGAAAACGTTTGAAGGGGTTGAACTGGAAGAAAATGGCCACTGATCTCTCAGGAGTTGAGAAGTCAGATTTCATTTGTGGTTCTAGGCTGAGTTTTGGATCCCCAAATGACCCAATGCTAGTTAGAATAGAATTGAGCATCACATAATTACAAAATTCCAGAGTTAGGAGGGAGTCATCTAGTGCAATCCGTAACTGAGGAGGGTATTTGCTCTAAATCTAGCTGACAAGTAGGTTCCTCATCTCTTGGTAAAAAACCTTGAGGTCCTGTCATATGAAGGCCACCTGAAGGAGACATGGGTTGGGGGAACAAGGTTATGATAACTGTCTTCAAATATTCGAAAGTATCATTTTGAAGAAGGATTGAATTGGACTTATTCTACCGGCCCCAAAAGACAAAACTAGGAGTAATATGTAAAACTTTCAATGAGGCAGATTATGAGTTGGACTAGTTGGCATCTGAGATGACTTTCAAATCTGATAGAGTGAGATTTTGTGATTCTGTGAGCAGAAGTGAATATATTTTCACTCAGAACTTTTTCCTTTCCTAAAAAAAGATGTGAAAATTCCTCCTTTTATTCACTCACTCACTCCTTCCTTCCTTCCTTCATTCATTTATCTATTTATTTCTCCATCCATTCTTTGCATCTATTTTTCCATTCATTTATTTACTTGCTTGTTCATCAATTTATTTGTTTATTTATTTCTTGGTGAATGATAGAAGAGTATGAATATAAGAACATATTTTTTCCTATCTTTCCATAACTATCTCAAGACATGATTTCTACTCCCCAAGTCCCATCATCGGAATAGTTAACTTTTATAGAATTTTCTGGAAGGCAACATGCAACAGTGGAAAGGGTGCACTAGGACATACACCAAGAAATATAAGTTTTTGTATAAGTTTTGTTGCTGACTTTATTATGACTTTGGGCAAGTCATTAACCAAAATAAGAAAATGGAAGAAAAGCTTGGGTTCTGAAGCAGTAACAGCAGAATCCTGGGAATTTTACTTCTTTGTCAAGAAAAGGGAGTGAAAGAACACTGATAAACTGGAGAACATCCAGAGGAGGCTTTACACATTGGCAAGACAGCTTGAATCCATATTATCTGAAGACCTGGTGAAAGAACAGGGCATATTTAAAATTAAGAAAAGGAGATCATGAGGCAACACAATAGATGTCTTCAAGTATTTGAGGGGGTTATCATGTGGAAAAGAAGTTAGACATTTTTTTTTGCCCCAGAGGGAAGAACCATGGGCAATTAAATAATCAATCTAGCAACAAATATTTATTAAGCATTTATTACACACTAGTGATTGTACTAGGTGCTAAGAATGCAGAGGGATAAAAAGGCAGTCCCTGCTCAAGGAGCTTTTCTTTTAATATATACATAAATATATGGAGTGGTGGATGGACCTGGGATGGGGAAAACCTGAGTTCAAATCCTGCTTCAAACACTTAATGTATGACTCTGAACAAATTGTTTGATCTGTCTGCCTCAGTTTCTTTTTCTTTTTTTTTTTTTGACTTTTTAAAAAAAGCTTTATTTTTCTTCTTGTTTTGGTTTGGTGCTTTCTTCACATGATGAATATAAAATTGTGTTTTTATGACCGCACATATATAAATTGTATCAAATTACCTGTCAGCTGAGAGAAGAAGAGAGAAGGAAGGAGAGAAGTTGAGCATTAAAACATTTTTTTTAATATATTTTATTTGATCATTTCCAAGCATTATTCGTTAAAGACATAGATCATTTTCTTTTCCTTCCCCCCACCCCCCATAGCCGACGCGTAAGTCCACTGGGCATTAGATGTTTTCTTGATTTGAACCCATTGCTTTGTTGATAGTATTTGCATTAGAGTGTTCATTTAAAGTCTATCCTCTTTCATGTCCCCTCAACCTCTGTATTCAGGCAGTTGCTTTTTCTCGGTGTTTCCACTCCCATAGTTTATCCTTTGCTTATGAATGGTGTTTTTTTTTCTCCTGGATCCCTGAAAGTTGTTCAGGGACATTACACCGCCCCTAATGGAGAAGTCCATTACGTTCGATTATACCACAGTGTATTAGTCTCTGTGTACAATGTTCTCCTGGTTCTGCTCCTCTCGCTCTGCATCACTTCCTGGAGGTTGTTCCAGTATCCATGGAACTTCTCCACTTTATTATTCCTTTGAGCACAATAGTATTCCATCACCAACATATACCACAGTTTGTTCAGCCATTCCCCAATTGATGGGCATCCCCTCGTTTTCCAGTTTTGGGCCACCACAAAGAGCGCAGCTATGAATATTTTTGTACAAGTCTTTGTGTCCATTATCTCTTTGGGGTACAGACCCAGCAGTGCTATGGCTGGGTCAAAGGGTAGATATTCTTTTGTCGCCCTTTGGGCATAGTTCCAAATTGCCCTCCAGAATGGTTGGATCAGTTCACAACTCCACCAGCAATGAATTAATGTCCCTACTTTGCCACATCCCCTCCAGCATTCATTACTTTCCTTTGCTGTTATGTTAGCCAACCTGCTAGGTGTGAGGTGATACCTCAGAGTTGTTTTGATTTGCATCTCTCTGATTATAAGAGATGTAGAACACTTCTTCATGTGCTTGTTAATAGTTTTGATTTCTTTATCTGAGAACTGCCTATCCATTTCCCTTGCCCATTTATCAATTGGAGAATGGCTTGATTTTTTGTACAATTGATTTAGCTCATTATAAATATGAGTAATTAAACCTTTGTCAGAGGTTTCTATGAAGATTTTTTCCCAATTTGTTGTTTCCCTTCTGATTTTAGTTATATTGGTTTTGTTTGTACAAAAGCTTTTTAGTTTGATGTAGTCAAAATTATTTATTTTACATTTTGTGATTCTTTCTATATCTTGCTTGGTTTTAAAGCCTTTCCCCTCCCAAAGGTCTGACATGTATACTATTCTGTGTTTACCCAATTTACTTATGGTTTCCTTCTTTATGTTTAAGTCACTCACCCATTTTGAATTTATCTTGGTGTAGGGTGTGAGGTGTTGATCTATTCCTAGTCTCTCCCACACTGTCTTCCAATTTTCCCAGCAGTTTTTATCGAATAGTGGATTTTTGTCCCAAAAGCTGGGATCTTTGGGTTTATCGTATACTGTCTTGCTGAGGTCGTTTTCCCCCAGTCTATTCCACTGATCTTCCTTTCTGTTTCTTAGCCAGTACCAAATTGTTTTGATGACTGCTGCTTTGTAATATAGTTTGAGGTCTGGGACTGCAAGGCCCCCATCATATGTGTTTTTTTTCATTATTTCCCTGGATATCCTTGATCTTTTGTTCTTCCAAATGAACTTTGTTATGGTTTTTTCTAAATCAGTGAAGAAGTATTTTGGTAGTTCAATGGGTATGGCACTAAATAGATAAATAAGTTTGGGTAGGATGGTCATTTTTATTATATTGGCTCGTCCTATCCATGAGCAGTTAATGTTTTTCCAATTGTTCAAGTCTAGTTTTAGTTGTGTGGCGAGTGTTTTGTAGTTGTGTTCATATAGTTCCTGTGTTTGTCTTGGGAGATAGATTCCTAGGTATTTTATTTTGTCTAAGGTGATTTTGAATGGGATTTCTCTTTCTAGTTCTTGCTGCTGAGCTGTGTTGGAGATATATAGAAAAGCTGATGATTTATGTGGGTTTATTTTGTATCCTGCAACTTTGCTAAAGTTGTTGATTATTTCAATTAGCTTTTTGGTTGAATCTCTAGGATTCTTTAAGTAGACCATCATGTCATCCGCAAAGAGTGATAACTTGGTCTCCTCCTTGCCTATTCTGATGCCTTCAATTTCTTTATCTTCTCTAATTGCTACTGCTAGTGTTTCTAGTACAATGTCAAATAGTAGAGGTGATAATGGGCATCCTTGTTTCACTCCTGATCTTATTGGGAATGCATCTAGTTTATCCCCATTGCAGATGATATTAGCTGTTGGTTTTAGATATATACTGTTTATTATTTTTAGGAATGACCCTTGTATTCCTATGCTTTCTAGTGTTTTTAATAGGAATGGGTGTTGTATTTTATCAAAGGCTTTTTCTGCATCTATTGAGATAATCATGTGGTTCTTGCTAGTTTGCTTGTTGATGTGGTCAATTATGTGGATGGTTTTCCTAATGTTGAACCAGCCCTGCATCCCTGGTATGAATCCTACTTGATCATGGTGAATGATCCTTCTGATCACTTGCTGGAGTCTTTTTGCTAGTATCCTATTTAAGATTTTTGCATCTATATTCATTAGGGAGATTGGTCTATAGTTTTCTTTCTCTGTTTTTGACCTGCCTGGTTTTGGAATCAGTACCATGTTTGTGTCGTAAAAGGAGTTTGGTAGAACTCCCTCTTTGCTTATTATGTCAAATAGTTTGTATAGTATTGGGGTTAACTGTTCTCTGAATGTTTGATAGAATTCACAGGTGAATCCATCAGGCCCTGGGGATTTTTTCTTAGGAAGTTCTTTGATGGCTTGATGGATTTCAATTTCTGATATGGGATTATTTAAGAATTCTATTTCCTCTTCTGTTAGTCTAGGCAGTTTGTATTTTTGTATATATTCATCCATTTCTCCTAAATTGGTGTATTTATTGCCATATAATTGGGCAAAGTAATTTCTAATGATTGCCTTAATTTGCTCCTCATTGGAGGTGCTGTCCCCCTTTTCATCTTTAATGCTGTGAATTTGCTTTTCTTCCTTCCTTTTTTTAATTAGATTGACCAGTACTTTGTCTATTTTGTTTGGTTTTTCAAAGTACCAGCTTCTTGTCTTATTTATTAAATCAATAGTTCTATCACTTTCGATTTTATTAATTTCTCCCTTAATTTTTAGGATTTCTAATTTGGTTTTCTGCTGGGGGTTTTTAATTTGATCGCTTTCGAGTTTTTTCAATTGCATTTCCAATTGATTGATCTCTGCTCTCCCTTGTTTGTTAATATGAGCTTTCAGGGATATGAATTTGCCTCTGATTACCGCTTTGGCTGCATCCCAAAAGGTTTGAAAGGATGTTTCGCCATTGTCATTTTCCTTGATGAAATTATTAATTGTTTCTATGATTTCTTCTTTAGCTAAACAGTTTTGGAGTATCATATTGTTTAATTTCCAATTGGTTTTAGATTTGGTTTTCCATGTACCATTACTAATCATTATTTTTATTGCCTTGTGATCTGAGAAGGCTGCATTCATTATTTCTGCTTTTTTGCATTTGTGTGCTATGTTTCTGTGACCTAATGTATGGTCAATTTTTGTGAATGTGCCATGTGGTGCTGAGAAGAAGGTGTATTCCTTTTTATCCCTATTTATTTTTCTCCATATGTCTATTAATTCTAATTTTTCTAAGATTTCATTCACTTCTTTTACCTCTTTCTTATTTATTTTTTGATTTGATTTATCTAAATTTGATAATGGTTGGTTTAAGTCTCCCACTAGTATGGTTTTATTGTCTATTTCTTCCTTCAATTCTCCTAGTTTCTCCATTAGAAATTTGGGTGCTATATTATTTGGTGCATACATGTTGATTAATGATATTTCCTCATTGTCTAGAGTCCCTTTTAACAAAATATAATTACCTTCCCTATCCCTTTTGATCAGGTCTATTTTTGCATTGGCTTTATCAGATATCATGATTACCACTCCTGCCTTCTTTCTATCAGTTGAGGCCCAGAAGGTCTTACTCCATCCTTTAATTCTGACCTTGTGGGTGTCAACCCGCCTCATGTGTGTTTCTTGAAGACAACATATGGTAGGGTTTTGGATTCTAATCCATTCAGCTATTCGTCTACGTTTTATGGGTGAGTTCATCCCATTCACGTTCAAAGTTATGATTGTCATTTGTGGACTCCCTGGCATTTTGATTGCCTTCCCTAATTCTAACCTTTTCTTCTTCGGCTCTACCTTTTAGTCCAGTGATTTACTTTGAATCAGTCCCCCTTGTCCCCTCCCTTGATGTTTCCCTTTTTAGTCCCTCCCTTTTTGTTCCCTCCCCCTCCCCCCTCTCTTTCCCTCCCTTTTTTTTCTCCCTCTCCCCCTCCCCCCCTTGGTTTTCCCTTCTCCTTACCCTTGTTGGGTAAGATAGAATTCAAGATCCCAATGGATCTGGATGTTTTTCCCTCTCAGAGTTGATTTCCCTGAGATTGAGGTTTAAGTAACCCCCCCCCCTCTCTTCCTCTCCTTCTTATAGGAGTTTTCTTCCCCTCCCCTTCCCCTGTGAATCTTTGTGTGAGAACCATTATTCTATTTGGTCTTTCTTTACCCCCTATTTATACATTACATTTTCCCCACATATTAGTATACATAGGTTGATATAAATGTAGTCCTTATAGAAGAGAGTTTGAGTAAAAGAAGGTAACATTTTTCCCCTTTCCTTAATATTTACCTTTTCAGGTATTCCTTGCTCTTTGATTTTCGGTATCAAACTTTCCACAGAGCTCTGGTCTTTTCTTTGCAAAAAGTTGGAAGTCTTCTATTTTGTTGAATGCCCATACTTTCCCTTGGAAGTATATAGTCAGTTTTGCTGGGTAGCTGATTCTTGGTTGGAGACCCAGCTCTCTTGCCTTTCTGAAGATCATGTTCCATGCCTTAAGATCATTCAGCGTAGAACTTGCAAGGTCTTGTGTGACCCTGATTGGCATTCCTTTATATCTAAATTGTCTTTTTCTGGCTTCCTGTAGGATTTTTTCTTTTGTTTGATAGCTTTGGAATTTGGCAATTACATTCCTGGGAGTTGTCTTTTGGGGGTTTAGTGTAGAAGGTGTTCTGTGAGCTCTGTCAGTGGATGTATTGCCCCCTTGTTCTAGAATCTCTGGGCAATTTTCTTTGATTATATCTTGTATCACCATGTCCAGTTTGGTGTTTATTTCTGGCTTTTCTGGGAGTCCAATTATTCTTAAATTTTCTCTTCTCCCCCTGTTTTCCAGATCTATCACCTTGTCGGTGAGATATTTTATGTTCTCTTCTAATTTCTTGGTGTTTTGGCTTTGCTTTATTAGTTCTTGCTTTAAAGCCTGGTTTTCTTTTACAGTTTGGTCAAACTGGTTTTGTAGATGCGTGAATTTCTTTTGCATCATTTCCCACTTTTCCTCCCAGAGGGCTTCCATCTTTTTGGTCCTTTCTGATTCAAATTCTTCATGGGTTTGTGGAGAGTTTCTATTTCCTTTGGAAGATTTTGGAGAATTTTCTTGTATATCTTCTTCTATCTGCTCTGTATTTTGTATTTTGGCTCCATAGAATGTGTCCAGAGTCGCCCCTTTCTTCTTATTTTTCTTGGTATTTTGGGGCTTCTGTGCTTCTGTGGAGTTTGTCATCTCTGAACGTGGAGGATTGGCTTTTCTTGTCTTTGTCTGGTGTTGAGGCTTTAGTCCTGGGCAGATGTTGGTTCTATGAGCGTTCCCTGGGTTAAACTGAATATGCCTCACTGGAACTGTAATGGAAGGGTCGGACCACGAGGCCACACTCTCCCCCTGGCTCGATTTCCGGAAGTTGCCTTCAGAATCGCTGGCCGTGAGGCTGTTTCGTTGGCCTGCGGGGGGATGGGCTGCCGCTTCCCCAAGCTCCGAGAGCACAGACTTTCACTGAGACTTGGATAGCAGGATCCAGCCGGTGAGGCTGTCTTGCCCGCCCTGAGGGTTGCTGTTGTTTTGACCAGCTCTCTGCAGCGGAGGCCCCAGGCAGTAACTTTCACCCGGACTGGGACTTGGGTAGAAGACCCTGAGGGTTGTTGTTCCTCAGACCCTGCTCTCTGAGCCCGGCGCGGCTGCCGCTTCCGGGAGCCTTGGACTCTGCGCTCCTACCCCTGAGGTCCGAGGGATCTCGGGTTCTGGCTTTTAAGGGGAGCCGTACCTTTTGAACCGGGTCCAGGTCCAGGAGGAGGGTTCCCAGGGTCTGTGCTGTTGATCGTTTTGAATTTCGGCGCCTTAGGAGCTTCTAGTTTGAGATCGGTCGGGAAGGGTTTTCCGGAGATCTGAACTTCAGCTTTCTCTAAGCCGCCATCTTAACCGGAAGTCTCCTCAGTTTCTTTTTCTTTAAAATGAGGGTAATAATCACATGTACATTCCAGAACTGGTTTGAGAATCAAAATGAGGTAATTTCTCTAAAGCATTTTGCAAACATTAAAGGATTATGTGTTGTTATTAGTCACTTAGTCATGTCTGATTCGATATGAACGGACTCAGATCTGATTTAATATAACCTTATGGATTTTGCTCAAGGGATCTTCTTGGCAAAGCTACTGGAATGGTTTGCCATTTCCTTCTTTATTGTGTGCCCATTTTACAGATAAGGAACTGAGGCATACAGGGTTTAAGGGAATCAGCTAGGATCACATAGCCAATAAGTAGCTGAAGATCAGATTTGAACTTAGAGCCCAGGGCTCTATCACATTACATAAATGTCAGCTATTATAATCTCCAGCCTGACCTAAGAAACTTATTAATTGTAGCCCTAACTTGCAGTATCTCTTCTTTTAGTATTTTCCTCATAGCTGCTAAAATAATCTCCTTAGATCATGTCTTAATGTATCACTCCCCTGCTCAAGAATTACATTTGCACTCCTCCATCCGTCTCCTGCTTATCTTTGCAGGCACATTTCATGTTACTCACTCTCGTGGACTTTCCATCCTTGCAAGCTGACTGTGCCCTAAACATGGCACCCTATCATTCACCTCTGGACCTTCTACACGCTGCTCTGATGCTTGAGTACTCAGCTTCCTCTTGATGAGTTCACAGGTCTACCTCCTGCAGGAAACCTTCCCTGTTCCCCTTGCTCTTTGTGCTCTTCTTCGCCAATCCTCACATCCACGTGTATTCTATGCCTCTTCTCCCAGCCCCACCACTCTGAGAACAGAAACTCCTTGAGGGTAAATGTTGGCTTTAGTTTTATTTCCAGATCTTCAGCATTATTACATTTCTTGCATTCCAGAGTTTCTTTATGAATGCATTTGGATCCATTGTATCGCAACACTGTAATTATGACTGAGAATAAACAACCCCAAAACTTCCTTTTTTTTTTTAATCTGTAAATTGGACACTTGGAAATTCAAATCAGAAAGAGACAACAGCAAGAATTAGGGAGAAAAGGACCCTAAGAAGTTCTTACTCTAATAGTCTAAGATTTCTATGTTTCCATTCTCTCATTCATGTGAACATGCCTTACAATGAAGCAGATGGCAACCAAGCCACACCTTTCTAGCTGACTACAACTAGATGGAACAGTGGATATAATGTTAGGGCCAGAGTCAGAAAGGTATGAGTTCAAATCCAACCTTGTATACTCACTAGTTGTGCAACCCTGGACAAGTCACTTAACCTCTGCCTCAGTTTCCTCATCTGAAAAATAGGGATATTAATGGCATCTACCTTCCAGAATTGTGAGGATCAAACAAGCAAATGATTATTAAATGCTTAGCATGGCGTCTGTAATATAGTAGGCATCTTATAATGCCTATTTTATCATATCTCCATTCCATTACAACTAAAATTTTATATGATACTTTAAAATTCGCAAAGCACTTAACAACTATCCATTTTAACCATATCAACCCCGAGAGGTAAGTGTTAACATTTTTTTCTGTTTTAAAGCTGAGGATACTGAGGCAGGCAGAGGTTAAGGGACTTTCCCAAGGTCACATAGCTTGTCTGAGGCTGTATCTGGATTGTGTGAAGGAAAACATGTCCATCCCCATAGTATCCCAATGATGGATATTGTAGAATAACATCCTATGTAATGGCCTGGTGTCCCCTGGAGTCTCTGTGAGCTATGGAGGGAGGAGCTAGAGGTATTTAAAAATGTGATTATGGGAAAGAGAGACTCTCTTCACTTCTGCAGTTGAGCAATAGCAGTCCCACGGTTGCTGTGGTGGGTATAGAGCCTTTGGGAACTAAATGAAGAATCAATTCTATTTAGGCTAATTTTTCCTTAAAGGGAAAATCTCTCCCTCCCTCCCTCCCTCCCTTCCAACTCCCCTCCTTCTCTCCCCCCCTCTTTCTCTCTCTCTCTGTCTCTGTATCTCTGTCTCTCTCTGTCTCTGTCTGTCTGTCTGTCTCTCTCTCTCTCTCTCTGTCTCTGTCTCTGTCTCTGTCTCTCTCTGTCTCTTTCTCTCTGTCTGTCTCTTTCTCTCTCTCTTCTCTCTCTCTCTGTCTTTCTTCTCTCTGTCTCATTTTATTAATAAATGCTTATAACTGTGGCTAGACCCCTATTTATTCATAACAGAACTCAGATCTTCCTGACTCCAGGATCAGCGTTCTATTCACTGAAAGACCTAGCTGCCTACCATGACTCTTATCTGACCCCCCTTAAATCTCTCACAAATGGTATTCACTCAACTTTCTAGCAGCCTTCTTCTAGTGTCCTTGACAATGTGTAGAGACCAACAATGGAACACTGGAGTTGTTTATCATATATCTCTGACTCTTGCTAAATGTTAATCTATCTTTAAAATCAAATGAGAATAGAGTTAGATATATACATAAAATGCTTTTTAGGCTTTAAAGCATTCTATAAATGTCAGATATTATTATTATTATTATTATGAGTATGTCATGTAAATCACTAACACTTTGTACAAGCAAATGGGGATCTTGTACACAGTTCTCCTTCCCCACACTTCAGCTGAAAATTAATTTCCATTTCATCCAAGAATCTCTATTGAATCTCTCCTTCTATTTAGGGCATGGGTGGGGAGAGAAGAAAAGATGTATAAGAAAAAATGAAGTGAGAAGTTCTAAATGACTGTGGTTGGTACTGAGTAACTGTCTAAATATATTTAAATAATGAAGTCTTAATGGGCTTTGCTTATATGCATGTGAAGATAATAATGTTCTACAGAGTAAGAATGTGCCTTCTTCCCTAAGTAATACCCTTATTGATTCCCTTAGGTCAGTGATGGCGAACCTTTTAGAGACCAAGTACCCAAAATGTACCCTCATGACACATGTAAACCACCCCCTTACCCCAGCCAGGGGAGGGAGGAAACACTCCCACTGGGCTGCTGAGCAGAGGGATGGGTGAAGTGAAAAATGTCCTCAGGCATGGTGGAGAGGGGGAGAGGAGCAGTACCCTCCAGAACATGTGCTCTAGGTTCACTAACATGACTTTAAGTGGTGGAAATCCTGGAATCAGTAATTAACCTCTGGGAGATCTTGCAAAATTGAACAGAATTCTTTTTGTCTGCTCTTTGAAGACTAACCTAGTTAAATCAGAGAGAGGCTCATTATGCCTAAAGAAGTTGACCTCAGCTGCCCATCTACTATGTGAGGAAAGCATGTACCTATCAATTAAATCAGAGATACTTGAAGGGTAATGCTGGATATCATAATATGGGGAAGTCTGTGTGTATATATAGGAAAATAGCCAGGCACTTTCACAGCAAGGTTTATTGTTCTTAATAAGAGTGCATACATACACATATAGGCATACAAAGAGATGGTGATCTCATCAGTGTCAGGGACATGCATTGAGGACACTCCCTCCATTGATTCAGACTAGCAACTAATCTGCAGCTAATAGTTCCAGGGAACAGTCTGAGGAAAGCTACTTGACCAGGGTCATATTCTAGCCTGAACCTCTCTTCACTAAACTAGACAAACAGAGAGAGAGAGAGAGAGAGAGAGAGAGAGAGAGAGAGAGAGAGAGAGAGAGAGAGACAGAGACAGAGACAGAGACAGAGACAGAGAGAGACAGGGAGAGACAGGGAGAGACAGAGACACAGAGACACAGAGACACAGAGACACAGAGAGAGACAGAGACAGAGAGACAGAGACACAGAGAGACAGAGACACAGAGACAGAGACAGAGACACAGAGAGACAGAGACAGAGGGAGAGAGAGACAGGGAGAGGGAGGGGGAGAGACAGACAGACAGACAGACAGAGACAGACAGACAGAGACAGAGAGAGACAGACAGACAGAGACAGAGACAGAGAGACAGAGAGACAGAGAGACAGAGACAGAGAGACAGAGAAAGAAAGGGAGGGAGGGAGAGGGAGAGGGAGAAGGAAAGAGAGATATATGGATGGATGGAAAGATAGACAAATATGAGATAGCTCAAAAATTTTAGTGCAGTTTTTAAGCTTTAATAACTTTGGATTTATAAATGTCACAAACTTACAAAAACATTTGAAAACATAAATATTAACAAAATTAAGTAACAAATATAACATACACATAAATAATTAAAATAATATTCAACATTATTATTCTTTTGTGCTATACAATGATTTAATCAATTTTGAACTTCATAAAACTTTCAGGAGTTGCTGCTCAGTGAAAGGTTTGCATTTGTAATTCTAGCCTTAAGGCCATCTGAAGAGTGAGAGTTGCTTTAGATTTTTATAGTTGTAGACTTGAGTATATACATTTCCATATGTATACACATACACACCTATACATAAGTATATATAAACACATAAATAGGTAGGTGGGTACACCCTTAATAATAGCCAACATCCCTTACTGCTAACATGACTGGCTATTTCTAAATATTAGGTATAAATATTGATAAAGAAATTGGGGCTTAGAAGGAAAGCAGAAAATTGAGAAGAACATTTTTATAGATAGTCCCTCAGACAGAGGTCTCATATATAAAATAGAGAACTTCGTCAAATTTATGAGAATAAAAGTCATTTTCAAAAGATATGAACAGAAAATTTTCACATTTAGAAATAAAAGCCTAAAATGAAAAATGTTCTCAATCACAACTGATTAGAGAAATGCAAACTACTGAGGTATTGTCTCACAAACATCAAAGTGGCTAAAATTACAAATGTTGGGGGATATATGGGAAATGGGAACACTAATACACTGTTGGTGGAATTGTGAACTAATTCAATCATTTTGGAGAACAATTTAGAATACCAAGAGAGTTATAAAACTGTGTATACCTTTAGACCTAGGAATAATATTATTGGGTCCGTTTCCCAAGAAGATCAGAGAAAAAGGAAAAAAAAAACTTATGTGTTCCAAAATATTTATAGCAGCTCTCTTTGTGGTAGCAAAGATTTATTTGGAGATTGGGGGGATGTCCTTACACTGGGGAATGGCTAAGCAAATTGTGGCATGTAACTTTAATGGGATACTACTGTCCCATAAGAAATTATGAGCATGTGGGGGTAGCTGGGTGGCTCAGTGGATTGAGAGTCAGGTCTAGAGATGGGAGGTCCTGTGTTCAAATCTGGCCTCAGACACTTCCCAGCTGTGTGACCCTGGGCAAGTCACTTGACCCCCATTGCCTAGCCCTTACCACTCTTCTGCCTTGGAGACAATACACAGCATTGACTCCAAGATGGAAGGTAAGGGTTAAAAAAAAAAAAGAAATGATGAGAAGGTTAATTAAAAAAAGCTTAGAAAGAACTATATGGGGTAATAAACAATGAAATGAGAAGAACTAAAAGAATGTTATACACAGCAACAGAAGTAATACTGCAGGAATAGATTGTAAATGTGAAATCTGGATTGTGACCTGAAAGGTAAAAACATAAAAGACTTCATTTGTATCCTTGATGATACCTTCTGTGATATGGGGAGAGTCAGAAGGGGCTGGGACACTTGTGGATGAGATATATTATAAATATTAAGAAAAGTAAGGTAAATATATGAGATTGGTGATTTTGTTCGTGGGCAATTTTCTTTTTCTTTGAATCTGGAAATGCTTGTTTTATTTGGTTTTATAAAATTGGGGGGAAAGAACTCAACAGAAGGGAATGTTGAACTGAAGGTGACAAAACAAAGCCAAATGACAACAGGGTTAGGAATTGTGATATCAAATCTAGCATTCTTTTCCTTTCTCCCAGCTGCTGTCTAATATACCTGAAAGAGAAAGGTGGCAGGTCATATACAGAAATTGGAATGGCATGAAGTAGGCACAGATATTACCTGCTATTAAGTCTCTTTCCTGAGGGTGAACTAGAATATAGGGGGAAGGGAGAAGTCAGGGGTAGGAGGCAAAGGCAACCTTGAGAAATGGAGGCACCCAATAGCAATTAGGTTAGAATGTCAGACTAAACACAGATACTGGAGGAAGTGAGGAGGAAGGTGAGTATTCTATTCCTAAAGAAAATAGTTGGGTTGGGGTGGGGTGGGGTGGGATAAGAAGGAACAAACATATGCTCTTTGGTGTCTCATGTCTTTATCTCAGATTACCAAATTTAAGGGCTTTTGGAGAGAATAAGGGAAGGGTAGAAAGAGATTCCTAGTGTCAGGTAGGAAAACTGAAGGGGGCGGTCAATGGGTCTCTTAGTTTTTGGATGGACAAGAATGGATGTAATGGCATTGTCAGAGCTTTCCTAAGATTCCTTTACCAGGCTACATGTCTGACCAGTGTGTTAGATGGTGCTGTTTTAGGAGAGCCTAGCTAAATTAGAAAGAGATAAGGTTGGTGATATGCAGAATGATTCCCATCTTCATTGTTCAGAGTTGCTGGCAGCTCCCAAGCTCCTAAGCCTCCACCCAGGGAAAGTTGTCTTGAAATAGTTCTACATTAACATCCTAGGGATTGTGGATGAAGGACTCATAAATTCCTAGACCTAATGCTAGAAGGAACCTCAGAGGCCATCTGATCCACTTCCTTCATTTTACATACAGATCAGGAAATTGAAGACAAATTAAATATTTAAGTGACTTCTCCAAGATGATGTAGATAGGAATCTTTATCAGAAGCAGGATTCCAGAGTCCTATGAATCCCAAGCCAATGTTCCTTCCACTGTACCATACTGCCTTTTGGATCCTCCAATTATGGATGCCATGTAAGATATAAATTATTTTCCATCCCTATTTCCTGTAGTCTCAATTTATCCTCCCCAAACCAAATGGCTTCTCTAGAGGAGGAAAGTGAGGGGCATCTTATCTGAAGATGGGAAATTGAGTGGAATCAGATGGAAGGAATGCCGTTTTCTATTACTGGGTACCTTCTGACCACTGTCAGGGATTCTTTTTCAGAACCAGTTGGACTAGATGATCTCTAAGTTGCAGACATATTAGAGCCAGTTGACTTGTGAGATCTGATTGTTCAATTGTGAGAGCATTTAAATCTCAGAAATCTACAAACCAGGACTGGATTTTTTGTTTGGCTAATTGTCTTGACTTAAGATGATGAAGAAAATGGAGATCAAACATTAAAGTGCACGTGTGCATCCTTTTTCCTCCCTCAGTGTCAGTAAAACATCTCTTTGAATACTTCTGTGAAGGTTCTTTCCAGTTCATGAGCATGGACATTCAAACTGGTATTTGATTGGTATAAGGAGCTCCCAGGTGATGAAACTCACTCTGAATATAAGTGAGTATCTTCTCTTCAGTTTAGAGTCTTAGAGATTGGCCTAGAGACTACGTAACTTACATGATGGGCTCTCACAGCCAATATGTATCGGAAGAGTGATTTTAGCCCCTTTTTGCCTGGCTCCAAGCATGGCTCTCTAAGGACCTCACCATGCTGCCTTGTCACTCTATATGCAAGATACAATTTTATTTTGAATATCAGGAAACCCTTAGTAAAGGTGACATCTCTTTAAACAAAAATAGTTTCCCCAGGAATGCCGGGGAAACCCCATTACTTCAAACCTGAAAGTCTGAACAATGCTGCAGTGGTCCCTGAGGGTATGATCTAATTGCTATTATCCCTGGACAGGCCTGGTGAGTCACAGCCCTCTATTCTGAATCAGGGGAATTTAGCTCCAGTCTTGGGCAGAACTTGAACCTTCTTCAGTGGAATGACACCATGGTTTCCATGCTGATCAGGGGAGCGAAAATGAAGAGTTTTAAAATAAGACTTTCTTCCATGTAGATGCAGGACAAAAGAATTTTCCTCCATTTTAAATTGCTTTGAAGTTGACAAAGTGTCTTAATGTTAATTTCTAGCATTAGACTGGAAATCTGCCATAATCAATGGAACTCTAACAATGGCATGGAGTGTAGCATCCAAAGCCAAATCTCACATGTAAACTTTCATTTCCTTTATTATAAAAATGAAGAGCCGGGACTAGATAATCTCCAAGACACCTTACAGTTCAAATTCCTAGAGCTATGCATAGGAATGACTTATTGTAAAGGCTCCAGACAGAAGACAGAGCCAGTAGAGGGCACTCTTACTAATAACAATAAACCTTCCCATTAAAAGTGGTTATTGCTGAAGATAGTTTGGATAAAATAGGAAGACGTATATTTATAGAGTTATAAAAGTTTTAGCTACGTGACTTGATGGTCTTAGCTTTGGAATCTCTTTTCCTTCTTAATCATTGCTTCTTAAATCACTGAATTATAGTAGGATCATGGATTTGGAGTTGGAAGGGACCTTATAGGACACCTAAGTTACTTGCCCAAGGTCACAAAGAGAGTAAGTGACAAATCTGATTCAAAATTCGAGCCTCTGATTCTAAATCCAGAGGTTCAACCATTGGACCCCCCTCACCATGTCCAGTAACTTCTATATTATTTCTATACGTAAAATAAATAACTCTGGCCTTTGTTATTTATTTTGTTTCTCCATCCAATCCTTCTTTTTCTTTCTTCGTTCAGGAAGTCATATTTATTATTTATAAGAATAACTCACATTGATAACAAGGTATCCCAAAAGTTTTAGGTCAGCTTGGATCACTCTATTTAGGTTACAAAGAATTTCCTTACCTTGCCTCTGAGAAAAGTCACACAGATAGCATTTCCCCTGTTTTGCACCATTTTGCTTCACTGAGTCAAATCTAACTGAATGAGCTTCTTGCCATCAATACTGAATTACTTTAAAGAAAATATGACTTAAAAAAAAAAAAAACAACTTACCTTCTGTCTTGGAATCACTACTGTGTATTGGCTCCAAGGCAGAAGAGCAGTAAGGGCTAGGCAATGGGGGTCAAGTGACTTGCCCAGGGTCACACAGCTAGGAAGTATCTGAGGTCATATTTGAACCCTTACCTTCCATCTTGGAATCAATACTGTGTATTGGTTCCAATGGAATCAATACTGTGTATTGGTTTCAAAGCAGAAGAGAGGTAAGGGCTAGGCAATGGGGGTTAAGTGACTTGCCCAGGGTCACATAGCTGGGAAGTGTCTGAGACCAGATTTGAAGCCAGGACCTCCTATCTCTAGGCCTGGCTCTTGATCCACTGAGCCACCCAGCTGCTCCCCAAAATATAACTTTTAAAAAGTTTTTTTTTTTTTTCTGGTTCGATCCTGTGATTTAATTGGTATAGAGAACTCCTCAATCAATAAACTCTCTCTGCCAGTCAGCAACTTTTCTGGAACTTATAGTCAGAAATTTGCCTGAGGGTGGGAGAAACATGAAGGAACCTTTGCAAAAGTTGTGCAACCAATACCTACCAGAGGCAGACCTGAAGCCATGTCCTCCTTATTCAAGTCAATGGGTATTTATTAAATACTTACTGTATACTAGGCATTATGCTAAGTTCTGAAAGTACAAAAAAAGGGCAAAAACAGTCCCAGCCATGGCCTTCTACTTTATGTGACACTTTCTTTTAATTAAACTTAATTTCAGGAATAATAATAATAATTGTTGACATTTATGTAGTTTATTAAAGTTTACAAAGCACTTTATAAATATTATCATATGAACATTACAAAAGCCAAAGTGGGTGCTTTTATTATTCCCAGTAATATGAGTAAAAGGAAATTAACTTGCATTAATCACCAATCCATGAAAACTGTGACTATGAAAAAACTGAGAGGAATTAGAATTGGTAATCTTCTTTTCTGATGTGCTATTGTTTAGTTTGTTTGCTTGTTTTTAATGAGACTCATAATTCTTTTTTTAACTTAAAAAGTCAATTTATTTTTAACATTCTTTTCTTTTTTAAATTCTGAATTCCAAATTCTCTCCTTCTCTCCCATTTCCTTCCTCCCATTAAAAAGGCAAGCAAAATTATATGTAAAATCATAGAAAATATTTTCATATCAGCCATATTGGAAAAAAAAAGCAATAAATAAATAAATAAAATGAGAAAATTGTATTTCAGTTTTCCCTCAGAGATTATTGGTCCTCTCTCTGGAGGTGGAGAGCATTTTTTCATCATTAATTCTTTGGATTTATCTTGGATCATTGCATTGATCAGAGTAGCCAAGTCTTTGAATCAGTTCATATAGGTCTTGCCATACTATTCTGAAACCATTCTTCTCAGCATTTCTTATAGCATAATATCTCTCCATCATGATCATATATCAGTACTTATTCATCCATCTCTCAATTGATGCAATGAGCTGTCACCCAGTTTCCAATTCTTTGCCACCACAAAAAGGACTGTTATAAATATTTTCCTTTTTGGTATAGACCTAGTAGTGGCATTGCTGGTTCAAAGGATATGCATAGTTTTATGGCCCTTTGAGCAAAGTTCTAAATTATTTTCCAGAATGGTTGAACCAGTTCATTAGTCTACCAACAGTTCATTAATGTACCTATTTTCCTAAATTTATACTCTATATATACCTAAATTTATACTCTTACAACATGCTTTGACCATTTATCAATTGGGGACTTACTCTTACTTTTATAGATTTGACTCAATTCTCTAGATATTTCAGAAATGATGAGGCCTTTATCAGAGAGACTTACTGTACAACTTTTTGATATTCTTTCATTGTCTATAGTACCTTTTGGAAAAATGTAGTTTTCCTGATTATCTCTATTAGTTAGGTCTCCTTTTGGCCTTTTGTTTTGTCTGAGATCATGACTGCAATCCATGACTTTTTTTACTTCAACTGAAGCATAACTTATTCTGTACTAACCTTTTACTTTAACTTTGGGTGTGTGTTTCTGTTTTAAGTGTATCTCTTGTCAACAACATATTATTGTATTACCTTCCAATACATTTTCTTCTTCTCTTCTTTTTATCCTGTCCTTCCTCAAAAGCCAATTAATTTCTGAGCACTTCCTCCATTTTTCAGTCCTTCCTTTTATCACCCCCACCACCATCTTGGGATCTTCTCTATTTTATTTTTCGATAAGATAGATTTCTATAGACAACAGAGTGTGTATATGCACTATTTCCTCTTTGAACCAATTCTCTTCTATGTCTATCTCCCTCTTCTCCTAGTGCTTCTTTATTCCTCACCAATTCACTGTTTTTTAGATCATTCTAGCTCAATTGACTCATATCCATTTCCCTTTATTTATGTAAATTTTTAGCTGCTCTTATATTGATAAAGTTCTTAGAAGTTACATGTATCATCTTCCCATATAGGAATGGAAATAGTTTAACCTTTTTATCTAATCCTTTATGATTTTGTTTTTATGTTTATCTTTTTATGCTTCTTTTGAATGTTGTTTGAAAATCAATTTTTTTTAATTCAGCTCTGGTTTTTTGATCAGCATATTTGAAAGTCCTCTATTTCATTAAACACACATTTTTCCTCCTGAAGGATTATATTCAGTTTAGCTGGATATGTTATTCTTGACTCTAATCCTACTTCCTTTGCTTGCTGGAACATCATATTCCAATTCCTCTGTTCCTTTAACATGGAAGCTGTTAGATCTTAATGTGATCATAAGTGTGGCTCCATATCTGATTTTTTTTCTTTCTAGCTGCTTTTAGTATTTCCTTCTTGAATTCAGATTTGGCTATAACATTCTTGAGAGTTTTAATTTTGGGATCTCTTTCAACAGATGATTAGTAGATGCCTTCAATTTCTATTTTACTCTGCTTCTAGAATATCAGAGGAGATTTCCTTGATAATGTCTTGAAATATGATTTGTAGACTCTTTCTTTATGACTTTAGTAGTCCAAGGATTCTTAAATTATTTCTCACTTTTCTAATTCAGTTGTTTTTTACATTGAGATATTTCAAATCCTCTTCTATTTTTTCATACTTTTGACTTTGTTTTATTGTTTCTTGATATCTCATGGAGACATTAGTTTCTGCTTACCTAATTCTAATTTTTAATGAATTATGTCATTCTATAAGATTTTGTACCATTTTTTTCATTTCACCTATTTTTTTAAGGAGTTATTTTTTTCAGTTCTTTCCCTGATCTTTTATTAAGCTGTTGACTTTCTTTTCATAATCTTTTGGCATCACTCTCAAGATTTTTCCCAGTTTATGCTTGAGCACCCATCTCTTTCTTTAACTCTTCTAGGAATTCTTATTTGACTTGAATCCAATTAGAATTTTGCTTCAAGGCTTTGCTTATGGAGATTTCCATATTATTGTCTGCTGAGTTTGTTTTGATTGTCCCTATCTTACCATATTAGCTTATTATAGCTTATTATAGTAACTTTGCTGTTGTTTCTCATTTCCCTAGTCTATTTTTTTACTTTGAATTTTATGCTAATATTGGCCTCTGCCCACTTGGGAGTGGGGAGGAACCATCCCATAATTCAGGCTTTTTCATGCTACAGTCTTCAGAGGTAGTTCTGAGGGTTCTGCAAATTTTCAGTGCTTTTAAAATGGTGCAATCCTGGGATCCTGGTCACTGCTCTCCTGGGCTGTGTTCTGGTTTTTATCCAGGAAGGGTCCCTGTTCTCCACAAGGACTAACATTCTTCTTGTCCCTGGAACTGTGATCTAGTCCCTTGCTCTCCTAAAGCCACAAGTGCTACCACTCCTCTCTGCTTTGGAATTGTGACTAGGGCTCCTGTGCCCTTTTGACTGACCACAAGGACTCCTCTCAGCCCTGGAACCCTGACTCAGAAATGAGTATAGGCCATAGAGTTGACAATCAAGGCCAGCTGCCCCCAGTGTCAGCAAAGTGGTTCCTGTAGTTATATGACCCCCTTACTGTCTCTGGGTTGACAGCTCCTGAAGCTGCTGCTGTTGTGGTCACCACCACCATTGTTGCCCCTTGCATGCTCTCTGGACAAGCTTCCACCCCAGTGTCCCAGATCACTGATGCTAACCGCCCAAGTTTTCTTAGGCAAGAAAGATGCCTTACCCTGACCTTTTATAGGCTCTGATGCTCCAAAATTGAATTTGAGACATTATTTTAAAGTTGTTTGGAGGGGAATGTTGAAGGAATTCAGCTGGGCTGCTGCCTCTAACCTACCATCTTGCTTCCCCCTCACATCCACCTCCTGAGAGGCAATTCTAAACATTACATCATCACTGCCAGGAGTCAGGGAAGAGACAAAATAAAAATGCTCAGATCTATTGGTTTGGAGATCAGCTCCTCCAGTGAATTGTTTGGCTATCATCTGGACACTTTTATGATCTACTACAACCAGATTTCCTTCTGCCTTTTCATTAGCAGTACTTCCCCTCACCAGTAATACTAGTGTTTTCTATGGATGGCCACTCAAGAAATGCTGTAGGTGGGTAAGGAGTCCAACAGGAGTTTAAATGGAAATGGTAATGAACTCCACAAATCTCTCCTGACTCTATTCAGTAAATTATCTCTGGCTCAGAATAACCTTCAGGGCAGAGCTTTTTCCTCTAGTCAGAATTAATGAGGGCTGTAATAGCAAGAAAGGAGGTGAACTTGAGGCTGCTTTGTCTGCTTGGGGGGAGGGAGTGATAGGAAGTTGGGTGGAGAAGTAGGAGGCTTAGGTTCCTCCTGCATATCAGTTTCTTCAATCAGTGGGGACTAGAGTAGCTCTCCTTAGCCCAGAGGAGGCACCAAGGGTCTCTGTTTCTCTCCTCCAGCCACATGAATGTGCTTAGCCAAGGGGGTGTCTGCTTACAATTAAAGGAGCCTACAGTTTGTTAGAGGGCCTCTTGTTCCGCAGTATACTCCTAGCCAACTCCACTGGGCCTGTCAGCTAGCATCAAAGCAACAGAGACAACAAACATTGAATTGTCCTTCATGGAGAGGTGTATTTGTTTATATTTTGCTGGTCTGCTTCACCATAGCAAAAATCAGTGCTGACCAAAGAATGTATTTTACAGAATGGAGTAAAGTGACAGATGACCCATTCTGAATGTAGCCAAGACAAAATTCAAAGGGTGAAGTTATATACAAAATTGAGTGTGCGTATTAATCAAAAATTAAATAGCCCACAAGATTCTAATCAGACCTAAACAACTACTGAGTAAAATGTTCTAGTTCATGACAAAAACAAATAAATCTTTAAGGTTTAATAAAAGTTACTGGATAAGTAGAAAATAGCACATGAAAAGAAAGGGATTGTCAAATTACTTTTTTCTTTGTTTTGTTTATTTTTTTTAATAAGGGAAAGCTTACTGAGGAAGGGAAAAGGAATGCATATATTTGGAAATCAAGAGGATATAAAAAGCAATGTTAATGATATATTTATAATTATACAGACATATAAATATATTTACATATATGCTTATATATGCAAATATATGAAGAAAACAAGATTGAAGGAAGGAAGGAAGAAGAAGGAAAGGAAGAAAATAAGAAAGAAAGAAAGAAAGGAAGGAAGGAAGGAGGAAAGAAAGGAAGGAAGGGAGAAGGAAAGAAAGAAAGAAAGAAAGAAGGAAAGAAAGAAAGAAAGAAAGAAAGAAAGAAAGAAAGAAAGAAAGAAAGAAAGAAAGAAAGAAAGAAAGAAAGAAAGAAAGAAAGAAAGAAAGAAAGAAAGAAAGAAAGAAAGAAAGAAAGAAAGGAAGGAAGGAAGGAAGGAAGGAAGGAAGGAAGGAAGGAAGGAAGGAAGGAAGGAAGGAAGGAAGGAAGGAAGGAAGGAAGGAAGAAAGAAAGAGAGAAAGGAAGGAAGGAAGGAAGGAAGGAAGGAAGGAAGGAAGGAAGGAAGGAAGAAAAAAAAAGAAAAAAAGAAAGAAGAAAGAAAGCAAGCAAGAGCAAAATAGCCATACCAATTATTGTTTGGGGGCAGAAAAAGTTCCAAGTTATTCATTACAGATGTAAGGGAGGACTTAACTGTCTATGCCCCATCTGGTAACCATAGTCCTGTGCCCATAAAGGTAGAAAGCAGATGTGCACCATAGGAACATGAGGGAGATATGATATGCTACTGAGTCACAGGAACCTTAAACCCATTGAGAGATAGGGAGTATGTGTGGGGTGCAAAAGAGTCAGAAGACTCTTCTTTTGGAGTCCTGCCTTTAAGTTCATTCCCTCAGCTTCTTGAGTAATGAGCTACTTAGGTCCTTGTCAATAACAGAACACCAAAAAGAAAACAACAGTAGCAGTAACAGCAATAACAACAACAACAACAACAACAACAACAACAAAACAGTCTTTCTAGGAGTATGTCTGCACTACAGGATTTTCTAAAGGCTTTACCCCATGCCACAAAGATGATCCAAGTTCTTGACCCAGATTTCCTGAATCCTTCTAATGACCTGCTCTACTTGATTTTATAGGTTAGGTAGCTGCTGGGAATTGTATTTTCTACTCATCTTCATTTGTGAGAGTAATGGCTGTGGAGAAGAACAAGCCAAATTGTGTCTTTATTGGAATTCATGGACTCAAAATACCAAGAGTTGGAGCTGGTCTAGGAGAAGCTGGTGGCAGGAAACCAATAGTATTATCTACTGTTTTAATTAAATCTTTTCAGCCATGTCTGACTCTTTATGACTGCAATTGGTGTTTTCTTAGCATTGAAGTGATTTGTCATTTCCTTCTCCAGTTCATTTTACTGATGAGGAACTGAGGCAAATAGGGTTAAGGTAAGTGGCTTGCACAGGGTCACACAGCTAGTAAGTGTCTGAAGCCAGATTTGAACTCATGAAATGAATCTTCCTCATTCTAAGCCTATTGCATCATCTAGCTGCCTATGATTCTATATGCTAATTATTTTTTAATTCATTTTTTAAAAAAGCAACTGTATATAGTATCCAAGCATGCTTGTTTGTTTGCATATGGGGAGCCAATTCCATTATGCTATTGCCATATAACCAAGGATCACTTAAATAAGCAGATTTAAGGAGCAAGTCGTGTTTCTGATGCTGGGGGCTCAGAGTTATTCTGATCAGGAAAATCCACACTAACATTACCCTTTAGATTAATGAATGTGACCATACTAAGAGAAAAAGGGCTAGGAAGAAGACACTCTTAGAGAGCCACAAAAGTGCAGCACTTCCCTAGTCATCCCCTATAGCAGATTGGAGCAAAATAACTATCACCATGAGTGTGCCACTTTCCTAAATGCCCCACCCCTCATATTGTCTAACAACAGGATAATGATTAGTAATGCCACCTAGTATTTAAAGAGACATTTCTAACACTGGGATTTTAAGCATAATTTAAATTAAAAGCTCCTCTTCTCTCCCTTCCTATTAGATACAGTTTAGTTTCTCTTTTTTAATGAGACTTAAGCCAAGTTTTCCATCTTTGTTTGTCTTCAATACTCAAACTAATATTTAGCATGAATTTTCTTCTTCCTTCCTTTAGGAGATGATCTAACTTGCCATAATTAAAAATACATCAGAGATGTCCTGTGGTACCAGAATCCTACTCTAGAATAGTAGAAAGGGTATTGGATCCAAGATCTGGGTTGAAATCCCAACTTTGACACTTGTTATGGGTATGATCAACTGTAAATCTCTCAACTTCTCCAGGTATGGGTTTTTTTCATCAGTAGAATGAGGTGGCTTAACTACATGATGTTTAAGGTCCCTTCCAAATCAAAAGCATGATTGTTGGAGTGGACAATGAGAGGAAAATAGGTATGAAATCTTTAGTCATGGATCAGGGAGTTGTAAAAACAATAATTCAGTGGCAGGGACAGCAAGAGAGAAAAAAAGAAAAGTTAGGTAGGAAGAGAGAATCTTTCCAAGATAGGAACACCAAGTTCAGGGAAGGGGTTCATGGTAGACTAGACCATAAGATCCCTGAATACCATATAATCTCAAGGAAGGAGCCAGTCTAGAACCAAATGTTACAGAAACCAAATTCTTAATTAAGGGCAAGTTTAGCTTCCATAATCTTTACTTCCAGTCATCTAGGAAAGAGAGAAAGAAAGAGATAATTTTAAAAGCTGGAGTCTTAAGATCACTTTGGAAAGGTGAAGAGATGCAATTATAAGAGTTTTTCCCAAGGAGGGAAGTCTTAAGAGATTTTTAGAAAGTTGAGGAAAGAATCTTACTCTTCCAGAGAGTCAGAGAACAAAAGAGGTTCCCTATCAGTTCATGTACAAAGAAGAGAGGACTCAACTGGAAGGGCTATAGGAAGAGACCAGGGTTTCCCTTAGCCAGAGTTAATGATATAATGGTTAAGATATTTATGGTACTGGCAAACCAGATTCATTGGTGAGAGACTAAGACCTGAGGTCACATCTATCCTTGGCATAGGTATAGCTGTCTTTGGGGACTAATTAGCCAGTTCAATACAGGAAAATTTTAGAAACTACAAGGCTTCCCCCCTCCTCTCAGATTTGCAAAGAAGACAATGATCAATCAGTAGGAGCTATAGATAACTTTGAATCTTTCCTTTTTGATTAGTTATTGAAAATCTCCTCTATGTGTTCCTCTATTACTTACTAGTAGAACATGTTAGAGCCTCTTACAGAAGGGAACATGAATAGGTTTCAAGGAATGGGGGTAGGAGAAGGTCTATAGCTATGTTGGTGAACCTATTGCATGTGTGCCTGCACATGCCAGAGGCGGGGCTGCTCCATCCCCCCTCTCCACTGTGCCTAAGGATATTTCTCTCATCACCTGCTCCTCTGTCTAGTAGTCCAAAGGGAATGCTTCCTCTCTCCCCTGGGGTAAGGCAAGGGGCTTACATGAGCATGAGGATTGCAATTTGGGCACTCAGTTTAAAGGTTCACCATCACTGGTCTATAGCATCTCTCATAGGCTAATCTGGAATTCTAGCAAGAGAGGAGGCATGATGACAATTAAAAATCAGGCAAGGCCTCCAAGGAGCCAGGTCCCTGAGTTTTCTAGTTGGAAGAAAAGAGCAGCAACCAAGGAAAATCTTGGTGGTGACCAGATGTCTGTGGGTATACCCAAGCTACTGCTTCTGATAGGTTTTTGTTGTTGTTGTTTTAGTAAGAACCAAATCAAAGTCCAGAGTCCAACATGATAATAATTTCTCAATGCACAACTATCTTAACTTCTTAAGGAATTAATTTCCCAGAGCAGTAGCATATTTTGAATAGATAAGATCTAAGCATAATGGCATATTGCAGAATAAGACAGATCCAAGTTACTAGTCTGGTTTTAAAAAGTCAGAAAATCTTGGGTACAAATCCTAGGTCTCCAAATTTTGGACAATTCTTTTAGATGACTAATTTATAGAGATACTTCCTAATGTATAATTATGGACTAACCAATTAACACCTCAGTGCCCTAAAACAACTCTCTGAGGATATATGACAGAGAATTGAGTCATTGCTCTGCATTGGTGGACAGTGTTTCCATGCCAGGGAGTTCCATATTTCAGTGAAATCCCAGGTCTAGAACACAACTAAAGTATAGGTGATTTTAATCTACATTGTTGGAGGAAGGTTTCACTCTTGCATGGTTTTAGATCTCTGACATACCATGTATTTCAGATACAATACATTGGCATTTGAAGACAGTATTCACATAAATATCATCAAAAGAGTAAAGAACTAATACATGGGATTATTTAAGTATTCTATTTCTTCTTCTGTCAATCCAGGCAATTTATATTTTTGTAAATATTCATCCATATCACCCAGATTGCCATATTTATTGCTATGTAATTGGGCCAAATAGTTTTAATGATTTCCTTATTTTGAAGAATTAATATAACCTCAGTTTCTAGTCCAACACCATGAATAGGGGAGACACTCAATGAATTAAAATAAAAAGTATATTAACAATAAGAATAACTTTATGTTCTCATTGAATTTATGGCATTTTTGAAAATCTTCAGACCAAGTAATTCATCTCCATCACATGTCTTTAACCATAACCATCATGGTCAGTTTCACAATTGTTATCCTCATCCCCACTATCATGGCCAGCACCACTTCACTCATCTACATAGTCACTAATTAATAGTGGTCAAGTAAATCCTAAAGGCAGAACACTTTATTAAAGCATCAAACATCAGCAGAATTTTAGTTGGTAGCATATAGTTCCCTTTTAAATATCAATTTATTCATGTAATAAAAATGCTTGAGTGTTTTTTAATAGAAGGAGAAACTGGGATTCATAGAATTATAGCAGTCAAAGTGACCCAGAGGTCCAACCCTCCCATTTTGGGGTGAGAAAACTAAGGTCCAGAGATGGAAAGTGACTTGAACCAAGTTTTCTCAATTTTAGTTTAGTTTATCCCAGTGCCTAGCACAGAATAAACATTTAATAGATACTTGTGTCCTGCCTTTCTCGCATCTTCTAGGTTAGTATTCTTAGGACACTAATTTGGAAAGGTGAAGTGGTTGCTATGAAAAATGCATGCTAATGTAACCAAGTAGAGAAGGATGCTGTGTGACCTTATTACCTGCTTCAGTAATGGATTTCTCTTTAGAAAACACTATTTGAGAGGTAGGGAACGTCACTTGCTAGAAATTAAGAGAATTTATTTGTTTTAGTCACCCTGACAAGAGGTCATCCAGAGTTGATGTGAAGTTGACTAGCTGTCCAATGTGGCACATTCCATTTATGAATAACTCCAGTGGTGAGGAAGGTTTTACTTACATCAAGCCTAATTGTGCCTCTTTACAGCATTATCTGTTGTTTCTAATATGCAGAATCTCTAATGTTCCACATATTTTCAAGAAAATTAATGAACACTTTTCCATTCTGTCTTTCCAGATTACCTTTTCCTGGCAATAATATACAGCTCCTTACTGTCTCCAGCATTCTAGAAAGACCTCTATGTTAGAAGCCAAGCTAGTCAACAGGGCCCCACAATTGGAAAAGAGAAAATTCCCATGAATTCCTCCTACGTCAGCAAACACGCTGAACATGTATGCGAGTAGTTATCTTTTCTTATTTTAAAGGGGCATGGGGAGCTATTCCAATCTGATTAACCTTTCTAGAGTTAAATGGTCTAATTTATTGACAGTAAAGCCCAATTCACAGTTGCACTTAATATCCTTGGTGTATTATCTTTGAATCCCTTTACTAGCTATGCAGTAAAACTGTGACTACCCCTAAAAATGTTGTTAATATTCAGTCAAGAAGCTCACTTACTCTGAATGAAAAAGGGCTTCTCTGTTCTTTCTTCCCTTCCTATTTATTACTCCTTGCTTTGGAGATCACTACTATTTATTATTAGATGGAATCTTCCTAATTTGGAAGATGACAGATACTGATTTCTTTCTCTTAAGCCTTTCCCTCATGTCTTCTCTTTCTCCCTCTTCCTGGAATACTCAAAGGATAAGCCCAATACAATGGCAGAATAGCCTCCTTGAAGAAAATAATTTCTAATGGAATAAGCTAAAATAGGTCATATTACCCATCTAAAAGTAAACAAAACTCCAGAAGTACTGTCATTGTCATTGGTGGGTGCCATTTTCTTGATGACCCCTGCTAGAATCTTATAATTATAAGAGTTTCTAAAAGTCTTCTTCTTAAGTCAGATGCACCAAACTCTCTGCATTCATAAATCCTAAGCTTGTATAAGAAGGAATTTGATTTAGAGTTTATGTAAATTTCATCAGGAGAGAGCAATGAGACTGGAATTGCTTTATCTTTTCGTAAGTGCCCTTTGCAAAGAGTTACTTTCAAAGAAAATGATATCTCTTTTCTCATTCTCTAATGCCTTTGGGACATCGTGTTAAAATGAATATAGAGGTAGATTTGGAGTCAGAAAATCCAAGTTCTAATTCATCTGTCCCACTTAATACCTGTGTGACCTTGAATCAGTCATTTATATCCTCTGGCCTAATTTTCCTGTCCAAATTGTCCAAAAATAAGGGTGTCAGACAACCATAAGTGAACTCTAAGATCTCTCTTAGCTCTAAATCTGTAAACCTGAGACCATGATAATTCTTTCAGTGAAATAAAAACAAATCTCTGACTTAGTTTTGATTAAAAGAAGCCATGTAGTCCTTAGAAACATTTCATTGGACATTTTATTAAAAACATTTTCTCATTACATATACAGATATTGCCTTCCTAATGCAATTATGGTACTAATAGTGGAAATCTGTAGAGAGTCTTAAACTTTTCAAAATGCTTGACATAAATTATCTCATTTGAACCTCACAATGACTCTATGAAATAGGTATAATGTTCATTGTTATTATTCCCATTTTACAAATGAGGGAACTGAGACCTAGATGTACTCAGTGACTTACTTATTCAAGGTCATCTAGCTAATAAGTGTCATGGGTAGCATTTGAACCCAGGTCATTTGAATCCGAAGTCCAACACTGGGATCAGTTGCCCCCTTAAAGGGGAATTCACAAATCATAGATTTAGAACTTGAATGGTCACCAGAATTCATCCAGTCCAGAGCTTCTTAACCAATTTTTTTTCTCCATAAACAATTTCATTCAGACTCAGAATCAAGTTTAAGTATTTGATATTTTAACATATAAAATAAAATATACAGAATTATTGTAATAAATCAAATTATTATACTGAAGTATAATTACCATTTAAAAATGAGTTCATGGGTCCTTGTTTAAAAACTGTAATCTAGTATAATCCAACACTCTCCACACCTTCCAATTTTACATACAAGGAAACTGATGCCCAGGGAGATCAAGATACTTGCCCATGGAGTCACTTCCATTAAGAGTCAGAGTGGGGTTTTAGAGTTAGGTCTTCTGATTCCAGAGTCACTGCTCTTTTAATTGTATCAATATAAGAATCATTCTTTGTAGAACTTCTAACTTTGTATCCTTTTTAGTAGATTATTAAAAGAAAACTATTAGGCAGTAAAAAAAAAAATCATGAATCATGTGGAAGGATTTCCAGCTATTTTGGATGGAAGTGCTTGGAATGCTGACAACAATGGCATCCATTGACTCCACTCTTCAGGACTCCCAAGATTTCCTGGATAACTCGACGTCAATATTGAAGTTGGCTTGGCCTCACTTGGTATTTACCTCTGGGGGGAGAGTGTAGATGAATCTTGAAGGACTTCTCAAAAGAAGTCACTATCTGTGTATCATTTGACCTGTTGCCCAAAACTACGCAAAATTTCCAGGCCTTTCAAGTCCTTCTCTTTTCATTCTCAAGACCATGTTTCCCTTGATACTGATTCCCAGCTTCTTGCTCCACTTGCTGCATTGAATAGCTACTCCCCTGGCTGACAAATCTGCACAAATATATTTCAGGCTGTCAGAAAGATAGAGATTCTCTGGGGGTGAGATATAAGGTGAAAGACTGGGTCACTCACTGTCTCAGAAGCTTCTCTGTAGGGCTCTTCTTCCCGTTTCATTAACTATGCCCTGCTTCTCAGTCCCATTGTGGTCAAAGAGGATCTTCAGAGAAATGTTGATGGAGTTCTCCACTAAAAATAAGACTTACAACAACAGCATAAATCCGCCTAAAGGCAGGGGAGAAATTTAATAAATTTGAATCAGCCAGAATATACTTCCTGAGGATCAGGAATAGGGCTTGTGTGTAATTCAGGGGAACAAGAGACTTAACTCCAGCCAGAGGGATTTCTGGTAAATGTTTATTACAAAGGCAGACAGGAGTCAAAGTCCTCTAGTTTCAGTCATCTAGACTCTCCAACCCAAGCAAAAAGAAGACAGAATAACCTTTGGATTTGAACAGTCTAGGTACTGATGTTGTATTTTTTGAAAACAAGAATCATGAAATATATTCTAAAAAAGCATCCCTCTTCCTCTTTGATTTGAGAATTTATGTAAAAAATCTCACAAAAAAGTAAAAATTAAATCACAATTAGTTACACATTGAATGAATTGCTTTTACCAAAAAAAGTATCAATTCAGAATAGTGTAGTCAAAAGAATTAACTTTGGCATCATTGGGGAAAACTCCTGGATGCGCAGTCCCAGGACTTGGACTGCTTACTATCTATTTGATATAGGACAATCTCTCCTGTGCCCCAAATTTATAGTTCATTGATTCAAAGCTGGAAGAGATTCTAGAGGGAATTTATTTCAATTCCTTCCCTTTAAAGATGAGGCATCTGAGTCCCAGAAAGACTTGTCCAAAGCCACAGAGGCAATAACTGGAAGAGTTTTAATTTGCACTTAGCTCCTCTGATTCCAAATCCTATGTCCTTTCCATTGTGTGAGAGTCTCCACACTTCCTCCTCCTTAAAATGAATGGATCAGACGAGATGGCCTTTGAGGTGCTTTTTTAGCTCTAAATCTATAATTCCACCATCCTGTAGTCTGGGTTCAAATTCTTCTTTGCTATGCTTATGACCTTAGATAAAGCATCATATCTCTAGAAGTGTTCCTTCTTCCATTAAATGACAGTGTTGGATTATGTGACTGTTATCATTCCTTCCTCCTCTAACTATATGCCCCTATGACATAAAGAAAAAAAATCCTATAATATTGGGGATAAGGTACATATATACCTTTAAATTAATTATATCCTATTTTTAAGACTATTCCTTTAGTAAAATCTTATTAAAAGTTATACTTTTTGTTCTTATTCTTTGGGCTCATTTTAAATTATATTTATATTAATTATTTAATTATTTATTATTTAATTTAATTATATCCTATTTTAAGGCTACTCCTTTTGTAAAATCTCATTAAAAGTTACACTTTTTGTTCTTGTTCTTTCGGATCATTTTAATGCTAAAGTAAAAAGCTATAATTAAATTATTTCAGGAATACTTCAAACTTCCCCTCAGGCTTGGAATATACTTCTTCCCCAGTCTCACTTGTTATTTTCTAGCATCCTTCAAGATTCAGGATAGGTGCTGCCTCCTATAGGAAGCATATTTCTAGTTATGGTTGTTTTCTCTTTTCCAATGACCACATGAATTCTAATTTCTTTTCTCTTTTTAATTTTAAAAATCCCTGACCTTCATTTTGGAATCAATATGATTCTAATTCATTTTCAAGCCATTTACCTCTAGTAGAATGGAAGTTCCTTGAGAACTGGGACTGTTTCACTTTTGTCTTTGGATGTATCCTTAGTATCTAGCACAGGAACTTTTTTTTCCAAGGTCCACATTAATAAATTGATTTGACTTTGGATAGTATTTTACTGTTTTCAATGCCTTTCACACAGATGACTTCATCTGATTTTATTTTACTGGTCTACTGGTGTGCATGGGGTGTTCCAAGAGGATTAGCATCTCCGGTGGAAGGGCTTGCTGAGCCCTTTTCAGAGCATACACGGTTGATGTTCACCTTTCATCCAACTCTTACCTGTGGTTCCAAGAAGTTGTAGCATGTGCAAACACACTCCAGTACAACTGCCTCTCGCAGATGGGCTAAAAGAGATTGAGGGTAACCAATTGAGCTCAAAACTATTGGTGAATTAGGGAAATGTTTGTCCCAAGCATGTGAAGATTTCCCCCCATGGAATGGGTGGACGAGAACCATCCATTCCAAAGTCCATGAAGGCAGCAGTAGTTATGGAATGCTCATGGTTTGGCCAAACACTGAGGAAGTCAAGGTCATCCAGTGCATCCCAAGCCACCTCAAGTCCTTGGGATTTTTGTCTAGCCAATGGCCTTGGTTGATTCTGGAAAAAAAGAGTCAAACCATACAGATTTCATCCTGTATTGTCATTTATCCTCTTTGAAAATGGAGGACAAACTACAAAGAAATGACAAACCATCTTCCTCATGGTTCTGGCCACCAGAATTTAGAATTTTAATTCAATTTAATTTGATAAACACATTAAAAACACCTGATGTATGAGGAGACAGTATGCTAGGCACTGGGAAATCCAAAATAACAATATGGTCCATGCCTTCAAGGATTAATATTCCATTGAATGTCTACACTAAAATAGATACATATAATTTGAGGTAAAATGCAGTGGGAGCAAAAGAGAGTTGTGAACACAACACTTTTTTAAAAATTTAAGGAAAGAGATTTTATGAATGCAACCTCTATGAGGACAGGTATTATTTCATTTTAATCTTTGTGTCACCAGTATCTAACGCAGTGCTTAGTAGAGAGTGGGTGCTTAATAAATGTTTGTTAACTGATGGAGGGGTGGCAACTGGGTAGAACAGGAGAAGAATTAACAGAAAGAAAGGTTAAAAGTGTTTTGCTCTAATTCCTCTCATTCTAAGTATGAGGAAACTCAGATAAAGAAAAGTACAATGACTAACTCAGAGCCACATGGGAACGTAGCAGAGCTAAGTTGGGAAACCTTGATATTGGGGCCACCTTTGTCTCTAAGATATATTTACTATAGTCTGGGATTGAGAAGAGGCCCTAGGATAAGCCAATCACCAGGAAGCATCCAAGGACACTCTGAACTGTATGGTACTCTTGCCTGAGTAGACTACTTAACAAAATAAAAAGACCTATATAAAATTATTAAAAGTGAAATAAGTAGAACCAAGGGAGCATCATATTCAATGATAGAAGTAATGTTTGAAGAATAATTTATAAATGTCTCCCTCCAAAGAACTGATAAATAAAAAGGCAAAAGACTTTATATATAGGGAGATAGAGATATAGTCAAATGTCTTCTCCAATGTGGGGAGGGGAGGGACAGAAGAAGATACCTGGGAATTTAAACATAACCAACAAATAAATAAATTAATAAATTCTCAAAAAACAAAACAAAACAGTACAAATCTCCGATCTTGGGTTCCTTGGCTGACTTGAGCGGATGCCCATTGTGTTATACAATGACTGATGCCAGAGGAATCTAGTCTGCAGGAAAGGAACCACTCATATGCTGGTGGAGCTGCTGTTGTTGACTTCTCATCTAGCTTCTCTTCCAGACAGGATCCTGGTCATACCCTATGAGTTGGAGCTCGGTGTAGACTCCTTCTTTCTTTAGCTTGTGGCAGTGGAAAAGGAAGGCATGACTCAGGCTAAATCAGGGAGATTCTAAATCAATATATAGAAAAACATCCGAATAGTCAAGATATCCATAAATGCTAACAGGATTCCTCGGATGTTTGGGAATTCATCATCAATGGGAATTTTAAGAGGAACCTGAATGACCTTTTGTTGGACTACAGAGGACCCTAGACTTAGAACGAACTTTCGATCCACCTAGCTTCAAGTACAGGCTGGACTAGATATAATCACAGAGGTCTGTTTTAGTTCTAAAGGCCTGTGAAACTTCCAGAGCAAAATTATACTGGCAGTGGACCTGTGCCAACAGGGTTTAACTTAGGCATTTAAGCATCGTATAGTATGGAGAGGCAATGAGGCACAAAAGATGGACACCTGGCTTCAGAGCCAGAAAGTGCTAGGTTCATGTCCTGTCTTCTGTCATATGCTTTCCCTTCAGTCATTTAACCTCTCCTTGTCTTTAGGCAACTTTCTAAGACTTAAGTTGTAGAACATTTTGTTCTGTATTAATGAAGTGAATTTTCTCACAGGGAATTTCTTATACCAATGTGTCAAATAATTTTTTCCATATGAAATATTATACCTAATGTGAAAATATAAAAATATATGATTTTAATATAATAATATATCTTAAAATTGGCTTTTCCTATTCCTACCACTTTGCTGAAACTGTTCTTTACAGTCTCTAAATCATCATGAGAGAGTATAGTATAGCAAATAAAATGCTGTATATAGTCAGGAAGACCTAGATTTGAATTCCACTCTAGACATGTTAGAGCTATGTGATCAACGGTAAGTCGGTTTACATTTCTGTGTCCAGTTTCTTCAACTGGGAAATGGATATAATAATAACTATACTACTCGTCTAACTTAGTATATTTGTAAATACTTTTACTTGTTTTTTTTCAAAGAGGAAGATTGAGAGGGAAGGAGAGAATTTGGATCTTAACATTTTAAAAGATAAATATTAAATTTTTACATAGAATACATAGAATTTTTACATAAAATTTTTATGTAAAATTTATTTAATGAAAAAAGTAACAAATATATTTGAAGAAAGAAAAGGTTGAAACTATATGATGCTGGCTGGCTTAGTGCTAAATCCTGGGCAGCAAGAATAAATTAATGAATGAAAACATTTTATGATATAAGACAAATAAGCAGTTTTAGCCTAGAGGCAAATTGGTCCAAATTCACACATAAGTTTTCTCTCCAAAGTTTGAGAACTTAAGAATATACAGTTTATTAATAAAACCATAACACCTTGTCAGATCACCAGACCAGAATACTTTCTGATTGATTGGCCAGATTAGTGTCTGACCTGTTAAAATCCTTGTTCACTAAAATAGCCTCTGCTGTTTTCCCTATTTGTACTCCCTTGGTTTACAGAGACAGGCGCACACTCCAATATAACAATTAAGACAGCATTTTTAATTTAGATAAAGCCAATTTTTTTAAAGATACAGTCATGTAGAAAATCAAATGAATTGGAAAGGACATTTAGGAGGAAACAATACCAGTCAGCCAGAAATAAAGAAGAGGAAAAATGGAGAGTAAAGAAATTGGACTCAGCTTAACAGTGTCTTTGTGAAGGGACAATTTAACCATTTTTAGAGAGATTTTTTTTCCTATGCAGAGTAGTAAGCAAAGAAAGGCTCTACTTTTCAATGCTTATAGCTAATTTTCAAGCAGATCTTTCATGGCTACCACCACTTTTTCTCTACTCATGCCTCTTCATCCCTCAAGTAGACAATTTCAAAAAGTTCCTGGGTGAGCATCACCCTACCCAGTTCAGTCTAAACCGCTATCTAGATCCTGATTCTTCTTGGGCAGAGTAGATTATGCTTTATCTTTGAGGTAGAAAGCTACATTTCCAAGAAACCCATCTTGCTAAGATCCTAAAGACTCTCTTTTTGTACAGATTTGTCTCCCAAAAGTCCATGGCATTCATGTTAATAGAGGAAGTGTGTGTCCACCGTTTGGACATAATAGTCTCTCATTTGGGAAATTCTGGTGGCAGTCAGAAATTCTTGAGAACAGATGCTCTTCTGAAGAAACAAGGGCAGGGATAGCATCACAAGGATTTCAGTTTGTTTGCTGCATGAAGCATGCAGATTTTGGGTGGAATTGTTCATGTTTGGACCCTGAAGGACATCTAGTTTCTCTAAATTTCTGTCAGACCTCCACCTGTCTTTCTTGTCTGCACCATGGATCTCCTGAATGTCTCATTATCAGACTCTTCTTCCCCTGTCTAGACCCAATCCCTTTTGCTTTGAGTCCCAAGTAACTTATTACCTGTTCTCTTGTATTCTCTTTGGCTGAACTTCCTGATCCAACTCTTCCTTTTGGCTTTTCATCAATCAGCAAGATATTGATAATTAATTCTTAATTAAACAATCATCTATCAAATAACCACCATGTACTTAGTCTTGAAAATACAAAGAAATTCAAAAAAAGAATCCTGCTCTCAAGGAGTTCACATTCTATTTTTTTTAAAGATATAATGCTTCTTTATTTTTTCCATTTGAATAAGTTTATTTAGTCAATTTAGAACATTATTCCTTGGTTACAATAATCACATTATTTCCCCCCTTCCCCTCCACCCACTCTTCCCGCAGCCAACATGCAATTTCATTGGGTATTACTTGTCTCCTTGATCAGAACCTATTTCCATGTTATTGTTTACACTAGGATGTTCATTTAGTCTACATCCCCAACAATATGCCTTCAACTTATGTATTCAAGCAGTTGTTTTTCTTTGGTATTTTTACTCCCACAGTGTTTCCTCTGGATTTGGATAGTGGTTTTTCTTGTAGGTTCCTCTGTGTTGTTCAGGTTCATTGCATTGCCACTAATGGAGAAGTCCATCACCTTCGATTGTACCACAATGTATCAGTCTCTGTGTACAATGTTCTCTTGGTTCTGCTCCTTTCACTCTGCATCACTTCCTGGAGGTTGTTCCAGTCTCCATGGAATTCCTCCACTTTATTATTCCTTTGAGCACAATAGTATTCCATCACCGACATATACCACAATTTGTTCAACCATTCCCCAATTGAAGGGCATCCCCTCATTTTCCAATTTTTGGCCACCACAAAGAGTGCAGCTATGAATATTCTTGTACAAGTCTTTTTCCTTATTACCTCTTTAGGGTACAAACCCAGCAGTGCTATGGCTGGATCAAAGGGTAGACAGTCTTTTATCACCCTTTGGGCATAGTTCCAAATTGCCCTCCAGAATAGGAGTTCACATTCAAATAAGAAAGATAACATATAGATAACTAGACACATTTATGATATGTACAGAGTAGATGGCAAATAATCTCAGAGGGTGATACCTTAATAAACTGAGATATATTTCCCTACAAATTGTTCTCACCCTGATAGCTGGTCATGCTAGTCTCAAGTTTTGCCAGGTCTATTACATAGACCTTAGTTGATCTTGTTCCTGGCTAGACTGGAAACTCCTTACCCTTAACTAGAACCAAAGAAAACCTATAGTATCTACCCTGATGACCACCAGGTCTTGATTAAGATCTCACATGAAGAAAGTAACTTTCCTGTATTTCTAACATATGTCCTTTGGTTCCAAATCCATTATCTTTCCATATTGTTTTTCTCCTTTGTAACTGAATTGAATTTACTGTCTCCACCTCTTCCTTCCAGAACACCTCCAAATAAAAGTTAAGGTACAATATGGTCTTTATCTTTAGCACTTGTGAGTATTATTATCATTATTATCAATTTATGTTGGTCTTAGGCTGCTGTTAAGAATATTTGGTATTGGGGAAGATGGGGAATGATGAAGAATATAATCCAAATTTGATAAGGCTCAGGATTTTGCAATCTCTGAATGTCATACAAAACTTTTCTACACTTGAAATGTCAAATTAAATGTTGAAAATAATCTAGAATATTTGGACAAAAAAAAATTCTGCCAGCTAGTCAGGAAAATAAGGGTCTATATAGAAGGGTACACAGAGAGGGAGAACTCTGAATCATCTAAGTTGGCTGTCTGTCCTCATTGGATAAAAACCAATGGATAAATTTTCTTAATTCTTTATTTGATTCAAACAGATACAGCCTCATTATCTTGGCTAATATTAGGAGTTGGAATAGAGAGAAAAGTTTTAATGACACCTCCTCTCTCTATCCCCCACCTTTCTTTCTCTCTCCTCAAAGGGAGAGAGGTCATCAACTTTTTCTATTGGTAAGTGTTTTTAGAATTCTTTGAAAGAGGTAAGGAGAACAATTTGAAATCAGAATTTTTTTAAACTGTGTGACCCAAGGTAGGGCTTAGTTGAAGCATTGGGATTCCAAAATGAATTTCTTCGCTTCTTACTCCAAGTTTCTCCTTTTATCTGCTGTTAAATCATGATAAAGAATCACTGTATGATTAATAAGTATCCCCTTGCTTGAGTATTGTGGGGTCAACAGGGTGTACCCCCATTAACTTCTGAAGCACTGAAATTCCAAAGAATTTATCAAGGTACCTAAAATTCCTAGAGGCTAAATAAGGTAGACTTGGGGGGAAAATGGAAAGAAATTCTGCTAACTCTTTTTTTACTGAATAAGGTGTTGGGAGGTGCCCAAAGGGAATAGGGGGATTTTGCTTCTACAAATCCAGCTCAGTAAGATGGCATTTATGAAATTGCCAACATTGGGCTGGAACCAAAGAAATAATTGATTTAATACTGTTGATTGTCATTTCCATTTGGTAGTCAGCACATTTAGGAAATAAAATTTTAACCTGGTATATTAAAGGAATATAGGCTTATAGCTGGATGCAGGAGTCCTGGAGTTAGAAAGAACTGAATTCAAATCCAATCTCAAATGTTTTCCTAGTTGTATGACCCTGTAGAAGTCACTTAAACCCTGTTTGTCTTAGGTCTCCCAATCTGTAACTGGGGATAATGATAGTACCAACCCAGCTACAAAGGTTATTGTAAGAATCAATTGAAATAATTGTAAAATGCTTACCACAGTTCCTGGAATATAGAAATCTCTATCTAAATCTTAGCTACTATTACTAGAGCATCTCAAATGCTCTAGAGTACCCTTTGACTATACAAATAAGAGATCAAAGTCTTTTCTTTATCTATCTTTTTGTTTGTTAGTACACAGAAGTAGAGATAAGTTAAAGATTGGGGCTAATGATAAGGCAAACTAGCAACATGATGACAGGCAGTCATTAGGCTTTGGTTCAGAAATCTTCCCCTCAACTGAGTGTGGATGAGGGGGCTGGGGGGAAGCTAGTCTATTACATTGAACCATAAGCAACAATTTAAATGAAAATTGAGTAGAACAGAGCACTTGACACTGGATATGCCAAGCTCAAATACAAATAGGAAGGGGACCAGCACTCCATACATACAGATCCATGCAGCTGGCCCTGAAACAACAGTTTTAAGATGTGTATTTTCTCTATTTTATTGTGTTTTTATTTATTGTACTAAATATTTCCCCAATACACGTGAATCTGGTTCAGGCTGTACTTGGGTGTATTCCAGGCAGCATGGGACCAGCCTGCCATGTGTTAGATGCTTCTGGAATAGGGGGAGTCCCTAATATGGCCTGTAGGGACCTTAGATATGATCTTTTCCAGCCCTCTCATCTGACAGATGAGAAATACTAAGGTTGACAGAGGAGAAGGAGCCTACTTGTAGGCAGGCCTCCCTTTCCACTATAGAAGGGTTGCTACCTGTGAAATTAGGACTGGGGTTTACAGTGAGATAGAATTTTAAGGTTTGTAATTCACTTTACATTCATTATCTCATTAGTTCCTCATAATAACCCTAGGAGGTAGGTGTTATTATCATCCCTAATTTACATATTGTGAAACTGAATCATAGATAAGTTACATAACTGTAACTTAGGTAGGATAACAGAGCTAGTAAATGTCAGAAGAAGATTCAAACTCAGGGCTTTGTGACAGTCTGTACTCTACTACATTAATTTGCTTCTTAGTCAGTTATCAGATAGTTATTAAGCTCTAACTGTTGGCAAATGCTGTTTGGTCAATTCATTCTGATGTGCCAAAGACCACCCCAATGAGCATTTTTTCCCTTGCCTGTGAACATTCCGTTCATAGAAATGAGATCCCTCTCCATGGCACCAAGTGAATTGGGGACCAGACAATTAAAGGGGAGAAAAAACCTTACTTTCTCCTATGGATGAGAGAAATACAATGTTCCACTCGCCTTTTGCAGGCCCCCTCTTGTGAGCTGTGAACTCTCCTAAGATCCCTTTCCTTATGAACTGACAACAGGTTTATATGCTCGATAGGCAGTAAAGTGCACTTGATGGGGCCCTGGAATGGGGCCAACATTGGCAAGAACTAAGAAAAGAGGAAGCATCAGCATCATTAAAAAGGGGTTTGGATACAGGCATGAGAACCAGGCACAGCATCCCTACAGACACACATGGAACTAATCTTCAACCTTCGGATTAAATATTAAAAGTAATGACTTGGGGATGGTGGAGGCTTGGGATGGAAAGCAGCCTTTTTGTATTTGAAGTCACCAAGCAAAAGATTTTATCTTTGAACCCTAAAGTTATGCTAAGCATGTTTTCCCCTCCTTTTGACATATTGTGTATAGAACTAATTCTCGTCTCTTTGCTTCACAAAACTGAACAGATGTCGCTTGTAACCATGAATGCTAAAGCTGGAAACTGACTTCTAAATTACTTTGTCCCATCTCCCCATTTTATAATGGAGAAACTGAGGCTTAGAGAAGAAAAATGACAATGTCTCAAATTACTGAGGAACAAATAGGTGGATAGGTTCCACGGGCTTGGAGATAGGAGGTTCTGGGTTCAAATGTGGCCTCACACACTTCCTAGCTGTGTGACCCTGGGATAATCATTTAATCTCCATTCTCTAACAGTTATTGTTCTGCTTTAGAACCAAGACATAATATTAATTCTAAGATAGAAGATAAGGATTTTTTAAAAAGGGATTACAACATAATGATGATATTGGAAAAAAATGAGTTTGAGGACAAATTAACAAAAGTATTTCTTGTAATAACAAAAACTGGAAACAACTTATTTTTCCAATGATAAGGAGAGCTAAAAAATTGTGATTTATGAACACAAATGGAATATAATTGGACAGTAATAAATATGCATTAATCCATATGACTACATTAGAATGTGTTTATATGTATTTAATAAATGCTGAAATTTATATAATACATAGATATATAATTAATATATGATATAAATATTATATATATAATACCAGAATCCCACAACAAGCTCCTGCTTTTTGGGCAACAGAGATGATCCAATAATTCTTTCCTAAATAAGTGATGAAAATAATTGACTCTACACTGGAAAAGGGGATAAAGAATGGAGTTTGGACTTGAGATTTCATTAGTATATGGAACTTCTGGATAACCTCACTCTATGATGCAGATAATCGAGAATCACCTTCTCTACAATTTATAATCTTAGAGAGTTGACTAGAACACATTAAAGGATGTTCCCAGGACCACATAGCCAATATATGCTGGAAGTGGTCCTTTAACTCGGGTTTTCCTGACTCAAGACCAACCCTCTATCCATCATTCCATGCTGCCTCTTCTGATTCTAGACAGAATACATAGATCTCTCATTCCAGGGATTGGTTGTCTCAAGTTCAAAGAGCAGTGTTCTATAGGTCCTCATGGCCTTAACCTGTGATTGTACTGCCAATTTAGTACTGAAACCCTGAGTTGCCTGGGTAAACTGAGAAGATCAGATAAATAGAACTCTTTGACAGGTTCTTATAGTCATTGCCCTGAGGCAAAGGGGAAGGCAAGGTAAATCAAGTCAATAAACATATATTGAGCCCACTGTGTGCTAAGCACTGCTAAATATTAGGGATATAACATATATATGCATGTGTGTATATACATGTATGCATGTATTATCCATATAATATACAAATATATCCCAAACCCATGTGCTCCAGCCCCATATTTGCCTCTCTTTATCTTGGAGGCATATACAAATAAATATATACACTAATGTGCACACATATATTATATACACATACCTACATGGATTATTTGCAGATAAACCTTTTTCTATAAACATATAACAATATCTAGATTGCTGTATCTCTTTGTCTATCATTTCTTTCTCTGTCTCTCCAACTATCTATCTATCTATCTATCTATCTATCTATCTATCTATCTATCTATATCTATCTATCCATCCATCCATCCATCCATCCATCCATCCATCCATCTATCCATCTATCCATCTATCTATCTATCTATCTATCTATCTATCTATCTATCTATCTATCTGCCTGTCTATCTGCCTGTCTGTCTATCTATCTGTTTGTTAGAGAACAATAGCCTTTTGGAGATGATCTTGTGATAATAGAATTCTAGGTTGTTTGGCTATAGGTGATGAGTCTCTGCTTATACCTCATAAGTGGGAATATAATGTCTCTTTTGTGATATTCTCAAATCCTGGGCAGTGTGAATCAACACTTATTCATACTGAAAATATAAAGAGCAAAGGGCTTCTTAGATTGGTCCTTTCCCCACAATAGCCAATTGCCATATTGGACAGACAATCTGGTTTAATGATTCAAAGAAAATTTCCCATCTTCTAGAGCCTCCCTGACACACTAAGACTCTAAATGAGGGAGAAGGATTTTAGCAATTAGCACACAGTTTGGCAGCTTCATAAATGGTCAGTCTCCAAGAAATGGTCACTGTTTTCTATAGATCGTTTGGAACTATATAGAATGGACATTAAAAAGATGAAGAATATCTAAAAGAAAGCAAAAAGGGTGATGAGGAGTGTTGAGTCCATTCTATAAGAGGGTGGTTTAAAGGAAATTTTTATTCTGTGAGAGAGGAGACTCAAGAAGGACATGGTATCAGAGTCTTGAAATATTTAAAGGAGTATTTCATGAAGAAGAAAGTAGATGTGATCCACTGGGATGCAGAGAGATAAATCAGGAATGATGGGTGGAAGTTAACAAAGAAACACTTTTTGACATGATATAAAGAATAATTTATTCATAATTAGAGCTGCCCAAAGGTAGACTGAGTTACCTGAGAAGATTGTCAACTCTCTGCAGTCTTCTAGCAAAATCTGGATGATACTGGGATTTTAGAATTATAGTGAGAAGAAACTTTAAAGATCATCAAATCAAACCCCGTTATTTTATAGGTGATTTAAAAAAGGCACAGGGAGGTCAAAAGACTAATTCTGTGTCACACAGTTACTAGATGAATGCAAATTTTTCTGACTCTAAATTCAGTGCCTTATCCACTATATTACTTATTGAGAATATTATGCAAAGAGCTGTTTTTTAATCTTGACTTGTAGAGATTCTTAGTTATATAACATGAAAATTTTATATTATAACTATATTTCACTGGAATTGGTTTCCTTTATAATCCTATGTATTTCATTTTATACATTTAAGAGCCTGACTTTGAGAAGAGGTTAATAAGTTTCAAGACTGTCAAAGAGGTTCATGACAAAAGAACGTTTCAGAAACCCTAAACAACATGATAGTGAGGTCTCTTCTGACTTTGAAATTCTGTGAATCTATTCCCCAGTAGGGGGCAAGAGGACAATTCAAAGCCCTCCTAGCCAAATGTGTAACTTCTTGCCACTTCTTTGCCATTAAACAGGCACAGAACGGGGTGTCAGATATTCCAAAATATCCTGCTTTCTGTTCTTTTAATGGGTATAACTCTTTTGATGCCAGAATTTCAAGATTGTGAGAATGATAGGAAATATTGTTCAGGCCAAGACATAATTACTAGTGCAGTTGCAAATGGGGCCCATTCTGACTGACATCAATGGACTCTAGGATAGATTGGAAATTCACCAACCAGTGTTCCCTTGAACTTGCCCAAATACCTGAACTAGTCCATGCATCTTCAAAGCTGAATCTTTCCATTCAGGAAGCCATAAAATGCATTTCATAGAGCTCACATTTTGGAAATTCAAGAAGCCTGGCCATACTGATTATTCAGGCAATGCTGGCTCTAGTTTCATGGTTGTTGGCTTAGCAAAAGAAAGAGGATTTGGGGAAAATGAGAGCAGCCTTCAAGTCTTTAAAGGCTGTCCTCTGGAAGTAGGTTTCGACTTGTTCTGCTTAGTTTCAAAGGACATGGCTAGGAGCTCTGAGTGGAAGATACAGAGTCAAATTTCTGTCCAATATTAGAGAAAGGGTTCCTAAGAGAGGAGGCTGTTTGCAAGAGGAATAATAATAACTGATGTAAACAGCACTTTTAAAATCCATAAAATGCCTTATCTACCTCTTTTCATTGGAGTCCAAAAGAATGCAATGGAAGAAGAATCACAAAAATTATTATGCATCTCATATGAAACTGTCAAATATGTTAATTGGACCCCTCATGAATGTAGGGCAATTTAGAAGCCATCAGAGGTTTAGTGTAGGGCTGAACAAAAGATCTGCCTGAATAGTGGAAGATTTATGAGTTAAAGGTCAATTCTAGTCTTCTGCAAGAAGATCTCCACTACTTTAATGATAGTATTCTCTCTGCTAATTGCTCTCAGTTTTTTCTTCTCTTTATCCTTTGTTTGCATATTTGTACATAGTTGCTTGCTTGCATGTTGTGTTATTCAATGGATTATGAGCTCCATACGGGCAGGGGTTTTCTTTTTTTGCTTTCCTTTGTATCCCCAGAGCCTACCAAAATGCCTGGAATATAGTAGGCACTTATAAATGCTTTGTGATTGATTGTTAAGTGATTAAGATAAGAAAACTTAGGCTCAGAGAATTAATGAATGAATGAAAACACATTTATTAAATGTTTACTATGTGTGAAGTATTTTACTAAGGGCTGGGGATGCAAATGAGTAACTGAGACAATCACATTATGATTAGGGGAAATAATAGGTGGGTTCTGCTGTGGAGTAGGTGATAAACACAGGATCAAGAGCTCAGCAGCTGGTCAGATGGCAATGTCCAGAGGTCCATAATATACAATCAGGGCAAATTGAAAGATCTGGAAAATCTTAGAGAAGAGAAAGGGCAGGTGATATGGCTTTACTTTACAATAGTGGTCTTCCATTTTGCTGGAAGAATTCTGGCTCACCAAATGGTGTGAACAACTATATTCCCTTCCCATAAATATTTGAAAGTGGGTAGTAGGCTTAAGAATTGGAGTTGAGGAGAAGCTGTGGATGACTTCCTTCATTGATGGGAAGGGGTAAGGTAGACCATAGTTGAAAGGTAGCATCTGGTACTTGATGGGGAGGTAATGAAAACTGAGATAAGGGAAGGGCAAGACTCTCCAAAGCCTCCTCTTAATGAGCCTGTAGGAAATCTGATGGATAGTTAAGAGACCTACTTCTGGTTATACAGTTAGTAACAGAGGCAAGATTTCCAATTAAGATCTTCCTGACTTCAACAATGGAATAAGTTGTTCTCATAACAAGCGCCTTACTAGAAACCTTCAAGCAGAGCTTGGGTGACCAGTCATTTTAGATGGAATTCCAATAGAGGAGCAGGTTGATCAATATGATCTCTGAGATCCCTTCTAGAGGTTTTGAGGACTATAAATCTCTTTACCACCATCTCCATGTACTAAATCTATAGCTCAGCATACTTATTTCAAAAATCCATTTAATAAAGGTATCATTAAAAAGCTACTAACCTCTTTCTGCCATTCAGGCATGTATGAAATCAAAAAGAAAATACCCACTGAAATAATAGAGAAAAAGTCCATGGGGCAAATCCACAAAAGTGAGGGAAGAAGAAAAATATTGCTCTGAAGCCCAGGCAAAATATCAATTTCCTACAATGAAATGAGCAAAATTCTGGTTTCCAGATGGATTAGGTAAAATAAAGATTGCTTAGAAAGATAACCCAACCCCCTTTTATTAACTTAATCATGTGCATGCTTTACTTCTGCCCAGTAGCTAACTCCAGGTTTTCTGGGTTTGGGAACACAATCTTCATTCATTCAATCTTTCCACTTTTCTATTTTCTCACTGTAAATGAATAGGTCTTCCATACCATATAGGTCCAAGCACTTATGAAAGATTCTCCAGTGAGCAAGTTGTCACAAGATACTCCCCTGGTCTGTATAAACCTTTCCCAAGCCAAGATATGTATGGCAAGCACTTGGCTTCAGCTGCCTGGGTAACTATTCTTTCAATTTCCAATTTTGCCACCACTAAATGAAATGATATAAATATTTTTGGAGATATTTGGAGTTTATTTTTCCTCTTTTGACTGGCTTGACTTCTATTCCTCCCCTCTTCTCTTTTCCTTTTTATTTCTGTGTTGAGTAAAATGTATTTCTAAATTCATCTGACTCCAAATAAGCAATGTGTTTATGTGTTTTCCTTCCTTTGTCTAGTTCATATGAGTGAAGTTTGAGTGCCATTTATTTCTTCTAACTCTTCCTTCTTGTGTAACCAAATCACATGAGATGATTTTTCTCTATCCTTCCTCTCCTTTTTCCCTTCATAATTTATTTATCTTTCCCTCTATTTCCATCCTTATTTTAAAATAATTCAGAGATCAAATAGTCCCAGATTCTCTTTTATTATACTCTTCTAATATTCTTGATGAGGATAGAGTGCAATGGGATCAGATATATCATCTCCTCATGAAGTAAACAATTCATCCTTAGTCCCTTATGACTGCCCAGTTGTGTTTACCTTTCATATTTCTCTTGACTCTTTTCAAAATTTCTACCCAACTCTGAACTTGTTATCAGAAATGCTTGGAAGTCCTATGTTTCATTAAAGATTAATTTTCATCCCATAGAATTATACTCAATTTTACTTGATAAGTAATTTCTAGATGCAAGCCCATGTTGTTGGCATTCTGAAATATCATGTTCCAAGTTTGGTATTCCTTTTATGATGGTGGCTAATAAATCATATATACTTCTCCCTGTCTCTCTTCAGTACTTATGTTCTTTCTGACTGCTTGCAGTATTTTTATTGACTAAGGATTCTAAATTTTGGCTCTGATATTTCTGTGCATTTTCACTTTGGGATTTATTTCAAGAGGTGACTGGTCAATTCTATTTCCAGTTTCCCCCCCGATTCCATTAGTTTTTGCACAATTTTCTTTTCATATATTTTTAGCTGTGATGTCTATGCTTTTTTGGGACAGTCATGACTTTCATATTATCCAATGATTTTAAATTTTCTCTAATTGATCCATTTTCAAGACCAGCTATTTTTGCTATCTGATAACTTGTATTTTCAAATAAGCATAAAGCATGTGGCACACTGCCTGGAACATATTAGATGTTTAATAAATCTTCTTCCCCCAATTCCTTCTTTCCTCTATCTTTTAATCTTTTAACTCACTTAAACATGTTTTGTTCTCTCATAGAGTCAGCTTCTACTAGGTCCATTCTAATTTTGATGGAGCATCTCTTTTTCCTTGAGTGAATTTTTGAGCTTCTTGCACCAAATTTTTCCAGTTCTTTCTTCTAAAACTAAAATTTCTTTTTAAATTCCATTTCCCATTGGTAAAATGTAGATAATAATAACACTTGCCTCCAAAGTTGTTTTTTTAGAATCAAATAAGATATTTGTCAAGCGCTTTGCAACCTTAAGGTATTATTAAATGTAAACTATTATTAGCTATTATATTTTCCACTTTCTCTCTAGAATTCCTATATATACAAAATTAAAAAAAATTCATTTCTTCTTTTCCACGAATTCCATTTAGACTTGTGCTCAAGATCTCTCTCTGTTTCTCTCTCTCTCTCTCTCTATATATATATATGTGTGTGTGTGTGTGTGTGTGTGTGTGTGTGTGTGTGTGTGTACTTTTTTTCCCCTTGATACATTGCTTATAGATATTTTGAAGACTTTTTCTTTTAATGGGTTTGTACCTTGATAATCCCTGTAGGCATAATATATATTTTTGAATACTGAGATTTTGTTCTAGCCTTTTTCCTGACTTCAGATTTTATGTTAGAGTAGGCCTTGGTGCTCTAGGAAGGAATATCTGGGCTAGTCCTATTGCTGTCTTCTTGTGTTACTGATTGTTGCATTATTCAAGCATCTTGGAGTCAGCTCAAGCTAGATACCTATAACATTTCAGTGTTGCAATAATGATCTAATTCAGGGTAAAGCCTTGTTTCTGTTCTACTGGTTTAAGCTTTGCAACTTCCTAACCTGGATTTGGATCTGAGCAACACACTAATGGTCTTGCTCCAGTTGGAACTCCCATACACTGCTAAGACTCGGCTACCATCACTAGATGGAAAGTTCTATTGGTTTAGAATGACAGAACTATATAGGCTCTTCTTTGGACTGGGATTCTTCATTATTCCCATGCAGGCTTCAGATTGGGCTAGAAATTGGAACTAAGACTTGGTTCTCTTCTTTCGGGTCAGAACAGCACAAGTGATGCTTGTTTTTGAATCTGCTCCTTGCGTGATCAACAGCCTAGAGAGTTCTAGCTACTCCTCAGTCTGGAAGGTCACCCCTATGTGGGTGGCCTTCTCAGTCCACCCGATATCTGTGACTCAGAACTTGGTAATGAGCAACAGAACTGTCAGCTGTCAGTTATTCCTGGCTCCCTGAACAAGTTTAGGCCTCTCAGGAATGGATAAATTGTGATTTATATCACTGAAAAGAATATCCACATTGACAAAATTTTAGGGCCATAATGGATGTGCATTTAAGCTAAGGATCCCCAGCTCCTGATATAGTGTAGTGCCATTGTATATGGCAGTAAATAAAGTTTTTTTTTAAGTTATTTGCTGAAAAGTTCATTTAATTCAGCTGCTTCTATTCCTTAGGGTCAAGTTCTTGGTTTCAGGGCTGACAATTCATTGGTACATCTGAATTCTACTTGATATGAGGGAACAAGAAGAACTCAGAGAAATGTAACCCTTGTGCACTAATCTCTAGTAATTGCATTTGATGAAATTGAAGTTTAAGAAAATACAATTGAGAAATGAGGGGAAACTTAGATCTTAATCCCTCCAGTCACTTTAGATAGATCAGATGGGACAAAGTAACTTTGATATTGCTTGGCAGGTGGTGAATGGTAGACTTTAAACTCTTTGAGGGCAAAGACTTTTGTTTGTGTATTTTTCTTTGTATCACCAGCCCCCTAGCATATTACTTGAGACATTAGGCAGTTTAAAAATGTTTGTTGAATTGAATCAATGTGTCTAGATTAGTCTCCTGTACTTCTTGATAATTAAATCCTTCTTTACACATTCATATTTACTTTTTGGCTGTGGGCCCTGATGATGCTAAAGCAGACAATTAGCAAGTGAAACAGTAAACCAAATGGGTTCTTGGTTTCTCTGGAGGCAAGCAAAAAACCAAAAAGAATTGTGGTCTTTAAAAATAAATTCCACCAGGTTGTCCTCCCTCTTAATAAATAGAATTCCACTTGAGTGTGGTTTATTTTGGGATTCAGATGGGTTTTTACTTCTTTTGGGGGAAGCCTTTTTTTCTGAATTCCTGATAGAGTATATATCTTTTCCCGCTTTTCTTTCATTGTGTATTTTTAATTTTGGCTGGAGAAAATGGGAGTCAAACTCTAGGCAGTTGGCCCATCTTTCAGAACTATGATATTTCCCTTCTATGCCATCCTTGCCATTTCCTAACTCTCAAACCCACACATCCCTTTGGTCTTTTGCCTTTGGCCATATTTTTTTTAGCCAAACTCCAGCTGTTCAGAAGCCACCTAAGAAGTATCACTTTCTAAGGAGTAGAGGGAGCCAGAAGGAAAGCCAGGAAAGAGATTCAAAGAATATTTTCCATATCATATAATGCTTATCTAATAACCAGACCAATGAGAAATTTCTTAAAATGTCATTGTGATTTATGACACCCTGTCTGGAGTCCCCAAATGATCAGGAATGTTCTGAGCATTAAAGCTACTACTGAGACCTTTGGAGGAGTGTCATCATGTCAAGTTCTGGCTGGGGAACACAAAGACATGTTGGCTCATCAATTTGCCATATGTCGCTTACAGCAGAGAAGCAGAATGTCATGTGCTTGTCTTGCTGAGATACTCCCAAAGATACTGGCTGTATGTTGTATTTTGACCACACCCAGAATCTTCCTTGTGTTATACAAAAGCAAAGATGCTCATCTTTTTCTGCTAGACGCTCCTGTAAAGTTCTGGTAAGGGCTGACTCGTACATTATGGCTTTTCAGTTATATGAAGGAATTCTTTATGATACTTCTTGTTCCACAAAATCATTGAACAGGGAACATCAAGACAAAATAAAGAAACTGGCCCCCAAAATACAAAACACCACCTCTTCACATTTGTGTCTGTGGTTGTTTAAAAAGAAATCTTTCAATTGCCTTATCTAGTTCTTTTTTTTTTTTAAACCCTTATCTTCTGTCTTGGAATCAGTGCTGTGTATTGATTCCAAGACAGAAGAGCAGTAAGGGCTAGGCCAAAGAGATCATCAAGTGATTTGCCCAGGATCACACAGCTGGGAAGTATCTAAGGCCAGATTTGAACCTAGGACCTCTTGTCTCTAGGCCTGGCTCTCAATCCACTAAGCTACACAGCTGCCCCCTCTTCACTGGTTCTTAAACTCAGCAGGACTCTGGCTTTGTCTAGAAGTGTCAGGGGACTCTTTTGTGTGGGAAGACTCATGTGGATCACAAAAATGGCTGAAGTTAATCATCTCCATGTTGGTATCACATATATAGCAAAGTGGGACCCACTTTCCCACACCATAGCCTTCATTTATTTTTTAACCCTTACTTTCCATCTTAGAATCAATACTAAGTATTAGTTCCAAAGCAGAAGAGTGGTAAGGGCTTGTCAATGGGGTTTAAGTGATTTACTCAGGGTTATACAGCTAGGAAGTGTCTGAGATCATATTTGAACCCATCACCTCTCCTCTGTAGACCTGGCTCTCTATCCATTGAGCCACGTAGCTACCTCCATATCTTTCATTTATTCAGAAAGAAAAATTATGAAACAGAAGAAGGGGTTGAAAATGCACAAGTGAAATGTGTCCTTTCTTCCCCATTTCCACTTTTAAATGTTTTATTTGGCCATTGTGATCTGGCCAAAAGATCTTTGGGTTCAGGTTTAGAAGTCCTGGTTTCAAATCTGGGTCTTCTGCTTTGTACTTTGTGTAATCTTGGACAAGTCACTTACCTTTCCCCGACCTCCATTTATTCATCTGCAGAATGAAAAGGCTTGAACTCAGTAGTCTCTGAGGTACCCTTCTGCTCCTACTATGATCCTGTGCCCACACAGCAACCTGCTTCTAATGTCATTCTTTCTTTGAACTTTTACCAAATGTCATGCTTTCCCAATAATAAGGGGAAATGGTTTCTCTCTGCAGACTTGCCCTTTCCAATTTATATTTAAATTAAATTAATTTAAATTAAGATTTAAATTTTCCATAAATTATCTTCTCTATCTCCTACTTATCTAATACTTTCCTAGTCCATTGTGGAGGAAGGCACAGGAAGTGAAGCAAAAGAAAGTGTCTTTAAAAGGGAGTTACAACTTCCTGGGATGACTTTGACTTCTTCTGGAGTTCAAGTTGGAGGCTGATGAAGAATCTTTTGACTGGTCCTGGGATCTTTCTTGGTGAGACTGTTCTTAAATCCCTCTCTTTGGACTGACATGTGGTGAGTGAAAAGAACTGACTCCTTTCCTGGATTTTCTGAAGAGACTTGCCTCAGGAGAGACCTATGCTCTTGAGAGAGGCTCCCTGAATCCCCAGGTCCTTGGCTACAAGGACCAGATAAGGACTAAACTCCCCTTCCTGGGTTGAACCAGGGGCTGGAGCAAGATACTTAGTGCTTAGGCTAGATAGCTTACCCTATCCTCTCCTGGTTTTCTTACTTCACTGTTTCTATATTTTATAAATAAATCTCTTTGGAATTTCATAAAATCCTTGGCAACCCTACTCTTGAATAATCTAGTCCAATTTTTTATTAAAAAACCCTTTTCTCCTCCTTATATTTCTCTTATTGCTTTTCTGACATCCACATATCATTTTCTCTTTGTTCCTTTGCTTTTCTGGTGCGCTGACTTTATCCATACTTCACATCTGGAAACAGACCAAACCCTACCCATCTATAAATTTATAGGAGCAAGAGGCTCAAGGGGAGATTTCAAGATGTCAGCTGCCAGTCCAGCATCAATAATCTAGGAAGCCAGGTGATCTAGAAGGGAATTTTGAATGTGAATTTGGAGATTTGGTTAATTAAAAAGCTAATATTAAAGGTAATGAGAAGCAGAGGAGCAGAATGGATTGAGCTGGATGGCACCTTGGAGATCTTTGAATAGAATACCTTCTGCTTACAGAAGAGGAAACTGAGGCTGGCAAAGTTAAGCCTAGAGTCACATAGTTCATAAATATGAGAAGCAAGATTTGAACCTAGAGCTTTCTGATTTCAAGACCAGTACACTATCCATCACACCAAACTGCCATGATTAACCTTTATTTTCTCCTCACTTTTTTTTTAATGGCATCTGTGATTTAATGAGTTTGGGAAATTTCCCATGAGGAATGCCCTCTACCAGAGCAGATCTGTAACTATTCTGAAATTTATAGTCTTAGAAAATTGCCTAGGCCCTCTAAAGGGTTAAATGATGGCATCATTATAACCATTGTGTAGGAAGAAGGTCTTGAACCCCAGTCTTTTTGATTCCAAGAATAGTTCTCTATCCTCTAGGCCATCGTGCTTTGATCAAGAATAAGAAAAGGGACTTTACAGTTGGTACCTTCTCTGAACCTTATTGTCTAATCGAGTTGCCTAAAGCACTGAGAATTTAAAGACTTGGCCCAGAGAAACATAGCAGTTTGAATCAGGGGCAGAACTTGAATCAGATTGTCTTTGGTTTTGAGGTCAGCTAGATCTGCTCCGCTTCTTGCTCCTCATTGCCTTCAATATTAGCCTTTTCATCAACCAAATCTCCAAGTTCACTTTCAAAATTCACTTCTTGATCACCTGGCATCCTAAAGTTTATTGATGATGGAATTGGTAACCAGCCTCAAGAACACTGTATTTTCCATCTGTCTGAATCCTTGACCTGGGTCTGAATGAGAATGGACAGCTCAGGGGTTGCTGAAAATCAAAGGGGTCTTGGAAATCACCTGAGGAATCCTGCTTAGATGTTCAACTAGGGCAAAGAAGTTGTTCTACAAGATCAGCTTTCAGGTCAAAAAGAAAGAGAATCAGACAATGATAGAATGGGGCTCCCTTAACAGGTAATGAGTTTTCTCTTCCCTAGATGTCTTCTAGGGAGTTCTTACTCTGTCCGTGATGACTGTGCAGCACTTTATTGAAGGTGTAGCAGAGATTTATTCTTAGGGGAAATTGGACTAAATTGCCTCCAAATTTCAATTCAATTACACAAACATTTTTAAAGTACCTACTATGGAGAAGACTCAGGAATAGGCACATTGACCAAAACAAAAAGAACGCCTCACTTAAATGGCTTATATTCTACCAGGAGAGGGGAGAAACCATGGAGATAGACATAAGGACTGAATCTGTAATTTCATTGGTGTAGAGACCTTCCTGGTGAGGAGATTCCCTCTGCCAAAGCAGATCAGTAACTTCTCTACAAAGTATAGTCTTAATCATTTACTTAGAACATTGAGAGAGAAGGGGACTTGCCCAAGATCAAACAGCCAGTATGTGCCAGAGGTCGACCTTAAACCCAGGTCTCCTTGGCTCTGAGGATAGCTTTCTATTCATTCTACCAAACTGCCTCTTAACATGGGCATAGATAAAAAATATGAAGTTTATAGTCATATGTGCGGTAGGGAGGATACTAACAGATACAGAAATTGGGGCAGCAGGTCTCATGAAAGAAGCAGCCCCTGAGCTGAGCCTTCAAGGACATGAAGGCATCAAAGATTCAAAAGTGAGGAGGAAGAATACCAGAAATAGCATTTCAACGGTGCCTTAAAGTTTGAAAAACATTTTGTACACATCTCATTTTATCCTCATAGCAACACATTATTATTATTCTATTTATAGATGAAGAAACTGAGGCTGATAGAAATTTAATGACTTTCCCAGGATCATATAGCTAGCAAGGGTCTGAGGAAGGATTTGAACTCTTGTCTTCCTGTTTCCAAGACCAGTAGTCTATCCGTTCTGTCACCTAGATGGTTCTAAGAAGTTATTTCCATCTCTAAAATTTCAACTAATCTAGTCCAACTTCAGTTTATAGATGGGGAAACTGAGGCCCAGAAATATTGATTGACTTGTCAAAGGTCATACAGATAGTTAATGGTGGACTGGCATTTGAATAGCTTTTTCTTGGTTCCACAAGATGTGGTTCAAGACTAAAATGAACTTCAAATGTTATACTGTCCAGTATTTAACAGATGAGGAGGAATCCAAGCACAGAGAGATAAAACGATTTGTCCTCAGTCTGAGACATCCATGCTGACTACGAAACCTGTGATCTTGCCCTTGTAGCCTGCCAGGTACCATTTATCGGTCGTTCGTATTTCCCCAATTTCTTTATCTTCTTTGGATTATAAATCAGCAGACCAATAAGACAGACAAGAAAGCCAAAGAATCCAGGATGATTTGAGGTCCTTGGCAGGCAGATCCTGAATGAATAAGGCCAATTGGAGCCAAGGTGAAAGTGAAAGAGAGCCTCTTCGGGGCTTCCCAAAGTGTGGCAAGAGGTTGTCATTTGATTGAATGCTTGCATCCACAGGGAGGCCACGCTTTAAGAAGCACTCATAAATCTGATCAGTTTTCCTCCTAAGTGGTGAATTCAGCGCCAGATGACAAATCACAGCATGTGTATGTCATGACCAGTCCAGACTGCCCCCGCGAGTCATGCACATTTGTAAGCACGAAGATGGTAATAGAAAAATCGCTTGAATAGTTGAGGTGGCCCCATTACGAGCAACCTGTCCCCTGGGGTCTGATGAGTGAGGAGGGTGGGATAGACTTCATCACCTCCTCAGCACCATCTGGAATTACACTGAGAGCACGGCTGGCCGGGGCCAGGGAGAGCGGGCAGCCCCAGGGGTGCCGGACACCTTTGGCTCAAACTGTGAGAATGGCAAGCAATCAGTAAAAGCAACAAGGTTCACATACCCACCAACACACACACAAAGTGCCAATTACTGCCAAAAGAAAGGCAAAGGCCAATGGCATTATTATTTCAGGTCACTTCACCTCAAGTTCAGAGAAGTAGTTGCCAGAAGGCAGAAAGTGACACAGTCCAGACCACTCGTCCAGCCCTGTTGCCAGCCGTGAATAGCTGGCGCTCAGGACTGGACGTGTCTGGATTTAATATAGCCAGGGCTCAATTACTCCATTTAACTGATGGAAGTCTGCCCATTTTCAGTGGTGAAGGAAGAGCTTCCCTTGAATGCTTCAGATCTCAGGTGCCATGTTGTCCTGATTATTGGTACCCAAGACCAACACTAGTGTTATATGGTCTCCAGCCTGGATGCACAGATGACCAGAAGTTTTCTCAATGATGAAACTGTGTCATAAGACCCAATGAAGAAACCCTTTCCTTCTTCAATTACTTCTCAGCCATTAGATTGACTCTTTATAAGTCATTATTTGTAAGAGACAATAGAACTGTAGTAACTAAGGCAGGGCAACTGGTACACATCACCTCAGGAGACCAAATTGAGAAGGTGCTTCCAGTATTGCAGCCTTTGGACAGTGCAGAGAAATGCAAGATCCATTTCTTTTCAGGTGGGGTAGCTAGTTTTTTCCCCCAGAGGCACGACTATGTGTTGAATGTATGGATGGAGATATGACTCCTGAATGGTTGAGAGCATTCTGAGCATTCTCTTATGTTCAATATGCATATCAATATTTATTAGATTGTATTTTCTCTTCTGAAAAAGGGAATCTGTTAGAGGCCACCTGGGAGAAGGACATAAAGTGCCTGAGTGAAAACTTGAGGAAACTTCAGGTATTTAGGGGAAGCTGCATCTCACAACACCCATATCTACTCTTCTAGTGCTTACAACACAAGAGACTTCTCAAAGTGGACTTTCCCTTGGTGAGATTGTTCTCACTCCTGACTTTTGCTGAGATTTTTCTTTTGCCCTAGTTGAAAGCTATCAATCCCTCTTGTGTGGCTAATTTGTAAAATTTGCTTGTTTTTTTTTTCTTGTTTGTTTGTTTGTCTGTTTACTGTTAACTTTAACAAAGATGGATAGTATCATCTTGTGTTGCTCTTTTGTGTAACCAGAGAGTGTAATCTGAGGATTATTTTTTTTCCTTGAAAATGCCTTTTATTCTGATCCTATTGCTTCCTTGAATTAGAGATATTTAAGACATAGTAGAGAAAAATAACTCTAGTCCAATGTGTCTCTTGACTGTAGGATGGAGAGAGGGGATAGGATCTTGGAGGAAAGATCATCCTAGTGGTCTTGGATCCTGTCTGCCTGTCCTTTCCCTCACTAGGCTCTTGGCAATGCCTGTATGAACAGTCATCCTCCTGCTTTCTCAAAGGCAAAGCTACCCCCTCTTTTGGAAAGGAGTGTGTCAAATTCCAGATGTTCATGCCACATTTGAGCCAGCTGCCTTTAAAAAAAAAGCTTTTACCTTCCAACTGAGAACTAGTTCTAAGATGAAAAATCAGTAAGGGCTAGGCAACTAGGGTTAAGTGACTTGCCCAGGATCACACAGCTAGGAAGTGTCTGAGGACAGGACTTCTCATCTCCAGGGTTGACTCTTTATGCACTGAGTCACCTGGTTTCCCAAAAGAATTATGTTCATATATTTACACAGAACACACACACACACATACACACACATATACACACGACATAATGTTTAAGTTCAATCTATATTATTACATTTTCCAACTTTCTTAATTCTAGACAATGCACAAAATAATAAATGAGATCCTGATTTATTGTGTTTGCCAGTTTCTGAAGTATAGATGTTCCTGCTGAAAAATCAATCTCTTCTCTGAGCTGGCTCCATCCCACCCTTAGTAGGACTTTGACATTTGCAAAGTGATTTACATGTCTTAAAACCCCCACTTATTATACACATGAGGACACTGAGATGAGAGAGTCTAAGTGATTTATCCAATATGTTTATACAGATAGTAAAATCAGAGATGGGTTTGAATCTAGGTCCTCAGATTCCAGAGCCCTCTCTCTTCCTGACAACTTATGAAGCTCATTTTATAAATCAATAAACAGAATGAAATAAGTGCCATGACTTATCCAGCTAGTAAGGGGTTGAATAAGGAATTTAATTGAGTTTTTCCTGCCTCCAAATCCAATACTCTATTCACCTTGTCAAGCTTCAATTCAACTTAATATCTTTTGATCAAGAATTTGTTACTTGAAGAAGTTGCCAGATGGCTCATAGTCAGACATTTACTTTTCCTGTAGAGACTTTCTTCTCTAAGGACCAAATGATGTTTCTTTCTGCTTTGGCTCACAACTATAGCCCAAATAAAGACTTTTACTGATTTGTACACGAAATTTTAAACAGTCGGTCTTCTCTCCACAATTCTCTCCTCTTGGTGTGTATATTTAAAATAGAAAAAAATCATCTTCCTTAAAATCCTACTCCTAGCATAAGCAATATGTGTCTTGTTTCACATCATGATGAGCAGGGAAACATATATTATATGACAATATATGTACAGCCTTATCATATTACCTTCCTTCCTGGGGGAGAGGGGAAGGGTGGCATGGAAGGAGAAAAAAGATGAGAGATTTTTGGACATAACTAATGTGAAAATATTTTTCTCTTGGATAAGCATATTTATTACATATTTATAACAAATCATATTTATTTTATTATTGCTATTTTACATATTCTGTTACATATATAAAAATAAAAATAATTCCTTCCTTAAAAATATTATATTCCAGGACCTCACTTGAGCACAGAGATCATTCTGGCCCTGGTTTTTTAAGTCTGTGACTCAGGGGGCAGTTATAGGACCACAGAAGTAGAGATGAAATGGACCCCAGAGGCCATTTATTCTGAAGCTCTCGTTTTATACATAAGTCAAATTTCCTAGCACCTGGGTGTGCAGAAACCCAGATCATACACAAATGAGGTTACTGAAGCCCCACAAAGGTAAATGACTCATCCAGAGTCAAAGAAATAGCAAGATTTGAACCTAGATTCTTTAACTGGAGTCGATGGCTTTCTTTTCCCATGGCATCATGCTATTTCCTTCTTTGGAGCCTCACAACAACCACAAGCATTATCTCTGTTTTATGGATTAGGAAATCGAAAATGTTTTGCCAAGGGCTACCTGCCAGGTAAGTATCAGAGGGAGGTTTCATATTGTAGTCTTCTCCACCCCATGCTCAGTGCTCCATTTCCCAACACCTTCCTGATGTTCTGCCTTCTCCTCTCGCTGTCAAAAGAAGTCATCTCACATCCCATGGCCTATCTACTTTTTTGGTTTGTAAGTACATGGTGAGGAATGACTTGCCAAGTCATAAATGTCCCACTGAGTCCTAGTTTGGGCTATGCCATGGAAGTAGGTGACAAGTTCACCCCCAGTCTCACTATCTTTGGTCACAAAAAATCACAGAATTATGTGCTGACTCTTTTTTGTTGGTTTATTTAATTCATTAATTTAGACTATTTTTCATGGTTACATAATTTATGTTCTTTTCCTCCCCTCCTCCCACCCCACTCCCATAGCCAACACACAATTCCACTGGGTTTTACATGTGTCATTGATCAAGACCTATTTCCATATTATTGATATTTGCACTCGGATGATTGTTTAGAGTCTACATCCCCAATCCTATCCTATGGGCTGAATCTTTAACAGCTACCTTTGCTCAACCTCAACTTAACTAAGAATTGCTAGTGTAGTTTTGCTGTTGATGAATTGTGGTTGGTGATACCTCTAATATATGGTCTAAACAGGGGTCAAATGCAGCTTAAAGAACTAGTAAGGATTTTGCAAATATCCACTCAATGGAATCTTTTTCATGAATCTATCTAGCCAAAGAACTCACAACCCCCTCAAAGTCCCCCTTATGTTGCTTTGTCTTTCTCCACCATACTTAAAGGGTCAAATTCTTGGCCCTAAGGGGGCTGTATGAGAATCTCTTTTAGCAGTGATGGTGAACCTTTTAGACACCGAGTGCCCAAGCTGCAATCCTCACTCTGCGTGTGTGTCTCCCACCTTACCCCAGAGAAGAGAGGGTGGAAGTGTTCCCACTGGGCTGCTGGGCAGAGGGACAGGTGATGGGAGAAATGTCCTCAGGTGCTCATGGAGAGGGTGAAAGGAGTAACTCCCTCCTGTGCCATAGGTTCACCAACATGGCCTTAGAGTCAATGATAGAACCTATAAGAGCATGTGCTCCACCAGTGTGGCCTTCAGTGTGGCCTTCAGGAGCCTCAAGCCACATAGATGCATACATTAATAAGTACTGGTATAATAATAGCACCTACCCCACAGAGTTGTTGTGAAAACAAAAAGAGAACAGTCATTCAATAAACATTTTTAAGTGCCTTCTGTGTAAGCACTGGTAATAGAAAAGGGGGCAACATCCTCAAGGAGCTCACAATCTAGTGGGAGAGGTAGATGTGTAAAATATTTTACAAAACTTAAAACAATGCACCAAATGGTTCAATGACCTGCCCATGGCTGCACCACTCAGGATAGGCTTGAGATAGGACTTCCCCCCAGGTCTTCATGACCTCAAGAATGGTTCTTTACCTATCATGTTAAGCTCTCAGTTATGGAACTATTTCAGCATCCTGATGGCGGTAGGGCGATATAGTGGGAAAAATGCTGGATTTGGAGGCAGAGAACCTGGGTTTGAAAGGTTGGCTCTTCTCCCTTACCTGGGAAACCTTGAACAAGTCATTTAATCTTCTGGATTCTTAATTTATTTATAGAGTGATCTCTAAGGTCCCATCCAGCTCTGAATCTTTGCATCTATGATAATAGAAAGAGATAATAAATAATGGTGATGAAGAGAGTATTCATAACAAGAGATACCATTTCTATGTTGCCTATCACATGCCAAACTCTCTCTCTATAAATCTCATGAGGTCCTCACATTAACCCTGGGAGAGAGGTGCTATAATTAGCCTCAGCAGAGAATAATTAAATATTTGACTCATGGCTTCTGGGCAACCCACATAAAATACATTTTTTTTTACCCTTTCAGGATGGTGAGAGCAAAATGGTTGGCTGTGCCTAGAACCTTGAGGGAAAGAGTAGCGTATGATGGTAACTCTGAATATCTGCTGATACCCCAGAATCTTACAACATGGAGATCTGCTTGGCTCAGAGGAAGGAATGCAGTAATAATTAATACTGATAAGTACATAGAATTTTCAGGTTTGAGGGCACTTTACCCACACTATCTTATTTAATCCTCACAATGACCCAAAGAGGTAATACAAAATGAAGAGATAGAATATAGATAGAACACCTGTCCTACAGAGACAAAGGAGGAGGAGAAGGAGGAAGAGGAAGATAACTAGGGAAGGGGAGAAGAAGGTTCACAGATAATAGTGTAGAGTCAAGAAGACATGTTGATATCCCATCTCTGACTCCTTACTGGTTGCATAACTCTGAGCAAGTTAAATGTTTTAGGAATCTAAATGGTGGTACTGAGTCTAGAGTCAGGAAGACCTGATTTCAAATCTAACCTCATATATTTACTACCTGTAAGACCCTGAGCAAGTCACTTACACTTTGCCTGCTTCAGTTTTCTTAACTCTAAAATGGAGATCATAATAAGACTTAACTTACAGGGATTTTGTGAGCAACAAATGAGATAATATATGCAAAGCATTTGCTTAATAAATACTTGTTCCCTTCTCTGTGCCCTCTCTGTGCCTCAGCTTACTCATATGAAAAATATTTGGTTTGTACCCAATGACCTCTAAAGTCACTTCCAGCTTTAAATCTTTGATCCTTTGGTCTATAAACCTCTAATTTATCTGTGCCTCAGTATCCTTATCTAGAAAATGGGGGCAATAATCATCTATGATAAAAAATCTTATGGGGTCAATATGAGGCTGAAATGAAAGGTTATATTCAAGTGTTTTACAAACTAAAAAAGAAACTGATTTAAATTTCAGCTAATATTTTTGTCTCTGAGTTTCCCTTTTGCTCTGATGTTGGGACATCCATGTGCTCTATATTGAAATGTCTGAATGGTCCTATGTAGTGAGAGCTTTAATAAACTGTGACTTGTTCATCTCTGATTAGAAACCACATCTAAGACCATGTCTAGATCTTCTTCTGGACCAATAGAGATCCCAGTGACTTTTAGGACTGTCTCTGATACAGGAGATAAGCACAGAGTACAAATAAATGAAATAGAGAATATAGCTCTGGAGTATTAGCTTTGATTAATCCCTTTAAATATTATCAGTTAAGAAGGGAGAAATGTTTTCCATATGGTAGGACTTGGTCATTTTCCATGACAGCCATTTAACAAATGCTCCAAGGTCAGCTTCCTGGGCAGAGGCACCCTATTTAACAAATAAAGAGTAATAATGACCGTAATCTGTATTTCATTAAATGTGATGGATATATAGACCAAAATATACATAAAACACACTCAGTAATTACACTGAAACTTGCTTGTTTGGAACTTGATACTAAATTTCAGTCTGCGTTAGTCAGGCAAACATCTTGTGCTATTATATGATTTTGTCCCCAAGATCCTTGATATTTGATATAGGCAACTTTGCCCCCACAGCCCAGAGCAACCTTCACTTGTGGTGGTAACAGGATAATCCAATTTACCTGTGGGCCACATCTACCTGTGCCCCAGAGCTCTGCTTTCTTTCAATTATGAGAGCTGGGGGCTTTCTTCCCTCCCAAGTATGGCTAATTTGGTTTTAGACAGCTTCTGGTATGTATATAATAAGGAGGGCTATGTAAACACCATGGCCACAAATAACTGAGAGTTCCCAACTTATCATTTCAGGGAAAGAACTGAGCTAATGGAAAGAATCCAAGTATAGAATGAGTTGAAACAAATCCCATTGCTCCCAGTGATTCTGGATTTTGTATTTGTGTCCCTGGCAGCCTGTATTTTTTTGCATTCTCCTTTTCTTCTTTATTTTCTTTCATAATTGAGTGACCATCATCACTTGCAAGGCTGTAAAGAGGACTGGATCTGGCCTCAGAAGAACAGGGTTCAAATCCTCACTATGCCTCTTACTACCAGTGGAAACTTGTGGCAGATCATTTCATTTCCCTAAAATTCCAAGGTGGCTTCACCTTTCGAGGCAGCCTATTCCATTAATTATTTGGAATTTGGCTTTTTTTTTTCATTATTCTGACATCAAGTTTAAATTTTCCTCTTTGAAACTTCTTTGTGGTTCTCCCTGCCAGGACCAATCAGAACAAGTCTAATCTCTTTACTTTTCACGACAGATCTTCAAATAAATGAAGTTGATTATACTATGCCTTCATGTATTCTCTAGGCTAAACATTCCCAGTTCCTTTAGTCTATGTCCTTGTGGCATGATACTGGGGCCCTCACCACTCTGATCGCACCATATAGATATCAATTCCAGTTCTAAAATGTAGTGGCCAAAGCTGGACACAAGGTTCTAGACATCATATGGTAAAGGAAAATACCAAAGGGGACATCAGCTGCTGGTTCTGAACACAAGGTCTCTCTAAATACAGCTTTGAATTTTTGGCCGCCATATTGAATGGCTGACTTCTATTAAACTTAAACCCTATCAGACCTCGCAGATTTCTTATCTACAAATTACTGTTTAGCCAGTCCTTCCTCCCTTACTCTCCACTTTCCTGATTTATTTTGGAGGACCTTGACAAGATTTTTATAGAACTTTTCTACTTCTCATTTTCTTGATAGGCATACAATCAAACATTTCCTAATTATTGCTTTACTTTCCCTTTCATTGGTTGTAATGCACCCTTTTCCATTTTTAATACTGGTAATTGGGTTTTCTCCTTTCATTTCTTTAAATTTAAATTTTATTTTAAAAATATTTTTCATGTTTACATGATTCATTTTACCCTCCCCTCTTGGCTTCCCTTTTCCAGAGTCGATAAGCAATTTTACTGTGTTGTACAAATGTTATCATTTGATACCTATTTTCGTATTATTCATTTTCACCATGGAACTGAAACCCCAAATCATATGTCCATATAAACAAGTGATAAGTGATAAGTAGAAGCTCCTTTCCTTTTTTATCAAATTAATCAATGTTTATATATTTTATTGACTTTTTTCATAATACCAACTTCTTGTCTTATATATAGTTCAAAGGTTTTCTTTCTTTCAATTATTCCTCATTTTCTTTAACAGATCTTGGATCTTAAGATGCAAATATTTTCATGATTATCTTTGGCTTATTCTCACCATGAGTACTACAGAATAATATGATGTTGATGATGACAACATTATTATCATAATAAATAATTGTAAAGTTATGAAATATGAATAAAATATATTTATTACTTTATTTTGTATAAGTATTAAAAAATAAAATTATGTATCATTCTTAATAACTAAATGTAATATAAATAAATAATAAAATTACAGAGCACTTTAAGATTTGCAAGGCACTTTATGAGTATTATCTTATTTTGTCCTCACAAAACCACTGCAGCTAGATACTATTATTTTTTTTTTAAACCCTTACCTTCCGTCTTGGAGTCAATACTGTGTATTGGCTCCAAGGCAGAAGAGTGGTAAGGGTAGGCAATGGGGGTCAAGTGACTTGCCCAGGGTCACACAGCTGGGAAGTGTCTGAGGCCAGATTTGAACCTAGGACCTCCCGTCTCTAGGGCTAGCTCTCAATTCACTGAGCTACCCAGCTGCCCCCAGCTAGATACTATTATTATCCCCAATTTGTAGATGAAGAAACTGAGACAGAAGTTCCGTGGCTTGCCAGGGTCACTAAACTACTTTGGATCTGAGACTGAATTTGAGCTAAGGTGTTCCTGACTCCAGGGTTAACACTCTGCTTATTATGCCAATTAGCTTGATTTAGATAATAAACATGGTCTGCCTTTAAGGCAAAATTTAGACACTTTTCACCCCACTAGAAGTGGGCAGAGCTCATGCTTTTCCTGGAATGACTTTCAGATCACTATCCCATCTTCATTTTCTTATGTGAAAGGTATTGTGAAGGTTAGCACATTTCTGAGGGCTTACCTGGGAAACTAAGTACCATTCATTACAGAAACAAATACCACAAGCCTTTAATAACAATATGTTTTTAAGTGAGTCTTTGTTCATTAATTGCTAGGGATTCCAGCAAGTTAAAGATCATCGTCCCTGGCCTTTAGGAGCTTATATTCTCCTCAAAGAGAAAATGTCATGTGCAGAGATAATTATAACAGGTAGAGGATGAGGGGGCAAAAGAGGGACTTAAATAAAAGTATTCTATGAATGCTAGTTATGAATTAATAATTATTTTAGAGGGAGGTAGTATGAATTTGAAGGGATAGAAATTAGCCTCCATTTCCCACAGTCATAAAAAGGTTTTAGACATCAGCTAATATTTGAATTAGATCACCTCTGAGGTCCCTTCAAAGTCTTATACTTTTCTTGTTGCGAGCTAAAAAAAATCAATTCATAAATTTTATTGCATTTTGTATAGTGGCTAGAAGGTACAACAGATAGAACATTAGGCCTGGACTTCATAGCTCGCCTCAGATACCTTCTAGCTGTGTGACCCTGGATGAATCATCTGACCCTGCTTGCCCCAATTTCCTCTGTATAATTAAAAATCTGTTACTCTAAAAAAGAACTACATTTCCCAGGAGCCCACTGACTTCCTGTCATTACTTACTTCCTAAAGATAGGGGATATTAGGCAGGGATGTGGAAAGTCCCACCTCTTTACTTCCCATCCCGTGCTTGGTGGTCGTAAGGCGGGTGTTTGAACTGGCTGATCAGCTATGGGCATGTGATCTTTATTTTGTATCCTCTTTATTCCTTGAATTCTAATGATCATTAATGAATCTCTTAAAATATAACATTTTTATTAGAGATTTAATTTTTACACCTCATCTGTAAAAAAAATGAGCAAGAGAAATAAATGGCAAACTAGTCTCTTTGCCAAGAAAACACCAAATGGGGTCATAAAGGCATCACTGAAAAGCCTGAACAACAACATAGCTGAGAATTGAGGAACACTACCAAAATAATAACACACAAAGTTATGTGACCTTTCCAATGTGTGGTATATTCTGAAAGGCAACTAGTATGGCATCTCTGGGGAACTGTATGAATAGGAAGAGACATATGCCAGAAAAAGTAGATGGTCATCCTGAATGCTAGTTTGGTATTGAAAGAACTGAAAAAGATCTCCAGGACAATAGGTGGGTACTCTATAGAAGATTTAAGGAAATACATGAACCACAACCACAACAGAATGAACCACATGTATCATGGAGTTGTGGTTGGTACTGAAGGAGGATGTATCAGATTTAGCAAAGTATCTATGAATTTTTTTCTCCCAGAGTTCAGAGGAATCACTTCAACTTTCCTTGTTCTAGAAACCCTTTGAATGACAGCCAGATAATTTATCATTGTAAGATACTCACTCAGAACTTCTCATTTCTCCTGTGGCTATTCCCTTCAAATTGGAACCCATGTAGTGTATAAAGAGTGCAATGCATATCAACATGCTGGAACATTTCAATGCAGAACAAACCCAGACAAATTCAAACAAAGATTAGGAAGGCTTAAATATATCTAATCAGTTTAGAATAGCAATGACTCAGACAAAGTAGTTTAAATAACAGTTACCCTTCAATAATGCAGACAAGTGTGGATTTTTAATTATAAAACACTAATGAAAACAAATGGAAAATTGAATGGAAGAGAAATAAGTGATCCTTCAGGATGAAAGCTATAATTTTCACTTCACTGACGATGATTAGGCTGGGACAAGTTAGCATGGAATAGCATATAGAATACCAGAGTAGAAGTCATTTGTTATTCAGTCATTTTTCAGTTCTATTCTTTGTGACCCCATTTGAGATTTTCTCATGAAAAATACTGGAGTCTTTTTTCATTAATTTCTCCAGCTCATTTTACAAATGAGGAAACCGAGGCAAATAAGGTTAAATGACTTTCCCAGGTTCACACAGCGAGGGTCTGAAGGCAAAATTGAACTCACAAAGATGGATCTTCTTGACTCCAGGTCTAGCTCTCTATCCACTGTACCACCTTGCTGCCCTACCATTAGATTAGAATTCATGGGATTTTAAATTCAGAGCTAGAAAGGGACCTTAAGGTCCATCTAGTTCAACACACTTGTTTAACAAGTGAGGAAACTGAGGCTTAGGGAGGTTATAACTTAAGGGCATAAGGATATAGTAACTAGCAGAGTCAGGATTCAAACTCAAGCCCCATGGCTTGAAGTACAGTGATTTTTTTTCCTACTGTACCTTTTATCTATCTCAGATCCACCTTTCCAGGATGATGTCCTTTGCAGCATTTCTCTCAGATAATTCCTTAACAGTAATATTCATTTCTCTGTTATCCCTGGGTAATCCTTAATTGCAGCTATTTAGTAATGACATTACTACTGCTTTCACAGTCATTAAACATCTTCAGAAGAAGATTTCTATTAACAAAAGGGATTTTGTGAGGGGAAATGGAATGGATGTGGAGAATCTTAGAGTTAAATGGATTCCATAAATATGATTATCCACAAACATTACTCAATGGATCTCCCTTTTCCTCATGTCTATGAAGAAGGAAAACTAAGTAAACAAATCCTAAAGTCCTTCTTTATTGTGTCTGACTTTTAAAATGTAAATTTAAAATTTAATTTAATTTTTATTATTTTAAAATTTTTATTTATTTCTTTTATTATTTCTTTTTATATGGTTTGATGGTAAGCACACTGGTTTGGGAGTCAATGGCAGTTGTCATTGTCATTCATTCACTCCAGACATCTAACTCTCTGTGGTTCCATTTGAGATCTTCTTGACAAAGATACTAGAGTGGTTCATCATCTCCTCCAAATCATTTTATACATGAGGAAACTCGGGCAAATGACTACTAAATGACTTGCATAGGGTAACACAGCTAGGAAGTGTCTGAAGCCAGATTTAGATTGAGGAAGTGGTGCCTTCCTGGCTCCAGGCCCTGTGGCCAACCACCACTTTGCTGCCCCTTGGAGTCAATAGACCTGAGTTCAAACACTGGCTGTGCCACTTCCTAAATATGTGACCTTAGGCAAGTCACACTCTTTTTTGCTCCAGTTCCCTCATTTGCAAAATTAAGGGGTTAGAGTAGTTGAATTACAAGTTCCCATTCTAAGTGTATTTAGAGACAATAAATGGCACAGTGGATAGACAATTGGAACCAGAGACAGAAAGTTCTGAGTTCAAATCCAACCTCAGATAAGTACTAGTTGTGTGACCTTGGGCAAATATTTAACCTCTTTTAGCCTCTGTTTCCTCAATTGTGAAAGGAAGATAATAATAGCATTTACCTTCCAAGACTGTGGATCACATTAAAGACTATGTAAAGTTCTTAAGCACAGTGCCTGGTAGGTAATAGGTGCTTAATAGATGCTTATTTCCTTCTCTTTACTTTCCCTTGTATCCTCCAAATCCATGAACTTATCATAAACTATCTGGAAAAATATAAGAGGAGCAAAAAATGGAAAATTTGAAGAAAAAAAAAAAACAAGCTGCCACAGTCCTAATGATTTAAAATCAAAGCTTAAATGAGAATTTTATCATAAAATACAAAAAGAATACTTCTATTTTGAAAGTGAAGAGTCATTATGAGGAGAAATAAATTGTTTTTCATAGTCTTTTGGGGCTCACATGATGTGAGAGTACACCACAGTGAATAGAACATTGGGAAGAGAGTCAGGAAGACTTAGGTTCAAATCCTGCCTTAGTAACTAGCTGCATGATGTTGAGAAAATCACTTAATCTCTCTTGCCTCAGATTCCCCAACTGTAAAATATCATCTAAGATACTCTCCAGCATTAAATCTATGAATTTAGGGATCCCAGAAGGATCCCATTCTAGTATTTCTTTCTGACATATTATCCATTGAAGCTCCCTTGTTGAAATCTTTCCTCTTTCCAATGCTGCTATATCTACAGACCAGAAAGTATCCCCTAGATTTACACCATATGTTCATGAGTTTATGATCCTATTAGCTAATAATGCTCAGTAACGTTTTTGACTTGTTCTTATGTCCTGAGCTCCTAATTTGCAAACCCTATCACTGACACCCACATTTGGCCATTAGGACTGAAGAGCTGGGTACAAACCACTTTGGCTTGAGGCTCCATTCTATAAATCTGGAGTTCGTTTTCTTCTCCAAAGTTAATTTTTTTTCTAAAGGTAAGATTTTGTAACTAATCCCATTTAAGGCCTCCCCGGTTGCAAGCAAGGGTAAGATTGGGTTACTCTCTCTCACATTTGTGAGCGTCTTGACTAGCTTTGATCTCTGATGACCTCTGGCCATTTGGGGGGCTCAGAGATGGCACCATGAGCTCCTTCTCTGCTTAAGGCCTCTGAACTCTGGAGCGGGGGATTAGCATGCCATTAGATCTAAGACCTCCTCCTTCTTAATTCAGAGGCACATGATGTTGTCAAGGTCATGAGGTGATAGGGGAAAAATCCCATCCATCAACTGAACAATTAATCAATAAGCATCCATTAAATCACCTACTATGTGCCAAGCAGAAGCTCTACTAGGTAGTGGAGAGACAGAAATAAAAATGATACAGCCCCTGCCCTCAAGAAGCTCAATCCCATGGAGGAGAATGATACATATAGACATAGGGCTATATAAGACATATACAGGGAAGAGCAAGAGAACAGGGCATGATTTTTTTTTCTTTTTAAAGTTCAATCTAGGATGTTGTCTCCTACTAAGCGTTCTGATCTCTTATTTCATTTAAGCTCAGTAAAGCAGCATGATGTCTCAGAGTTAGTTTTTTAGAAAAAAATTGCTGGGCACTGACCATTTGCTTTTAATTCTGTGAGCCTGATATGCTGGGACATAGGCAGTGATTGTATCTTTCAAGGTAAATGAACATTAGTTGGTCAGTCTTCATTCCTCTTCAGGTTTATCTCCATAGCACTTTCTCTCCTGTGCCATTGGACCTTCCTTATCTTGGGAGCTCGCTCTACCCCTGAATTACTTTTCACATTGGAAGTATTTTCCCTACAGCCTCTCTCTCTCTCCAATTGACCATTTACTCCCAGAACCTCCATTTCAAGGAGTAAGTACAGGCCAACTATGTCTTCATTCTTCTCCACGATCTACTTCTGACTCATCTCCATTGGACTTTCCCTACCATGTACTACTGGGTGCCATCTTTTCTCTTCCTCCCCCTTTTTTGTTTCTTTTTCACGTTCTGTTTTCCTTCATTAAAATGTAAACTCCTTGCAGGCAGATATTGTCTTTCTTTATGTTTGTCTTTATATTCCTAGCACTTATCAAAAGCCTGGGACATAGTAAGTTTTTACTAAAGGCTTATTGACTAACTCAGAAGGGATATCTTGATTGGACTAGATGACTTCTGAGGGCACATCCAATATGGAGACTCTATGGTTACTTAACCACCATAGGGCCCCATTTCCTCATTTATAAAATGAGAAGAGGGGGTAGACTAAATGGCAGCTATGAGAACTACATTATTTTATTCCCTGAACTTTTCCAGTGATGTTTGCATTTTCCCAAACTGCTCCCTCTGCCATGAATGTCTCTGAGTTCAGACTATCGAAATCTTCCTCATCTTTCATGGCCAAGCACAGATAATCACCTCCCCTTGGAAACTTTTTTTTATTACCCCAACAAATAGTTATCTGCTAATTCAACATACTGTTTACACTTTCCTCAATACATCACAATCTAATTTGCATTATTATTGTTCACGTACACAAAAACATGCTGTCAAAGACATAAAGTTGGAAAGGATTTAAGAAATCATCTGTCTAATCTGTTTATTTTATAAACACTATGTTTGATTGCAAATCCCATAAAGATGATAGGTGAATTCTTTTTCTTTGTGCTACTCTCAGCATCCAGGATAATATTGTGCAAGATTTGTCATTTAAAAATACATTTTGATGGTATCTTTTTGTTTCTCAGCACCCACACTTTCTCCTGTGTCCTTCTGCCTCCTTCCAAAACTTTATACCTTTAATAAATGTTTGTTGACTTTGAAATGACAAAGGATGACCATGCTATGGTAGAAAGAGCATGGGATTTTGACTTTGCTACTTAATTCTCTATACAATCCTAAATCATTCTCCCCTTCTAGATGTTATCTGAAAAAATCAGAGGGCTATATTACATGATTTTTCCAAGATCTCTTCTAGCTCTGAATCCCATGATCTGTCTCCTCATGCCACTGGACTTAGAGTAGATCAAACTGTGCCTTGAAGTATGTGCAGGACTTACAAAAGGCATTCTTTTGGTAAAAACAGGAGTAGTAAAATGAACATAGACTAGCTGTCCAAGCAGAAATGTATTTGTTACTCTTGGGAAACAATGAAAGGAAGTCTTAATGGCCAGGGAAGAGGGATGTAGAGGGGACATGATGTCTTATGACTTAGGTTGGGGCCAAATTGTGAAGAGCCTTGAATGCCAGACTAAAGAGTTTGGAATTTCTCTTCTATCATCAGATGAAAGGAAATTTGTTTTGGTTCAGTTTAGATGACCCTCACAACAAAGCCTAATGGGGCCAGACCACTAAGTGGAATTTCCAAGGGTAGCGGGTCACGGCTTTCCCATCCCACCTTCACCTTTGCTGCCCTCACAAGCCACAGGGCAAATTCCTTATTGTCCTTTGGGGGTAGTTCAACTTGACTTGCTGTCTTGCTTTAGTCCAGTGGCAATGTAAAATCAAGATGGCTCAACATTATCTTTCTTCTTCTACTATCATGTATGGAGATAAGTTTTTTGCTATGTCTTTCTTTTAGAGGTCCCAAAGGTCTTCAAACCCTCATGTATTTTTTCAAGTTTCTCTTGGATTTCACAGGCAACATGTGTATATATTAATAGTGGCCTTCTGGAAATAATATCTTAGCTCAAAGAATAACTTAGTGGTGGGAGTTTGAGGTGCCAGAACAGGCTGATGGAGGAGATAGATTTGGACAATGGGGACCTTCAAATCATTAGGAATAGTTGGCCACCCACTTCGCCAATACAGCTGGTTCATTTACGTTCCCCAAGGGAGATGTACCTATACTGGTTCTGAAATGGGCCAAGGCACACACACTTACTTTGTAGCTCACTGGTACTCAAAGGCTACTGGGAAAATCTCTACTGTATGCATTACTAGTTCCTTTCTAAGCTCCAAGAAAGGAGCCAAGATATCTGTTGATGGTGACAGTGGGAGTTCTCAGCTCTAGGAGTAACTCCTTCTGAAGCACCCAGATCTCCTTTCTCACAAATGTGTCCTGACCTTTCCCTTATATCCTACTCCCTCTTCTTTGGCCCTCGCCAAAGACCAAACCCCCAGAACGTTCTTCAAATCCTCAGGGTCCACCTCCATTAAATTCTGAATTCATCTCCATTATTTCCAACTACCTCCTTTCCTTTCAGCTATATTATATTTATGGGGCTTGAAGCAAGAAAAAAATATCCAGATGCATTTAGCTCAGGGTAGTGAGCCAATGCTTGAAATTCTAAGCTCATGTATTTTTTCAAGGCTTCAGGCATAAAACTTTAAGCAACAAACCTTAGTCCTTTGGTTAAAACTTCTCCTTTTCCAGGGGTTCTTAACCTGAAATCTGCAGATTTGTTTTTAAAAAATATTTTGATAACTACAGTTCAATATAATTAATTTCTTTTGTAATTCTCTGCAATTTTTTGTGCATTATAAAACACTCTGAGAAAAGGTCCCTAGGCTTCACCAAACTACCAAAGGAGACCATGACACCCCCAATTTTAAGGACCCTTTTCACACAGCATTGTTCCATGCTCTATCATTCTGACCATGTCACATGTCAATTACCTCCCCTCCCATTTTCAATTTTTTTTCTGAGTCAGCATTATGTATGTCTCTGGATCTTGCAGATGAGATAATGACTTAGTCCAGATGTCTGAATCAAGTTTAGCTTTTGTACCTGTTGTGGAGCCTCCATATAGAGAGAAAAGAGATAAATATTCACATCACAAGGTGGGGGCTATCTTTGCATGGAGGTGACCGACTGGTACAATTTTCTTTGTCCTCTGTTGTTGAGATGTTTATGCCCAAATTATGGATTGATTATCTGAAAATGAAGAAAGTGACAAGAGAGACAGAGAGAAGGGGAGAGAAGATGGAATTGGACACGGTATAACCCACCACATGCAAGAAAACTAGTGCTTAGTCAACTTCAGTGACTAGATTATTCCCTTCTCCTGAAGTATTAGGAGAAAGGAGAACTTTTGAGAATACAATGGGACTGACTGCCTTCTGGTATGTGGACATGGAGGTGGGTGACATCAGGTGGAGAGAGATCAAACTCTAACTTTGAGATCAGATGAAATGATTTAGAGTGGAAATGAAAACAATTATTATGTTTCATGTCATTGGTTATTTGATTTGACTGTATAGAGTATGCACAGATGATCCCAGTCTGTATCTGGTTGAAATAGAGAACTGTGGGGTGACCTCTATCAGATGGGGCTAATGGATTCATGATTTGAGTCGATAAAGAATCCTCTAATTGACTGCTGAGATGAAAGAACTGATAACTCAATGAGTGTACAAAGTATACTCTTTTCCTTTCCCGCCATTTTGTTGGCTGTATCGCTGTTGATGGCATCAGAAGATTCTATTGACAGGTGCTAAAGGTTGTGTTTCTTTACTCAAATATCATGACAAGCCACCTAGATGAGTACACACCATGTGAGTTACTCCTATAAGAAATAATAGCCAGTCTCTACAATCCCAGGGGAAAAGAGCTACTTTGCCCTCTCCCCCTCACTAGGCTCCCATGGCACCAGGAAGATGGCAGCTAGGAAGAGAGAGGTAAGAGTAGAGATTAATTCCTTGGCTGAGTATTAGCTAAGTAACCCTGGGCAAGTCATTTAATCTCTATAAGCCTCAATTTGTTCATCTGTAAAAAAAGGAAAGTGGACTCAATGTCCTCTACTATCCCTTCCAAGTATATAAATCTATGAACTTATTAGTAGTCATCTCTCGGTAACCGAGGATGATGTTTGTCTTTGTGTGCTTTCATCTGTGATGTAGATGAGTGTGCACAAAAAAAAAACAAAAAACACTTGGGCGTGAAGATTTAAGTGGAAAAGTCAATGCACAGAGATAGTCCCACTCTCTCGGCATTGGAAGCCTGGGTCCAATGGCACAAAAAGTCATTACACCTGGAGACTTCCTCAGCTGCATTGGATGGCCATGTTGTCTTTTGTGCTCCAACACACCCTAAGCACTCCACAGTGCTTTGCTGCATCGCCATCTCAGCCATTGAACCTTCTTTTTGGTTTCTTCCACCAGTTCCGCCGAAACAGTCTTCACATGCTGGGTGAGCAAAGCCTTAGTTCACCAGGGGTCTACGATGGCTACCCTCACAAGGTTTAGCTGGACTGTTGAAGCCATTGCCCGGTGTGTGGCCGCTGCCGCATACTAGCAGCTACTGGGAGCCACAAGTGAGAGCTGGGTGTCAGGTGAGGGTCAGAAGTTGGAGAGTTGCCCTAGGAGGGCACGACAAGCCCTCCAACCAGAGATACTACTCCTCCCTGAGCACCCCAAACACCCCATGAACTTATGGTGAATTATAAAGGATATACTTTAAAGTGAGCATGATTAAAACTGAAAAGTATGGAGGCAGCTAGTTGACTCAGTGGATTGAGAGCTAGGACTAGAGAGGGGAGGTCCTAGATTCAAATATAGCCTTAGACATTTCCTAGCTGAGTGATCCTGGGCAAGTCACATATTCCCTTTTGCCTAGGTCTTACCATTCTTCTGCCTTGAAACAAAGAATTGATTCAAAGAAAGGAACTCAGATTTTTAGGGGGGAAAGCAAAGTAGGAATCAGAGATAGGAAAATATACATGTAGAGTTTGGCTTTAAGAAAAAAACAAAAAAATATTCTAGAGATTCTGGCAGAAATTTCACACCACCCACGCTTGACTGAGATAGACACCTGGGCATCCATTCCTACTCCCAAGTTAATTCCCACCCCACCCACTTTAGAAATATAATTAGTTGACTCAAAAACTGTCAAACCACCTTCACTCACTAAGTCAATTGAACCCACACCAGGGAACAATTTGTAGTTGAAAGTCAATGCCCTGAGCCAGATACCCCACTGTCTTCCTTTCCTATAAATCAATGCAAAAGGTTCAACCCAAATGGAGAGCATCCCTTTGAGACAAACTGATCTTTCTAAAACATAGGTCTAATTGTGTCATCTCCTGCTCAAGAAGTTTCAGGAGCTCCCTTTTGCCTTCAGGATAAAATACAAACTCCTCATTCTGGTTCTTAAAGCCCTTCTAAGTCTTGTTCCTGACTATCTTTCCATGATGGTTATATATTGCTCCCCTCTGTGCACTCTACTTTGAGTGATCCTGGCCTCCTTGATGTTTTCTATTTACTATATTCCATCTCCTGTTCCTACACTTTCTACAGGCTGCCCCCCCACCCAATTCTCTCTTCTCACCTCTGCCTCTTGGAATCCCTAGATCCCTTTAAGGCTCAACTGAAGTTCCACTTCCTACAGAGATTTTCTCTTATTCCCCTCATTGTAGGCATCTCTCCCCTCCTCACTCCCACCATTATTTATTTTTTGGTATCTATTTTGTACTTATTTGCTGACATAAATGTTTTTTCCCCTGTTAACTGGAAGTTTTTGAGAGCAGGATTTGTTTTTATTTTTATCTTTGTATCCTCAGAACTTAGCACAGTGTCTAGTACAAAATGAATACTTGCATGCCGAATGGAATGGAATGAAATCCCTTTTAGAGAGAACAGATTCCTTTTAGAGAGTAGTTGAGAAAGATTTCTAAGTCATTCTCATAGCTGAGAAATACACTCTCTAGAGCAGTGATGACAAAACTTTTAGAGGGGCAGGTGATGTGAAAAATATTCTCAGGTGGAGAGGGAAAGAGAAACAACTCAGCCCCTTGTCCCTCTGGCTTTCTAGTAACTAGAAAACTCTGGTGAGCTCTGTGCTGGGGCAACAGCACACATACCCAGAGAGAGGGCTCTGAGTGCCCCCTCTGGTATGCGTGCGATAGGTTCGCCACCATGGATCCAGCATTTAGATCCTCTGGTATTCCCTGGTGACGTCAGTCTAGAACTGCAAATTATAGTAAAAAGTACTTCCCAGTTGATATTTTAAACATATTACCTTTGCACATCTTGGCATATTCTGAGAATTCTGAGAATGAATGGATGGAACTTTCTGCTCCTTTTGTTAATCTTAATCTTTCCAAGAGGCTCTGTAATCCTTCCAACAAGCTATTAATTCATAGGGGAGAAGTCAATTTGATAGTCCTTTGAACAGATTCCTCATAAGGTTCTTACAATCTCAAAGCTCTTTGCCAATAGTTATCATAGACGTCAAAAGGAATCATAGAATCATAGCAACTCAAAACTAAAATGTAATGCAGAGATTCAACTCATAGCTGAAGCATGAATCATTGCTCCATGTCATGTGCATGCCAGTCAGCGATGGTATGGAATGGTGATGGAATGCAGCCAAGAACATCCCTGGGTAATTACTAAGAAGATCAACATAGAGAAGCACAGGTGAGCTGAGATTGGGCACAGGTGGGGGAAATTCAAGAATTATCATAAAGGGAATTTGAAACAGGTCCAAGACCCAGAAGATTCAATGATTAATAGGAACAGAATAAAGAGAAGAGTGAATGGAGAATTTACAATAGCATATGAGAGGGAATGAAATTTGTGGACAACACACCAAATTTAGATTAATAGAAGCTGAGTTTGAGTCCCAACCCTGCCACTTATTGCCATATAACCTTGGGTAAGTCAATATATCTGAGAATCTGTTTCCTTGTCTATAAAATCAGGGGTTCACACCCTATGGAGTTTGAGATATCTCTATAATGTGTTCAAGTTGGACTCATAGTTCCACTGCCTGCTGGCTACTCTTATATATAGTTTTTACTGTTAAAATATTCATTATTGAAACATTCTCCTCCAAAAGAGCATTTCTGGACACACAGAACACAAAAAGAGAATACTCTATAAGATCATGAATCTATTTCATGATAATTACTTTTTTTTTTAAACCCTTACCTTCCATCTTGGAGTCAATACTGTGTATTGGCTCCAAGGCAGAAGAGTGGTAAGGGCTAGGCAATGGGGGTCAAGTGACTTGCCCAGGGTCACATAGCTGGGAAGTGTCTGAGGCCAGATTTGAACCTAGGACCTCCCATCTCTAGGCCCCACTCTCAATCCACTGAGCTACCCAGCTGCCCCCCATGATGATTACTTTTTAAAAGGAGCATGTAACAAATTATAAATGCTACTTTCAAAACTGTCCTACTTACCTGGATTTCCTTTTGAACTTCCTTCTTTTCTTTTCTGTGCTTTTAAAAAATGTTGCAATGACTATCTTATTTTTGGCATCACTATTGCTGAAATTCTTCCCTATTCCTGCCACTGAAAACCAAGAGAAAGAGAAAAGAAAAAAACAACAACCTCATAAGGAGTTAGTCAAACAAAATGAATCCACCCAGTGACCATGTCTAGAAACACAAGTCTCTTTCTGCACCTTGTGCCCATCTCTCTGTAGCAAGAGATAGGTACAATATTTCATCATTGTTTTTCTGGAGATACGATTGGTCAAACTGATGCTCCCATTTGTTCACACTGTTCAAAATAAACCATATTTTTCAAAATACTCCAAGGATTAGATGGATAGTAGAAGGAGAGTGTTCTTGGAGATAGAATAGCACAAGCATAGAAATAGAAGTTTAAAAGCCCAGGTTGTCAATCAATCAAACATTTATTATGCACTGACTGCATGCTTAGCATTGAAGTTACAGAAAGTGTATGGGAGTGACTGACAGACAGTTCAATGTTGTTACATCTTAGGGAGATTGGTATTCTTCAAGGCAGAAAGGCATGTAGGGACCAGATGGGGGGTAAAATGTCACCAAATGCTCACTACCTTGGACCAACTTCTCTAAATCCCTTAATGGGCTTTACAAAAATGGCCTTGTTATTCTTTTTGACACCCCACTTGGAAACAGATACCAGTTTTCAGATATGTGCATGTATAGAGGGCATGGAGTGTTGGGGGTGGAAGCACAAGTCAGATAAGGCAAATGATCTTCTTGAAAGTCAAAGAACAAAAAATTAATCATCTTGGGTTATAAGAGAAGCATGCAAGAGAATCTGAGATAATCACTACACCAGCAATTCTTGATTTTCTATGTCTCCCCACTTTTCTCTTCCTGATCATTATTATGTCATCCCAGCCTTGGATTTGATTGAAATTTTCTAATGATAATTCCTGGACTTGCCTGACCTCTGAAAGAATTATTTCACTAAATGGAGAAAAAATGATCTAATTTGAGAGAAAATAATATTAAAAGGTATTTTACAAGTATACTGATTTTAATATAATTTCCACACAAGCAAATTAATTTTATTTTAAAATCCTAAATTAAATTATATGGCCAATATACTATATTATTTTAATATCATCATGATATTTATTTTATGAAAGACAACTTATAGTGGCTGGAAAGGGAACATTTGTGTCAGGAAGACCCAGGTCCTATCTCTTACCCCTATAGCTATGTAGTCCTGGATAAGTCATTTGTCCCCTCAGGTACTCAAGAAATTCTCAAAAACCATAAATTGAACAACAGCCTCTCTGTATTAGTGAGGTGAATGGAGTTCCTCATGAGGAACGGAGTTCTCTATATTAGTAAAATTACGGTTCCAGGTAAATTATCTAAAAGTATAGATAGATAGATAGATAGATAGATAGATAGATAGATAGATAGATAGATAGATAGATATACAAGAAAGACAGACAGATAGAAAGATATGACAGATATTGCTATAGACACACACAGAAATATGCATGTGTACAATGTGTCCTTTATAAAGAATTGTACATGGCAATGCATGATTTATCATAATTTAATATAGTATATTATTTAAAACAATAGAAACAAAGAACATATAAAATACACTAGGTCAATGACCTCAGCTGAGATTCGTCCTATTGCATCCCTTTAATCTGAATGACTAACTTTGTCATTGTAACACAATCAAATCCTAACATTTGGCACATTGTAAAAGTCACAATACAATGTGAGTTGATAAATGATTGGAACCAATAAAAGAGTCTCTAAGGAAAATACCTTCCTTTCGATTTCCTTTCTACACACACACACACACACACACACACACACACACACACACACACACACACACATTTTTCCGTTGGCCTTTCTAGCAATCTGCCATGTTAGAGGAATCTGGGAGGTTTTGGCAGGGTTGGAAAACATCCAAAGGGCATTTGAAAAGTTTATCAGGTGACTGCTTATCCCATGCTCCTGCACAAGTTACCTTTCCTCTTTGGACCTCAGTTTTCTTAATTGTAATATGAGGAGATGGGACGAGTTGGCCTTCAAGACCCCTTCCAGTTCTCGATCTAGGGTCTCTAGAAGCTGGTGTGATCCCATCATCACACTTGCCAACATGATCAAAAGTAGCAATTTCTTGGTGAGGCTGTGGAAAAGCAGAACAGGAAAAGGAAGCTATTGTCCTGACAAATGATCTCTATCAATCTGAGCAGGATGGTTGGGAGAGAAATTTGAAAGAGTGGTAAAACTTAAAAAATAATTTTAAGTTTAGATGGACATCAAGTTAGAAAAGTGGAGATGGTAGAATAGAATGGCAATGCTACAAATCAAGGATAATCACCCAAACTAAATGATCATTTATGGGCTTGCTACCTCCAGTGACTAAGAAGGAAACATGAATGTATGAGCAACAGAGAGCCATCCTGGAAGGCCTATTCATGTGGGGTGATTCCCATGCAGTGGAACTTTTAGAAAATGCTTTTCTACTCATGCTATTCTGACATTAATGGCAATAACCACACCAAGGAAAAAAAAAGACTGTATCTTTGGTCAGTGTAATTTATAAAAACTTTGGAGATTCAAGGAGCTAAGACATTCCCAAACCCTAGATTGAGATGGGAAATCCATGATTTCTATTCTTGTGGCTGACATAAAAATGAGAAATGGGGAAACACAATCTTCTTTTTTTAAACTGTAGGCTTGGAAGCCTTCTCCAAATGTGTACACAGGGGAGAAATAGCCAGCCATGGAATTAAAGATTGTAATTTATTGTGTCAGAGATTAAAAGAAAGAATTTTAGCCTTGATCACTCTGCATTGGAATATAAGTCCAAGAGGATCCATTTCTAAGGAAGTTACCACAGTGACTGTGAAGGTCCCCAAATTATCCAAATATGTTAAGCCATACATCAATCCTGGGCAAAAGGCAAGGCTAGAGAAGACAAGTCTGGGCTTCCAACCAGCCTAAGCATTGGGAGAGAGTTCATAAAAGTTCTTGAGGCAAGTATTTATTTGACTTTTGCCATTAAGTTGGATTTTTCCTTTATTTATCTGAAGGTCAACTGGCCATTAAAATTTCTTCCCTACTGGGAACTCTTGTGATAACTGGCAGTTCATCTGAGAGGTTATTAAGAACTTCATATGGATGTGTTGTTGCTTGAAGCTGCCCTGAATAACAGAGTAGAGTTGGTGACATCAATGTCAGAGCAGTGGCAACAAAACTGCCCTACTTGGGGGCTCCATGTGCTCTTTTTTTTTCATACACCCTGACAAACTAGACCATGGTCAATTGGAATGAAGTTGTGCTATGTTATTATCCTGGACAATCATGACACAATAATGAGCTTCCTGGGGGTATTTTTCCAGCAATAGCAATGGGTTTAGACTTAGACAACCATGATTTTTTACTTTGCCGTTTACAATGAAACTGCATTCTGTTTTATAGAATAAGAGAAACACAGATTCTGATAATTGGGAGTTCAGAAGTCATCTAATCTAACCCATCCCTGAACAACAATTTCTTATATTACTTACCTGACAAGTGTTCATATAATTTTTGATTTATGTCTTCCTAGAGGGAGAATTCATTACTTCCCAAGGAGTCAACCCATTCTGCCTTGGGACAATTCGAATTATTAGGAAATACTTTGCTTATATCCAACTGAAATCTACATTTCTATAGCCTCCACCCATTATTCTAATTCTCCCCCAAAGTAGAACATGTATAATCCTGATATCACAACGCTATGTAAAAGTTCTTCAAATCCTTGAAGATAATTCACTCATCTTCTCTAAGGTTTTTCTTTCTTTCTTTCTAAGGCTAAATTTCTACATTTCCTTCAACTAATTTTTCTATCGCATGGCCTCCAGGTTCTTCATTATATTGAGGTTACTCTTCTCGTGGATACTCTCTAGAAGTGTAAAGCATACAATGTGGCCAAAGAGCAGAAAGAAGCAAATCAGGACCAAAAAAAGAGTTCAACTCAGAACTGTGGCCCTATTAGCATCATTCTCTAATCTCACCAAAAGTTGTCACTTTAGAATTGTGTATTGTCATATATTATCCCAAATATCTTATCTTTCTATCTTAAAATGTCGAAAAGATGCCCCAGGATCTTGTGTTTTTAGTCAGAAATGATAGCTTTAAAAGGTTGTTCACAGCTCCATAGATAGCCTTTCTAAATAGCAAAGCAATTCTTATAGTTCTAATTAATTCTTACAAGAAGTGTCAGTGGGCATTTATAGAAACTATAGATTATCACTCACATTTCTGGCAAGAGGCTAGAATATTTTTTCTTTTCACCAGAATTCTGAACAAACAATAAGCAATTTTGTTAGTGGAAAATATACCACAATAAACTAAGAATAATAGAACAAAGGGGACAGCTAGGTGGATAGAGTGTCTGTCTTAGAGTTAGAAAGACCTGAGTTCAAATGTGACCAGCCTCAGATAGTTGTGTGCACCTGGGAAAGTCATTTAACCCTCTGTGCCTCAGTTTCCTTTCCTATAAATGAATTAGAAAAGGAAATGTCAAACCACTCCAGTATCTTTGCCAAGAATATCCCAAACTGGATCATTAACAGTAAGAGAGAACTGAAAATAAAAGAACAAAGCTAAGGTTCATCACCTGGCTTTAGATCTATTTATATGACCACAAGTAAGCATTTGAAGCTTAAGAGAGCTTCTTTTTTAAAGTTATTAATGATTTTAAAAACATTCATTTATTTTAAACATTAAAGTTCCCTTCTCCCTACCTTTCCTCTCCACACTAGATAAGACATTGTATACAAAACTATGATTTGTTTGTTTCTATTTATCAGTTCTTTCTCTGGAGTTGGACGTATACAAGTTATTTTTCAAACAATATTTCCAATGTATATAATACAATGTATATGTATTTCTTTTAGTTCTGCTCACTTTGATCTTCATAATTTCATATAATCTCTTAAAGTGCAGTAGTATTCCATTTAATAATATGCCACAACTTATCCAATCATACCCCCAAGTGACAGATATCCCTCAGTTTCTAGTTCCTTGCCATCACAAAGAGAGCTGCTAGAAATATTTTAGAAATATCAGTTCTCTTCATTTTTACCTAATCACCTTAGGAACAAACCTAATAGTGGTATTGCTGGGTCAAAGGGTATACACAGTATACTCTTTAGGCATAATTCTAAAATGCTCTCCAAAATAGTTGTCTCAATTCCCAATTCCACCAATAGTTTGTATGTTCCCATTTTTTTTCAAATTCCCCTCCAACAGTTGTCATTATTCACTTTTATCATTTTAGCCAGTCTGATGGTCATGAGATGATATCTCAGAGTTGTTTTGATTTGCATTTTTCTACTCATAATGACTTAGAGCATTTTTATATGTTTATATAGAACTTTGATTTCTATATCCAAAAATTATCTGTTCATATATATACATACATATACCATATATATACCACACACATATATATATTATATATATATATATATACACACCACATATCTTTTTATATATACCATATCTGTTGACAATTTGTCAATTAGGGAATGGCTTACATTCTTATAAATTTGACAAGTTCCTCTATGTGTTTTAGATAGGAGATCTTGACCCTAGAAAGTATATATAATTTCCCCTAATTTTCTGCTTTTCTTCTAATCTTGAATACATTTGTTTTATTTGTACAAAACATTTCAATTTAATGTAATTAAAATGATCTGTTTTATATGTTACAATGCTTTCTATCTCTAGTTTATTCATAAATTCTTCTCCTATCCATAAGTCTCATAGGTAATTAATATGTTTCCTGTTCTTCTAATTTTCTTAGGATATCTCCCTTTAGGTCTAGGTCATCATTTATTTTGATCATATCTTGGGGAAGATATTGGTCTATACCTAATTTCTGCCAGACTGCTTTTCCAGTTTTTCCAATAACTTTTCACAAATAATGAAATTTTTAACCCCAAAGCTTGGACCTTTACCTTTGTCAAATACAAGGTTACTATCTTTTACTACTATTGTTATGTCATTTCTGTCCATTGATCTACTTTTCAATGCCAGTAACAGTTTTGATAATTATTGCTTTATAATACAATTTAAAATCTCATACTACCATGCCTCCTTCACTTATATTCCCTATATGTTACATCATAGAAATGCTGATGGTTTATGTTAGTTTATTTTACATCCTGCTTCTTTGCTAAAATTATTGGCATTTTATATTATTAAAATGTCTTAAATAAAATAATTTATCTCTATGACTTGCTCTTTAATCTACTCATTATTTAATATTAAGTTATTTAGTCTCCAATTAAATTTTATTTGGTATTTCCATAGCTTATTTTCAAGTATAATTTTATTACATTATGAAGTGAAAAGGATACATTTATTATTCCTGCTCTTCTGTATTTAACTATGAAGTTTTGTGTCTTAATATATGGTCAATTTTTGTGAAGATACCACGACCACTGAGGAAGAAGGTATATTCCTTTCAGTTCTCTCCAGATTTGTCATATCTACCTCATCTAATATTTTATTTATCTCCTTGACTTCTTTCTTACTTATTTTTTAGTTAGATCTATGTAGTTCTGAAGGAAAGGCACCATTACAAAGAGAATGAACGAGGCAAAAATTATATCATGCCTTCTGTGTATTTTTTTTCTCAATGCTTGGCTATGTACAGTACCTCGTAGCTCTACACTAGGCGACAAAAGAAGCTCTACTTAGCTACAAACTTATTAGATCCTAAATAGCAGTAGATAATCAGAGAGAGCAGCAGGTAGTCCTGAAGAGACTGAATAAATTCTATCATATAGAAAAGGCAGTAGAGTGACCATGAGACCAGCAGAAAGCCCCAGCATAGAGTGAAAGTGTCATATAAAAGAGATTATATAAAAATGGAGTGTAGAGATATCAAGGCTCACAGAGACAAGGTGTCAACTATTAGAAAACAACATAATGACATTGACAGAGGATGAGGGTGGCTCTTCAGTGTTAGAGATGTGAGTTTTTTTGAATATGCACAAGCTAGCTAGATAGACAGACAGACAGATAGATAGATGAGAGAGGGAGAGAGATAAGGATGGATAGAGAGAGATATAGATGGAGAAATAGATACAGATTTATAGTTTAGTATATTTATATCAATATCCCTTTACATGTGTTGTATCACTCTCTGGTCAACTATTCCCTCCATCTGTGTTCTTTGTTCCTTTGTGTTCCTTAAATTTCTTGGATGAAGAACAGAAGATTTGAATAGTTTAAGTGATTTATGCAAAGGAGATTATGTGATCTGCCCAGAGTCACAAAACAAGGCAGTATCTCAGGTCATATTTGAAGCCAGGTCCTCCCCACTCTAGACCTGTTGGATATTTACTCAGCAACTGAAGCTAGGATTTTAATTCAGGCCTCATGATTCTAAATTCAGTGGTCTTTCCACTGAAAATCTTGAGTTGCCTTAAATATGATGTATGTTTAAGGTAAAACTAAGCCAGGGTCCTTCCCTGAGGCATATTTTGGAATGTTACTTCTTGGCAGCTTTGAGGATTTCTGGGAGAAAGGAGCCAGAAAGTGTTAGTAGTTGTGAGTTGTAGTTTGGGGTTCATCCTCCTCTTGGGACCTTGTAGACAAGTGCCAGGCCTCTAGGCACTTTGTTGTCCAGCTTTCTTCCCTCCCGAGAAAATGAGATTAGATGTGGCAGAAGCAACACCAGCAGCAACACCAACAGTTACTGCCTCCGAGCTTGTTACTCCACCAAAAGAAAGCCAGAAACTAATAATGATGGCTGGTGAGCCATTTACCTCACCCCCTTGCCAGGAATAGAAGTTCTTCATTTTCACTGCTTTATTCCTCCCAAGTGATGTCTTCCCTTCTCATGATGAAGGAAGGAGTTCCAAGAAGGGGAAGGCAATTCTGCAATCCACAAGTTAATCTGGCTACTCTATATGGAGTGAATCGTGCCATTCCTTTCTACTCTTTCATTATTATCATTTTATTCCACCTTAAACAAAAGTAAAATTAATAGCCACTAATCCTTTTTGCATGATTAATGCTTTCAGTAGTGGGAGAGGTTTGAGGAAGGCTTCACCTGGAATGGGACAGAAGGAGTCATCCCACTTCAGCAGGAGGGCCAGGAAAGTAGAGGAATCCCAACCATATTAGAAGAACTTTGAGATAATATTCTTTAACCAGCTCAAATATCATAATCTAAAATTATTAAAAAAAACTCTAGACATAGTAAAGATAAACGTGAGAGTCAAGGATTTTGGAAAGATGATTTATTTGTGTGTGTTCTTTTTTGAATTCCTTGATGATGTTTACATGTGTTTCCCCCGGTGATAATGTCCTGTCCCTTCAATACAGGAATGAGGATTTACACAAAAGCACTCACATACTACCTGAGGGGGTCACCTTGACCCAGTGGTGTGTGGGTAAATGTTTAACAACCAGTTGTCTGAAGAAAAAATAAAGCACACGGAATGCCTTTTAAAACTTTTTTTAAAATTTTGTTTCTTACATCACCATGGAATCCCATGTAGACCTGCCCCTCCTTTTCCCTGAAAACCATATGACAAATAGTATGTTTTTAGAGAAGAAGAAAGTCAATATAACTGATCAATACACTGAGAAAGTCTGAAAACATGTGCAAAGTGTAATACAAATGGACCTCCCACCGCCATGAAAGGGTAGGTTGGTGATATCCTATCATGTCTCTTCATTTGAGCCCCAGTTCATCTTTGTAGGTTTTTTTTTTACATTTACTCTTTTTATTTTTTATTTTATTTAATTAGTTAATTTAGAATATTTTTCCATAGTTACATGATTTATGTTCTTTCTCTCCCCTTCTTCCACCCTCCTTCCATAGCCAGTGCACAATTCCTCTGGGTTTCACATTTGTCATTGATCAAGACCTATTTCCATATTATTGATATTTACATTAGGGTGAGCATTTAGAGTCTACATCTCCAATCTTATCCCCATCAACCCATGTGATCAAGCAGTTGTTTTTCTTCTGTGTTTCTGCTCCCACAGTTCTTTCTCTGGATGTGGGTACTGTTCTTTCTCATAAGTCCCTCATTTACTCTTTTTTAAACCATTACTTTCTGTCCTAGTGATAACTCTAAGACAACCAAAGCAAGGTCTAGTCAAACAAGATTACATGATCTTCCTGGAGTCACAAAACAAGACAGTATCTCAGGTCAGATTTGAAGCCAGCTCCTCTCTGCTCTAGGACTGTTGGATATTTACTCTTAATTTTTTGGTGGGTCACTGTTCTTTCCATTTGATACATTTTTTAAGTTAAATCTGTATCCTTAACAGTTTGTCCATCACTTTTTTAAATATGGAAAGCAATAAGACAATAAATCAAACCCTCATTGGTAGGTAGCATTTGCTGATTTCTGAAATGTAAATATTCACACTGAAAATTTAACAATTGGCTCTAGAGAGCTTACATAAGTGAGTTATAGAGTATGCCTGCCCTGACCTGTAGCAACTTTTACATATGCCAGACCCCGTGGGTGAATCTTTCTCACTTGGGCAATCCCCATACTGATGAAATTACCATTTCCATACCTTTCCCTACCTAAGCTGCCATAGCAAATACATGCATAATTATGAACTGGGGCAGAACTTATGACTTAGCATCAAAGCTGTGACTTAATGTGGACATATAAGTTTAGAAATCAGTGGCTAATAGTCTAAACAAAACTTTAGCAAATAATTAGTCCAGGTTCATATCTAGGATTCTGAGGCCAAAACAGAGAGCAGAGCAGAGGTGGGGCGAGATGAAGCTAAATTATATTGCTATTTCTTTCCTACTTTAGAGAATGACACTGATCAATGACTGAATCCTTTAGGCATAGGAGCCCCTCTAAGAGGCAAATGTGAGCTGAGGGAAGCAGAGCTTCCATTGGCCTTAAGATGTCTGGAACACAATAAAAAAGATGGAGACTGACAACTACTTCTGAGATGCTGACAGTTACAAATCTTCTGAGTTTCTAAAGGTCAGGACAGCAAACCATCCAGAAGTCTTAGAATAGAATCCACAGTGGATTTTGTAGCATGCCAGTACAACCAGAAAGCCCTTTGAGACCCAAACAATTAGTAGCTGAGACATAGGCTCATACAGGACCAATACTATTTTGGACATAAACTTAGTAGGATTAATACTCTTTTTTTAAAAATAAAATCTGGGTTAAATGTAAGCATTCTCTCCTCTGTGATCAAAGTCATATAGGAGAGAATATCACCCCTAGATATAGGCGGATATGCTTGTACTTCTGTTCTTGCTATATTTTTGAAATAAACAATTATTTAAAACAAAAATGAAAACAAACCCTGAAATTAAACAATGCTAATTGATTAAATGGAATCTAGAAATTATTTATTAGAAATTCATATTACGTATCTGTTCATGTAAATCTTCTGAGGTTTCTCTGAATTCCTCAAATTGATTATTTTGGTGCCAGAATATTCCATTATATTCATATACCATAATGGATTGGACAATACTCTAAAATATGGGCACAAATTTTGTTTCTAGTTTTCTGTCATAACAAAAAGTACTTCTCTATTTTGTCATATTTAGAGCATATATTATGTTTTTTACTACTCTTGGTGATATTTCCAGCAGTGGTCCTAATCTTTCCTTGAACCCTCTTCTTTTCTCAGAACTTCTTCCTCTTGATCATAATAATAACTGATATTTATTGATCATTTTAAAATTAGAAAAATATTTTGCTGGCATTATCATTATATGTATTTTTGCAGGAGAGGAACTAAATGCTTACATAGGTTATGAGACTTGCCTATGGTTATGTAGCTAGTGAAAGTCAGAAGATTATTTCTCCTGGATCCTGTTTTCTCTTTACCACCAACAAACCCCTCCATTACAGTATCCTATGATGGAGGCTTTTCTTATTTCATTCTGATGCCTTTTACTCTGCATCAATTTATTAAAGTTTTCCCAAGTTTCTTGAAGTTATTTCTTATATTCATACTTTCTTACATTTCAGAAATAGTCTACTACATCCATATCCTACAATGTTTAGCCTTCCTCCACTCAACAAATGCCCACTTATTTCCACTCAGCCTTTTAAAATTTTTTCTTCTTTATGAAGACATTAAAAACATTTGCAGAGAATAGCAAAAACAGATTATATTTGAAACCATGAATTGTAACAATATACAACTTGTGGTTTATTTTTCTAAACTATATGTAGTAAGCTTAGCATAGTAGTTCCCACATTGTATATCTTATCCTTATCAAATATAGGATTTGAACTCAGGAATACTTGACTCCAAGTGGACACTCTATACATTATGCCACGCTGCTTCTTAATGGTAGTTTCTGACTAGTCACTTTCAGTCTTTTTCCTCATCCAGACTTGTTGATGGGCCTTTAATCCCCAAATGCATTCCTTTCACGCCTGTTCTTATTCTAACAATACTTGAACATATGTTCCATTTATCTTATAATTTTCCTCTCAAAAACATTGCCAGTTTTTTCCCTCATTTTATGCCACCCTGTTGTGATCTCATCATTGTCATTTTTCATATGAGCTGCTACATTTCACATTGGTTTCTTCATGGCTTCATTTTATTAAAAATTATTGTTTTCCATATTGTCAAGACATGTCACCACTTTGTAAAGCCAAACAAAATGGGGAAGTGAAACTCTTTAGGGGGGTTGGAGAAGAAAAAAAGCAACATATCAGAACTGATGGCAGATAGATAGACCCTTGGAACTCCAGAATAGGTCAATGACCTAAAAGAGATCTGTAAAAGATCATCCACTTTCAGGGATTCTGAGAATGGAACAAAAACCACACCAAGATAATTGGTCTTGGAAGAGAGCAGGGCTAGACTAGGACATGGAATAGTTTTCAGGGCTATTAGCCTGTAGTGTCCCAAGATGAACAGGATCGTCTCAATTTTTCCTCCAAGATCATGAGGAAATGGGCCTGAAGACAGCCTATTCTTTTAAGATCATATGTATGTTGTTCAGTCATTTTTAAATTGTGTCCAACTCTTTGTGACCCCATTTTGGGTTTTCTTGGCAAAGATACTGGAGTGGTTTAGCATTTCCTTCTCTAGCTCATTTTATAAATGAGGAAACTGAGGCTTATGTGATTTTCCCATGGTTACTTACACAGCTAGGAAGTGTCTGAGGCCAGATTTTAATCAGAAAAATGAATCTTCCTGACTCCAAGCCCAGTACGCTGTCCACTGTGCCACTTATATATATCCTCATGATCATATAAACGTCACCAATTTTTTGTTTTAATTTACTTAGGGGATGAATTCAAGGATTTTAAAAAGTCTTGGGAAGCAATGTGTTTTCGCAAAACAAAGTCCTCAATGACTTGAGTTCAAATTCTACTTTTGCCATTTTCTACTAGTGATGGAACATCCAACTAAGCTGTGGATCTTGGTTTCCAACCTCCCAGCTCCCTTCCAAATGTTGATCTATCAAGTCCAACACTTTTATTTTATACCAACAATTAGTCTTCATACCAATTTATTATATATTATTATAAACAATTTATACCAACAATTTTAGACTAATTGATCAAATGTCTATTTTTTCATAAAGCATCATTAATAGAAAGCTTGTTTTAGGGTCAAGGTGACAGATTCAGATTTCCCACTAATACATATAGGTTGTGGGATCTTGGTTAAATCATTTAACTTCAGTGCCTCTTGGGCAATCCTCTAATTACATAGCAGTTGGTGATCTCAGTTAAGGTTGTCTTTACACACACACCAACACCCACACAATGTGAGGCACTAAGAGCTAGGGTCATAAAGGTAATATTGAAAACAATATTTGTCCTCAAAGAACTTTCCCCTTTATTGATGGTAGGAATAAAATGGAGAGGTAAGAGTACACACAAGAAAATATAGGGCAAGCAAAGTTACACAATTTTCTCAAAATAGGACAACTCATAAGTGGCAGAGCTAAGTTTACTAATACCCAGACACTTAGACTCTTTGTCAGAATGTACATTAGTAAATGTTTAACAACCAGCTCTCCAGGGGGGAAAAATCCTCATGGCAGCACTTTTAAGTTGAAATTTCATCAGCATTGTCAGAATTTTCTCCATCACTTTCTTATATTTAGAAGCAATCAATAAAACAACCAATCAAGATCTGCTTTGTAGGGTTTTCTGATTTTTTAAGGGAGAAATTTGCAGACTTAATAATGAACAATAAACTTTCCTGAACCAGTGTAGGCTGGCTTCAGAATATCTCTGCCTAGGTCTTCTTGATTGCAGGCTCAGTGTTCTGTGCACTGTGGTGCATGTGGTACCTGCCATAGAACTATTTGTCACCCTCCAAAGTATAATATGTGGACCTTTATCTTTATGGCCAAATAAATATATTAACCCATAACGAAGAGAAAGGATTAAAAAGTAATGATACAAATAACATAAATTTTTAGAAAATTCAATTTAAGTGTGAGGCCCCTTAATATTTAATGCTTTAATGAATCAATTCAAGAAAACAATTATCTGTTTAGTGTCTACTATGTATGTTGGAGCAGCTAGGTGGTGCAATAGATAGAGCTTAGAATTGGGAAGACTCATCTATCTGAATTTAAATCTGATCTCAGACACTTACTAACTGTGTGACTCAAGGCAAGTCACTTGACCCTATTTGTTCAGTCTCTGATCTGTAAAATGAACTAAAGAAAGAAATGGTAAACCACGCTAGTTTCCAAGAAAACCCAAAATGGTGACACAAAGTCAGAAACAATTGAACAACAATATATAAGCACTGAACTAAATTCTAGGGATTCAGAACAAAGAAGTTTAAACCTCCCCCTGATCTTTAGGGATTTCTTGGGAAGAGCAAATATATAGATATTATAAAACTGAGGGGAAATTTATAGATTATCTAGTCCAATCTTCATTTTATAGATGAGAAAACAGTCCAAAATAGATAGTTTCATGGGTAGTAAATGCAGGGGAAGAAGGAAGGATGGTGGAATGATGATAAATATTGTACTTGGAGTCAAGAAGACTTCGGTTCAGATCCTATCTCAGACACTCTTTGATTGTGTAAAAAATGGCAAGTCACTTAATATCTCTAAACCTAAGTTTCCTTAATATGAAAAAAAGACAAAATGTCTATAGTCTGTTTCATAGAGCTGTTGTTGTTCAGTCATTTCAGTTGTGTCTGACTCTTTGTGACTTCATTTGGGATTTTCTCTTTTTAATTAATTAATTAATTTAGAATATTTTTCCATGGTTACATGATTCAGTTTCTTTCCCTCCGCTTTCCCCTCCCTGAGCTGATGAACAATTCCCCTGAGTTATACATTTATCATCGTTTATCATTGTTCAAACCCTATTTTATATTACTAATATTTGCAATAGAGTTATCAGTTAAAGTTGAAATCCCCAATCATATACCCACATGATCGATCATAAGCTTTTCTTCAGTGTTTCTACTTCCACAGTTCTTCCTCTAGATGAAGATAGCAACTTTCTCATAAGTTCCTCAGAATTGTCCAGGATCACTGCATTCCTGCTAATAGAGAAGTCCATTACATTTGATTGTACCACAGTGTATCAGTCTCTGTGTATAAGGTTCTCCTGGTTCTGCTCCTCTCGCTCTGCATCACTTCCTGGAGGTCGTTCCAGTCTCCATGGAATTCCTCCACTTTATTATTCCTTTTAGCACAATAGTATTCCATCACCAACATATACCACAATCTGTTCAGCCATTCCCCAATTGGTGGGCATCTCCTCATTTTCCAATTTTTTGCCACCACAAAAAGTGCAGCTATGAATATTTTTGTACATGTCTTTTTCCTTATTGTCTCTTTGGGTACAAACCCTGCATTGGTATGGCTGAATCAGAGAGCATGCGGTCTTTTAAATCCTTTGGGACATAATTGCAAATTGCCTTCTAGAATAGTTGGATAAATTCCCAATTTCACCAGCAGTGTATTAGTGTCCCAATTTTGCTACAACCACTCCAACATTTATTATTTTCCTTTACTGTCATGTTAGCCAATTTGCCAGGTGTGAGGAAGTACCTCAGAATTGTTTTGATGTTCATTTCTCTAATTAAGAGAGATTTAGAACACTTTTTCATGTGTTTATTGATAGTTTTTATTTCTTTATCTGAAACCTGCCCATTCATGTCCATTGACCATTTATCAATCAGGGAATGACTTGATTTTTTTTGTACAATTCACTTAGTTCTTTATAAATTTGAGACTTTAGACCATTGTCAGAGGTTTTTTTTTTTTGTAAAGTTTTCCCCCCAATTTGTTGCTTCCTTATAATTTTGTTTGCATTCATTTTGTTTCTACAAAAACCTTTTTGATTTAATATAATAAAAATTACTCATCTTACATTTTATAAAATTCTCTATCTCTTGTTTGATCTTAAATTCTTTCCTGGGATTTTCCTAACACGTATACAAGAGATGTTTGCCATTTCCTTCTCCAGTTTTACAGATGAGGAACTGAGGCAAACAGACTTAAATGATTTGCTCAGTCACATAGCTAGTAAGTGAATGAGGTCAGATTTGAACTCAGGCTGATAATTTTCTTGACTTCAGCCTGGCACTCTATATCCATAGTGCCACCTAGCTGCCCACATAGAATTGATGTGATAACTCAAATAGTACAGTGTATCTAAAGCTCTTTATAACTTTTAAAGTACTAAATACATGTCTGTTATTATTGTAGTTATTGTAATTATAAAGATAAGTGAATACAAAGAAATTTCAAGCAGTAACAACTGAAGGGATAAAGAAAGGGTTTCACAGAGAAGGTAATACTCAAGCTGTCTCCTGAAAGAAAATAGAATTCAAAAAAGCTGAGATGAGGAGGAAGTGAATTCAAGGTCTGAGTGATGGCTTTTACAAATGCACAGAAGTAGAAGATGGAATGTTAACTACAGTTTTCATCTGACTGGAATGTGCAATTCATGCAGATTGATAATGTGAGATGCTTCTAGAGAGGGAAGTTTGCCACCAGATTAGAGACACTGAAGTGACAGGATAAGGACTGTGCATTCTATCCTAGTCAGTGAAGGGATCATTTAAGGCTTCTGAGCAAGGAATGACATGGTGAGATTTTTATCTTAGGAAGATTATTTTCACAGCTCTTACAGATAATATTTGATGTAGAGGGAGCTGATAAAATCAAAAAGGAAAAGAGGGCAATTGTGAGAAAAGAGGAAGGCCCAGATGAGAATTCTGAGAGTCTTTCTGGCTCAGAGTTGGAGATAGATGATGAGTCACAGAGGATGCTAAAAACAAAAGAAGAATAAAGTGTGGACCAGAAAACAGAGGGATCATTGAAGCCAAGGAAGGAAAGATAATTCAGAAAGAGGGAGCCCTTAAGACTGTAAAAAAACTGTAGAGACCTGAAGTAGGATGAAGACTGATAAAAAGTCATTAGGTATTTAACTGTTGAAAGTGCTTGTAACCTTGGATGAAATAATTTCAATTGAATGGTGAGATCAGTGACATAAAAAAGTATTTGGTCAGTAGTCAGGAAGCTTTAGGTTCAAATTCTGACTTTGACCAGGTATATGACCATGAGCATTCCCTTAACTTCTCTTAATCTCAAGCAATTCTCTAAATTGTAGTTATCAAATAAGAGATACATTATGAGCTCCCTTGGTGGAAGGAGCTCTAATTCTGAATAAATCACAGATCTTTGATGTAGTGGATTCAGAAGCCTGACTTGCAAGTAGTTGAGAAGTCAATGGTTGATGAGAAAAAAGAGGCAACAAAAGTAGAAACTATGGAAACTTGGCAGTAAAAGGAAGAAGAGAAATGTATGATACATGTAGAGAATACCATGTCCAAGCAATGACTTTTAATGGTTGGGGAAGAACTCACTCCAGTTTATTATCTGGTAGCATCATCTTTTAACTAATTATTTCTGCTACCTAATGGCTTAGTTCTTTCATTTCTATACTTTGGCCATGATTATAAGTGTTGTTAGTGCCCTCTAAATCAGTTGCTCTGGGACAAACCCCAGTTACTTCTTTCTGGTTACTGGTTGTCTTCTAACATTTTCTAATTTCTACAGAAATATGATTTTATCAATGTATGCACTCTTTTGTTGATACAGATCATTATGCCCCCTGCCCCAGAGGACTGCCTTTATCAGTGAGCTACATTTAATAATTATGTCCCTATTCTAAAATGCCATAATCTGCAGGAAATTTTGAAGAATCCTAAAGATCTCTTCTTGGAGTAGCTCTCAATTTAGATTTGCAGCTTTATTTACATTCTGTCTAGGACCTAGAACACTTTCAGCCCACTCTAGCCATGGAGGAGTAGGATGAATCTAATAATAATGCTATTTTAATCAATTCACAGTCTCTCTTCTTACCTTAAGATATGACTATGGAAAAGTTCTATCCAGTGGTATTAGGAAGTAGACTGTCCTAATCTCTTCTCACTCACAGAGAATGTGAAAAGCTTGGGCAACCCAAATCTGAGTCATTCATTCTAGGCCAAATGACAAAAACAGAAAACTGTTATAGGTAAGTTTCTCTAGAAATCTTGATTCCAAAGATGATGATGGATGCCGAGGTGCCTTGTTTTATTTCAATAAGGTGATAACATTTCTATAAAACTGGTTTATAGAGTGTCTCAAGGCAAGGTAGGAAAGTTTAACCTGGGTATTTTAGCAAGAGGCCCACAAATTCCAATGGGGAATTTTGCTGAGTTTTCATTTCATGGTTGAAGTTGCTGCTCTCATATTTCAAGATCACAAAAATTTATTTCATTGCAATATAACACAAGGTAGCTCTTAGTTATGAACTGAATGAAAGAGAAGAGAACCCAGAGACTTTCCACATTTTCAACTTCAAAACAGTACAGATGTAAGATGGCCTTCAGGTTCAAGCTGAAGGTATCAGAGGAGCTTCTGGCTTACCCCACTGAGAGTACATCATGGCATAGAGCTTTGCCAAATAGAAGGCCTCTAGAAGCCCATGACTAACCTGCCTCAAAAGTGTTATAGATGCCCACAGATATGGGTGGCATATAAGGGACTGGCCCTTTTTTCTTAGCGTCTACCCCTCAATTTAAGTGGAACCTAGGAATGATCCTATAGTGGAGTAAAATGAGAAAGCAACAATTCATGTGACCAATACTATTTTGGAATTAAAAATATCATGGAAGCAAGAGACTATAGTTAAAGTACAGAGTTAAGGTCAATACTATGCAGGATTTTCCACTTCCTCATTGGCAGCACCAGAATGACTCCATCCTCACAGGGAGACTCTGGGATTTCAGTGGGGTTGTGATCCCATGAATGTAGGCATTTCTTAGGTTCATATACATGAAACCAGAATGGCTCTTAGAAGTCATCAAGTTCAACCCTTCATTTTACAGTTGATGAAACTGATTTCAAATGAGATGAAGCAACTTACCCATACATAGTCTTACAACTAAAGTATCTGAGTCTGGATTTGAATCAGGTCTGTTTGCCTGAAAGCCTAGCTTTCTCATTATTGTGCTGTTTGACTGTCTCTCATAGCACAGAGCACAATCGATACAGGTCAGCTCTTTCTATCTGACTCTTATCAATGTTATTTCAAATATTCTTAATTGGGGGAGCCACTCAAAACTTGATATTGCATCGATAGCAGTGTCAGTGGAGCCCATAGTTGACAGGTCTATCAGTTGTTCCTCACTCTGGTTTTGTAACCAGCCTACCTTTTTTGTTTTTTTGTTTTTTGTTTTTTCTGGATGACATGTCTATGTTAATATAGTTATATCCTGTTACATATTACACAATATATCTCATATTGTCTATATTATATTTTATAATTTGTTCATTAAAAATCTGTAGTGATATATAATATAACTGAATTATGGATTCTTATGGTTAGAAGGAGTTTACAAACCCATGCACAAGTGGGCCACTATGGCTGGTTCATTCCAGTTAAATCCATGCTCAGGACTTGGGAAGAATTGGTGTAATTAATCAAGGACTTTCCTCCTCATCTGAGCTGTCTGATCTGCTACTTGACCCGACTTGGGCTTAAGGAGGCTGTCAAACACCTGCCAAAATTCCCACAGGAAGTCTTCATATTTCCCTAGTAGGAGGCTGTCTTCAGTTATATATGGGGTAGGGCCCATCTCAAGACATTTTTTTTCCAGGAAAAAAACCTACCTTCTCCTGATCAGATGTCACTCCACAAAAGTACAAGGTCATAAATAGTTAAGAACTAGCCAAGACAAGGCAAGAGGAGGGCAAGATGATGTGTTTGGTTCATTTGTACAGTTGTCAGGCTTCCTCTGTTAAAGACACTATCCAGACCTGGAGTTCCTTTTTTCTCCACTGACTGGCTGAACTAGCCTTGCATGGTGGCATTATGATTTTACAGTCTTCCAATTCCCACTCAGAGTCTAGGAAAATGTGACTACTATATCCTTTCTTGATGTTCCTTTGATTTAAAAAAAAACCATCACCAACAAATCAATTCATTCTGATTCTATTTATCAAATACTAATTTTCTATGAAATATTCCTTGGTCCCTGTGGGAAACAAAAAGATTAGATAAGACAAGACCAAAATACATGTGAAGATGTAATGCAAAATAAGATTTGAAAAGTGTATAAATGAGAATCAAATAAATGCTTTGTGAGATTTGAATGGGAAATAACCATTGAAACTGAGAGAGGGATACTCTTGTGCCATAAGAAATGATGAATAGGACAATCACATAAACAAATGAAACAAAAAAACCTGAAAAGACATATGAAATAATGCAAAGTGAAGTGGACAGAACCAGAAGAATGCTGTACACAGTAGTGGCTATAATGGAGAATGATCAATTGTGAATGACTTAACTCTTACAGTATCGTAATGTATGGATCAAAGACAACTCCAAATACCCCATGATGAAAAAGACTATTCACCAGCATAAAAGGAATTGAGAGTTTGAATGCAGATTGGAGCTATGAAGATTGGATTTGGCTCTCCCCTGATTGCAACAATGAAGATACTTAGCTCTTCCTTTATTGTGAATATTAAATTGTAATCCCCTGTCTATTTTTAGATTTTAATCCCCAAAGTATAAACCTAGTACTTAAAGTAGATTTACCCATTTTAACCACAAAAAGGTGTGAACTAACTACAAAAAGGTGTGAACTAACCACAAAACATGTGAATACTGATTTTATACATTGAATGGGAGGTCTGTGACCCATATGTGAAAGAGTGGGCAGTCCTGGAGAGGAGCATTGGCTGTGATTGGTAGATGTAAAATTTAGGGGAGGTGACACAAGAGAAAAATGTCTTTAAATAGTTGAAACAGAGTCACACAGAGGAAATCAGTCACTCAGAGTTGGACTGGAAGACAGTCACTCAGACTTGGAGTGAAGAAATTTAGCTGTGGAACTGGACCCCTGGAGGAGCTTCTGCAGGAGACCTCAAACTGCTTTCCCTTTAGACAGTCACTGTGGTGAGTGAAAAGGCTGACTTCCTTCCTTGCCCTTTCTGGAGGTGTGAACCTCAGAGAAAGGCCCATCATCTTGAGACTCCTTTCCCCTGACTGGTGCCTTAGAATTTCTAACTGGTTCGGAGGAAACAGGAGTGCTCTCTCTCTCTCTCTCTCTCTCTCTCTCTCTCTCTCTCTCTCTCTCTCTCTCTCTCTCTCTCTCTTCTCTTCTCTTCTCTTCTCTCTTCATTTATATCTTCCCTCTATTGTAAAATAAACTAACATAATTCCATTTACTTGAGTAATTCATTTTGGGATTTAGAAATTAAATCCCAACAACCAATTAAATATATTCAGGTCCAACCATAATATAAATTTAACAGAGCATTCTATTCTTTACTTTATTTCCTTCACGAATTTTTCTATGAGATGAGAGTTATGTGTTTTATTTTACAACATGATGAATATGGAAATATGTAGTACATGAAAATGCATGTACATTCTATATCATATTACCCATCGTCTCAGAAAGAGAGAGAGAGAAGAGAGAGAGAGAGAGAGAGAGAGAGAGAGAGAGAGAGAGAGAGAGAGAGAACATCAATCACAATTGTCAGAAAACATTTTTTTAAAAATTGCATTGACATGTAATCTAGAAAAAATATATTTTAAAAATCAAGAAAAATTATTGAGAGATGTACATATTTGTACATACATACATATTTTAAATGGTACTTGAAAAGTAGCATTGGTGGAGGTGAAGACTGTGAGAGGAAAGGCATTCTAGTCATACTAAATTATATGAAATACATCACATAAAAATCCAGAAAGGCATAGGATGTGGATAAGGTGATATATCAGTCCAGTTTGCTGTAGTGAAGGAAGGAGCATGAGATTTTATTTCTCTGAAGTTTCTCATGCTGACTCATTCTTGGCTCTCTGCATTGTCTCTGCACTGGTCTAGATTGCTCAGTATAGTGTGTGCCAACCTAGACTTGACTCCCTGACCTCCATTTCTGCTTAGAATAATGGCTCCCTTTTTCTTCTGATTCTTCATTTGATGAATGTAATTCTGATCACCCATTCTTATCTCAGTTCCTGTCTCAATGAGGTCCACAGTACAGGATTCTGGTCTATGTGCCTGTTTATACCTGCACCCATTCTCACAACTGAAAAGTCCCACTGTTCCAATGTCCCAGAAGTATTTGATCCCCATAGGGACAAGTATATCAGGGTGGTGGCTCCACTCACCATTTTCCACCTCACCCTTCTTTAAGTTCCAGACATTCTTCATGTCTTAAATCCTTTCCATGAATCAATCCAATCTGGGCTGGGTTTGTATCAAAGCCAATCCCAGGAGAAAGTATTCAGGAACCATTATATCAGAAACATTATATCCCAATACATATATTCACTATAAGCAAAATGGGTTTGATGGATTTGGTGTATGTGCTGTCTACTCTCTCTGCTCAAGGCAGCTGGGTGATACAGTGAGTAGAGTGTTGGATATAGAGTCAAGAAGACCTGCATTTAAATCCTTCCTCAGATTCTTACTAGCTGTATACCTGAGCAAATCACCTAATCCTAGTTAGCTTCAATGGATAATGAACACTGAACTTGGATTCAGGAAGTTCTGAGTTCAGATTTGTCCTGAGATACATACTAACTTGTGATCCTGGGCAAATCACTCAACCTTTGCTTATCTTTGTTGTATTATCTACAAGATAGAGTCAGAATAGATAACCTCTAAATTCCTTTGCAATGCTAAATCTATTATCTTAGGAAGATTAAGAAGCAGCTAGTGAAAAAAAGTAGAGAATCTGGGGATAAGATTGCAATCAGGAATCAAAAATTCAATCACTTGTCCAAGATACTCAGGTAGATTAAAAAAAAAACCCAACAACAACATACAATAGTGTCCAAAGACCAACTCCATCAATAACCAGCCCAGTCTGATTTTCTGTCTCCTCAAGCCCTGGCTTTCTGGAATGCAAGAACCTAAGAACTTTGTCCACTAAGCACCTCCAGGAAACATTCAAGAGATTAAATTAACCTATAAAGGGAAAAATTACAACATTTACAGGGGATTTATCACTTAATCCTGGCTATATATACATTCAGAAAGGAGGCCTTGCTCCTCATCCCTCCTATTTTGCCAAGTCAGTCTTCTATTTTTAATAGGTCTCTTTATAAGAGTCAGCAAGCCCAGTCCTGACTGGAATGGTTATTAGATCATTTCTTGGTTTCTTTCCAGTGGATTTTGGTTTGGCAAAGCTATATGTGTCTCAACACTTCTAAAATCTCATTCCCTAATCTACTCCATTCTGCCCTAATCTTTAGCTTGATCTTTCCCTGGCCCAATACATGGTATTATTATTGTTGTTGTTATAATAATAATAATAATTATTATTATTATTATTAGCCCACAAGGAACTTAGAGTCACCTCTCTCATCCTAGACCCTATGTCCCTACATCTGGGGAACAAAGATAAGATGAGATATCCTCCTTCCTTCTTCCCCACCATCCTGTACCTCATAATCTGAATCATTAAATCTCAGAGTTAAGAGGTGCTTCAGAGGCTATGTATAGTCATGTCTGACCAAGATTACTCTCCAGAAAGGCCCTTAACCTTTTTCCATGTGTCTTATACCACTTTAGCAGTCTAGGAAAACCTAAGGATTCCTTAGAATCATGTTTTTAAGTGCAAAACAATAAGTTAAATACATAGGATTATAAAGAAAATCAATTATACCAAAATCTAGTTTTTACTTTTTTTTTAAGTTCACAGATTCTTCTTTCTTTAGATTAAGAACATCTGCCTCCAAATAATTCAACAAATTCTGATCCAACCACATGGTTTGGAGATTTTCGACTGGGGGAACTTACTCCCTTTCAAAGTAGTGCGTTATGATTTTGAATAGCTCTAATTATTAGGAGGAGGACATGGAAGAGAGACAGGAGGGAATGGAGAGAGGAATGAGGAGGACAAGAAGAAAACAAGAAGGTATGAGGAGAGGGGAAGAAAGGGGGAAGTAGGAAGAAGATGGGAAGGAGGAAGAAGGGAGGTACAGGGGGAGAATGAGAGGAGAAGAAGAAGAATGAGAAAAAGGAGGAGGAGGAAGAGGAGGAAGAAAAAAAGGAGGAGGAAGAGTAGGAAAAAAGTCTAGGAGGGAACACAATAAAGCAGGGTATTAAAAACTAGTGTATTGTATTTAATATATTCTTAAAATCATGACAAAAACTTATAGTTTAAAATAAATTTTCTTTTTGTTTGTTGTATATTAAAATTTTCATGTTGAGTGACTTTTATATTTTAATGTTAATTTTAATTTAAAATACATTTTTTTTTAAAAGAGAAAGCTCTAATTTTTTTTAAGTTTCTGAGTTTTAAAGAGTAAATGGTTTTGGTAGGAAAAGTTTGCAGTACCAATCACAATTTTGCCATGAACAAGTGCCAGTCTGCAGAGCAATGGAGCTGTTATAATTCTACTGTATTCTACCCTCTGCCCTTTTGCCCTGATCAGACTACATCTAGAGTGTGACATTCAGTCTTCAATTCTGAAATATCTGTCCAGATCATTGTCAAGAATGATGGTGGGGAGCCTTGAAACTATACCATACAAAGACTGGTGAAGACAATTGGGCATGTTCAATCTGAAGAAGAGAAGATTTAGGACAAGGGAGAGAGAGAGCATAATAGCTTGTCTTCGAGTATTTTAAGAGCTGTCATGTGGACAAAGCATGTCTTCTACTTGGCACCAATAGGATAAACTAAGAGTCGTGGGTGGAAGTTAGAAAAAGATTTAATTTGGCTGAATATTAGGAATAACTTCTTAACCATTAGAACTATCCAACAATGGAATTGGTTGCCTCAGGACATAATGAATTCCTTGTCTTTGGGTTTGTTTGTTTATTTTTTTTTCCAAGAAAGATTGGGTGACAGCTTTTTGGGAGTATTGTAAAAGAGATGTCTGTCCAGTTACAGGTTGGACCAGATGACCTCTAGGCTTCTTTCCAATTCTGAGATTTTATTAGATGCTGAATTATTCCATGCCTTCTTAGTCAATAACTGGACAATTCTAGGACTTGTCACACATTTTCAACAGAGCATTTTTGGGAAATAGATCTGAGTTTTTTTGTTCTTTTCCTGATCACATGAGGAATTCCTTCCATGTAGAAGAAATCCCCTCCATTCATGCAGAGTCTTAGAAGGTTTCTTGAGGGCAACTGAGAGGCTAAGTATTTTGCCCAGGGTTGCACAGTTAGATTATTTAAAGTATGTAGAACCTGAAATCAGATCTTCTTGAATCAAAGGCTAGACTCTTCCATCATGCTTCAGCTCTCCTTTCATTTTCTGAGTTTCTCTGGCACCAGAAGGGAGAGAAAATGCTTTTGCGGAGGGATCAGACTCCCTATTGTCCAAGCCTGGCAACTGACTAAGTTCTATACTACTGGCACACTTAATGGTTAAATTCTTCCCTAGACAGTATAAACAACTTAATCTTGATTTTCTGAGAAGTCTTCTGAAATGGTTACAATTAGTGATTTAATTGGTAAAGGAACTACAGCCGAACTTTTCCTTTGCACTGGGAGTAGAAACTGAGGACAAATTCAGGGAATAGACTTCCCCCTTGATTGTCCCTACTAAGTCAATACAAATTACGTTTTTGGCAAACAGATCCAAAGGTCCAACTCTTTGAGACAGGAGCTGAAGGGGAGGCAATGACAGGCTGTGTGCTGTTAGTCCTCTGGCCCATGTTGCCTTTATTATTTTTTTTGCTAACATTTAACAAACATGTCTGCTGAGCTTTGACATTCTTCTTGAAAGACTAAAGCCCCATCCCCGGAGCCAGGCTTTAATTTGGCAAATTAAAGTGATCCTCACAAAGAGATTGGGTGTGAGCCAGTTGGACTGTAGGACACATTTGTGTCTTGCAACACAAGGCCACGGTTTGGCTGTAAGCACTGTTCCAACAACTCTCTAAAAGTGCCTCTTCCCATCTAGAGCAAGAGAAAGCCATATGTTTGTGTTGTGGTCGCTGGTTGAGATCTATTGACCCTGCTTATCAAATACTCCATCAGAAAGTCTGAAATGTAGTTAGCCAGACGATGGAAACGTGTTCCATGGTTGATATGAATCTAAATAATATAAGTACAAATATAACACACACATCTATGGGAGGCAACATGGCAAACTCAATAGAGAACTAGAAAATTATGTCGAAGTCCCACTTCAAACACTGAATGGCCATTTGATCCTGGGCAGGCCACCGAAATCCTAAGTGTGCCTTCAAACTCTCCAAGGCTGAACGCTACAGGGAAGTTGCTGATCTGCTTCTCCCCTACTAGGAGTTCCCCAGAACAATGGGATTATTTCGTACACATACCCAAACAGAGGCAGAAATTGTATTTATACACATACATGCATACATATATGTACACACCGAAACAGGCATATGTGCCTGTATTCTCACCTGGTTTGGGTATGTTTACATACAGGTGTATATACACATACATCCATATGACACATATATCTATAGCTGTATATATTCATATACCTATTGGCTTGACTCTGTAAGAGAGTGTTTGACTAGGAAGTGCCTGGGAGATTGCATGTCCTGGTACATGTGTCTGCTGCTTCTTGATTGTACCAAGTTTTTACCAATCTAATTCAATACTTTAACATGTTACAGATATGCTATACAAATATAGCCAAAATAACCTTAAGAAAGAGTTATTGAGTCTACATAATTCATATAGATTGTACATGTATATAAATGCATAGTGAATATGTACATGTGTACATGCATAGATTTGTATGTATATGTATATACTTACATGTGTACATATAAGACTGTATCAAAGATGTAGTAACAATTTTCATGTTTTTTGTATCTGTTGTTACTAATTGAGAATAATTGTTATGTTCAAAGACCTCAAGGCATAGAAAGAGCTGTGTCAATATTGATTTCCTCCATTTCTAGCTCTGTGTTCAAATGATGTTATGATGTGTGTGTATGTATATACAAGTAAGGATGATAACCTCCATTTTAAAGATAAGTCAACTGAAGCTAAGAAAAATTATGATAGTTTATGTGATTAGTAAAACCAAAATATGTAGCACTTATTAGAGACCAGGACATGTTTTTTATATAATATGGAAGCTACCTAGGCTATAGTTTTTAACTTATCTAAGATTGTGTATGTGTGTGTGTGTATGTGTGGGAGCACACACATGCATGCTCACTCCAAGTAGCAGACAGAACCTCATAGAAAACCAGCTTCAGGGTTAATGATGTAGGAAACTCAGGTGATTAAGTGCAGAGTAAGTATTGATCTGCACTGGTAGATGGGTTTTCCTTGGCAGGAGTTCTTTATATTGATGAAATTACAAATGTAATCAAATAAATCAAATAAAAATCAATCAATCAATCAATAAAAAATCAAATAAAAACACATGCACATGACCACACACACATATACCACATCATATATGATGTTATTACTCTGCCCTGTAAAAGAGACTCAGAAAATGGTAGGATTTTAATGAGGAGATCTCATATTCATGTTTGACTTGACCATGATGATGAAATAGATAAGGCTAAGAATTACAAAGCTGATGTTCCCCTAAGGAAGATATCCACTTCTTTGATCCCTTCATGAATAGGAAATGTAGCTTAGAGGAAAACAACTATTGGTTAGAAAAGCCCTTTCCTCCTTTGGGTTTTGTATTCCTCCTTTATCAAATGAGGAGTTTAGATTTTTTAAAACATCCTTTCCAGCTCTACTTTCCTCTGTTCTATGATTATAACCTGGAAATTTTGAGTAGAAAGGCTCTGAAGAATTTTAAAGGTCATAAAAAGTGCAAAGATTCCCTGCCCAAGACCCAAGAGTCATTCCAATATCAAATATTTCACCTAACATTAAAATAAGAAACAAATTGGGTTTAACCTCTTTCATCCTAATGCATTTTACTTGACATTGAAGACACAAGGAGCAGCCCCTCAAAATTGAATGCTGTGTCAAACATCAAAGGATGCAAAATCTGATTCCAGCTCTGCTATTTACTACCCATGAAACTTTACCTATTTTGGACTGTTTTCTCATCTATAAAATGAAGATTGGACTAGATAATCTCTAAATTTCCCTCCAGTTTTATAGTATCTATATATTTGCTCTTCCCAAGAAATCCCTATTTTTTCTTTTCTTTTCAATGATCTTGAGTACAAGAATCACTTAGATTTTTCCAGGTAGGAACTTTTTTGATCTCTTCGATTGTTAATGCCCTCTCTTCCAAATTTCTTTATACTTAACAACTTCTTCTTTATTTGTATCTATTCACTTAATATTGATTCTGTATATGCTTATATATGTGTACTTAATCCCTCTCCCCCACACTAAAAAGTAACTTCCTTGTGAGTAAACATTGTTTCATTGTGCTTATATCTCCAGGGCCTGGCAGAGAGCCTAATGTATGGTAAGTATCTAACAAGTACTTGTTAATTAGTCCATTGGGTGATTGGCAGACTTTTTGTTGGTGTTGTTTGCTTGTTTGTTTTTTTAGTTCTCATTAGTGATTTCCTTGGTGTAGGGAACTCTCTCTGCCACTGAGCATTGCTACTGAGTAACAATTTAGAGATTTACCTAAAGCCCTGAGATGTTAAGAAGCTAGCCCAGGTTCCTATAGTCAGGATGTTTCAAAGTTAAAGTTATACATGGAGGTTGGGCTAAATTTGCCATCACATCCCTGGGAAAGCAATACCATGTGCTCTTCCCTCCAGGGAAAAGGGAAGGACTATACTCTGCCTACCTCTGGTCAAAGGCAAGACTTGAATGCAGGCTTTCCTACCTCCAAAAGTAGTTCTCTGTTTACTATTTCATGCCATTTCTCTCTATAAATGATTATAAACCTGATAAGTCTTTCTAAGCTGATATTTTCAAGTAACATGTTTGATCCAGCACATATTTTTGGAGACCATGTTGCCAAAGAAAGTGCTGATAGAAACTGTTAAGAGCCAACTATTCTGTTATTTCAGGTTTGTCATTAAAAGTAAATTGATCAGCTTACTTGGATTATAGTTTCTCTTAAACTATTTTAAATCCATGTCCACATAAGGGATTTTATTCTGTGTCATATACAGTTTTAACCAGTATCCAACAAAGTTTTGATGCCCACTTTAAAGTCCACACCATTACCCAATAATGGTATATATACCCTTCTCTCATTTAGATAGGAAAGCTTATGCAACTCATTTGTAGCAGTGATAACTCACATTTCTGTGGTGCTTTACAACGTGCTTTCCTCACCAAATTCCTGGGAGAAGAAAGTGGGAATAATTAATACCATTTTATGAAAAAGGACAGAGGCACCTTAGTAGAATAGAGTATGGGGTTTGGAGTCAGAAAGATCTCACAAGTCTATGACCCTGGCAAGTCACCTAATCATTATATATCTCAGGAGTCTGTTTAATACTGAGTCCTAGTCAGAGTTATGTTACTAAAGGTTGGTACACTAGTGGAGGGAATTCCCATACAGGGAAATTCTACCCTGAGAAAATTCCAAATTGGGTACCCTTATGCATTCAGAGACACTAAATGCCTGGTCCAGAGTCTATTCAGCTTTAGAACTGAGATTCATATTCAAGTCCTCTGACTCAAGCCCAGTGTCCTTTCCCTTACATAATATTAGATTTGAAGTTAGGAAGATCTGAGTTCAAATCCTACTTCAGGCACTAGCAATGTGACCCTGGACAAGTTCCTTAACATTTGTTCCCAGCTGAAAAATGGGGAAATAGTAGCACCTACCTCTTACAGTGGTTGGAAGGACAAAAAGGGATAATATTTATTAAGTGCTTTGAAAACCTTAAAGCATTATAGAAGTGCCATTATTACTATTATGATTATCATCATCATCATCATCATCATCATTATTATTACATTACACTGGCACAGGATTGACCATTATCTGCAGTGACTACAAATCTTTTTATATAATAGGTATTTTATTTCAATATTAAGTAAATGTTCCCAAGACATTAAATTTCAAACATTTGCCTAGATAAAATCCCAGGCCATTATCACACCATAGTTGTTTATTGCCAAGAGAACTGCCGTCAACTGAGTTTCAGTCTGTTCCACATTCTTGATGTGCTATAGAATTTAGAACTGAACTGTAGACTAGGCAACATACAGCTTAATGGATCCATGAGCTCATTAGTGTGTGAACTACATCTGTTGGTGCAGATGGCAACCCCCCCCCCAACTCCATCCTGTGTAATTTTTGACTCTGTCCTTCTATAAACCCTAGCATATGGGAATGGTTTGACTTCCTGAGAGGTTGGTATGTTTGAGACCTAGAGAGGACCTAGAGACAATTTCATCCAAACCCTCTGTTTTCAGGGATAAGGAAATGGAAGCAAGGAAGGAAAAAGGAAATAAGTAGCAAAGTCCATATTTGAACCCAGGTTCTTTGAATCTAAAGTCAGTGTTCTTTGCACTTTATCACTCTGACTCCTTCTTCAGGAGTCAGTATAAGAGCTGATAAGCCAATGGAATTTAAACATCCATAAAAGGCAGTAGACATAGGAATCAACCCATCCATAAGCATTTATTCAGGACCATTATATGATATGCCAGGCCAAGGGCTAGGCACTGGGAAAACAATGATAAAAATGAAATCACTTTCCTCAAGAATACGACATTCTATTAAGGGAAACAATGTATGTACCTATCAGTAAATGCTAAGTAGATACAAGGTAATTTTGAGGGGCAGCACAAGAATCTAGAGAGTATAAAATTAAATAATGATATTGTTTGTTTTATTAGAGGAGAAAAGATTCACTATTGCAATACTCCTTGAAATATGAAATAAATTAGATACAGTAATCTTTCCAATATTAACTAACTAGATAACATTACAAAGGCTTCTGTGCATTGGATTCATTGGATTGTATTTGTTGAACTTCATATTATATTTAAAGGATTAAGAAGGTGTTATAGAGAAAAATCCCTAGTTTATCTTCAATGGAGTTTACGATATTGCAGAGGTTTGATTGTTTACAAATCTACTTCCATGTCATTCATAGGTCTATTTTTCCCCTTGACAATTTCCAAATGAATTTCTCTTGTGGCCCATTTCTGCCATGGGGCACCATTCCAAGACAGAACTGTTACATGTGACTACCAGACACATGTTGAAACTCTTGGCAACATGATATCAATACAACTTCAAGTGATCAAAGCTGGATTGTATTTTTTTTAAATTCAGAATAAGATTTATTCATTCCTTTTGTTTTTATACTACAGGCATTTTTGGATATGCCCTGCCCCATGACTGAACCCTTTCTTGTAACAAAGAAAAACAGTTGCGCAAAAACAACTGTTAATGACCATTCTGACAATTTTTCAGTATTCTGCCCCATTTGTCCCTCACATCTTTTCTGATAGGAATGTGTTTCATTATCAATTACTGTTATTTGGCACCAAAGATTTTCATTATAATTGCTCAGAGTATGTTTCCTTTTATTGACTTTTTTTTTAAATTTAAAAACCCTTACCTTCCTTCTTGGAGTCAATACTGTGTATTGGCTCCAAGGCAGAAGAATGGTAAGGGCTAGGCAATGGGGGTCAAGTGACTTGCCCAGGGTCACACAGCTAGGAAGTGGCTGAGGCCAGATTTGAACCTAGGACCTCCCGTCTCTAGGCCTGGTTCTCAATCCACTGAGCTACCCAGCTGCCCCCTCCTTTTATTGACTTTTTTTTCCATTCATATTGAATTCTATTTGTATACTGCCTTAAGTATACAGATTAGGCGAACTACCAATTTGGATTAGAATCTAGATTTTGTATTTGTATTTTATGAATATATACATGCATGTATCTATGTGTTTCTGTATGTATGTGTATGAGTAAGAGAAAGAGACAGAGGCTGAGATAGAGATAGGGACAGAGACAGACTAGCCAGGGCCTGAGACCCAGAGAAATATAGGGGGACAGAGACAGAGATACAGATTAAGAGACCGAGACCGAGACCAAGAGAGTTGGAGGGGTGGAGATTGGTAGTGATGAAGCCTATACCAGAAGAAACCAGGCTAAATCATTAATTAAGATTAAAGTGACTGATTAGCTATTAAAAAAACATTCAATGGCTAGAATCTCAGAGTTAAGAAAAGCCTAGAGGTCAAGTACGCTAGTCTTAATTTAAAGCACAGGGATCCTTTCTTCAAAATCTCTAATTAAGGAGTCACCCAGAAGCCACTTGAAGATTTTGACTTTTGGCATACTCACTACCTTCCACAGCTATCCACTCCTCTTTTGGATAGTTCTGATTATTATGAAATGTTTTCTCCTATTAAGATGCACTCTGTGTCCTTATAGCTTCCTCCCACAAGTATGAGTTCTGCTGGGATCAAGCAAAACAAATCTAATCCTTCTACATAACAGTTCTTTAAATCTTTGGAGAAAGGACATGTGTGTATCCTCTGGTCTTCCCTTCTCTAGGATAAATATGTTCACTTCCTTCAAATAATCCTCAAATAGTATACTTCTCCATCCTGGTCACTGTATTCTGGGCTCTTTCCATGTTTGTCAATTTCCTTCTTAAAATATGGTACCCAAGACTGAATCCAATTCTCTAGAATTAGACTGGCTGGGTTGAAGTATAGTGTGATTATTATATCCCTCACTCTGGACTCTGCCTTCAGCAATTTGGTCTAAGATTCCTTAGGTGTTTTTTTTTTTCAGTAGTTTCATCAAACTCCATTTAGCTTATTTTTTTAATTGCCTATTGCTCACCATCCTGTATTCATACTCAATGTCCTGATTCTTTTAATCCTGGTGAAAAACTTTCCATTTGTTCCTATTAAATTTCTTATTATTAGATAGTCCAACTTCCAATTTGTCATCACCTGACCACTCAACTACAATGTCCCTACAGTGTATACACAACTGCCAAAAAATAGTAAGAAAAAAAAAAGATAGGCAATTACTTCAAGTTCTTCTTTATATATTTTAAATTGTATGTTGTCTCCCCAGTTAGATTTTAAGTTCTCTGAGGGCAGGAATTATCTTTTAACCTTTCTTTTTTTGGTATCCCCAGTACTTAGTACAGCGCCTAGCACATAGTAGATGCTTAATAAATGTTTATTGCATTGAAATTGAATTGAACTGAATTATATTCCCTAATCTTGTATTGACACAGCCTAAGAATAACCTTTCCAGTATCTTAATTTAGTATCAGCAGAGAAATCTAGAGGGATTTTAATTTCACTCTTCTTGCTTCAAGGGAAAAAAAGTGCCCTTTGAATGGCGTCCATAATATCACTCCACGTCAGCCTATGCCTGGTAATTTCAATTTCCACATCTGGAAAATGAGAAGATTGCACCACCAATTAATTTAGAATGATTGTAGGTACCTCCTAGGTCCCAGATTTTAACATCTCTCAGAGAGAATTCGCAAGAATGACATGGAACCCCACCTCAATTAATAGATAAAGCAGATGGATCATATGAGGGTTCATTATTAGTTAGTGGCACAAGTTCTAAGTTGAAAGAATTGCACAAAACAATGGACAACGGGGGGGGGGGATTTGGTACCGTTGTTTTTCATATTTAAATAGTAATAGTAAAATGTCAAATTTTGCCCTTGGAGATATGTGCACATACATGTAAAATTTTAATTCAAAACATGAGAGATCAGAGAAAATCAATTTTGAATTCTTCAGGTTTGGATCACCTGGTTATTAGCATCAAAGCACAGTCTGGAATCTTGTTAGCAGGGACAAGAAGCTGCTCCAAATTTAGTGCTATTTTGGGTAAGTCACTATCAAGTTAAAGGGATTCTCAGCAAGTATATCATGGGCTGGAAACCCAAGGCATGAATGCCAATGACACCATATGAACCCATTTTCATTGGTATGTGAGCTGATTGCCATTGCCACGCCCTGTTCCCTGCCACTGACTTTGAAAGCTGCTGGCAAGCAATTCCTTTTTCCCACCACCCTTCTCTACCACCCATCCCCCATTAAGCTTGGAAGAGCTGCCTGTTGGCTTGTACTCTATTCCTTTTTCCCTCTTTCTCCTCTCTCTTACCCCCACCTTAGGATTTATGATTTCACCCAGCCCCCTGGCATGTTCCAAGGAAAGATATTGCAGCTTTGGCATTCTTCTTCTAAAAGCTGCCAAGCATTGGCCTATATAAGGTAGAATGATCTCAGGTCTAACGATGAAACTGCAGGAACAGTTAATGGTTTGTTTAATTGGGGTCTCACTTGAATGTCTGTTGTCCACGTTTCTTTTTTTTTTAATAACAATGTTCTACCCTCATTAAATGAATTGGAGCACATAAATAAAATGGATTTCCAATTTCAATTTTGTTTGACTTAGCAGAATGGAGAACCAGCCAACTCTTTCATGTGCTGAAATAAAGGCATAAGGTTTTACTTTGGAAAACAAATGATTATCCTTCACAATGTGACTATAAACAAAACTGATTTATGAATTTGATCATTGCTCTTCCTCGTTGTGAACATTAGTCAGTATTTATTTCTAAGTTATAACATATGTTACTTTAACCATATTATCTTTGGGCCTCAGTTTCTTTATCTGTAAAATTTCAGGGTTGGACTAGATTCTGTTTTTAAGATGTGTTCAAGTTCTGTGGTTACATGAGTCTATATGAACAATTTTCCAGATGGAAGTGATTTCTCCTGCTAAGGATGTCCATAGAACTTTGTACTTCTTGAATCTGCTCATCATGTTCTATTTAACATGATAATTGTCCATGAGTCACATGGTAGATAGAGCAGTGGATGGAGAGGCAAGGAGATTATAGAGCCTCTCCCCCACTATATATTGGTTATGTATCTCTGGGTAAGTCCATTAACTTCCCTTTCTGCTTTAAAGGTTATCCATCACAGAATGGTTGACCCACATTAGTATAAAGAGTTTACTCACATGGGATTCCATACACCATTGAAATCATAGGACTGGATCCCAAAACAAGAAAGCAAACAAATAAATGGATGGATGAATGGATAGATAAATAGATAGAACATAGATAGAGAGATCAATAGATAGAAAGAAAGAGAGAAAGAAAGATAAATAGATAGAACATAGATAGAGAGACCAATAGAAAGAAAGAAAGAAAGAAAGAAAGAAAGAAAGAAAGAAAGAAAGAAAGAAAGAAAGAAAGAAAGAAAGAAAGAAAGAAAGAAAGAAAGAAAGAAGGAAAGAAAGAAAGAAGGAAAGAAAGGAAAGAAAGGCATTTTTCTCCTGACTCAAATTTAACCTCTATGAAGGCAAGGGATTTTGTCACAATTTATCATATTTAAATTAGCAACCAGTGTGCCAACTTAATGCATGATATGAACTTAATGAATGTCTGTTTCCTTGAAATCAACTGATGATTTAGGCATGTTCAATATATTTGGCTATAAAAGAATTATCTGGATTATTATGACATAGTAGTAGTAGTAGTCTCTCGGTAACCGAGGATGACGATTGTCTTTGTGCGTTTTCATCTATGATAGATGAGTGTGTACAAAGACACTTGTGCGTGAAGGAGATTTAAGTGGAAAAGTCGATGCACAGAGACAGTCCCACTCTCGGCGTTGAAAGCCTGGGTCCAATGGCATGAAAAATCATTACACCTGGAGACTTCTTCAGCTGCATTGGATGGCGTTATTGTCCTTTGTGCTCCAACATGCCCTAAGCACTCCACAGTGCTTTGCTGCATTGCCCTCTCAGCCATTGAACCTTCTTATTGGTTTCTTCAGTCTATTCAGCCGAAGCAGTGTTCACACGCTGAGTGAGCAAGGCCCTGGTTCACCAGGGGTCTAAAACCCAATGGCTACTCTCACAAGGTTTAGCAGGCCTGTCGAAGCCATTGCTCGGGGTGTGGCCGCTGCCTCATGCTAGCAGCTACTAGGAGCCACAAGTGAGAGCTGGGTGTCAGGTGCTTAAAGGGACAACAATTACTCTGGTCACATAAGCCTATGTTTCTCTCTATAGAAAGCCATGAGAATCTTTTACACTTGTTTTGAGGACATCCTTGATGAAAGAAGGAGAACAGGTAGACTTTCATAATTTTCAATTTTTCACAAAAGTTTTATATTTACAGCCATACAATTGATGAGATTGTGGCTTTTGATTAGTAACTATTCAAAGAAATTTGCCCTTGTAGGGTAAAACATGCAAACTCAATGATTCTGCTCCAATATTATGTGTTCCATGCAGGGAGAATGTTAATAAATGTTTAACAACCAGCTCTCACCCCCCAAAATTTACATATGACATACTTTTAAGTTTAATCTGCATTAATTAACATTTCTTTATCTCTTTATTAAATCTAGACCAGCAACAAAACATGACCTCAAACCTTGCTTTGTAGTGGTTGACAATTCCTGAGATATACTCATATTGAAGATTTAAATAATTGCATTAGCTGACTCTAGCATTCCAGCATTAATGTTATACAATTTTTTAAAGTGAAGCTCCAGATATAACTTTGTTTGAGAATCATCTGATTAGAAATGTGGTAGAAAATGCAAATGGACTATCAGCTTAATAGACTGTTCTTTTAACTGCTTTTGTTAATCCAAACAGTAGATATCTATCATCCACTTGTTTTATTCCTGTACAGATTTCTTGGTTGAGCTTTTTCTCATTGGAGTGCTTTAGCATTTTAGGGCTTGATAGAATGAACACAATGTCAACCACAGAGAGAGAAGTACACTGAGGACTTGATGATCTGTAGACAATCACTTTCTCATTTACAATCTGCACTGGAAGTTTTCCAGCACAAAATTTAATGCCTTTGGCTCCCTTTTAATGCGTTGATTGTTAATCAAGCACCATTTCCATCACTGATATTGCTAATCAGATGATTCTGAGACAAAATTATCTCTGTAGTTGCACTTTAAAAGAAATTTGGTACGACATTAATGTAGGATCATACATTAATGTTAGAATTGGCTCTTTGAAACTAAAATTCACTTTGTAATAACTGTGTTTTCTCCATAATGCAATGATTATGAGTTATGGAATGTCACAATCTAGTAAGAAGGGTGATAGACACTGAATGGTCACAAACTGGTGGTAACATATTTGATTTGATGACTTTTGCTCACGAAGGAACATAAAAAGTACCAACCAGAAAATATCTGATCAGAAAGGGAAGGGTCAATCATATATTGAGAGAAATAATGAGGGGCTACAGATGGACAGGATGAGAACCATCCTGATAGCCACATGTTATAATCCATGGAGAAAAACCTCTGGCACATCAGGGAGATTCCTCATGGGGAATTCTTTGGAGCATCTGGACAAGAATCTCACGGGAGGAGAAGTGAATAATGGGCTAGAATTTGGGCTACTGGGGTGGGGGTGGGGGGGAATCATCTCATCAGTGAATTAAGGTTCAATTGAAAATTAAACTATAACTAGAGCTTACTTCCTAGTACAATCAAAATTGAAGAAGTTAATAATTACTTCAGTAGAAGAAGGAAAAAAAAACAGAACTCAGACCTCAAAAGATGAAAATGGATGAAAAATCAATATGTAGACAATGAAGGAAGCATGTCAGGGAAAACAGTTAGCAATATTAAAAAAAACATGTCCTTTACTTTCATTTCCCAAGAAATTCTGAAGGTCTCTAATTTTTATCGCTGCACTTTCAGACTGTAGATACTAGAGTTTTCTATGAGAGAAAAGCATAATTCATCCTCTGGCTTCATTCCTATAGCCCCATGATCCAAATGCACCTTTAGATTTATTTTTTTCTCATTATCTACTTACTTGAACCATCATTTTCCATTTGCCTCATGGGTAATTTTTTGGAGCCACCTCTGGCTTCTCACATTTCTAATCAAACTTTACTTTTAAAATAATAATCATTGCTTGTGGATTCATGAAGCCTTTGGCTTCTTCTGAGTGCAAAGTTTTGAGAAAATGTTTATTTTTCCTTCTAGCTTTTATTATATGTAGAGCAAGCCATTAAAGTTTCTCTCACTCCACATTTTTCATCAGATCTCTTTCACACTATGTTGACATGGTTTTTAATTGGCTTAACTAAGAGACCAAAGATCCCTTCTGGGAGATATAAGAAATGATGGTTTCTAGAAATTTCCCCTTGGTAACATACTGGCTAATTAAGTTTTTACTGATTTGGATTTGATTCGGAGTCAAGAACCCTCCATTCAAAAACTGATTCAGAAACATACTAGTTGTCTGACTTTGGGCAAGTTACCTTTTCTGAGCCTTAGTCTTTTTTTTCACCTAAAATGAAGACCCCCTTGGTGACCTCTGAGGTCCAACCCACATATTTTAAACTTTTAAAGATTAAAAAAGATTTAAAGATAAAGATATTAAAGATTAAAACTGCACCAAGATTTTGGGACAGTCTATATTTTCTTCCTGATAACTTCCACCCACTTCGCCAGGTATTGCTCTCTGAGACCATCATGTTTTTTGAGCTGCTTTCTGTCTCAAGTGTTTTCCAAGTTAAACATACCTACTCCTTTAACTGATTCTAATTTCCATGCACTCAAAGTCCTTCAATCAACCAGCCTATAAACATTTATTAAGTACCTATTTATTATGTGCCAGGCACCGTGAGAAGCACCTTTACCATCCTGCCTGTCTTCTTCTGGACACTCTCTAGCTAATCAATTTTTTTTTTCTTGAATAACAGAGTCCAGAACTGTACACAACACTCCTGATGACTTCTGATGAGAGTAAAATGCTACTGGCTGATTCAATTGCTAGACGTCATGTCTTTCTTCTTACAGTCCCAAATCACATTTGGCTTTGTGACTGCCCTATTCCACAGCTGATTTATATTGACTTTGAAGTCCATATGACCTCCAGGTATTAGCTTTATTTTGGTTGGTCCCTTGGGGTAACAGGTAAACAACTTCCTAACAAAACTGGAACTAATTGCAGTTAGATCCTCCCTCATTGACACACTAGCTGGATGAGAGAAAGAGCGTTGATTCAGTCACCCTGGATCACAACCTGAGTATTGTGCTTGACCACCTCTTTCACTGCCCTCATCAAAACAGTTGCCATATCTTGTGTAATCTACCTCTGTGACATCTCGTCTGTCCTTTCTCTTTACTCACATGGCCTCCACCATGTCTAGTCCTCCTAACACCCCCTGGTCTGTTTCAATTGACTTTTCATTATCTTTCTATTTCCGAACTCTCAATTCTTTAATCTTTCCGACGCAGAGTTTCTATATTAATCTTACTACAGTACAGGTTTGACTTTGCCAATCTCCTATTTCAGAATATTCAGTTCCTTTTGCTTTGAATATAAAATACAAAATCCTCTGGCTAGGACTTGAAATTTTCCATAATAAAGTTCCTATTTCCCCTCTCAGTCTTATTTTATATATATTTTTTTACCATTCCTTAAAATTGGCCTACTAGGTATTACCTGTATTTCATGTTCCAGTTCCTACCTTTGTGCTTTCTGCCCAGATGGTATCCATGATGGGAATGCATTCCCTCGTTAATGTCAACTCTTAGAATGCCTAGCTTCCATTTGTAAAGAGCTCATTTTCCATTTCCAATGCAAGACCTTACCTGATGTCACAGTTTTTACTTCTCTGTCCCTCTTCAAACTATCTTGTCTTAACTTATCTGGTACATACCATGTGTACAAATGTAAAATCAAATTAAAACCCTTGCAGCAAGGCTTAGTTTGCTTTTAATTCAGAATCTTTAAAGCCTAGCATGTTGTCTTATACATGTTGGAAATGTTTAATAATCATTTGATGAAATGAAATGAATCAAATTGAATGTATCTGAATGAAGAAGCTATTTATGGACAACAGAGGAGAAATGTTGTAAAAATATTGAGCAATTCAAGAATTATCAACTCCTCTACTTTCCACTTCCCAAGAAGTTTAGATCAGCTTTTATTGACTTAGTCCTGGACTTGGAGCTATCAAATATTGATTCAAATCCTGGTTCTTCCATATATTATGTGATCTTGAGTACATTAATTAAAACTCTAAGCTTCAATTTTCTATAAAATGGACATAATCATGTTGTATGACCTCCTCTATGTGGTTGGCCTTAGCAAAATTCTTTGTAAGCCTGAATGTGTGCTGTAATTGTAAATTATTATTGTGATAATAATGGGACATAATACCAACAAGCATAATTTTTAAGGGATATACATCCAAACAAATGTATACATACATTCATATAAAAATAATAAAAAAGCATAAAAGGTGAGGAAAAAAAGGAACAGACAAATAGATTTTGGTTTTGGTTTTCAAATGGAATTATGGGGATATTTCAGTTCTCAGGTCTGTGGTCCATATGTGGTGTCTTTCCCTGGCAAGACCAACATCAGGAATTCAGTTATTTTCAGCCCAAATGGATGAGAATGGAGTAAAATATTTGAAAATTACTTTTGGTTGCATATTGGAACTATGTTTTGAGCAGAGAGAGCAACTACCCTATACAATATAAATAGCATTCTCTCTCTCTCTCTCTCTCTCTCTCTCTCTCTCTCTCTCTCTCTCTCTCTCTCTCTCTCTCTCTCTCATCTCTGTCTTTATTCTATGGCTCTTCTTTGTCTTTCAGTGTCTTTTTGTTGGCTTCTTGATTTTTTTCTTCTATTAGAATATGTTCTGAACTTACTTTTCTTAGAAAGCCGAGTCCCCAGAGGTAGACTATTATATCTATTTTCAGCATCCTAGTGGTAGTCTTGGGGGGTTTGGGAATGGTTTTATAATACTATGGCTCACAAGCCCCCACCAGTGGACTTCCTTTATTAATTATATAGTTTATATCACTCAATTCAACAGACTTAATTACCTTTTAGAAGCTGATGATTACCACAATAGCATGATTAGTACAAAATCCTCCCCCCCCCACTAAACACACATCAAACCCATCATACACTCTCCCACCAGTACATAGAGAGTTAAGAAAAAAGTAGATTTGAATTTAGAGACCAGATGGCAAAAGGGGGTCACTCTCAGCTCCAAGAAGTCCTTTTGCTAATGCTCTAAGCCCATCCCACACCTTTACATTAAAATTTCAAATTAAACATCAAAAAGCAGAAGTGGGGGGGATCATCTGGCAGAATTATCCTTGAAGTAGCACATCTCTTCTGAAAAACTAAAGATCAGTAATAAATCTCAGTGAAAGGAAAAATTTCTTCCTAACAATTGTTCTCAAGTCATCACTTAGGGAGGAAGCTTCTTGGTAAATTCATTTATTCTTCCCCTTTGCAAAACCTGAGGATAGAACTATCATTGAATCATGAAAATGGAGTTTGATTTACCCTGTGAACTTTTAACTCAGATGGGGAGCCACAGTTTTCCCATTTCCCTGCTTCCTTAGTTTATGTAACTGATTCATACCTATCATCTGCTCCCCATTAGGGTGTCCACTAAGCCTCATTTAGTTGAGGAGGGAGAGGATCTGAGGCAGCCACAGCTTTAGCCATCCCTAGGAACTGATTTCTAGAGCTGCCCATGTAAGAGGAGACATTCAGTTTCCTTGAAATGAAAGAGCATTCACCACAAAGAAGTTTGAGGGCTAGATTAAATTCAGTGGGTGTCCCACAACTGCCTGGTTAAATTGCTCAGATATCTGGAGATAGAAGCCAGAGTGTCGAAGGCCCTAGCCTCATAGTCTACATCACCTTCATCTGGAGGAGCTCTTTGGGATAACTGAAATGAATGAAAATATATTTATTAGGTGTCAAGTACTGCGCTAAGAACTGGAGAAACACATTTGAAAAAAAATGAGGAAAGTCTTGTTCTAAAATAACCCACATTCTAATTTTGGGCAACAGCATATATAGGAAGGGTCAGCTGCAAGACAGAAGAGAAGTCACAGTGATCCTTTAGGATCTTCCTTATTGTCGTTTAAATTGATAAAACTTTATTAAACCCTTTTGTTCAAAGCTGAAGTCTTTGGTATGGTGACAGTTCATTTTCAAGAGTAATTAGCATGTTGAAAGGAAGATATTTGACCATACAATCTCCAGGGTTATTTAAGAGACTATTTGTGGTGTTCCCTCCCAATTATCCTTAAGGCAGATGCATGGATTTCTTCCAGACTTTCTCCATGGTGAGTCCCCTACCTGGCTTCTAGGAAAGCTCAGTTGATCTTAACCTCACATAGACAATCCAAGAGATAGAATCAACATTTGTGTTTCCAGCTCCTTCTTTAATAGGTGCAGTGACCACTAGACACACCTGCTTATACGCCAAATCAAAAAGAAAAACCCTTGAGGCCAGAGAAGCCTTACTACTACATCATTTGCACAAGTCTTCCCTCACAGTCTTTCTTCAAAGCTCTCTTCCTGAAACAATGAAAGCTAGTGTGAATTCATAGGATTATAGATTTAGAACTGGAAGAAATCTTAAAGATTATAAAGTCCAATTCCTTCATTTTCTAGATGAGGAACTGTGGATCAAGGGGATTAAAGGACATGCTGAAGTTCATACAAGAAGTAAATAAAAGAGGCAGGATTTGAATTCAGATCATCTGATTCCAAGATCATAGACAGGATTGGGAAAGTAAGGTCCCCTGGAGGCTACTTTTTTTTTTTTTTAGCAATGGCATGGAAGTTTTTGTTTTTTTTTTTTGTAGGAAAGCCTAGGATGAGAGTGGGATGAGAAGAAGCTGATGCTCCTTGATGACTCAGCCATCAGAGTATTGCTGATTCTGATGGCTATCATAGTATCATGAGGTTGAGGTTTCCAGAAGCAGAGTAACAACTTTGCCCAATATAGTGTGGCTGGGGTCAAGAAGCAGTCTACCTGAGCCCTTAATCACAATTATACTAGCTAAGTGATCCCTCTTACCAGAAGAGGGATCACTCAGTGAACCCACCACGGGATACACCTTCTTCTGGAAAGGTAGAGCCTCAAATGAAGACAGAATCCATGGTGTTGGCCTGGCCATCAAGACCAGTTTGCTCAAACAGCTGCCAGAGTTGCCTGTGGGCATCAGCAAGAGGCTCATGAAGATCCATTTACCTCTCAGCAAAGACTGGTATGCCACAATCATGCCCCAACACTGACCAGCACAGAGGAGACCATCGAGCAGTTGTACTCTGACCTGAGTGCCGTCCTGCACTCAGTGCCCACAAATGACAAGCTGATACTACTGGGAGACTTCAATGCCCGCGTTGGCCAGGACCATGAAAGATGGAAAGGAGTTCTCGGCAAACACAGCGTAGGCAAAATGAACAACAACGGCCTACTGCTACTTAGCAAATGCTCAGAATTCAAACTCACCATCACGAACACTGTGTTCAGAATGGTGAACAAATATAAAACAACGTGGATGCACCCACGATCAAAACAGTGGCATCTCACTGACTACATCATTGTATGTCGGCGAGACATCCAGGATGTACAGATCACCAGAGCCATGAGAGGAGCTGAATGCTGGACAGACCACTGATTGGTTAGAGCGACTCTTCAAATGCACATTGCGCTTCGCCATCCAAAACACGCCCAGACAGTTCACGCATTTTACAACATGAGTCTTCTTAGAGATCCATCTTATTTGAAAACATTCCAGTCCTGCCTGGATGACAAGCTGTCTGTCAAGGGACCACTCACTGGAAGCTCAACCGAGAAATGGAACCAATTCAGAGACGCAGTGAAGGAAACATCAAAGGCAGTCCTAGGCCCCAAACAACTCAACCACCAGGACTGGTTCGACGAGAACAACACTACTATTGAAGACCTATTGAGCAAAAAGAACAAAGCCTTTATGGAGTGGCAAAAAAAACCAAACTTTGCTCCTAAAAAGGACAGATTCAAGTCTCTCCAAGCCACGGTGCAGCATGAGATCAGGAAGATGCAAGACCGATGGTGGGGGAAAAAAAGGCAGAAGAAATCCAGTGCTTTACTGATACGAAAAACTACAAACAAATTTTTAGTGCCCTCAAGACTGTCTATGGGCCATTAAAACCCACCACCACACCCTTGCTATCCTCTGACGGTGACACTCTCATAAAAGATAAAAAAGGCATCAGCAACAGGTAGAAATAACACTTCAGTCAGCTTCTCAAGCAACCTTCTTCAGTCGACCAAAGCGCCCTTGACCAGATCCCCCAAAACCGCACCTTTGAACAACTTGACATCCCTCCTTCAATAGAGGAAGTCCAAAAAGCCATTAAACAAATGAGTACAGGCAAGGCACCCTGTAAAGATGGGATCCCAACCGAGGTGTACAATGCCTTAAAGGGAAAGGCGCTTCAGGCATTCCACATAGTGCTGACCAGCATATGGGAAGAGGAAGACATGTCCCCAGAACTCAGAGATGCCTCCATCGTAGCCCTATACAGGAACAAAGGCGCACGAGCAGCCTGTGACAACTACAGAGGCATCTCACTACTCTCCACTGCTGGAAAGATCCTCGCCCGTGTTATACTCAACAGACTCCTGTCATCTGTTTCAGAGCAGAACCTGCCTGAATCACAATGTGGCTTCCGACCAGATCATAGTACCATTGACATGGTCTTCACAGTGAGGCAAATGCAGGAAAAATGCCTTGAGCAGAACCTGAATCTCTACATTGTCTTCATAGACCTGACAAAGGCGTTCAACACAGTGAATAGGGATGCATTGTGAGTGATCCATAGCAAGCTCGGCTGCCCAGCAAAATTCATCAAACTGATCCAGCTTTTTCATGTCGACATGACAGGGGAAGTCCTATCTGATGGAGAGACTTCTGACCACTTCAACATCTCCAATGGCGTGAAACGAGGCTATGTCCTTGCTCTGGTACTATTCAACCTATTTTTCACCCAAGTATTATGACATGCTGTGATGGATCTAGACCTGGGCGTTTATATCAAATACTAACTGGATGGCTCACTATTTGACCTTCGCTGCCTGACTGCAAAAACAAAGACAACAGAGAGACACATCCTGGAAGCTCTCTTCGCAGATGACTGTGCTCTCATGGCCCACCAAGAAAATCATCTCCAAACCATTGTGGACAGGTTCTCCACTGCAACAAAACTGTTTGGTCTGACTATCAGCCTCAGCAAAACAGAGGTGCTGTTCCAACCTGCACCAGGGAGGCCAACTAACCAGCTGTGCATTACAATCAACGGCACGCAGCTTTCTAACGTCAACACTTTCAAGTACCTGGGCAGCACCATCACCAACGACGGGTCCCTAGACCACAAGATTAATGCCAGGATCCAAAAGGCCAGCCAGGCACTCAGGTGGCTGCTCTCCAAAGTCTTCCAGCACAGCAGTGTAAGCACTGCAACAAAGCTCAAAGTGTACAACGCAGTGGTCCTCAGCTCACTCCTGTACGGTTGCGAGACATGGACACTGTACCAGAAGCACATGAAACAGCTGGAGCAATTCCACCAACGCTCCCTCTGGTCAATCATGAGGATCCGATGGCAGGACTGAATCACCAATCAGGAAGTCCTCGACAGAGCCAACTCCACCAGCATCGAAGTCATGGTCCTCAAAGCCCAGCTACGATGGTCTGGACACGTCATCTGCATGGACCCACAGCGAATACCAAGACAGGTATTCTATGGTGAACTGTCAGCTGGACTCAGGAAACAAGGCCAACCAAAGAAAAGATTCAAGGATCAGCTAAAGTCGAACTTGAAGTGGGCTGGCCTTACACCAAAGCAACTAGAACTCGCTGCCTCTGTCAAAAGCAGCTGGCAAACCCACATTCACCATGCCGCCACCATCTTTGAAGATGAGCGACGTCGACATCTTGCTGCTGCGCGTGAAAGCAGACACCAGGCCACAGCCGCAGCTCCTGTAACAACTGGCGTCCCATGCCCATGTGCCACAAACTCTGTGCCTCAGCCTTTGGACTCCAAAGCCACATGAGGGTACATCAATAGATGATAATGCACAAAGACAATCATCATTCTCGGACACTGAGAGACTACTACTATACTACTAGTACTCAGTGGACTGAGAGCCAGAGATAAAGATGAGAGATCCTGGGTTTAAATCTGATTTCAAATACTTCCTGCCTGTGTGACCCTGGGCAAGTCACTTGGCCCCCATTGCCTAGCCCTTACTGCTCTTCTGCCTTGGAACCAATACACAGTATTGATTCCAAGATTGAAGGTAAGGGTTTGAAATAAAAGAGACAGAATGGATAGAGTGATGGACTTGGGGTCAGGAATATTTGAATGCTTCAAGTCTTACTAGCTGTATGACCCCAAACAAATCACTTAATTTCAGCATCTGTGAAATGAGGACAATAATAGCATTTATCTCCCAAGTTTGTTGTGAGGTTAACATGGAGTGATATTTATAAGATGCTTTGTGAACTTTAATGTGCTATACAAATGCTATCATCACCATCATCCTCATCATCATTTTCCTCTACTCTATAACCCCATTAAAGATATGTCATCTATCTATACTTCTTACCAAACATGTATCTTCTTCATCTGTATCTTCAGCTAGAGATGTGCCCCAAATCTGCACCAGAACTGGGGCATTCATTCCCTTTTTAGGAAGGAAACTGGCACTGAGGAACCATTTTGGAATGTTGGAAGGAGGGAAGAGTGGCAATTGGTGGAGAGAAGAGGCTTGTGGGGCATAGAGCTTTGGAGGTGGTCTTTGGCCCTGTGGATGAGAGAGGGAGAGAGAGAGAGAGAGAAGAGAGAGAGAGAGAGAGAGAGAGAGAGAGAGAGAGAGAGAGAGAGAGAGAGAGAGAGAGAGAGAGAGAGAGAGAGAGAGAGGAGTAAAGCACCTGAACTTGGGACTCCAAATCTGTGGTGCCAGAGTCTTGCCTCAATTTCCCCTTGCCATGGAAGACAGAAAGATCACTGACACCTCAGGATCATTGATCAAAGAAGCAAAGAGAGCAACAACAACTGCTGAGGGGTGCTCTACCCCTGAACCTCACTGGGGGTCACCCTGAAGACTTGCCCCATCTCATTGCCTTCCCAAGAAGCCTCCTCTGGACATACAGTCCTGTCCTGCAGGCTGAATGTCTCTGTTTGCTTTTTGCTTTGTTTTACCAAAGCTGAATAGCCAGCCTACCCCAATACCCTCTTCCTCTCCTTCTAACTCTCTTCCTTAACTTCTGTGAAAACTTAGATCTGACTGCATTTTCCTCAGAAAATTGGTGGTTTATTTGTTCAAGATACAAGGGAGGGATTAGATCAGAGGGATCAGAAAACCCTATAGTACTGGCCAAGCAGATTGTCACTTTTCTTCAGCCAAACCAAAAGGCAAAGGCTTTAGCATTTCTTTTCCTCCTTTCTCTCCAATCACTTTACTAGCCTACTCTAAATAGGTCATGTGTCCTTCTTGGGAAGGCAATGGGATGGGACAAGTCTTCAGGGTGACCCTTCCCATGAGGTTCAGGGGTAGAGCACCTCTCAGCAGCAGTTGGTGTTCTCTTTGCTTCTTGATCAATGATCCTGATGTGTCAGGGATCTTTCTGTCTTCCAGGGCAAGGGGAAATTGAGGCAAGACTCTGGTACCACAGATTTGGGGTCCCAAGCTCAAGTCCTTTGCTCCTGTCTCTCTTGAGTCCACAGGGCCAAAGACCACCTCCAAAACTCTATCTCCCACAAGCCCATTCTCTCCACCCACTGCCATTCTTTCCTCCTTCCAACATTCCAAAATGGTTCCTCAGTGCCAGTTTCCTTCCTACACCTTACAGCCCCAAGCCACAGATATGCCCTCTACTTGTACCTGTACCTGGAGATATGCCTCCTCCAGTACCTCCAGCTATGAATGTGTCCTCTATTTGTGAGCATATACAAGTCTGTGTCTTTTAACTATCTTCTTCCTACCTATGCTTACAGCCAGATATATCCTTCTGAATACCCTCACCCAGAGATGTGCCCTTTGTGTAGACCTCCAACCTGGCATATTCCCTTTAGCTGTCATCAAAACAAGCAAATGCCCTCTAGACCTAGACATAGACCCTCTATTTAAACTCATATTCAGAGATATTCTCTGTACTCTGACTACAAATATTCCCAGTTTTGTGACTACTTGAGACCTGTCTGCCATCTTTGTCCCCAACCAGAAGGGCACAAAATACTCCTGTTTTCATCTATTTGAGTAATCTGCAATCCAACCCATGCTGTCATTCATTGCCCAAATGCTAATTACTCCCCCATCTCCTTAGCACCAAGGGATAATTTAATCTTTCTGTTGTCCTGGCTGCTTTGTTAGTTAATTCTCTTCATGGTTCATAACATAAACCTGGGGCTCACTGTTTATCCATCCCAAGTCATAAACTCCAATAACTTTTAAATGAGGACATGATGACAGCAAGGAAGCATGAGGAGGTATTTCTGAGCAGAGGACCTCTTGCTTACTGAGTTCTGCCAAGCATCACTGCTGCTTGGGAAGTAGAGTTAGTAATTTCTGTAGTCAATCACAAAGGAATCCTTTTGGAAAGGAGCATGTTGGTCTAAATGATAGACCAGATTTTAGTAACTATGTTATTGAAATAAGTACATTTAGTTGCCTGGTACTAACCACACTAAACAATGTGAGTCCATGGGTCCAAGTCTCTCTGCTTGCTGGGTTCAAAAACCCTGTAATTCTGGGCCTCAGAGATAGTCAGCATTTAGGTTTTTCAGTGAAATAAAAACAAATGTACTTATTGAATAGAACCCAAAGATCACAATAGGCCAGAAAAAGCAGGGAGTCCTGGGGTTAGGAGAGAACCACAAGGAAATGGGCCGCCATGTTTGTTTGTTTATTTTATGAATGTGTTTACTTGGATATTTTCCCTATACAAGGGTAATGTAAAGAAGGAGGTAAAAAAAATGGCCTTTGTTCCCTCATGCTGATGAATGTTTGGCTACTGATTAAATCTGAGCTTGGATAAGTCTTGTGGTGACAAGGAAACCTGAGACAGCAATGAGGAAACAGTTGGGTAGGATGTGAGAGATTGAAACCACAAGATATTACAATCCTCAGGAGAAATTGCTTATGCAGAGGATTGGAAATTTAGCTCTGGAATATTGGAAACCATTCAGAAATATGATGAAAAATACATTATCTTTTCATCTCTCCCCTCCCTCAACTGCCTTGACACTTTTTTTGTGATGTGTGTGTGTGTGTGTGTATGTGTTTTAATTTCTTCAGTTAAAGGGAAACATGTGGAATTAAAAGCCTGCCTCAAGATCTCACTTAGCCAGGAAAAACTTTATAGATATAATTGAGCTTTGGTTCAGCATCCAAATAGTTCTTAGCTACTCTAAAACTAAAAGGATTTACTGAAGATCAGAACTGCAACTAAAAAATTCTAAGCCTGAAACAAATTGTAGAAAACCTAAATTGGGCCTACTGGCACAAATTACACTCTTAAACACTACTGGAGGACGCTTCCAATTTTAATTAATTTCTTCTAACTTAATGTAACATAAGTAATTATTATGCTGCTAAAGGGCTGGTAATGATTTCAGTGCCCTCTAAATGCTGGCACCTTGGAACAAAGCCCCAGTCTTCCTTCCCTAGTTCCAGCTACAATCAAAATGTTAGTCATTGAATTTTCCAGAGTGAAGTCTCCCTATAGATCTGGAATTGGTGGAAGTCCAACAATATTCAAATGATGATGATGATGATAACCCAAATACTATTGCTGTGAATCTTTATCTATCCCAAAATGTTGGTTTAGATCAAATGATTTAGTCCTTGTTTAAATACATGATATTGAATATCTGGAGGAAAAGTTTATTTTTATTTGTTTGTTTTCCTCCCCAAACTCACTGGCAAATAACTCTGTTCCAAGCACAGGAGCAAGGCCCAGGGATCAAATCTGGTTTGTGGTCTTTTCATGTAAATGAATTCGTTTCATACACATGCAGGTCCAGAGTTTTCAGGACTTTTGGAGATTTTAAAATTCAACATTTTTATTTCTCATAGAGATAAGAGATTGTGTTACTATATGGAAGAGGAGAGGGGAGATAAATCAAGCTGGTGTATTTGAATTGACTCACATGGAAATGTAATTATTTGGGTCCTGGCACCTTGCAAATTGCTATTTGACACCCCAAAACATTTATACCAAGCAGCCACATACAGAGAATGAGACTCAGTGTGTTGTGTTTCAAGTAAGAACAGGGTGGTCTCTCAGTCTCAAGAGAGGTGGAATTCAGCCCTCTCTGTTTTTCTACTCCTCACATATTTTCCCTTTGTGAGCATGTGCAAGGGAAAGAGTCTTTAGACTGTGTCCAATGTTTATATTGTCTTCTCTATTAGTCTATAAACTGGAAAGAGGTCCCCATAAAAAGCCTGATGAGAGATTATGATCTAGCATCTCCAAGAGCTAAAACAATATCTGTAAGAGGAAAAGGAAGGTTTTTTTTTTTTTTTTCAGTACAGCATAGCAGAAAGAGAGCTGAGATTTATAAGACCTAGGTCTGGATCTGGCTATAGAAATTGCCCAACTTCTTTATACTGAGCGAGTCACAAAATCCCTCTCAGCCTCAGTTCCTTCATATGTAAAGTAAAAATAATAATATCTGTAATGATGAGCATCAAATTCTAAATACGCACTTATCGGAGCCTTACGAGCCATAGCTCAAACAATTTCATACGAAGTCACATTAGCAATTATTCTACTTTCAATCATATTAATTAATGGCTCTTTCACCCTAAAAAAATTAATAATTACCCAAGAGAATATATGATTAATTATAGCCGCATGACCAACAATCTTCAAACAAACTATTTACATACTTATATCTAAAACATTTTAATTCCCCTAGTATAGGAGATAGAACAGAAGCATAAGAAGCAATAACAATAGTACCGTAAGGGAAAAAATGAAAGATTAATTAATAGCGTAAAAAAGCAAAGATTAAACCTTGTCTTGTTCCTTGTGTGTTCCAAAGATCTAAGAAGCTGATCTATATGGGCTGCCTAAAAAGTCTGGGCAATTTAATATTTAATAGTGCAAATATCTTAAAACTATATTAAGACTTTTGGAACACCTATGTGTGGCTTCTGCTCCAAATATATGTATTATATAATATGTAATATAATATCTTTTAATATTAATATGTATGTAAATACATATGTATATTACATAAAACATTTATAAATATAGTTATATTATCATTGCATTTCATATTTCTTTTATCGAAAAAGACTAATGACATTACGATGAGTGATGCCTTGACTTGAGCATGAAATGGATTTTGGTGAAGAAGAGTTGCACAAAATAACTAGTCTTGTTCACTTTTCCAGATTCTAGAGGGATGACAAAGATCAAGCCAATTGGAGAAAGCCCAGGATGCAGTGGATCACTTTGGTGTCTTCAATGTCTGACCAAGCTCTAAGCACTCTACAATGCCTGCTTTAGATGCCATCATGGCTGTTGAAACAAATTGTTCTCATCTTCCCTTTCCACTGGGAGAAGTCTTCACATGCTTGGGATAGACATCCTCCTAGATTACTAACAGGTTTAGGTCTGTTGCCTCTCCTCAACCAAGGTTAGCCCACTCATCAAGGCTAAAGTTATATACATATAAAAATTACAAATATATGTGTATGCACATATGTATAAATCATAGCTACACACAGATATATTTTGGAGTGAATGTATATCTGTTTGCATATACATGTATTTTATACACTGTCATATATGTGTATGTAGAGAAGCATTGCATTCCATTGCATATATCTATGTTTTTCAGCTATTATATTTACATCTTTTTTTCTAGAAGAATTTAATCTCCATGAGGGAAAGGCCTATTTCACTTCTGTCCTGATATCTCCAATGACTTGGCAAAGAGTGTGTTTTTGCTGTTGTTGTTCATAATAATTATTCTTTCATTCTTCTCATATTTTTGGATGGAATTCCAGTAGAAACAGTCCTGAGACAAATTGCAAATCTTGACTTTTTAGTGGATTATTATGCCAGTGGGTAAAACAATAGCATTTTATAACTAAATAAAAATATTGGGGTGTAAGTTCATCTATGTTAGGCCCACTGAAAATATCTTTTATATACATTTACCAGCAGACAGGAAAATGGGAATCATGTCTACCTCATCCTGTTTCCCACATGGTTTTAATTTATTATGTTAGATTTCTATATTTTGAAAGCTTTTTATTCTATATCATTAGAAGATGATGGCTATTCAGTGAGATCGTATTGCTTAAAATATTTCTTCAAATGCTTGCTATGGATAAAATATTTATCCATGATAATACTCCAATTTCAGTAAAGTTTTTTAATTCTCTAGGATAATTTGAGGGCTATATTTGGAGCGTGGTGATTTCATTATCTGCTAGTTTTGCAGGATAGCAAACTTCTAATATGCTCTTCTGGCTACTTGATGTCTTTCAAAGTATTTATTAGACACTAAAGTTTTTGCAATGATGATCTTATGTTGAATAGTTTCTACCATTGCCTTGTCTGACTTGTATTGGTCAATAAGCCTGGATCCCTTATGGGAAACCTTTCTTTCTTTAATTTCTGATGAAAATAATCTGATACTGTACTGCTGCTATAAAACCCTCTGTTTCAAAGCTATGAATTTTTAAAGCCCTTCTTTGTTGAATGTGTGTGGATGTAACTCATGGAAGGTGGTTGGAGTGTACTTTTGGAAAATAGCAATTTCATAGGTATCATTCAGAAAGAAAACACTTTTGTCATATTCAACTAATCCAATGGAATGTACACACTGCCTGCTTTTGCTATTGCTAATTGTCCAAAAGGATTTCTATTTATCATGTGTTTTTTTTTATCAATTTTTTTATTTTTGTTTATTGTTTATCAATTGTTTATCAATCTTCTTCCCCCTTTTTGATGAGAAAATGCTAACATCTCTTTAAATGTTTCAAGGGGGGATGGTAATAAACCCATTATTTCCTTAACATTCTGGAAGAGTGACATATCTCAAATCCTCTCCATTTAAAGCATGGATAAGAAGCCCAATCAATTTTAATCTTGGGCCTCAGACTATGCTTGACAAGTCCTAATAGTGTTGTGTAAGAATTGTGTTTAGATAGGTCAAGAAAATTTAACCATGCCTCAGTGGCTATGCAGCTGTAAATTACAGATACCTAAACAAATATTCACTCAAGAGGTTGGAGCAAAGATGACTTTCCAGCACACCCATGAGGAGGAGCCACATTGTGGGGAAGGTAGGAGAGGGAGGGAAGGAGAGGTCTTGGCTACATCCTTGGCCAGGCTTCCTGCTTCCTACCCTGAACTTGGCCAGAAGAGGACCTTGTGATTTTGAAAAGTCTAGAAGATTTGGAGTTTCTCATCTTTCCATTGTTGTCCTGGCTTCATCCATAGATTAACTGACATCCGTGTATGCATTATGAGCCAAAGGCAGGTAGATGCAGATTCATCATGCTTAAAGGGCCTTCTTGAGCACTCCATGAATGGGAGAAAGTACTTTGAGCCATCAGGAGTTGTGAGTTTCCTCTTTGGTATATATACTCTCAAAGCTTGAGCTCACTTCCCCTCTGGACTCTGTGTGTACTTAGGAGAGAGTGTGCCACATTTTTTTGTTTTGTTTTGACCAATTGTTCTTATTGCACAACCTTAAATATTCTTTTCTAAAAGCTACTTGAAGCTTGCTGATTAAATACTACTCAGCTGATGATCTTGGAGCAAAGTACACTGGTGGGCACTTCAGGCAATAGTATTTGGGAAAGACACTCTGAGCCTCCTTAGGGGTACCCCTAGAACCTCAAAGGAATGGTCTATACAAGCTCTTGAAACCCAGTTCATCAGTGAGAGTAGGAGTTGGGATTAGTACATCCAAAAGCTTACAAGGCTTATATTGAATTGGATTTTTATTTTGATATTTCCTAAATCAGTTGTCATCAATTTTATTATACCAAAATAATAGTACTCTAAGGCAGATATTACATAGGTGTCATTTGCTCTAAATATGATCTTCCTTTAAAGTTTTGCTTCAGAATATCAGTCAGTCAATCAATCAGAAGTCTTTAATAAACATAGCCTCAGCATCTTCTTCAATAGTCTGTTCCATCTTTCCTAGAGGATATTATAGTATTTGTCAGGATAATCTTCATTGAATGGTTCACTTGACCTCTAGATTCTAGTTCAAAGCCTTCAGACTTCATTCTACTTTGGCACACAATAAGAATTTTACACTTGTTGCCAATTATCTACCTACTTTATTATCATTTGGGAAGCTAGAGTGCATAGAGTTGATAGAGTGCTTGGCCTGGAGTCAGGAAGATTTATCTTTCTGAGTTCAGATTTGTTCTCAAACACTTACTAGCTATGTGACACTGGGCAAGTAACTTAACCTTATTTGACTCAGTGTCCTCATCTAAAAAATGAACTGGAGAAAGAATGACAAACTATTCCAGAATTTTTGCCAAGAAAATCCCAAATAAGTTCACGAAGAATCAGTCATGACAAAAAATTACTGAACAATTATTGCCATTATTATCTCTAAATGTTTTCATTGTTATTACTATTTTCTCTAAATATTTAACTTCATGGTGGTTATTTTACTTTGTAACTTCCAATTTTCTGTGGCTAATTTTTGACTTTGTGGATCACTCTTAACTTTTTGCTTGATAAATTTTTTTGGGGAACTGTTGTTGGTCACAACGGTGCCAGAGAATATTTTATGATCCAAGCTCCACTCTGATTTTTCTTCTCCAAATTAAATATCCATAGTTCCTTCCAATGCTTCTCATGTGCTCTTGTTTCAGGACTTCTCCCTATGCCAGACATTCTATCCACTGTCATCACCAGTAAAAAGGAGTGGTCATTGGATCTCATGAGTCTTATCAGGCTTATATTTGGAATCTCCGCCATATTTGGAATTTTTGCTCAAGGAAGAGAACCTGCCTTCTGATTGGACATATTCCAGTTCTTAAAGTAGTCACTAATTTCTACCATAATTTTCTTCATCCTTTAATAAACTTGTTGCCTTGAATGAGAGACACTCGAATAGTCTGACATTTCCTGGTCTTCAACATGCCTGGAGAGAAGGAAACTTACTGCTTTTATGGAAGGTTTATATCCTCCCAGCCTCTGTCCAGAATACAAGAAAACAGGGCCATATCAAGGCAGAAATGGCCATGCTCCATGAATGGACCATGATACAGGATTAAGAAATGAATGAAAGGGAAGCAAATTCTGCTAGGTAAGAGTCAACAATCTTTGATGGTGACCACAGAACAGTGATATAAGGGTATGTGAAATGCAAAATCATATATGGCACATATAGAATATAATAGTATGAATTCAGTGTCAGCAATTATTTCCTTCAGATGGAGTCATAATATTGTTAGGGAGAGTCAGAACAGATTAGAATATCATTGGTGAGCCTTTCCAAAATGGCAATGAGGACCAAGTCAAAGGGTTGGTGTAACTTTTAGTCCCATGGAGGAATCAGAATCCCAATGCATTCTTAAGCCTTTTATTTGTTTTTGTGTGGTTTCCTGTAGCCTCTTCCAGCATGATTCCAACCCAAGAGACTAAATCCTATCTCTATGTCTTCTGGTAGGATTTCTGAAAAATGTATCCTACTTTTTAATACCCTCTTTTTTTCTGCCTGTGGTTTGTGGGAGCTAGTTGAGATGAGAAACTGAACTGGTTAAGTTAACCTCAGTATTTGCCTGTGATGATATTTGTTCTGTGGCTTTGCTGACTATTATACATACCTGACATTCTTTTTTGTTATATTCTTTTTTTAATTTTTAGTTTCCAATCTCCCCTCCTTTCAACTCTTCCCCATCCCATTGGGAAGGCAAGCAGTAAGATACCCACTGTGCTTCTCTAGTCATTCAAAACATTTCTATATTAGTCATGTTGAAAAAATGTTGCAATCCATACTCAGATTATCAGTTCTCTTTCTCTCTGGAAATGGCTAACATTTTCATCATGAGTCATTTGGAATTATAGATTATTATATTGACTACAGTAGCTGTCTTTCCCAACTGATCCTGGTTAAAAATTGTTGTTACTCTATATAATGATCTTCTGGTTCTGCTCTCCTCATTTTGAATCAGCCCTATTTCTCTGAGATGTTTCTTGCTCTCACATCTAGTAGCAGGTGCTATTCCCCTCTGTAGGAAGAACCTCTCATCTGTTACACTACTGGGCTTATACTACTTGTTTGACTTTGGGCAACTCACCTAACCTCTCAGATATTCTATTTTCTAATATGTAAAATGAGAGAGTTGGATTGAATGGCTTCTGATGCCCCTCCCGTCTTTAGATCTGTGATTGAGTAGTCTTCTCTTTTCCTTTTCTTCAATCATATTCTTTTAACAGCCACTATTTCCCATGACCTCATTAGAATAAGATATTCTGCTACAATAACTGGTTATACTCCAATAAAATATTTGAGTAATTCTTAAAATCTTTTGTCAGAGCTAAAAAAGATCTTAGACATTAATTTATTCTTACTTTCTTTCTACCTCTCTAGCATTTTACAGATGAGGAAACTGAGGTCTAGAAAGGGAAAGGACTTGACCAAGGCCCAACACTTAATATGTAAGAATAATGGAATTGGTACTGAGGACTCTTCCTGCCAAGTCTATGATTCATTCTACTATCCTGTACTTCCTCAGCTATTTCTTATATGCTTTTAATATATTACAGATACTTTAAAAAGTAGGCATGAGTAGAAGCTTTTTTTTTTTGTGGGAGCAAAGGATTGGAAATTTAAGAAATGTTCATTAATTAGGAAATGGATTGAAATGTTATGGTATATGATTATAATGGTAAACTATTGTTCTAAAAGAAATGATCAGCAGGATGATTTTAGAAAAACCTGGGAGAGATTTACATGAACTGATACCAAGAGAAGGGCACAAAACCAAGAGAACACTGTACACAGTAACAGCAATATTGTATAATAAACAACTATAAATGAGTTAGCTACTAGCTAAGTAATACCATGATCCAAGACAACTCCAAAAGGCTTATGATAAAAAATGCTATCCACCACTAGAGAAAGAACTGATCATGTCTTAATGCAGGCCAAAATATAGCATATTTCACTTTTTTCTTTATATATTTAAAAAAATCTCTTCCACAAAATATTAATATGGAAAAAAAGTTTTATTAAATTGAACATGTAAAACCGATATTAGCTTGCTTACCATAAAGGAAAAGGGAAGGAGGGGGAACTAAAAAAACTTTTAAATGCTAAAAATTGTCTTTACTTATAATAGGGGGAAAAATAAAATATTATTTTTTTAAAATAGAGGTAAACACTACCTTGGATTTTCATCAGCATAAGGAACTCCTAGGAGAGAAAATTTCCTTTGCATATGGAGATTAGGACCCTTTTTGCAACTTCTAGAATTTCAGTTGCCCCAAACAGTCAAAAGTAAAGTGACTTGCCCAGGTTCATACAACTAATAAGTATCAGAAGCAAGACTTAAACTAATAGTCTAATTGCTATCCCCACACTGTCTCTCTTCATAACAGATATTAAAATAAAAGAAATTTAAAGCTTAGAATATAGATGATAATTTTTTTCAAACTATATTCCAGATCCCTAAACTTCATGAATTTGGTAGGTGACATTAGGATATTATTACCATATAAGATAGTATATTATGACATTTTACATTATAATGTGCTATAATAATTTCTTCTATAACATCAATATAAAATATAGAATTTTGAAGACTTTTATGCATTCTTTCAGAATGAAATGAGCAGAATGAGGAGGACGAATTATACAATAACAACAGTATTCTGAAAAACCATGTTGGAAAACTGTAAAAACTATGATCAATACAATGATTCTCTAAGTTTCCAGAGGCCTGAGGATGAAACATCCCATCCATGATAAAAAGCTGATGGATTTCGGGTCTAGAATGAGGCATTTATATTTTTATATACAAGCCATTGAGGGGATTTGTTTTGCTTGACTATGCATATTTGTTACAAGGAATTTATTTATCTTTTTACTTCCTTTTTTCCAATGGGGTAAGGTTAGGGAGAGACTAAAAATAAATTTCTATTTATTAAAAATATTTTTGAAAACAAGAGACTTTTTTTGTGGGAGGAGACATTACAGATTTTGAATTTTGTGTTCACATTCAGATGAAGTTAGTATACTGTTAATTTTGTTTTATTGTTTTATTTTGTTATGAGACTCATGAAGTGGAGAAAATTTATAAATGTTTTAATATTAAAATAAAATTTGTCAATATAACCCTTTTTTAAAAACATGACAAAATATTTCCTTACCTAAACCATAATGTATATATATATCATGGTTTTCTATCACAAGCTTAATAAAAGAGCTTGAAAAAAAAGTCTTTTCTTCCATAGATCAATGGTTCGTTTTGCCCTGTCTTTTTAAAACTGATTTGTCAGAGAGACTTATGAGGGCATGAAATTAACAGCAGGGCTTGGAACATTTTTGATGCTGATAGCTAATATATAGCTACAGTACTTTATATTCATTATTTCATTTGATGCTCATACCAGCCAAGGCAAGTAGAATTTCCCTTGCTTTACAGATAAAGAAACTGATGCTCAAGGTAGCCCAGAGACTAACATAAGACCACACAGTTAATAAGCGGCAAATCTGGAAGTTAAAGCCAGATGTTATCATTCCAAATTCAGCTTTCCTTCCACTGTACCTCAAGTACCTTAGAAGAGTCACATTTAGGTAAATGTAGATTTAGGAAGATTTAAGCAGTTCTGTGGAACTTTCCCCAAATAAAGCAAGCACTAAGCTTTCAACTCCTAAAATTAGCTGGAAAATGTGACCATTTAAAATGTCATTTTGTACTTTATCCACTGTGCTGCATTTTTTCAAGGCCACATCTGGCCAAACTTTTGAGAATTCTACCAGAACATTGAGTGCGATATATCTTCTTAAAAAGTAATCTCACCACCATAATTAATAAATGTCTTTAAAAATGATTTTTCACATTGTGTTTATATTAGGAATCATTTTGTTAAGGAAAATTTCACCCCAGTTTATTTTTTCAGGAGCCAGGGCTGGAGGCAATAGGAGGGACAAAAATACACTCAAAACCAAGGTAATAAATTAAGTCTTCCTGGGAGCTCGACATACTTCACCATCATTATCTCATCCATCATCACAGTTTGCCCCTGGCATAAGTGCACAGTAATCTGATCCCCATTTTACAGATGGAGAATGAAGGCAGCAAGAGGTTAAGTGATTTGTGGGAGGCCACACAGTGAGTGGGTGATGGAATTGGAAATGGAATCCAGATAGCCTACATCTTAGAGCTGGGGTCTAGGTAGGGTATTCCCTAGTGATTGGCACCATTCAATTATGCTGGGGCCTCTTTTGCATCTTAGCATATCTTAAAAAATCTTTGCATCTCAACATATCTTAAAAAATAAATATATTATTTTTTTTTCTAAAATCCACTGTTAGACAGCTTGAGTTGATCTGGCCAATAAGAATGTTTGTCCAAAGATCCATCTCCATAACTCAATTATGTTTTTTTAAGGTATTGATTGTTTACTTCTTTGATATCATTTCAGAACAGATCACTTAATGGTGTGTATACCCCAGAGCAGCAAGGAGAACTGGGAGGAAAGAGAGAGTCTGTAATGAATAGATATAATTCCATTTACATTAGTTTTCAATTAGCTACTCTATTTAATAAGACCCCCTGTAATGTAAATCTTTAGCTTAGAAACATCTTGTGTAGGATTTTCTGGTGTACTTTTCCCTTTATCACTTTAATTTAAAAACTGAATTAAAGATGTGTGAATTAATTCATCTTTGTTCTTTAAAAGAGACAGAACACAGTTTAAATAGTTATGTACTTTGAATAATCAGTTTGAATAGTTTTGAATAGTTATTTCCCAACCAAAAAGATATGCCTATTAAATGAATCAGAAGGCCTAGCCTAACCTTTGAACATTCATTTAGTGTCTCAGGACCTCATTTTCTCATCTATAAAATGGAAATAAGAATACCTTCCTTGTATAGTCCACAGTATTGTTATGAAGAACAAATAAAACAATGGATATGAAAATATTTTGAAAAAATAGTAAAAGCACTAAATTTTCCTACTCCCTCTAATCTTCTTACTTACCATCATCATCTCCCCTCTCCTTCTCTCTTGCCTATCTCTTTACTCCTTGTGTTCATCTTCCTTGTCTTCCCTCCATTTCTACTGGCCTACTCTCATTTCTCCTTTTCTCTCCAATATCTTTCTCCCTCTCTTTTTTTCTTGCCCTTTCCTTGTCCCCTAACCCCTCTTTCTCCTCTTTCTTCTAATTATCATTATTATTTGGAATATTGAGAAATCAGTGATTTTATTGGTGGGGGCACTCCCTTCAAAATGTGTATGGTAACTTCTCCATGACTCAATAGACACGTGAATGAGCATGGCCAACATCTACTGATGAGGCTCTTTGTACTCATGTAGACTTATCTTTGGATGAAAGATAAGCTTATATACAAAAGCCTTTCAATTGCCAGATCCTGTGATGGTCTCATAAAATATTTGAGAAGTTGGGAACACTTTAATGGTACAATAAGGTATCAGAGCAAGATAGCCTCTTTTCACATACATATAATAGTTCAGCAAACTAGCCTTATTGCTATTCATCATGCAAAATTCATCTCCTATTGCTAAGCCTTTGCACAATCTGGTGCTCATGCCAGTAACATCTTCCCTTGTAAACTCTAAACCTTAGAAGCCCTAATTAACCTTAATTCTCATTTCAAGTACCACTTCCAACAGGAAACATTTCCTCTCAGCAATTAGTGGCAACCCTATAAACTTATCTATCTATGATCTCTCTCATATCCATCTATTATCTTTCATATCTATATCACATCTATCAATCAAATATCTATCTAATCTATATCCATCTATCATATCCCTCTAATAGATTATTTTATCTATTATCTATATCTCTTGCCAATCATCTATCTAATCTCTTCATTAAATCTATCACATTTTTTTATCCTATATCATTTAACCTATCCTATCCATATCATTTAGTATCATACCATATCTCTCTACTTATATATATATATATATATATATATATATGCATCATTTCTACAATGGAATGTGTGATAGAAAAAGAACATTTTGCAACAAACTGAGTGGGACATACATCAGAATGATTGGCAGGAGCATGTGACTGAGAGTCACATGGAAACCTAAGGCTGGAGATCTGGGGAAAGGTTCTAAGACCCAACTAACTGTCTGGTCACCTCTCTCTTGGAAGGACCTTGATTGGAAAGGCTTGGAAAACAGGTTTCTGTTTCTCCTAATAAGAACTGAGGATAGAAATCTTTTAATCTGGCTGATGGAAGCTTGAGTAAAGAAGATTGAGGACACACTTCACCTCTTGACCTGTTTGGAGAGTAATCAACTGAAGATCCTGGTCCATTTGATTGGACTCCATTTGTGAGACTTGGTTATTGGGGAAATTTACTGCTTAGCTTAACAGGATAGTTTTAGATAGATTTATAGAAATTAGAGTGTAAGATAACTTGTAGAAATTCTCCTAACCCCTGTTCCTTTCTCCCATTCCCAACCAATAAATCTGAATTTTTATGTTTCCCTTTTGTTCATTCCTCACCAAATTCATAATATTACAAATGCAAGTTCCTTGAGATTATGAACATTGTTTTCCTTTGAATTGTAAGAAACTGGCAGGATGCCTAGCTCAGGGTACATAGTAGGTGCTTAATAAATATTTTGATTGACTCATTATTATCATTGATGATATCATCATCAACATCATAGCTAAGAAAAGCAAGTTTGGGATAAACCATCACCTCCTAACTGAAAATGGGGAAGAAGAAATGCCTCATTTTCTGACATTGATTTAACTTATGTTAAGTTGCTAACATAATATTTGTTATCCAAAGAGTATTAGTGATTGCCTCAAAGTTTAAGCTTTTTTAATTTTTTAACTTGTGAGTCTTTCTGTTAATTACTTGGTTTGAATATCAATATCAGAATCTCTTTATTCTTCAGTTCCCTAGACTTGATGGGCTAGAAAGGGTCCCTGATGGGGAAGCAGGAAATCTGAGTTCAAAGTGCAGCCTTGAAACTTCCTGTTTCTGTAAACTTGAGTAAATTATTTCATCTTTCTAAGCCTTGGTTTCCTCATATGTAAAAACATGGGTGAAGGGATCAGAAAGTATATTCTCTCTAAAATCCCCTCCAGGGATACTTTAGTCAAGTACCTGGAAAACTAATGATGATAATAACTAAAAACTTTACCAAGTTCATCTCACTTGATCTACAGAACAACTCTATATGGAAGATCCTCTTACTACTACCCTTTCAAAGATGAAGAAACTGAGTTTGAGAGAGGTAAAAAGTTTTGCCCAGCATCAGCTAGTAAGTGTATGAGTTAGGCTTTGAACATGGATCTTCCTTGCTCCAGTTCCAACATTATCCAGTGCTTAGAACAGTGCCTGGTTTAGAATAGATACTTACCCTGTTTATTAATTTTGAATTTATTTTATTATTATGCTATATAAATTCCTCAAAATATTCATAAATATTCAGGTCATTCTAGTGAAGGCATCATGTTAATCTTCTCTACTTTGTTCCATTTTCAGTGTATGTGCTGTTAACATCATTGGGACACATGACGGAATGGATGGAATGACAGAGTCATAGAATCCTAGGATTTAGAGCTGTAAATGACCTTCAAGATCAATCCCCTCATTTTACAGATGAGGAAATTGAGGTTTAGAGAGGGAAAGTGATTTTCTCAGAGTCACTCAGTTTCTTAGCTATAAAAATTAAATTATATCTCAAATAATAAAAATATATTTTGTGAGGTTTATTAAGGATCATTAGAAATAAAGGAATAAAGAGGATACAAAATAAAAACCACGTGCCCATGACTGATTAGTCCATTTAAAATCCCCGCACTTAGCTTACCACTATACTTGCTGCATCATTTGCAAAGGAAGAAAGCATGGGAGGCATTATTGCCAGTTAAATACCAATTGTGATCTAATGTGGAGACTGAGGAGAGATTATAGGGAATTCTGGGAAATACCAAGGACTTTTGGGGAATGAAGTCTAAGGTTCAAAATCTCCATTGAAACATAGCTCCAAGGTCAGTGTGGAGGTCCCTGTTGGGCCCCACACTGATTATGTCAGATTATATCAGTAGAGGCAATAATTTCTTTCCCAGGTCCTGGAAGTTGAGCCAAGGAAGATGCCAGCAGGGAACACACATGCTAATGGGCCCAAATTAGCTGTTTTATTGGGCAAAAGATACATTCACAGAAGCAGCTGTGTCATTTTCTACCTATGAAATCATTCTCTGGGATTCAAAACCCATGACCTCTGAGCTACTTGATGGCATAGCTGTCACCACCAGAAGATTTGCCAACATCTATTTTTGGATATGGCTAATATGATTATTTGTTTTTTTTCTTGACTTCATAGATTTGTTAAAAGGATTTCTTTTCTTTTTTCTTTTTTTTTTTGGTGGGGATGATGGGAAGGAAAAGAAAGGAGATAAATGAAATTGTTTATTGAAAAATAAATACAAAAGAAGGAGCCCATAGGTGTTATCTCAGGATGGAGCAACAATAAAGTGACACAGGAATATTTTTTGCACCTAAGAAGCCTGATTCAGAAATAGCACAGAGGGAATCCAGTAGGAATCAAGTATTACACTGAAGGTGAATATCAAGGATTAGACAAGGTTTATGTGTTATGCAAGTAACTCCTATTGGAAATGATAAAAGGGCAAGATACTAAAAAATTCAAAAGTCTAAAAATAGCAGCCATCTTCCCAATATTTTGTTTGGACTTGTCTAGCAGTCAATGAGCATGGTTTTTTCCCTCCTTTTTAATTTATTAATAGAATTTTCCACAATTGTCACAATCTCTCCCTCCCCCACATTATTGAAGGCCATAGTCTGGGAGACAGGCATATTCATAAAATTGTCTTTCCTGTTTCCACCTTTCCATCACCTTCTGGATATAACCTTCACAGTTTAGTCTTCCAGATTTAATTCTATACCTGTGTATAATATTCACTTGGTTCTACTCATTTCACTGTTCATTATTCTGGGTAATTCTGTTTTTAAACCCTTACCTTCCCTCTTAGGTTATAAGGGTTAGGCAATGGGGGTTAAGTGACTTGCCCAGGGTCACACTGCTTTGAAGAGTCTGAGGTCATATTTTAACCCAGGATCTCCCATCTCTGGACCTGGCTCTCAATCCACTGAGCCACCCAGCTGCTCCCTATTCCAGGTAATTCTTTCCAAATTTTCCCCCTTATATTGCTCATCATTTCTAATGGTACAGTAGTATTCTATCATAATCATATGCCACAATTTGTTTACCCATTCTCCACTTAATGGGCATCTCCTCAATTTCCAGTTTTTTGTTGCACAAAGAGAACTACTATAAATATTTTGGAACATATAGGTTATTTTCCTTCCCCCCCCCTTATCTCCTTGGGAAACAAATTGCTGGGTCTAAAGGTTATGCACAGTTTTATAACTCTCTGAGTTTAATTTCAAATTGCCCCCTAAAATGGTTGGACCATTTCTCAACTCCACCAATAATTGAACAAGAATTTGTAAAGTACCTTTTACAACCAAGGCATTGTGCAAGGCTCAAAGAAATAATACAGTCTTCCCTCAAGGAGTTTTCATTCTATTATTGCATTGGACTCAAAGGGCTGGGGCTCACACTCTAAATTTTCTACTTAATACCTGTGTGACATTGGATAAGTTGTTCTTCATCTTTGGACTTGAGTTTCATCATCTATAAAATAAGAGGGTTGGGATATGACTTCAAAAGTTCCTTTTGCATCTAAATCTTTTGAGCCTACCATCAGAATTTGATTTTTAATATTCTACATTTTGCTTCAGATTCAATGTACCACACTGGCTGCCAGTATATCCATGACATCCTTTCTCCACCCCCTTTTTGAAAACTAACCCAATTCCATCCTCTGACCTGACTAACTTAAGATGCAAATGTGGTGAGAGATGAAGGTTTCCCTCTATGGTTCATTGTTCTCTATTAGCCCACGGAAACATGCTGCCACATAAAGAGCAAAGGAGTTGCAAATAACAAACCATGTTTGTTTTTTTTTTTAATATATTTTATTTGATCATTTCCAAGCATTATTTGTTAAAGTCATAGATCATTTTCTTTTCCTCCCCCCCACCCCCCATAGCCGACGCGTAAGTCCACTGGGCATTAGATGTTTTCTTGATTTGAACCCATTGCTTTGTTGATAGTATTTGCATTAGAGTGTTCATTTAGAGTCTATCCTCTGTCATGTCCCCTCAACCTCTGTATTCAGGCAGTTGCTTTTCCTCGGTGTTTCCACTCCCATAGTTTATCCTTTGCTTATGAATAGTGTTTTTTTCTCCTGGATCCCTGCAAATTGTTCAGGGACATTACACCGCCATTAATGGAGACATCCATTATGTTCGATTATACCACAGTGTATTAGTCTCTGTGTACAATGTTCTCCTATAACAAACCATGTTGAGTGTCAGCTCTATACTAGGTAGCACAGTGAATAGAGCACCAGGCCTAGGAGTCAGGATGACTCCTTTTACTGAGTTCAAATGTGGTCTCAGGCACTGACTTATTGTGTGACCCTGAGCAAGTCACTTTTCCCTGCTTGCCTCAGTTTCCTCATCTTTAAATTGAGCTGGAAGAGGAAATGACAAACCACTCGTGTATCTTGGTCAAGAGAACTCCAAATCAGGTCAGACACTATAGTAATAATTAAACAACACCAAAAACTAAGTACTATTACTGTTAGACTGTAGGCTTACAAATTTATATATATATATATACATATATATATTATATATGTATGTAAAAAGATATATTCCTTATTTTTAAGGAGTTTCAATTCTTTTTTTTTAAACCCTTACCTTCCTACAATACAACCTACAATACTGTGTATTGGCTCCAAGGCAGAAGAGTGGTAAGGGCTAGGCAATGGGGGTGAAGTGACTTGCCCAGGGTCACACAGCTGGGAAGTGTCTGAGGCCAGATTTGAACCCAGGACCTCTCATCTCTAGGCCTGACTCTCAATCCACTGAGCTACCCGGCTGCCCCCAAGGAGTTTCAATTCTAAAAAAAGGAGACAACCTTGTACATATGCATAAATATATATATATAATTATAATATATAATATATATAATAATACATACAGTCTATACATGCATAGGTATTTCCATAATTAGTATATAAATATATATATAAATATATAAACACTATATTTCTATATATAGTATGTAAATGCATATATAAGTGCATATATAAATACTATATTTCATACATAGTATATAGATGCATATATACACAAGCACACTATATATCATATAAATATTAAAGACAAAAAGAGTTAAATAAGAGATAGTTTAGAAAAGAGGGTGCGAGTAGTCGGAGAAGGCAGGGAGTCAAGGAGTAACACCTTGTGTGAAGAGAGAGAGATTCTAAGAGGCAGAGGTAAGAGACTTTTCCAGACATGGTATAACCTCCTGCAGTTACATATGGATATTTTTGTGGGTGGACACCTGAGAAGGAGATTGGAAACTGAGGGAAAATGGATAGAGGAGAGAAAGATTGAGAGAGAGATGATAAAAGACTCAGAGAAAAGGAGTTAAAAATATGGGCTCCATTGTGATTGCCCCTCTGATGGCATTGAGAGAGAGGGCTCTACCCGTGTCCCCAAACTTTTTTTGGAGAGTTTAGGAATGTGGAGTGGGAGCTAATGAACAGCTAATGAACATGTGACATGGCATATAATTTAACATTGGCTCAATTGACACTCATGTAATCAAAGAGGAGGTTAATCAAACATGTGACTTGGTAAGGAATGTAGTCTAACAAGATGGGAGCTAGGACCCTGTGGCAAATAATGTCCTGCTCAGGAATTCTTTTGTCCTTTGGACTAAAGATTTAGAAATACAATAATCAATAAATAACATGACCATGAGGCTGGTATATAAACACATAAGATGCAACATCAATACACCAATAATACTTTCAAGATGCTAATATACTTGATATGCTACACATGGGGAATGGCTGGTGCAAAGATCAGAGACAAAGATGAAGTACTACCTCTAAAGAATAGGGAGAAGATCAGTTTGTCTGGATCATAGAGTATAGGAGAGGGTGTAATATCCAATGAGGATCAAAAGCTATTTGGAGGCTGGGCCTTGTTGTGAAGGTCTTTAAGAACTGAATGGTGGAGTTGATATGTTATGCAAGAGTTAATAGGGAGCCATGGAGGTTTAAGGAGTAGAAAAGAGAAAGAGGCATTTTTACAATTAAGGAAAATCTTTGGCAGCTGTGTTGAGGATAGATCATGGAGGGAAAAGGCATGAAGCATGGCAACCAGTTCAGAGACTAGTAGATTAACTGAGGTGAGAGGTAATAAGGACCTGAATTAAAGGGGTAATCTGATGAGGAGTCAAAATGACTGCTGCTGTAATTTTTGCTACATTCAAGTTTTTAAAAAGAAATCAATGTTCCTATATATACTATTCATGGTACAACATGACTTAATTTTTTAAAAAGTATAATATTTGTATGTGGGACAATGCAAGGAGAGGAATTCAGCCCCTGATGCTTGCTGGGAGGTCTTCTTTAAGCATGGGTTTACTGAATCTTCTTCTGTCCCTCAAAAGGTGGTGGAAGGATCTAAGATGAGGAGGTTGAGAAGAGTCCTGGAGAAGAGGGAAAAGTTTTGGAGTCTTGGAAAGAATAGCAAAGAACAGCAGAGGGCTACGGACCAGATTCTATATCAGCCAGGTGACCCAATAAGCACTAAGATGTCATGTTGAAGGAATATAAAAGATCTATCCAAAAGGATAAAAGAGAAACTACAAGCAGAGTACCATGACTGCACTCTAAGTGATGTGGCGATGGTTTCAGGGGACTCAGAATGAAAGTAGGAAACAATTAGATTGATAAAAGCATAGCCACAATTATGTTAAACACAGTAATATTAAAAGCCACTGTCACATAGTTGGAACATATCATGAGAATGATGTTTGGTTGTGGGATCTGGATTTTACAATAGATTTTGGCAAGTAGAGTGTGTCCAAAAGAGGGAGGTCAGTGTGGTGAGAAGACTGGAGATCAGGCCATAAGAGGTTCAGCTAAGAACATGAGAACATGTTAGCTTAGAGAAAAATAGGGGGAAATTGGGTGATATGGTAGCTGACCTCAAGCCCCTGAAGGGTAGTTGTGTGAGAGAGATTTTAGATCTGTTCTCCTTGGCCCCATATGGCCAAACTAGGAGCAGTGGGTGGAAGTTAGGGAGAGGCAGACAGGTTCAAACTAAGGAAACACTTTCTAACAATTAAAACCAGAGGGAAGGAAATTATCCCCTTCCTGGAGGTGTTCCACCAGAGGTTGGGTGATTACTTGTTTTATAGAGGGAATTCTTGTTCAAATACTGTTAAACAACCTGACCCCCACTGACAATATAGTCTCTTCCAACTCTGAGATTCTGTGGGTCTGTAAAAAATTACTTGTTTATTTGAATTGCAAATGGTTTCAAGTGGGGTAACCTAGCTTGTCTAGTAGGGGATTTTCCCAGTTCAGAAACAGGATTTTGGAAAACCCCAATCACTTCTGGAATACAGAGAACTCCATGGCACCAGGTTACACACTGCTCATTTGTCCTTATTGATACCGCCTTTTCCCTGTGCTGATGGCAACCTCATTTGTCTAAGCTCCCATCCTTGACACCTGAGAACACTGATCAATTCCCTTCCCACCTCCACTATCTTTTCCTGTTCTTCATTTCCTGTCTCAGCCATGCGGAAGCACGATTCTGTGTGTATGGTGTTCCAGGTGGTGTCTTGGGACCTAAAGGTCAGGGCCTGATTCCCTTCCTCCAGTCTGTGTTCCATCTTTTTTAATCAAGTCCCACATCCCTTTGCTCCAGAGAATTTCAACTCCTCAGCTGTGGACTGACATTAAACGGATCCCCTTCCCTGAGTTCTTCAACTAGCCTGCAGCTGGTGACGACTCTTGGGTCCCAGGTGTCCAGAACTGGCTTTTTAGCCTCTATGTTCTGTCATATCCAATGTTACAATATTAGTCCAAGGCATCCTCTGTTTGAGGGTCAGAGCTTTGTCTTCTTGTGCTCCCAGTCTTTCCCTCCCTGGGCTTCTTGTTGGTAACTTCCACATGCAACTGGGTGGTGGTGGTGAGTTATTAGGCTATACACAGAAAGAGAATTTGGAGTCAGAAAAGCTAGACTGATATCCTCTGCCACTGTAAAAGTGGGTGAACTTGGGGCAAGCCATGACATCTCAGGGCCTCAGTGTCTGTGGATTAGATAAGATAAGAGTTTCCTTCCAGCTCTAAAATTATGAGCCCTCAAGATGGTGACAGGAGCAATTTGTATTCCAACCTTCTCACACTTTCCATTCCCAGCCCAGCATCTGGAGCAGCAGAATCCACCCCACCCCTTTCAGGAGTTTGTCCAAGACAGCAGTTGGGCCCCCGCCCAGACCTGCCAGGAAAAGTCAGGCTCCCAGCAGCTGTCTGTTCCTGGTGGGCCGGCTTCATCCTGATGTTGAGAAGCTGTGGTAGAAGAGAAAAAAATGTTTATCATGAAAGGCTGGCTGAACATGGCCTCTTCAGGCTTACTTCTAAACAGGACCCTGCTATTGTGGCCTCAGTTTCTTTATCTGTAAAATAAAGAGATTGGAAGAGATGATCTAAAAAGTCCTTCCAGCTTTAGATTGATGATGGTACCATGAATCCTTATCATCTGACCCTACATCATGAATTCCAACATCCTGACTCTCTTAAGCTTAGTCCCAGTTCCTCTGGATCAGGAAACAGGAACGCTTGGGTTATAGTCTCTTCTGACAACCCAATGAAGCTTACGGAATTCTTCTGAGAATGATGCTTTCAAAAGCACAAAGTAAAGTACAAAGGATTCCTGAAAGTAGTTGTACAGATTTAAGCTTTGGTAGACATTAAAGCTTTAATATAATAGCTGTCTTAAATATATTGCTTTGAAAGTTTGATTTTGTTTGAAATTTATCATGGAATGATTAAAATGATTTAATAATATATAACAATTTAAAAGGATTTAAAATTTAATTTAAAATGTAAAGTCATTTAAAATATAATAAACTTTAATATAGTAAAAGTTTTAATAAATATTAAAGCTTTAACATAATGTTTAAATAAAATAAATATTTGATTTAATAATATGATTTTTAATAGCTATTATTATAATAATTGGTTTCCTTTGCAATCCTTTGTACAGGGCATCCCAAAAGTCTTATGGAAATTTTAACCAACAATTATTTGTTATTTATTAATATTGTTAATATTAAGCTATTGCATTAGATTAAAATAATTAGGATTTACTAGTTAGGTACTATATATTATTACAAAGGAAACCAATTATATTGAAATAAAAGTGTAATCTTTTTCCTCATCCAAATTCATGGGCATTCTGAAATCTGTCCACAGAAGCATTAGCGGTACCTGTACCCTAGGTTGCATCCCTGAAAATGAGGAGGCAGCTTGGGCATGGCACTGGAATGACAGATCAGGAATTTAACACATGGGTTTTTCTCTCTGCTTAGCCCTAGGACCTCGGACAGTGACTGGAAAGAGGGTGGTCACTTGGAAACAGTTCCCATCTCAGGATTCCAACATTTAGCATCCAATCCCTGTGCTGATCATTATTAATTGTTTGAAAATGACCAAATCTCTGTTGTTATTTTTGTTGTTGTTGTCATTGTTTGAGCTTTCATTGAAATCTTTTGGTTTTTTCTTTACATGATCATAGTTTCTCACCTACCCCTCCCTCCTTCCCTCTCCCAGAGACCCATCCCATATAACAAATAGCAACTCAGACAAAAGGAAAAGAAGAGACGGGTATAACTGATCAATACATAAAAATAATGAAAATATAAGCAATGTGCATTACCCACGGTTCCCTCATCTTCATAAAGGGGTGACTTGGGGACATTATTTCATCTCCCTTATTCTGAAGCATGATTCCTTTGGGGGCAGCAGGTCAGGGTTAGTGGATATGGTCATATTTACCAATACATTTTTATAGTTACTGTGTAAATTGTTTTCTTGGCTCTGATGTCTTCAATATGCACCAGTTCATAGAGATCTTTCCAGGTTTCTCTGCATTCCAAGCCTTTTAACTAGTCTAAATTTCATAACATCATAGAATTTGGAGTCAGAAGGATTTTTAAAATCAGTTCCATTTGAGAAAATTGAAGCTTCAGAGAAGTTTCATCTTGTGCCTTTACATTTATTTATAAATAAATTGCATAATTTAATAATTATACTTTAATAATTATTAAGCCTGTAGTATGTGCCAGGCACTGGGTTTAGGTACAAGGAACAGAATGATCTTTGCTCTCAGTGAGGGAGACAAGAGGTATAGATAGAAATAAATACATACATAAAAATATATAAGAAGAAAACTTAAAATAAAAATATACACAAAGTAGTTAAATTCAAGGGTGTTTGGGAAGGAGGTACTAGGAACTACATGGAGAATAAATAAGGACTAAGGACCCTCTGTGTGAACCTTCAAAGAAGATTCAGTCATTAAGGGGCAAGTAAGTGTCCAACACAGGATTAGAACTCTGGATTCCCGGGGGGCAGCTGGGTATCTCAATGGATTGAGAACCAGGTCTAGAGACAGGAGGTTCAAATCTGGCCTTAGACACTTCCTCACTGTGTGACCCTGGGCAAGTCACTTAACCCCCATTGCCTAGCCCTGACCACTCTTCTGCCTTGGAACCAATACACAGTATTGATTCCAAGACAGAAGGAAAGGGTTTATTAAAAACAAACAAACAAACTCTGGATTCCCTTCCTTCTCCAACTTTCATGCTCTCTTTACTGTTACATCTAACTGATGATAGTGTTAAAGATAGACTAGCATAATATATGCATGTGTATATATGCAACATACATGCATGCAGGTGTGTGTTATGCATATGTAGCTATAATATGTCTCATGAGGTTATTGTAAGAACAACTTACTCTAAACCTTAACATTTTTCTGTAAATGTGAGTTATTTGTATTTCTTCAGCATTTAGATACATAAAATGTGCCAGAACCCTCCATATTCTGCACCATGATTTGTATACAGCATACAAGCAGGAGATGCTCACAGCCACTTGTCACTGAGGCTGTTTCAGCTCTCACTGCCACTCAGAAATCACATTCTTCCTTTATAAAATGGCAGACAAGTGGGCCATAACAGCTGCCCTGCCATTATGTCCTCAAGATGTGGAAGGTCATTGCCATCTGGTCTGCAGCTGTATGCTCTAGACCATGGGACTTTCCATTAGTTCAGCAGCTGAACCCCACTATGTACATTTCCCACCTCTCATTAGAATGTAAATCCCTTGAGATCAGGTATTGCCTGGCTTTTCTGTTGGTCTCTCTGGTGCTTGGATCAGTGCTTGGCATCCAGCAAGCACTTAATAAATGCCTTTTCATTCATTTATTCAGCAAGTACTAAGACAAAAATAAGTAGTACTAAGCCTCAAGTAGCTTACATTTAATTAGAGGAGAAACACATACACACACACATACAAACATAAAATAGGATCAAGCTATGTGGCACATTGGATAGAGTGCTGACCCTATAATCGGGAGAAGCTGAGTTCAAATTTGGCCTCAAACACTTACTAGTTGTGCTCTCCTGGGCAAAGCAATTAATGCTGTTGGTTTGAATTTCTTCGCCTGTAAAACTGACTAGAGCAGGAAAAACCAAAGTAAAAGCCAAAGTACTCCACTATTTGACAAGAAAGCCCCAAATTGGGACACAAAGAATGAGATACAACTAATCCACAAAAGTATAAATGAAATACCAGTTAATTTTGGAGGTGGAAAACACCAATAGCATAAGGAAGGACTTCTTAGAAAAGGGGAAGCCTGAAGTTTCTATTCTATAAAGATGATTTATAAATATGCATTACAAAAATGAGATAATAATTAACATAATGCCTGATGCATAGTAAGCACGATGTAAAGTTAGCTATCATTACTAAACATTATTTCACTTGATCCTCATAAAAATCCTGACAAGATCTGGACACCATATTGAACAAGAGGAAAAAATAAAACTGGAAAATAATCCACTGATCACCTTCTGAAAAAAAATACCCGAATCTTTACACCCCAGGACTATTATAGACAAATTCTAGAAATCACAAGTCAAGGAGAAAATAATATAAGCAGCCAGGAAAATAGTTTAAATATTGTGGAACTATGATTAGGATTAAATAGGATCTAGCAGTTTCTATATTAAAGAATCAAAAGGCATGGAATATATTTCTCAAGGCAAAGGATATAGCTCTAACAACCAAAAATTACCTACCCAAAGAAACTGACCATAATGCTCTAGGGGAAGGCATTTAATGAAATGGAAGAATTCCAGTAATCCTTGATGAAATGAAAAGTATAGGAAAAAAATTCAATGATCAGATTCAACACTCATAAGAAATATAAAAAAGTAAACAGAAAAAAAATCAAAGGAATCATTGGTTAAACTAATCATATCCCTGCATGGCAAAATGGTAACTAGGATACTTACAATTCCTATAGTAGGGGATAGCTGGGTGGCTCAGTCAATTGAAAGGCAGGCTCAGAGACAGGAGGTCCTGAGTTCAAATGTGATCTCAGTCACTTACTAGCTGTGTGACCCTGGGCAAGTCACTTAACCCCCATTGCCTGGCCCTTACCACTCTTCTGCATTAGAACCAATACTCAATATTGATTCTAAGACAGAAGGTAAGGGCTTAAAAAATTTTCTGTAGTACAAGATATACCTAAAATACTTAATGTACTTAGTCAAGAGAAACAATTCAGTTAAACTAATTGCATTACTTGTAAAATCAGTGATAAGATTCTTAACATACATGATATTTGAAGTACCTAAATTACTTAGAATGCTTAGGATACTGATGATATTTAAGAACTTTATCACTATTAGGATAATGAATAAGAACATATATAGACAGAGCAGGAAGTAAGTTGAATATAATGCTATATATGTATACATATTTAATCAAATGATAAAGAAAGAGATGACACTGTGAAAAGAAGAAAGGAAAGAAAGTTTGTGGTAAATTATTTCATATGAGGAGGCATGAAATAATACATACAGTAAAAGGGAAGATGAAGGGATTGTGGACAATGTTTGAACCTACTGTCACTGGAAGTACCACAAAGTGGGAATAATATCCACACTCAATTAAATATGGGAATAGCCAATGGGAAGTGAGAAGGGGAGGGGGAGCCAAAAATGTGTGGACAGACAAGAGAGAGGACACTTGGGAGGCAGAGAAACAATAGAAAAAAAATTGAGCAGAGAAAAACTGAAAGGAGAGAAAAAAAGAAGAAAAGAGGGGGAAATAACAAGGAGAAAAAACAGAATCCCATAATTTTCTGCCTACATGAAACTCATTTAAAGCAGGGATACACCTTCACATGGAGAAAAGGCAAAAGGCTAGAGCAAAATTTACTGTGCTTCAGGTAAAATTAAGAAAGCAGGGGTAGAACTTACGATTGAAGTAAAAAAAATAAAGAAAAAATGAAAACTGACCTTGTAAAAAGTGATAGGGAGAGAAATTACATATTGATAAAAGGAACTATAATCAATGAAATAATATCAGTGCTAAACATATATGCACCATATGTATAGCATCTAAATTCCTTTTTTATTATTAATTTAAATATTTTTAGAATATTTTTCCATGGTTTCATGATTCATATTCTCTCCTTCCCCTCATTCCTCCCCACTCCCAGAACTGACAAGCAATTCCACTGGTTTATACATGTCTTTTTACTCAAAACATATTTCTATGTTATTCATGTTTATAATAAACTGAACCCCCCAGTCATATACCTATAGAAGAAGAAAATCATGTTTTTCTTCTGCATTTCTACTCCCACAGTTCTTTCTCTGGATATAGATAGTATTTTTATTCATAAGTCCTTCAGGATTCTTCTAGATCATTGAATTGCTATTAGTAAAAATTCTATTTGATTGTGCCACAATATTTCGGTTACTGTGTACAATGTTCTCCTTGTTGTTCTCATTTCACTCCACATCACTTCATGGAGGTCTTGTAAGTTCAAATAGAAATCAAACAGTTCATCATTCCTTATAGCACAATAGTATTCTATCACCATCATATACCACAATTTGTTCAGCCATTCCCTAATTGAGTGACATCTCCCCTCATTTTCCAATTTTTTGCCATTACAAAAAGTGCAGCTATAATAGTATCTAAATTCCTAAAGGAGAAATTATGTGAGTTATAAGAGAAAATAGAAAATAAAATATTAGTAGGGGATAAAAATTAGATAAATCAAACAAAAAAGAATTTAAAAAGAAATTAAGGAAGTGAATAGAGCTTTAGATAAGTTAGACTTAATAGACCTCTGAAGAAAGCTGAATGGGAGAAGAAAGGAATAAACCTTTTTCTCAGTAGTAATGGCAACTTCACAAAAATTGGTCATATATTAGGACATGAGCCTCACAACCAAATGCAGAAAAGCAGAAATATTAAATGTATTCTTTTCACATCATAATGCTATCAAAATTACATTGAACAAAGGGCTGGAGAAAAAAAGCTAAAATTAATTGAAAACTTAATCATATATTAAAGAATGAGTGGGTCAAAGAACAAATCATAGAAATAAAAATTTCATTAAAGACAATGACAAGCAGACAACATTCCCAAATTTTGGGGGCCAAAGCAGTGCTTAGGGAAAATTTATATATATATGTATATATATACACACACACACACACACACACACAAAAGTTTACATCAATAAAGTAGAGAAAATTGAATAATGAATTGAGAATGCAACAACAAAAACAAAAAAAAAACTAGAAAAAGAACAGATACTAAAACCCCAATTAAACAAAAATAAGAAATCCTGAAAATCAAAGGATAGATTAATAGAATAGAAGGTAAGAAAACCTTTGAAATAAGACAAGGAGTTGGTTTTATTTTTTAAAAAATCAATAAAATAGAGAAACCATTGATTAATCTGGAATTAATTATGGGATTCTGACTTTTAATCCATTGTGTTAATAATAAAAGGGGGAAAATTACAATCAATGAAGAGGAAATCAAATCAATTATTAGAAATTATTTTGCTCACTTTAATGCCAGTAAATCTGATAATCTTAATGAAATAGATGAATATTTGAAGTAATACAAATTGTAAAGATTAACAGAAGAGGAAATAGAATACTTAAACAATCCCTTCTAAGAAAAAACATTGAACAAATCATCAATGAAAACCATAAGAAAAAAGCCCCAGGGCCATGTGGATACACAAGTGAATTCTATCAAACATTTAAATAACAATTAATTTCAATGCTACACAAATTATTCATAAAAATAGCTGAGGATGGAATTCTACAAAATTCCTTTTAGGACTCAAGTATGATGCTGATGCTAAACCAGGAAGAATAAAAACAGAAAAAGAAAATTATATTATTGACAACAGGCCAAGCACTTTCTCCTCTGCATCATCAATCTCTCTAGGAGGGAAGGAAATAGATGAAGATAAAACTGTTTCACTTTGGTCTCTCAACATCTGGAGTGATGTGCTCAATCTCAGCAGCATATTTTTGGAACGATATTCATAAGGTAAAAAGCTTGGAGTTCACTAAAGGGACTGAGTATGGTTCTTTTGAAAAGGAGAAGACTTAAAAGGAATACAATTGGTGTCAAGTGTTTAAAGGACTTGCCCATGGAGTTGAGATCCAAATTTTTCTTCTTGACTCCAGAAAGTAGAACTAGGACTGATTGGTGGAAGTTTCAAGTTGAATACAGGTAAATACAGGTTTGATGGTAAAAACAATTAGAGCTTTCAAACAAAAGTATGATTTTCCTGGGCAACAATAGACTGCCCCTTTATGGAAATCTTGAAACAACAGTTTGACAACTGCATATTGGTATTTGTTGAGAGATTTTCTGGATTTGATGACCATTGTGATGACTTCCAAAACTGATATTCTGAAATCCTGAGAAAGAGGTACTATGTGTGGTAGATTAGGAAAAGAACTGGATTTGGAGGCAGAAGAAAACCTTTGGAATCAAAGGCTTAATCCAATCTGTGCAATCATGTCCAATTCTCACGTCCAATTACCTCTCACTCTTGACGTGAGTTCAAATATAACCTTAGTCACATTCTAGTTTTGTGACCTGAGTAAGTCACTCAACCTGTTTGTCTCAATTTCCTCTCTTATAAAATGGTGGTAAAAGTATTAACTCACTCAGAGAGCTGTTGTGAGGATCAAATGAGATAATAATATCTGTAGCGTGGAACTTTCCTACATAGTTAGAGCTAAATAAATGTTTGTTTCTTTCCTTCTAAATCCTATGAGCTATTAAAATATTTAAGCAAGGTTACAAGGATGGATGTCTGTGAATCTCTTCTCTCCTTCTGGCATGTGCAAAATGTGGTATCCTTAGTAATTAAAAAAAAACTGAGGAAATCCCCTTGGTCAATCTCATAGACCAATCTAGTTTTAGTTCACAGAAATTGCATTCCCATCTGCCACTATCAATCAAACAATCCCAGGACACCTTTATTCTCTCGATATATATTTGTAAAGCCCTCCACTCCTTTTCTTTGGGTTATATTGAAGGCTATTTTAATTTAAAATTTTAACGTGTCTGAGAATTTCTTCATGGTTGTTTTGATCTCCTTTGTCCCATTTCATTTTCTTCTCAGTGGATTTTCTGGGACCCTTTGACTTTATGAGTCTGGGTCATTGGCTATATTTTGTCACATATCCAGAGGCCTCAAAAGTTAAATGCTCTTTATATTAAAATAGTCTATCACTATTTTAGGGACTCTCTTCTTATGATAACTGCCACATTTGCTTCAGTGCTTTATAAATTATGGCTTGCATGTCAAATGGCAACATAAATTAATTATACCACTGTTTGTTGATTTCACAAAACAGCCATTAAAACATTATTATTTCTCTAGTATAGAGAGGGTGCCAGTGATCTATCCACTGTGCATGGGAAGGTTCTCATTGACAAGTCTCATTGACTCTATGACATGACCCTCATTTACAACAAAATGGAAATCCCCAGCACTATAAAATTCATCCAAAACCCAAAAAAAGCTTGAAAATTCTCACAGCCTTGTTTATACACTCTAAAAACTAATGGGTTCTTGGCTATTGAGCATAGGACGCAATATGGTATAATGTGCAAAATACAAATTCGAGGTGGTGCAGTCCCTAGTCCCAGGCTTGGAGTCAGGAAGACATCTTCATGAGTTCAAATCTGACCTCAGCTACTTCCTAACTGTGTGACCCTGGGCAAGTCATTTAATGCTGTTTGCCTAAATTCTTCATCTGAAAAATGAATTGGAGAAGGAAATATAAAATTATTCCAGTATCTTTAAAAAAAATTCCAAAATAAGGTCATAAAGAGTTAGACACAACTGAAAAATTACTGAACAACAATAAATATTGCCCCAGGCTTAGAGGATCATAGGTTTAGAGCCAAGAGGAACCTTAGAAGCAATTTAATCCTTTCCCATCCCTTCATTTTGTGGAAAACTGAGGCCCAGAGAGGTTAGATGTACCAAATCACACAGGGAGTATCCCAGATGGGATCTGAATCTAGGTCCCCTTGATCTAAAATGAATATTTTCCCTCTCCCTTCTTAATCATTCTGGCCCTAATGCCCCATAGTCAAGTCCTTTTTGGAGTCCATAAACAAGACAGAGAGTATCTCTCATGATATTGGTTTTCCATAGTGTTTAAGGAATATTACAGTAATGGAAATTCCATTTTTAATGGCTAAATTGTGCATCAAGAGCTCTGAATGATGTGCTAAGAACCTCTTTAAATAGCTGTAGCTTAGTGGGGACTACCTACAAGAATCTCTTGAACCACTTTAGAAGACTGGAATAGTATTTTTATTCAGAGATAAAAATGACAAGATGTTTGAGACACACAAGAGATCTTTGCCAGGTACATAAAAGAATGCCTTTATTTGATATGTCCTAAGAATTAATGGGGACACTTCAAAACCCAGAAAGAATGAGCAAGAACCCATGAGGGAGATATAAGATTCTTCTAGTCAAAGATCTTGTCAATATTTATTATTGGAATGTTGTACCTGCTCTGTATGTGGGGAAAATTATGGAAGGTCTCATGAAGGACCCATGGGTCCTCTAGAGACATACACTGTATATGGAAATCATCGCAGGAATTCAAGTCACAAACATAATCACTTATATACTATGCTCTGGGATCTGAGCAGTTTGCTCTGGGGCCCTTTAGTCACAGGAAGACACTTGCTAATAACTTTTCTAGATGAGTATGAGCGACTTTAACTCTTTGTTTCTTCCCTCCATGCTGCTTCATCTAAGCACAGCTTTCTGGCAAACTGTGACTCTATTTCTGGATTTCATTTCTCTCTTTTTTTGGACTATTGTAACTGAAATAGAAATTTTCCCTTCTGGCCCTGGACAGTATCTTGTAAAAAGGAAAAGATTGCTTGGCAATGCCTTTTTCCTCCTAGTGAAAGTCACAAGGATGGCATTGTCCTGGGCACCAGTTCATGAGCAAGAATAGGTTAATTTCATCATAAATAAAATAATAATAGAAATAATTTTGAGAGAAATTACACTTCTATAGCATGTCCCAATCTGCAAGCCATTATCATTTTTATTATCTCTTAATCATGGTAAAGTTGGAAGAATACTAGACGTGACATTAGGAGATCTGGATTTGAGTCCTAGATTTGCCACATATTGGTTATTGCAGAGTAAATCATTTTGCTTCTCTGAATATGTTTACTCATCTGTTAAATGGAGATAAAACTTTTGTGTGATCCATATGGAGCAATGAAGGAAGCACTAGGTAATCAGCAAAGCACTATGTTCATACTATTATGGTTGTTGAAATTATTTGGAAATAGTATAACTAACAACAATTATAATAAACTATATGATACCACACACTGTTGTCAGTTCTTATCTGACACTTCAAATGTTCTCAATCCAAAGATAAGTTTTGGGAGAGCAATAAGTTTCCATTTTGTTGTATGCAGTGAGCAGTTTGAGCCATCATTCAACTGTATAGTTCATACTGTAAAAATATTGCAAAATACAATTAAGATAAGGGCAGCTAGGTGGTACAATGGATAGACTGTCATGCCTGGAGCCATAAAGATTCCTCTTCCTGAGTTCAAATCTGGCCTTTGGCATGTACTAGCTTTGTGACCCTGGATAAGTCACAACCCTATTTACTTTAGTTTCTTTATCTGTAGAATAAGTAGTGTAACCCTTAAAATTAAAGTGATTTCCTTGTCACAGTAGGAGAAAGAAATGGTAAAACCCTGCAATACCTTTAGCAAAAAAAAAAATACCCAAAAAGGGTGAGGAAGAGTCAGATATGACTAAAATGACTGAACATCAACAATTAAATTCATTTGAGTTGAAGTGAAGTTAGTTACCATAGCTTTCTATTTTAAATAATCAGTCTTGCTAAGTGCTAGGCTCAGTTAATTTTGTTAAAAGATATGTATGTCAAAATTTCACACTGCTAAATTTGGGGTCCCTGGCATTAAAGTGCCAAAGCCCTGCCCAAAATTTGGTTCGGATATTGAAATTAAAGTTTCTTAAGGAAAAAAGAGGGCATGGCTTCTTGGTAGAACAGAATGAAGGTAATTCATAGAGTTTTTAATCAATTAGATTCAAAATAAAGATGAATGATCACTGAAGACCAATACCTATATAACATATATATATATATATATATATATATATATATATATATATATATCAGAATTTTGGCTTCCAACAATTGGTACAGCTTTCTATGACCTCCTTAAGTATACGGGCTCAGATAAATGTCACCAAAAACAAAGAGTTCATAAAATGTAGCTGATAGAGATTTTCATGAGAGTCAGTCACAGATACTGGGGACGTAGCCAGCGCAGTACATTAAGAAGCATCTGGAACGAGAGCTCCTCAGGGCACATCACAACATCATACACTTAGGATCTTGGTGCTCTTGTACTCCATTTGCCGTATTATAAATATGAGGAAATCTTGGCTTACTACTAATTACTTTGGAAACCTCAGGACTCATTTTCCTTCTCTGTAAGAAGAAAGATTGCACGTAGGTGACCTATAAGATCCCTTCCAGCTTTGATCCTGTGGTACTGCTTTGTAGTTTTTTCTCCCTTACAGCTTCTACTCCAATTACCCATCATATGATACACGACCCTCCTAGATTGTGGAATTAGAATATTCCCTGAAGTACTGCTTCCTGATTCAGAAATGTTTTGCTTACTTCCTTAGGATGACTCAAATGTTTGGTGTGGTCCCCTTGTTTTGCCTTGCAAAAGTGTCCATAGGGAGGGAAAAAAGAATGCCCTGGGATTTGGTCAGCTGGCATGACAATGACTTTTCATGGAAATATTAGGAAGGTTACATCCTGGGAAGTGTCATTTTGTAATTCTCCGTGTTTCCAGAGAAGATAACGTAGCCAAGTTTGATCTCCATTTTATAATGACTGAGGTGACTCTAGGTGAAATCAGCCATCATTGGTATCATTAATTTGCTTAAAAGTAAGACAAGGATCATAGATTTAGAGCTGAAGGACCTTAGAGGTCATTGAGTCCAACATTTGCATTTTACAGATGAGGAAACTAAGATATTGATAGATAAAGGGACTTACCAAAGTCATTCAGAGAGCAAATGGTAATGTCAAGATTTGAACCCAAATCTTCTATCTACAAACCCATTTTTTTCACCATACATTATTGCACCTCTGGTTCAGGCTCCTGCATGTGGGTATGGGTACCATTAAGAGCAGAAAAGGATATCTGAATGATGTTTCTTTCCTGGTCTTTGAACCTTTCAGAGTGACTAGTCCTAATTCTCAGCATTCCTATAAAAAGAGGACTTCTAGTAAACCAAGACTAATTTAGTACATTCAGATGTGCTTAGTACAGGAATTTGGGGCACTTTTCTTAAAGCAGAAGAAATATATTGGTTACTACAGAGCAAAGCAGCCCCGCTTCTCTTTTCAGTAGAATTCAGGCCCTGAGAAATTAGGAACCAGATGAAGAAACAGAGTTTATCCTGCTACTGTAACTTAAACCAAACATTTTTGAATTGCATCATATTGAATAAGCATTTTCCAGAATCCCACAGAAAACCTGATAAAACTCTGCAATAGGCAAGGGAGAAATATAACTGGAGGATTCATCTGGGAAAAATCTGGTCAGATCAAATATTTTCGTATGTTTTTTCAAAACATCTTGTAGTTGACAAAGGCTAGTGTTCTGCCAACCATTTTTTTTTCATTCTGAATTAGCCTATAATAAAAGTAGCTGCCAGCTATGTGGTTACAATCCTTTTTCTACTAATGATCCTTGAAATGTTATGTAAGAACTGTGTGATACCAAAGACCTTTAGATGCCATTCTATAAGGAACCATCTTTATGGCTTTTGTCTTGGCCCCCAAGGTTAGCAAGTCCTCTCACTCCCCTTCAAAGAGGAGAGGTGTCTCAAAGTCATTCCTAATGCTCAACTAGACAGCGTTCTCATCCACCATCTCCTGGACACAGGTTTTTTGTTACTTCTCTTCTAGAACCTCCTCACCAATGACAGTCATTAAAAAATATGAAGGCATAAACAAAACTGGGCTATCGGTATGCAGTATCATCCCAAAAGGGAATTTCCATGGTTTGTGTTCTTATCTATAAATATTATGTATTTTCCTCCTGAGATTAGCTGTTGGAGGACACTCTGAACTAACTTTCTAATATGAAATGGGAGAGCCTGGGATTTATGAAATGATAATGAATAATAATTTATCATAGTGGTTTTAGTTTTGCTTTTTGGGGAAATCAATAACAGAAAGAAAGTGAAGATTCTAGGCATGATTGCACTGGTTTTTATCATAGAATGTACCATCTTATTCTTCCTCCTATGTAAAGAAATTGTCAACCTACTGAATAAAGGAGGAGAATTCCCTGGCAATTGAGGATAATGTATTTTCAAGCTCTATAAATTCTACAAGCTATATTTTTAGATGATGAGTAATATCCAATCATGAATGGTGGGCATCTGCCTAGGTAAGCTGAGGTAAGACAAAAATATGCCTCTTTTCTAGTAGACTGTATTAAATTTGATAAAACTCTCAAAAATACCACCTATATGCCTTGGACCCTAATTTGGCATAGAAAAATTCAAATTGGATGCCCAATTCTGATATTTTTCATAGTGCTATGTACAAGTCACCACCTATCAGCCTTGATTATTCTCAACTGTAAAATGGGGGTATTAATACCCACCTGACCTCACTTCCTGAGACTGTTGTGATAAAAGTTCTTCAAGGAACGTGGTGAGAAAAGTTCTTCAAGGAACTTAGAGTTCTATAGATATATGAACGATTTAGGAGAAATTAGCAATAAAGAGAGACCTAAAAAGGATATGGTAGAGGTATAAGAAAAAGCAGATATGGCCCCTTCACTCAAGAATTTTGTAGAATATGTGAGATTGGGGCTAGTCCCAAGGAAAGCTATGAAACAGATAGCTTGTTCTTCTTACTTTGTTTCCCTTTTGGAAGTATCCACTCTCCTGGTACCATGACCATCTTCTGCCCAAAGAATGGATTTTAAAGAATGTGGATCCAGAAGGGACCATTGAGATCATCTTGTACAATCCCTGCATTTCACAGGTGAGAAAACAGACAGCCATACAGACACACACACACACAACACACACACAAAACAGATCCATAAAGGACATTGTACTTGGGGATTTCCTCCACAAACTATTGTTTGCTGTTGAGAGGACTTAAGGTGTTACTTTTCTCAAAGTAATTTCATTTTAAAAAGGGAACTCTGGAATTTAAAAAAGTCATAAACACCCATAGGAAATGACTATTGAATGACAGGATTTAGGAACCATGACAAGTATTTAAGTGAGATTTCATTTTTGCCTTTGATGTCTCATATGCCATGACATAAATAAATGGCTGTTTACTCAGTTTCCTTGTAATGTTGGCTTTGTTAGAATAGGAATGAGTTCAGTATAAAATATGATTTAAAAAACTGCAGGAAGAAAGGATTTAGAGGTAGGAAGGAATTTTGAGATTGTTTAGTCCATTTTGAAGATGAGGAAACTGAGGCCCAGGGAAGTTAAACAACTTGCTCAGGATCATGCAAATAATAAGTCACAGGGATTTAATTAACTCTTTCTCTGGTTTCAAATTCAGTGTTCTTTCTTCTACTCTGTTACAATAGAATCAAAGAATCCTTGGGTGTCAGAATATAATAAGAGGCCAGTTTGTGTGTTTGCAACTGCCTGGAGTAAATAATAAAAGAAATTTAGAGAAAGGAAATCTGCTTTGGTAAGCCACTTGTCACTATTGGGATTTAAATGCTAGTAGTCAAATGATAAGTTTTGGATTCCTTTTCTTTACTTTGGTAACAGGTATTGAGCGAAAGCCCAAAGTAGCCCAAAGACTTCATCAGACTGCCAAAGGGGTCCATGACCCAATAGGGTAGGAGCTCTGCACTTTTGTTCTTCACTTCACACTTGGCATTCTGGTGAAGTCTTTGAGCTACTTTTCACTAAAATGTTTTAAATGCATAAGTTAAACATTTAAGATTATGAAAGAAAGCAATTATACTAAAATACATGTGTGTGTGTGTGTGTGTGTGTGTGTGTGTGTGTGTGTGTGTGTGTGTTAAGTTTAAGGGCCCTTGGTTGAGAACCCCTGACTTGATGGATAAAGTAGTTTGCCTTGAATTCTTCCTGTATACCAACTAACTGTGTGACTCTGGGGCAGTCACTTCCAATCTCTAAGATTCAGATTTCTTATTTGTAACCTGAACATAACAGTACATACCTCAGGCTGAGAAGATAATATGAGAACAACATTTGATAATCCTTAGAACATTCTTAAATGCCACCCATTGCATAAAAGTCTGTGCTCTAGGAAATATAAACATGCTTACGAAATCCAAATACAGTTGCATTTCTTAACTACCTACAACTTACCAGATAAACAAACAAATCCCTGATTTATGTATGAACATGACCTAAGTGTGGTTTTTACCCAGAACATGAAGCCAGCATTTGATATCATTGAACATTGTCCAAAATTTCCTTATTTTAATATTTAAGAAAAACAAAACATACCAAAAAGAAAAAGGTCTACTTCTTTCCCCAATGGCTTCCAATGAATTTCATTCAAATAGGTGATAACTCAAGAGACTTTTCAGTTCTTTCTCACTCATGGGCAAGATCGTAGAGCTGGAAGGGACCTTGGAGATTATTCTGTTCAAGTTTTCATTTTTCAAATGAGGGAAAAAGCAGTTCAAGTGATGTGACTATGGTAACATGTATAGTAATCACTGGTGTAACATATAAAATAATTACTGATGATACTAATCTATCCATCCATATAAAATGGACTATATAAGTATACAGTTAGACTCACATAGTACCTGGAGTTCATGGAAAATCTGCTTCCATATTTCCCATTTTATTCCTCAACAAATTGGTAAAGATGACAAAATATGGGAATAATCAACACTGAACATGTTGTGGAAAGACAGACACACTTAATATACTGTCAGTGGAGCTGCAAATTGTTCTATCTATTATGGAAAGCAATTTAAAAATTATGCAAAGAGAGTGACTAAAAGGTTTATATTCTTTGATACAGAGGTCCCACCTCTACGCATCAACACAAAGGAGCTCAGAGATAGAAAAGACAGTACCATAAAGACTAAAATATTCTTAGTAACATTTTTGTAGTAGCAAAGAACTTGAAAAAAATTGGTGCCCATTAGTTGGAGGATGGATAAATGAATGGTGGTATCCGTGATGGAATAGTACAGTACTGTAATAAATGATGAATATGATGAATTCAGAGAAGCACAGGAAATCTTTTATGAACTGAGGCAAAGAAAAGCATGCAGAATTGGGAAAACCATACTGACAATAACTAAAACAGGGTATGGAAAGGATATCTAATCAAAACAAACTGAAAGTGAATTTATTCATCATAATTAATTTACTATTAATTATAATACAATATAATTCTAATGAAGTGGAGGACTCTGGGTGTGAAATCAGTTAACCAATCAATCAATAGATATGTATTAAGGCTCCAGTATTTTCCAGGCATTGGGGATGTAAGTACAATTAAGAAAACAATCTTTACTCAAAAAGACCATATGTTCTAAAAGAAAAGACAACAAGGGAATTTATAAATACATACTGAACAAATGGAAATAGGATAAATAAAAATCTATAGTAGTTAAATATAAGGCTGTTAGAAAAATAGGGGAGGAGAAAATAAGTATATATTAAATCTCTATCTCTGGTCAGTTCTTTACAAATATTTTCTTTTTTTTTAAATATATTTTATTTGATCATTTCCAAGCATTATTCGTTAAAGACATAGATCATTTTCTTTTCCTCCCCCTCACCCCCCATAGCCGACGCGTAAGTCCACTGGGCATTAGATGTTTTCTTGATTTGAACCCATTGCTTTGTTGATAATATTTGCATTAGAGTGTTCATTTAGAGTCTCTCCTCTGTCATGTCCCCTCAACCGCTGTATTCTGGCAGTTGCTTTTCCTCGGTGTTTCCACTCCCATAGTTTATCCTTTGCTTATGAATGGTGTTTTTTTCTCCTGGATCCCTGCAAATTGTTCAGGGACATTACACCGCCTACAAATATCTTCTAATGAAGGCACTAACAATTGAAGAGTTCAGGAAATACATCACTTAGAAGGTGATGCCTGATTGGAATCTTGAAGGAACAAAGAGATTCTATGAGGCTGAGGTGACAATAGATCTAATTTCAAACATAGAGAAAGGTAAAGACATGGAGACAGGAGATAACTTTTAAGGAATACAGATAAAGAATGACAAATAGGCTGGATCAAAGACTGAGAGAAGGGGAAATATAAAGATGGAGATTATAAAGATAATTTACAGCAAGGATTTGTAAAGCTTTAAAGGTTTGAGAGTTTTTATTTAATACTGGAGGCAATAGGGAGCCACTAAATTTTAATTTAGCCGGTGGTAACATGGAATATCACATATAAATTCAGACTTAATTGTCATTTTAATTAATTTTAGTGAACTTTTCTTTCTCTTTTAATTTTTTTTGTTATAAAAATGTCTTTCTGGGACTTTTATTCCTCACTAATGAACTCTCTCACTCTCTATAGAAGCCACTCTGAAATGTCTTCTTTCCTCAAGTCTGCCACCTTCTCCTTTCTTCCACTCTATCAACTGAGGACCTTGCCTCTTGCTTCACTGGGAAAACTGAGACCATTCACTAAAAGCTTGCTTTTATCCCCCTTTTTTCACCTTAAAATTCTTTGACATCTAATGTAATAAAAATTATAATTAATAAGGGTCCATGGAAAGGCAAATTTAAAATTAATTAGAAACTAAATAATCTAATTCTTCAAAAGAGTGGGTCGAATAACAAAGCATAGAAACAATTACTGACTTAAGACAATGCCTGTCCCTTAGTAAACACTTAATAACCGTTTATTGATTGATTATTGACTACAAAGTAGATATAATAGTATTAGTACTATATATAAGACCAGGCACTAATCATATAGGTGAGGATCAAATGAGGTCTTACATCAATAACATATTTTGAATGTTAAAGTGCTATAAAATATAAGTGGTTACTGTTATCTGAGTCTCAGTTTCCTCTTCTGTAAAAAGAGGCAGGGATTGAACTAACTGCCTTTAAGGCTCCTTCCAATTCTTCCTTTTTCCTTAATTTAAAATATGATCATCCCTTTGCTTCAAAGAGAACCCCAAACAAGATATATTTGAGTGTGAAAACTTTTAGTTTTACAAGCTTTAGAGTTTTAATTTGGAGCTCAAAGTCACTATTAGAGGAGACTCTCCGGCTTAAACTAAAGATTTACCCAATTTGTGTTGAATTATTTTTTAGTTGAAAAGGTCCCTGTAGTTGTCATCCCTGCAGGACAAGAATGCAAATTTGGACATCATCACTGACTCAGTAGCAAAGAAATGATGATGTTCTCATTTAGATGCTAAAGTTACTTTGCTATGTAGCACAAAGAACTATGCCTGACTTAATAAATGTTTAATCTATCTATCTATCTATCTATCTATCTATCTATCTATCTATCTATCTATCTATCCATCTGTCTGTCTGTCTGTCTGTCTATCTACCAATTTATTGATCTCTCTCTCTATCTATCTATCTACCTAGTCTCTGTTTATTTTTATATTATCCAGGTGTTTAATTTCAATGAGGGGAAATATATATGGTACATGCATAACATACACATAATGAATACAAGATAACTTGGGGTGCTGCTTCTGACCAGTATTTGGCCATTGCTTACTTGATGAGGACGGTGATTCTCTTTTACAACAGGCCCTTGGTAGTGAGTATTTAATATTCCAATTAAGTGGGAGTTGCTTGATTGAAATGCTATCTTTAATGATGTGTGATGATGGATGAACATTTTTTACACTTTTACTTTCATTCCAGGAGATCCATGCCAAGGTTTAATGTTAGACAGCAGGGGACTTGGCAGAAGCCCAACAATTTAGCTGATATTTCCCCCAGACATCAGTCAGTTTGGAGAACAATCATTCCTAACTCTTGTATACTTTAAGCAGACAACCCAAAAAGCAACACTCTTGGAATGACTTCAGGATTGGTGCACAAATTCCTGTTATCTCCAGACGAGCCTAACCCAAGGTCACTGTGAGTCTAGAGTACCCACAGGGAGCAAGAATTAATGAATTAAAATGGGGACTCCATTAACTGCCCGAATTGTTTACATTTGTCATCCCATTCATGAAATGACTCTATTTCCAGCCACTTCCCATTTTCTTGACTCTAAGTGGGCAAAATAATTTGGGAAATGAGCCAGTGTCCTGGAAGGATGAAATTGTTGGGACACATTAGCTTTGAGGCAATTCCAAGTATAAGCAGTAATGAATCATTTAAGTTTTTAATGTGACATCCACATCCCATGAATAGACCATATTTCTACATGTTATCCTATCAGATAACTGGTAAAGTGGAAATAAGGTATTCATCCCACAGGGAAAATGAAGAAAATAACCAAGAAGGTTATTTGAAGAAATCATCAAAATAAGCAGTTGTCATGCAGTATAGAGTATTGGACTAGGAATCTGGAGTCCTGCATTCTAGATCCCAATTTGACACAAAATAAGCTGATTACTCTTAAGGCAAGCCATTTAATCTTCTTTGTGACTCTTTTCTTCTCTGTAAAATAATTTGGTCAAGCTGAATATAAGGTCCCTCATAGCTGTCTCATTCTATGATTCAATTGTTTATAGTTGACTCAATCCTGTAACTATCTGAATAATTGAGATAGGAATATTTTATCTACCAAATTATGTTCTTTGTACTTCTACTTTACTTTTTTAATAGATCATTTCTAAAATTTTGCTTTAACTTTTTTATATTAGCTGTTGAAATATTTTTCTTTGAATCAAGTCACTGCCATCATCATCATCATCTTTACCCTGTACTCATTCCCCAACCTCACCTCATTCTACCTTAATCCAAATTTTTATTTCCATCCTCATCTTTATATTTATTTAGTCTTTTCCTCATCCTATTCTCTAAATTACTTTTCTTCTCTATCCTTACTCTAATTGTCATGTCTATCCTTATCTTCATTCCTATGCCAATTCCTCTCAAGTTTCTGTCCCCATTTTCATTATTGTCCTAGTTCTCTTACACATCCTCATCTCCAAATTCAATCTCAATGCCACCCTCAAAAACCATTTAAGAGCCTTGCTCTAGACTATATTTTCTGTGGTCAGGATTAGTAAGATAGCAGTGAGAGAACTGTAGAATATAAATTCCTCAGTAGAATGTAAGTTCCTTGAGGGCAAAAACTTATCTTTTATTATTTGTTGGCTTTTTTGGAGGGGTGATATCCCTAGAGCTTCTTAGCACAGTGCCTTTAATTTGTTGGGGACAAGGAAAGGCTACCCATAAGAGGTAGCACCTATGGCAAATTTAAAAAGAAAAGAAAACCAAGGATCCTTAGAGACAGAGATGAGTAAGGATTTCATTCCAACCTGTTTAAAGAGACAAGAGATAGAAACCAATAAGTGTCTTATATGGGGATTGAAGTTTGGCTTCATTTCCTTTAAGCACATTTTCTGAAATCATAGAACTAATGAAGGGACATGTGCCTGCTTTTGAGAACTCAGTTCACACTTGTTTCATCTTTATTTTCCATTAACATGATTTAATTGTTGTCCCGAATTTGACAGACCCATTGAGATCTGTTCAACCTAAAGGTCTATTCAGAAGTTTAAAGCCTGGCAAGTTGCCTGGCCCTAGTGATGAAGAATTCTCTAAATTTGACAGATCTTCTCTTTTTACTCATGTAATGAAGATGATTCTTTTGAATTAGTCCTGGTAAAGAACTTAGGATATTTGTGTTTTTATTTTTTAACTTTAGGAAACATTGTTTTTGATTCTAAGAAAATACTTTAAAAATTTATCATTGGCTCAAATCTAATTAGGCATAATCAATGGGTCACCCAAACAAGAATATCCAAATAATACTAAAACTCTAGTCCTTCTGTAAGTGACTCCACCCAAGTAAAAGAAACCAAAGACTTAGGGACATTAATGCATTGCTGGTGGAGTTGTGAATTGATCCAACCATTCTGGAGGGCAATTTGGAACTATGCCCAAAGGGCGATAAAAGGCTGTCTGCCCTTTGATCCAGACATAGCACTGCTGGGTTTGTACCCCAAAGAAATAATAAGGAAAAAGACTTGTACAAGAATATTCATAGCTGCGCTCTTTGTGGTGGCCAAAAATTGGAAAACGAGGGGATGCCCATCAATTGGGGAATGGCTGAACAAATTGTGGTATATGTTGGTGATGAAATACTATTGTGCTAAAAGGAATAATAAAGTAGAGGAATTCCATGGATACTGGAATAATCTCCAGGAAGTGATGCAGAGCGAAAGGAGCAGAACCAGGAAAACATTGTACACAGAGACTAATACACTGTGGTACAATCGAAGGTAATGGACTCCTCCACTAGGGACAATGCAATGTCTCTGAACAATCTGCAGGGATCTAAAAAACACTATCCACAAGCAGAGGATAAACTGTGGGAGTAAAAACACTGATGAAAAGCAACTGCTTGACTACAGGGGCTGAGAGGAAATGACTGAGGAGAGACTCTAAATGAACACTCTAGTGCAAATACCAACAACATGGAAATGGGTTCGAACCAAGAACACAAGTGAAACCCAGTGGAATTGTGTGCCGTGAAACCCAGTGGAATTGTGTGCCGGCTATGGGAGGAGTGGTGGGAGGGGGGAGGAGGGAGGAAAAGATAATGATCATTGTTTCCAATGAATAATGTTTGTAAATAACCAAATAAAATAATGTTTAAAAAGTTTAAAAAAAAAGAAACCAAAGACTTGTCAAGGGTCAAATACTTCATGAGCCATTTACATAGGTGGTGTTTTAAATGTACTGATTGTATTTTTTAAATAGATATATCTAGGACAAGAATCAAAGTTTTAAATTTTGCATCCCTTTAAAAAGCCCAAGCGTGGCAGCTGGGTAGCTCAATGGATTGAGAGCCAGGCCTAGAGAAGGGAGGACCTAGGTTCAAATCTGGCCTCAGACACTTCCCAGCTGTGTGACCCTGGGCAAGTCACTTGACCCCCATTGCCTAGCCCTTACCACTCTTCTGCCTTGGAGTCAATACTCCAATACTGCGTATTGACTCTAAGACAGAAGGTAAAGGTTTAAAAAAAAAGCCCAAGGACGTACTTTGAGCATAGTAGGTACATAAGAACTGTTTGTTGAGTGATTCAAAGAAGGAAAGAATGAATAAAGAGATAATTAGTATTTGTCTGAAAAAAAAAATAAAGTTTTTTATTTAGGCAAGAAGTACAGTACCATAGAAAATTTAAAATGGAAAAAATATCAAGTCCAATTGTTGGGTTATATCTGAGAGTCTTTGACATCCTTCTGGAAATACTACTTATAGCAATGTCAGAAGAAAAAGAAATTGATGGAATGAGATTAGGGAAAAGAGGAAACAAGATTATTCCTTCTTGTAAATGATATAATAATCTACCAGGAAACATTAGACAAAAAATTAATCAAAGTAATTAATAACTTCATAAAAATATCAGGGTAAAACTGATCTACAACATAAAACATAGCTTGAATAATTATAAAAAAATCAACTTAAAATAATTACAGAATGTATGAAATATTTAGTTCATCTACCAATAAACAAAAGGAATGAATACACCTACAATGTACTCTTTTCAGAAATATAGATCTAATTAAATAGAAAGATATTAATTGCCAATAGTTAGACCAGGTTCAATATAATGACAATATTAAATAAATTAATTTTATTTTTTTCAATGCCACACCAGTTACCAAAGGATTGCTTCATAGGGATAGAAAAAATAACATCTGGAAGAACCAAAGGTCAGTATTCTCACGATAAATAATAAGTGGAAAGGAAGCAGAACCTAGTAGCACCTGATCTCAAACTATACTTCAAAGCAGTAACCAACAAAACTGTTCTGTTTGATATTAGCCAAGAAGTTGAATGGTTGAATAGTAGAAGAATTTATCAAGTACATAATACTGAAAAGCAAATTTACATAGTAGTCTAGAATTTGAAAAGCTTAAAGACCACAGCTATTGGAGTCAAAATTCACTATATGACAAAATCTGATGAAGAAAACCTAACCTAATCTGGTAGAAATTAGGTTTAGACCATGATTTCCCACCATATGCTACAATAATCTCCATATATAAAAGATCACATCATAAACAAATTGCTGAGACAATGAAGACATTTCTTTAATGATCAATGGAAAAATCTATAGGGCAAAATTCAGGGAAAATAAGACAAGAGGGGAGCATGGAACATAAAATAAAATAATTCTTATTACATAAAATTGAAGTGTTCTTATATAAACAAAGTATATGTACTTAAACTTAGAAAGGAAATAGTTAACTGAGGAAAAACCTTTTGAGCAAGATTCTCTGATAAACATCTGATATTGAAGATTTTAAAATTGGATTCAAATACATAAAAATGACAGCTGTCTCTTAGTAAATAAATACTCAAAACAAGGATATGTCTTACAGATATTCAAAATATATGAATGGGCACTTCTCAAATGATAAAAATTTGAGGGATCAACAGCTATAAGCAAAAACTTAACTCATGTTTTATGTCACATCTTTCAGATTAGTACAGATGATAAAAAGGGAAAATAATCATTGTTATTATGGCTGCTTGAAGATGGACACATTGGTGCCCTTTTAGTAGTGCTGTGAATTGGCAAAAATATTCCAGAAAGTAATATGTAACTATGCTTCCCAAACCACTGAATTGCATGTACCCTTTAACTTAATAATGCAAGAATGATGCCTATACTTCAAAGAGATCAAAGAAAGAGGGAAATGAGCCATCTTTAGAAAAATGTTTATAGCAGCACTTTTTGTCATTTATGGGATTATCCATCAGTTGGGTGTTGGGGGTTGATAGGAATTGCTATTAATTAAGGAATGACTGAACAAATAATGGCATAAAAAAGAAAAAGAATATTATGTTGCTGTGATGATTGATGAATGGGTTGGTTTCTGAGCAATCTGGGAAGACATATATGAACCAATGTGGAGTGATTTGAGCTGGATCAGTAAAACAATTTATATAGAAATAAGGATATTGTAAATAAAAATAATTTTGGAAGACTTAAGAACTCTGATCAATGTGATGACCAAGTATTACTGTAGGGGACTGATTGAGCCCAAATGAAGCATGCCACTCATCTCCTGATAGAGTTATGTGGAACCCATTGTGAAAATTAGACCTATTTTTGGACAAGTCAAATGTATAGTTTTATTTTGCTTGCCTATGTTTATTTGCTACAATGAATATAGTATCTTTTTTTGGCTCTTCCAATTGGGATTGTGGAGAACTCATGAGAGTTTTACTCCCAAAAAAAGGGGGAAAAGAAGGTTATTTTAGTATTCTTTTCAAATGCACAGAAGAAAACATAAGAAAGTTTAGAAACAAAAGATGACAGCTTTGAAAGTTTATTAGATTTTTTACATACTTTAAAATACATGCTATAAATAATTTTGTAGTTTCATATACAGGTATCCATTCCACATTTTAATTTTCCCTATCACATTTCCAAAATTTAAGAGTCAGCATAAGAAATTAAATGGACATTTTGACAGTTTTGCAGAAACTGCAGGCAGGTCAAAGCCAATAGATAATGCTGAAAAGTTTCAAAACTCTAAGCCTGTGAGCAATACTGAACACGCCTCATAAAAGAAAACAAATTAAGACTACTTCTCTGGTGTGACAGAAGGTCCAAAAAAATTCACACTGATTTTCCAGAAGGAATACTTGTGTAATGATCTTCTTCTGTCCTATCTTATATATGAAATATTATTTTCTGTTTTGTTTTTATGTGTTAGTTTGGAATAGAAATTAAATTAAATAACAAAGAAAGAAGATCTGAGGGTTTCAGTGCACCTTAAAGAAAATGTGAACCAATAGCCAAAAAAGCTAAGAGAATATCAAGAGGTATATTACCCATGAATAAGCATGAGGGAGTTCTGACAACATCTTAGCATTGTTTCTATTTCTTTATGCCACATTAAAAAGGATACTGACATGCTGGAGTTCATTCGGAGAAGTATAACGAGGAAGAGTCTGCAGACATTATCAACATAAGAAAAGCAAATGAAAGTTTTAATATTAAGCTTAAACATGGGGGTAGGGAGTGTGGAGGGTTGATATTATTAGCTCCGTGACCCTGAAAAAGTAATTGAAACCCTGTCTGCCTCAGTTTTCTCATCTGTAAAAAAGGATGATAAAAGCACTTATGTTCCAAGGTTGTAGTAAGAATAAGATGAGATTCTTATCTATCAAGTGATATGTAAAACTATATATAAACTTTATTATTATAATTCTTACACTTTAAATATATTCTGCTACTTACTCAAGCATAACTATATTTAATTCTGAATGATCACTCTACCCATTAGACTCAAGAAAAGCATTAGTTACAAAACTAATTCACAACATAGTGGAAACTAGAACCTGCTCTCAGCTTTGGGCTCCCTAACAGATAATCTCTCCAGGACAACTAGGTAGCTCAGTGGATAGAAAGTCAGGCCTGGAGATGGGAAGTCTTGGATTCAAATTTGGCCTCAGCACTTCCTATATGTGTGTACTTGGACAAGTCACTTAATCCTGATTGCCTAAAAAGAAATCTAGGAACCAATACATAGTACTGTTTCTAAGGTGGAAAGTAAATATTAAAAAAAATAAAAAAGATATTTGTTCTATAATTTTCCCTTGTCTTCCCTGCTAAAGAAGTGCTAGTTTTCTGCTAAAATTTATTAGTAAATAATTTGTCTGTTCCATGAAGCCCAACAATTTCAAAGCATTCACTAGTATTAGGTATATTTCCATGAGAACAGGTCATTCTTTTTGGCCATACCTCATGGACCGTTGTGCCAAAGGTTATAAAGATAAGTGACATCTAAACGGCTCTTAACAGAAATTATCTCATGTGATCTTCAAAACAACCTTTTGCAGTGGCTGCTATAAAATAGTACAACTGTTGTTTTACAACCGAGTTTGGATGATTTACTCAGGATCAGTCAGATGATAAATAACAGAGGTAAAAGATGAATCCACATCGGTCAAAACTCCAGCCTCAAAGACCACTCCATTTCCCACGTGGCAAGCACCCCTTGGGATGTCTCTACCATGTGGCCTTCTACCTTTCCTTTCCTAGGTTGTCTTCCCCCATTAGACTGAAAACTGCTTGAGGAGAAGAATTGTCCTTCTTTCTTGTATTTGTATTTCCAACTACTTAGCACAGTGCCTGGGACATTGCAGGTGATTCATAAATATTCATTAAGTGAATAGACCAAATAGACATCACTGCCTAATTAATCATTGTTAATTTCAATTTTTATGATCTTCTTTGACATTTTTGCACCTGCAAAAAAGTGATTGAATATTCCTAGCTATTCATAAACCTGAACTGGAGTATTTATACACCGTAGACAGATGCTGCTTCCTTAATTTTCATCCCCTGAGAAGTTTCCCTTGATGAACCATCTCCTCTCTGGGTAGTTTTCTGCCATGCAGCTGAATCATTTAAATTTTTTATGTGGTTCTAATTTCCTGTGTATTCAGAGTTGGGCATAAAGTTCATTTTCAATGCCACATTCTACATCAAACCACCCCTACAATTGGAATCCTTTAATTTAATGTTCTGATGTTAATAAACTTTGGAAAGGTCAGTGATTTCTTCCTTTTTTGTTTATGCCTCACTGTAGACACCGAGGGCAAGGATTGTGCTATGCTGTGTAAACACTGGGCATTCCAGAAATGCTTAATAGATAATATTTATAGAGCTAAAGTGCTCTACAAGTTTTGCAAAAGACATTACAAAAATTATCCCATTTCATCTTCACAACAGCCTTAGGAGAGAGGTGTTATTATTACCAGATTTTACAAATGGGGAAACTGAAACCAACAGAGGTTAAATGACTTGCCCAGGATCATCTTGCTGGCTGAGGTCAGCTTTGAATCTGGTCTCCCTGATTTTAGGACTGTCACTCTCTCCACTGCACCATTTAGTTACCCATGTAAGTGCTTATTTAAAAGAATAGATGAATGAATGAGTTTATGTAGAATGAGAAACTTAGAGCCTGAAGTGACCTCAGAAATAATATGGTTTCATGCAGAGTTATCTAGTGATTTGCCCAAGTACTAGCTATGCCACTCTGGACAAGTCACTTCACCCTATTTGCCTCAGTTTCCTCAACTGTAAAATGATCCAGAAAGAAAATCTCAAGTAGGGTCATAAAAAATTGGATAGGACTCAAAGTATTAATAACAACCATGACAACAACACAAATAATTAAGTAGAAGAGACATCTCTGGTCTTTTTGTTGTTGTTTTTAAGTTTTATTGATGTTTGTTGTTTTTTTACATTGTAGTTATGACTGGATTCTACCGCTGATTCAAACTTGCAAGGAACATAGGAACATAGTTAAGCAAAACTGACAAAAAGGTGGCATCTGGTAGCATATCTCCTTTTAAAAATATTTATTACTCTCTCTAAGTATGCTCTTATCCACTATTTGTTCTCAAAAACCATGTAATACTGAATGCCTTTCTCAGTCCCATTTTCAATTAAATTAACTGTCAGACTTTGATTCTTTTCACCAAAGAAAATAGTTATTTTACTGGTTTTCTTGTTTTAGTCCATAAACAACAACTGCCTAAATGTATTAGTAAATCAGTACCATCTACTAGTAGCAGACAGACATGCAGAACATATGGGAAAATGGAGCCACCATTCCAAATTTACCTGCATCAAGTTGCCCATGAATTAAATCTTTTTTTCAATTCAAAGTTGATTTCATTGATTTCCCTTATAGAGCTGTCTATTGCCAATCCTCTATAATTTCTTGTCTTTGAGTGTGTTGACCAGTTCTGCTTTCAACATCATCCATCTCTTCTTGTGTTTAATCTTCTCATACTTCTTCATAATTCAGTAAAATGGGCATCAATTCATTTTCTTTTCTTTTTTCTTTTAAACCCTTACCTTCCATCTTGGAATCAACACTGTGTATTGGTTCCAAGGTGGAAGAGTGGTAAGAGCTAGGCAATGGGGATTAAATGACTTGCCCAGGGTCACACAGATGGAAGTGCCTGAGGTCAGATTTGAACCCAGGACCTCTTGTCCCTAGGCCTGGCTCTCAATCCACTGAGCTACCCAGCCACCCCCATCACTTTATTTTCTAAGAATTTCACAAGTGCTATTTTCATTCACAACCAGACAACTATGGACTGAAGTGTATATAACTCTCTCCTTGCCCTTAGCACTTAAGCACTGAAGAAATTCCAATGTTTTTTACTTGTCAATCCAAATATGAAGAACTCAGTGAGTAAGGTGTCACATAAGCTTTTATTACATAGATATTCTTTTCATTTTAGCCATTCTGAGCTTCAAAGACAATTACACTAAGTTCAGAATAGGTAACTGATTGGGAAATTCGGATTTTAATTAGAAATTTAATTTGACATATAATACATTCATATTTATAAATAATTTAATTTATAATATATTTTATTTATATTTATTATATAATAAATTCAAATTCAATACTACCACAACATTGTACTGAGCTCTGGGGGCCCAGAGATAAATGTAATCCTGCTCACAAGAAGTTTACAGTCTAATGATAAAGGGAAAGGTCTCAGTTGGGGCAACAAATAAATGAATTGAGAAAGAAATGTTGTATGTGCAAAGCAGAAGTCCAGGTAAGGTGCTAAAAACAACTTGAAGAAGGAGAGATGTTTTGCAACTATGGAAATCAGTATTTAATATAGATGGAATCTTAATTGTTTGGCTCACTTTAAGCATCATTCTAAGGTGACACATGGGCCTAGTCCTTATTTTAAATAGTCAATACAAATCGATGATGATTTTGACCTGGAATTGAACCAGAACTAAGAAAATGGGTTAAACTACCTTTGGGAAATTGTACAGAGCCATTAATTCCCCTCAAACTTCTTGAACCAAAGACTCATATTTTGAACCATAAGAGTATTCTAATAATGATCCGTGATGCCACAGTTTCTGCAGAATTATATTTATAGGTCACCCAAAGGTCAATGGAGGCATATGGTGGGCATAAGTAGACTACAACACATTATTATTGAGGAATTACATAGGAAAAGTGGTCCATATTCATTTAGCAGGTGAGAAAACGGAGGTTCAGAGACATAAAATGACAATAGATTCATGACTGGGGAAAAATACAATGATATTGAAGGTCACCTATGGATAGTGTAAGCATCAACCTATTCATTAAGTCTTCTGATCCTTCCAAATGCAGATCCTATCTTATGATGAACTATTTTGTATTTTTTTAAGCCCTCACCCACCTTCTTAGGATCAATACTGGTTTAAAGGCAGAAGAGCAGGAAGAATGAGGCCATGGAAGTTAAGTCACTTGCCCAGAGTCACACAGCTTGGAACTATCTAAGACCAGATTTGAACCCCAGATCTTCCATGTCTAGGCCTGGTTCTCAATCCACTAAGCCACCTAGCTGCCCTCTTACATTCATTACTTTTTTCTTTTCATATTTATTTGACACATATTTATATAATTATTCATGATCTTCCTCATTAGAATGGAAGCTCATTGGGAGTAGAGAATGTTTCTTCATCTGTGTGTGTATCTCCAGCATATGTGCATACCCTGGCACATAGTAGAAGATTAATAAGTGTTGTCTGATTTGTGACATAGAAACAATTGAAGAGATATAGAGAATGTCTTCCAGAATGGTGAGGGAATCTCCTTGATGATTTTTTACTGGAAGCAATGTATAAAAGTCTCGCAGAATGAACAAGTATGCTAGTTTCAGCTTACTAGTGTACATCATGTCAAGGAGATAAAATCAGAGATAAGATAGAGTGAGCAACGATGTGATGACAACCTTTATACTCTCTCCTCTAAATTCATATTTCAATCAGCCTCTAAACACTTAGAAACTCTGAAAATACCTTTCCCACATCTTTTACCAGCCTCTGTATTACAAGATCTGCATCTTTTTGTTGAGGAGGGGGAATGGAGAGACATCTAATTCATACACATTTCCAAACCACATCATTTTTTACTAATATATCTGACTTTTTCCCTAATAAATCAGATTAAGGATATGGATCAAAATCTAATTCCATGTTTTTCATTCTCCTTCCTTTCCTTAAAGGAAAGCCAAAATAATCTAATTTTTATTCCAGAAATTTCTCTGGATTCAAATGGAGAAACCTTTTGTTATTCATCATTCTTAAATATCCATTTTCCTTTCTTCTCTCACATTGCAGAATGGAAATTGGAAAGGTGGTAGGTAGCTTTCATATGTCCTTCCCTATTTCCCTTGGCCACTCATTCATCCCCAAATCCCCAATTCTTTGAAATGCTTTCACAATAAATTTATATTCCTTGTTTTTACTTTTTAACCATGAACACCCTTTTGCAGTACCCACTAAGCTCTGATTATGAAGTGACCCAGTCTAGTTCTGATTCTTCATGGTTTCCATTGGCTCCCTATTGCCTCTAGGATAAAATACCAGATTCTCAGGCTGACATCTAAACCTTTCATAATCCAAATTGTGCCTACTTCTCCAATTTAGGTTCATATTATTGCCCTTCACCCACTCTTCTTCTAATCAAAAGTGCCTACAGTCTATTGTCCCTGGACAAAAATCACATTTCCTGCCTCTGAGACTTTTAAACGAGTGGCTCTCTACTTCTGAAATGGATTTCCATCTCCATACTGCTAGAATTTCTATCTTTCTTCCAAAGCCAGTCCAGGTGCCAAATGATTCCTTCTATCTATCTATCCATCTATCTATCTATCTATCTATCTATCTATCTATCTATCTATCTAGTCTCCTCTCACCCACTCCCAAAATTATAAGTTCCTTGAGGTGAGTGCAGGAGTATTTTGTTTTACTTTATTGTCTCTGTAGCCCCAGTGCCTTCCTCCTGGAAGGATCTTAGTAAACATTTTTTTAAAAGAATTGATTTGGACTAAATATCTATTTACATCATTCTAAATAGGCATCAGCCTGGTGTGCCTTATATCCATGCATCATTCCGTTACATAACAAAAGCAATGTTGATTTGGGTCATCTCTTTTAACAACCTATTTTGCCATTATTAACAAACTTTTCCCAACAAAGTTATATCTGTTCACCATTCCAAGACCTTTCTCCAAATTGATTTACCCTTTCAAAACCCAAGCCAGTTCAAACAAAGAATAATCAGAGACAGAGTCTGCTTATGCTATGACAATAGCCTTCCTAGGAAAAATAAACTCAGTAGAAGCTGAGCTCAGTGATCTACATCCTTCCAACCCTGTCACATACTGAGATCAAAAAATAGTGTTCATGAATGGGTCAGATGCTTTCCTGTGCTGCAAGACAGGGATGTCACACAAATTTACTGTTCTCCACCTTTGCCTAAGCTAACCTAGACAAAGAATAATGAGTCCAACTCTATAAAAAATTTCCTTCCACCCTTCCCTTCCATACTTCCCATCTCCCAATGCCCTGGCACCTTCAACATTTTTATACACTGAACTACAACAGACAGTAAACCAATTCAGTAAACATTTATTAAATATCTAGCATGCCAAAACTTGATTCTAAGTGCTGAGGGCACGGAGAGACAAAGAGTAGGTAAAATAGAATCCTTGCCCTTAAGCAACTTATAGCCCAACAGGATAATGTGGCTTTAATATTTCCAAGTGTTCTCCACCACAAAGATAATAATTTGCTCTGTGTCTTAATATGCCTTCATGAGTTTCTTCAACTAGAGGTCAGATGTATGGCTGTTAGTCACTCTATACTTAGCTAGACTGATTTTAGAACAAGGGATGGAGTTTATCACTAAGTCAACACATAAGACTTCCATTTATCAGAGGCTATTTTATGAGTTTTGAGAATATTGGGTCACCTCCATGGCAGGTAACATAATGAGAGAGAACATAAATACATACAAGCAAAATGTCGAAAATGCATGGTAAGTAGACCTTCTAGAGGAAAGGAAAGTGCTATAGAATGCTCAAGAAGGTAAAGGTTATACAATGTGGGGGAAAGAAGTGGAGAAGGCTTCCTTCCTGGAGAAGATGCCATTGATTTCTAGTTCCATTAAGAAACCCCATTTGCATTGTTTTCTTCCAAGTTCCTGATCAAAGCTAGATTTCTGATAGCTTAAGCTATTTCCACATCTCTACTCAAGTTTCATTGTTCATTGATTGCACTCTGAAAGTATATAATTTAGCAGTGCTCAGAATTTTTCTTCTCTCCTTTCCAATCCAAAGACCCTTCTCCTTGGAAGAGAAAACAGATCTTAAATAAGAGAATTAGCTACTGTTCATTGTCAACACCAAGACACGTCAGGAATCAGCTCAGTTCCTTCTTTGGTCTTCTGCTTGCTCCCAAGTAGTTAAGCCCCTCATTTTATTATAATTAGTATTCATTGATAGTGTACAAAACTGCTTCTATTAAAATTAGCTTCAGCTACTTTATAACAATCTGAGTAAGGGAATGGATTCCCTGTGTGCCTGGCCATATTGATCTCTTTAGGAAACTCCCATTTTTCCTTATTAGAATTACTTCTGCTTTTCTCTTTGTATTTTAATTCCTCAGATATTATTTTCTCTGTTAGGTTTTCATTCCTATTTATTAAATCATAGAACCCTACTCAACTCAACTCTTCTCTTATCATTTTGACAGATTTTCTCCAAAATCTACATTGTATATCAATGTATATCTGGCTATCTTCTCCTTGTCTATCATGATCTTGAGTAATATGACCCAAATGTGCCAATTAATTTACAGTGATCCCTTAGTACTCATCATTAATTCATTCCAGAAGGCAGGTAGAACACTAAATTAATTTTTGCCATAAGGAATATTGTAAATGATTTAATCCATTCCAGAAACCTAAAAAAACCCAGATTTTATAAGACATCATAGGCATCAATGGGATTGTATTTTATTAAATGAACATTAGCATAGGGATAAATAAAAAGCAATAACTAGATTAAATAAAATAATTTTAACTTAACTTTGCCTGTATTGAGAGGAGCTCATGACATAACGGGATTGTGGGGAGGAGAAATGTTATTCTCTGGAAGAGGAGTCCACTTCCATAATATCTGAGGGCAACTGCCCTTCTGGAGTTATTTCTCTTTCTCTTTTTTGTCCCCTATTACCATTGAACCCTGCCTGAGGTTCACCAGGTATTATCTTCAGAAGAAACCTATCTAAAGATTGTGTTTGCAAAAGAAAAAAACAACTTCTTGATCACATGGGTCAATGGGGGTGTAGACTCTAAAAGATCACCCTAGTGCAAATATCAATAATTTGGAAATAGGTCCTGATCAAGGACACATGTAAAACCCAGTGGAATTGTGCATTGGCTATGGCAGGGGTTGGGGGAAGTGGAGGGAAAGAACATGATTCTTGTAACCAAGGAAAATATTCTAAATTAACTAATTAAATAAATTTTTCAAAAAAATATATAATTTTATTGAAAAAATAAAATAAATATTGTGTTTGCTTTTCAAAATTACTCTAAAGTGGGAAATGGCCTGGTCATTTAATAAATTTACAATTCTACTTGTTAAAGCTTCATCAGGGTGATATTCTTCAACAAAATTTTATACCTCCACCCATTTTGCATACATTTCCTTGATTAATGAAGTGGATGCATCCTTCTTTGCCTCCTTCTTACCTGAAGAAATCTACTGGGCCACTAGCTGTTGGTATGCCCTTTGAAGTTCCCGTAGCAACTCAGTGTTCTTCTTTATGTTCCTTAACTTGTGATCCTTTGTTTCAGCTGGAGCAGGCATATGCTTCTTGAGATCATGATGCCAAGAAGTTCTAGCAAGCTCCTTGAGTGCCAAGCAAATGTCAAATAAAACTGCAATAATTTTTTCTATCCAAAATGTGTCATATAACAAATTCAATGAGTCCAAAACCATTTTGTATCAAGGTTTGACTGTACTTTCTTTTAAATTTATTTATATTTTTAAAAGGGTGAGCTGCATACACATCCCAAATTAATGAAATTATGGAATGCTTGGACTGTTTCCTTGAATCAATCAGCTAAAAAAATAGATTAGGCATAAACAAGTGTTAGACAACTCTATTGAATCAATCACTCAAATTTGGTTGAAACCAGATGCTGCTGCATAGGAAATGTCTTGGGAATTGGTTGAAATGATCTTTATGTGTCTGGGTATATTAAAAAAAGAATTGTTTTTTGCTCAAGCTAAGTCAAACTTGGAGAGTTCTTTGAGGTTGAAGTCCCTTATACTTGCAATCAGAGGGAAGCAAGAAGTGAAACAATTGAGATTTCTCTCTTCTCTATCCTGATACTATTCAAAGGATGATCTTGTGGGCTTCAAAATGTCAGAAGATTTGGATTTTCCATCAGCATTCATAGTGGTGTATCAAGAATAGCAAAGCACACAGTAGACACAAAAAGAAAGGTACATGTAAGACTCTACAAAGATAAGAGAGCTACAATTATCTAAGAGGAGCCCTATGAGGCCTCCATGAAGGGAGAAAAGAAATTCCAGTAATGAGTATTTATATGTGGAGAGCCACTTCTAAACAACTCTCCTTGATATATCTGCTTAACAAACAGTACTTTCTAAAAATGAATTGAAATGAGGTTATTTTATAAAAATGAAGAACACACTAAAAAGGAGCTCAGGCTGCTGGGTCTGTACCCCAAAGAGATAATGGACACAAAGACTTGTACAAAAATATTCATAGCTGCGCTCTTTGTGGTGGCCCAAAACTGGAAAACGAGGGGATGCCCATCAATTGGGGAATGGCTGAACAAACTGTGGTATATATTGGTGATGGAGTACTATTGTGCTAAAAGGAATAATAAAGTGGAGAAGTTCCATGGAGACTGGAACAACCTCCAGGAAGTGATGCAGAGCGAGAGGAGCAGAACCAGGAGAACATTGTACACAGAGACTAATACACTGTGGTATAATCGAACGTAATGGACTTCTCCATTAGTGGCGGTGTAATGTCCCTGAACAACTTGCAGGGATCCAGGAGAAAAAAACATCATTCATAAGCAAAGGATAAACTATGGGAGTGGAAACACCGAGAAAAAGCAACTGCCTGAATACAGAGGTTGAGGGGACATGACAGAGGATAGACTCTAAATGAACACTCTAATGCAAATACTATCAACAAAGCAATGGGTTCAAATCAAGAAAACATCTAATGCCCAGTGGACTTACGCGTCGGCTATGGGGGGGTGGGGGGGGAGGAAAAGAAAATGATCTATGTCTTTAACAAATAATGCTTGGAAATGATCAAATAAAATATATTTAAAAAAAAAAAAGGAGTTCAGGAACAAAAGTGCTAGAAAAACCCCTCAGGCCCTCACGGTAACTCCTAAACCTTGTGGGGATACGTGGTCAACCATCTTTTGGGGATCTGAACTTCAAATTTGAGTGGAAATTAGGAAGTAACCTTGGGCTTACTGTTGGGGGAAGGAGGTCTTGTACTGTGAATATAACAGTTATCAACAGTTATAAACATCTCTTATGGTAAGAACAGGAAAAGGTACTTCTTGAAATACTCTCTACCATCCCTCCTCCAATATTTGAATTCTTAGATATATTAGTGTAGCATAGAGACTAGTCTAGAGTAGGGAAGGCCTGGATTCAAGTCTTGCCTATGTTGTATACTGGCCTTTTACCAAGGAACAAGTTGCTTAACCTTATGATCTCAGCCAATTAAAAATATAAAACTTATAATATTAAGGCTTCCAATTATTTGGGAGCCCTGAGAATATGAATGACTTGGGTAGGTCATATAACTGGTTATGTGTAGACCAGGGATTTGAATTCTAGTTTTCCTTATTCTAAGGCAGGTTTTCTGTCCACTGTGTCACACACAGGCTCTTATTGCATATGGTTTGTTCATTTGCATTTAGATATGAGACCATAAGTTTGATTACTAGCTTTCATGTTGTATGCTTACTCTGAATGAATAAATAAAGCATTTATTAAGTGCCTACTGTTTGGACTTTGGCGGCAAGAGCCTTCTTTTCTAGGTCTTCAGTAGCTATGGCCATAATTCTGGCAGGAATATTTGTCAAACTAAGTTTTCACAGTTCCCAAGAAGATGGCTTTAGGCATTGCTATTCCTAAAGCTCTTCAGTTCCAGGCCTTGGGATATATTTTATGGGGCCATAGGGGAGAGAGTAGTCAATGAAGTGGAAGTCGGGTTTGCATGACACATACAACTTCCTGTCTCTTCTCCAGGATGTCTTAAAGCTTCAGCTAGGCTATCTTGCTTGTTCAGAGGGTAGCAGGTATTTGACAGTTGCTAAGAATGACTCATCCTTTCTCTACAGTTTGATGGTTAGGAGATCTGGGTTGTAAATAAAATTAATGGTGTTTTAGGGAACTGCCAATCCCAGGGATCTTGTGCCTATCTATGTGTTGATGGTTATTGGTTAGCAGCTGTTTCTGGTGAAGCATAAAAATTTCTTCCCTCAGTGCTGGTTATGAGGGTTAGATTGGAAACAGGTCTAGTAGTTTGGGGAGTCATGTTATTTCCAAGGCTCTTGGGCTCAGGGTCTTGAGCTATCTCCTTCAGAGTATGAAGGAAGTGGATATGAAGATGGTGGTGATAGTTGGACTTATCTGGGACATGCTGCCTCCTACTTCTTCCATGGGATAGTTTATTGGTCCTGTCTTCTGCTGTTTATTCTCGCTATATCTGCCACTTTATGAGGGACCAGCTTTAGTAAATCTATGGGAACTGTTTTCTCCTTTGCTTTCTTTTTCAGTTTTAAATCCTCTTGATCAGATTCTCAAGACTCCAGCTTTCATTAGATGTAATCCATTCCTGGCCAAGAGCTCATCATTACTATTATTTTAAGCTGTGGTCTAGAAATCCAAATCCCATTCTCAGACACCATCTTCTTAGCCAGCTACTCATTTCCCAAATCTGCCTATTTCTTTTAAATCCCCTAATTTCAATTGGCAGTAATGGTGAAAATACCACTCATGACCCTTCAGTCATCAGAATGTTTGCCCAATACTTCATAATCCTTGGCAATGAGGATCCAGCTCCTGGTATGGGTTGCCCTTTATATGACACAAAAATGGAATATATAGTTGTTCTTGTTGGTTCCCAGACTCTCCTTCCCTTCACGGTCTCCAGAACCACAGAGTGATGAAGAGGAATTGTATTGAATAAACATAGCTCTGGCTAAAGCTTTGGAGAGTGAGCTCAGCTGTTATGATATGATATAGCCATTAATGTGCCTTCAAATCCCTACCCTCCTGCCAATCTGGACAAGTTAGTTTCATATCGGCTATGATAGAATCCAGTTGAACTTTCTTTAAAGTATAACTGAACTGCCACTTTCCATAGAAACTCTATCCTGATTACCATAGTTGCTGAAGCAACCCCTGAAATTACAGTGTATATACTATGTGTATATATATATATATTCTATGTATTATATATGTATATTTATTTTTTGTATTAAAATTTTTGTCCTCAATAGAACATAAGCTTTTCAAAGGGAGGAATACTTTTGCTTGTTTCTGTATCCCTAAGAGCTGTCATAATGACTGGCACATAGTGAGTGTTTAATAAATATTTATTGAATGAATTAATGAGTGTCTAGGTCCTGCTGGTATTTACTTCAGCAGTATTCTCTCTTCCCTTCTCTCTTATCTCATCAATCTAAACAACCAAGCATCAGTCTTTAGCACATAACCGCCTCTCATGACAAGCAGAAACAGACATGGGACAGAGAGCATCCCTATAGCCGCTTTAGGCCACTAAGTATATAATTGGTCTCTATGTCCTTGGACCTGAACCAGTTCTATCTTGGGCTCAGATAATCCTTGCCTTTGGCCACCATAACATTAGTCAATTTTTAAAGGACTTGGGAGATTCTCTTGGGAGATGAATGTATTAAGTAAACAGCAGACCAAAATTAAGTGGGGCAAAGGATAGAACACCTGACCTAGAGTTAGGAAGGACTGACTTCAACTCTGGCCTTGGGTACTTATTGGCTATGTGACCCTGGGCAAGTCACTTAACCTCTGTTTGGCTCCATTTAATCATCAGTAAAATGGGAATAACAATAACACCTGACACTTGGGGTTATTGTGAGGATCACAAAAGATAATAATTTTAAAGCATTGAGCACCATGCCTGAAACAAAGAAAGTATCATATCAATGTTAAGTATTATTGTGTATAGTCAGTATAATAGAGACTTTGGTATTTTTTAGTTGAGAGATACTAACCACTACTCATTCTCTTCTTCTCAGAACTTTATCAAATGATCCATAGATGATTCCTCCTCTCACAGTACCCATAGTTCTATGCCATCATTCCTTTTATTATTTTTTAAGTCTTTTATAAAAATGAATGAGTCCACTTATCTCCCTCAGTTAGTGCAGAATGGTAAACATAGCTATAAATTAAGGATCATAGATTGTCTCAGCATCATTCTAACATCAATCATCTTTATATGAGACCAGAAATGTAGCCATGAAAATTTTAGAATAAATCATATTATACTGACTTTAGAATATAGATCTGGCATTTAATTTCATGATAAATTCCTTGTTTTAACTATTCTCTGCCACTTTCCTAAAAGTAAAATAATAGAAAAAATATTCACAGAATTTCAGAGGTAGATATGACTCAAAGGGCCATCTTCTCTGATCTCTACCTCTAATTGTTTTGAGATTCTAATGAATTATTTTAGAACCTTAAGTGTTTTAATAGTGGCTTTAGTGTTCCTACCGGTTATTAGAAATCACCAGTAGCACATAGCATGTGAATTGAACTTTATATTCTCTAGAATTTGCAATTCAGGCTTATAGCAAAATGAATCATTTTGTTATATTTTAATTTTGTTTAAGATTTGATTAGCAAGCTTAAAATTTAGCCTTGTTATATAGAGTCTTGCCATTTTTCTCATCTACTTAATGTCCTATTATGTATGATTCCTTAAAGCATGGAGGTAACTCTAGATTCTTAAAGGCTGGGCAAGGAAAGTGAGAGCTATTCAGCTTACCACCATGATGGCCAACCTCTGAGTACAAGTCCAGTATCCATCTAACTACCTTTTGACAAGACTAATTATAATAAGGTTGGCTAAAGGATGATTAATTTTTGGACATAACTCTTGAATATCATTTGCTAAGTTGAAGCAGATTATCATCTGTCCAAGTGGAAGAAAAATAAGAATAAATGATTATATATACTGATAAAACTGTAATTTCTTGCACTCCTGAATACTGGTATCACTTTATACTTTGAGTAAATAGAGGTGATTGGGCACCTTGATTTTGTCTGTCAGTCAGTCTATTTAAGTTTAAAGTTTAAATTAAGACAAAAGACTACAGAAAAATGGACCTACAACTCAGGTAAGATGGCATAACATCAATTTATGTCAGCAAAAGTATAGAACATCTAAGCTGCTATTTTTCTCATATCCTCTTCAGCAAGATGGTCTCTATAGTGTAAACAAAAGGGAAAAAACAACCTTTATAACTATATGCCCTTGGAGGCAAATGACAGTGAAAATAAAGAATCCAATAGGTGATAGATATCCTCAAACCCAGGAAGGTATTAGTTCTGTAACCTTGGATGAGTTCTGACAAGTTTGGAAGAAGAATGCCCCATTGGGACTGGGAGATTATTTCAACAAGAAAAATTTATTTTGCTATAAAGATGTGTTTAGAATTCCCATTTGCCCAGTAGTAGCACCAAGAAAACACCTGGAAAGGAAACTAACACAAATGCTCCGAGTAACACCATGTAAAATGCAGGTGCTGCCAAATCTTTTTTCTTTCATCCCAAAGACTTTACAACTCCATGGAAGATAAATGTGGTGGATATGAGACTAATCAGAGACATAAATTCATTCTGTACTCGATGCAATAAAAGTAGAAACATTCAGGAAAGAGAAACTGTCTCCTTCCTAAAGAACCTGTTAAATCATGTTTCTCTTTAGAGCTTGGATATGCACATCCCTGAAAGTCTGTTTCTAACCTTCTCATGTATCTCCCATCATCTTGCAGAAAACCCAGAGTTATTTTCCTTGGGGCCCCTAGATTACTCTTATTTCTGAACATTGGATTGGGTGGACATGTGAACTGTACCAGTAGTGGCTACAGATATTCTACCTATATACTTCTTATCACAGTACCTGGCATGTAGAAGGTGTTAAATGAATGCTAGATGATATTTTGCTGGAGGGCCATGATCCAAGTCTGAGCCATACTTACACTGGGATCCTGCCCCCTGCAAAGCAGACACTAGATTTACAATGCCCTGGAGAAATGTGATTGCATCCAATAAAGTTTTTTGTTGCTATTTGTATGTTATACCATTGACTGGGAATTATGCCTCTCAGCCAGCCAAAAAGGAAAATGGGACAATCAAACTCAGGAGCAGTTATAAATACTGTGTGTTATTGCCTCTTAAAATAGGAAGAAGATGTGGAGAGGAAAAAAAACCAAGTCATTCTAACAGTCCAAAAGGATGAAACTTTAAGGTCAATGAACAGTTGGAAAATGACAATGATCTGCAAAGTTTCCCCAACATTTTCTGGCATCCATAATAGCAGAGTCACCAAGCTGAAACTCTGCCATCACAGTATTGGATATGGTGCATGAGGAAGGAGGAATGGCAATCAAAAAGTCAGTCAGAGAGAGTAGTTGCAATACAAGTAGATAAACAATTTGTTCTAGTAGTAACACAGTTTGGAGGACACCAAAAGATTGATTCTTAAAAGCTGAAAATGGAGAGGATACAAAATTCTTAGAAAAGACATCAATAAAACCAAGCTATTTGTCTACCTTGACCACCTCTATAAAACCTTTAGAAAATTATCTACATGTATATTCAGACATCCTTGATGAACACATGAGAAGATCAAGTAGGCTTTACCAAAAGTAACCACTCCAGATAACATTTTTTACAGTGACATAATTTGTTGAAGAACTTCAAGAATACAAAATCCCATCATATTATTTATTGACCATAAAAACATTTGACTTGATAAAGTGAAATGCCATATTAAAAAGTTTTCTCCCATGATGTGTCTCCCATGTAGATATCAAGATCCTGAAAGATTCCTTGAAAGATGCAACAGTTGTGAGCATCAATCAAGGCATAAAATAGAGATGTTCTATCAATTATGTTGGCTTTCTTGTATCATCCTATAATCACAGTCCTCTCAGGGCACAGTAAATTGTACATTTTTATGATGTCAGCATTTGATGCAGGTTGATTCACAACTCAGTGTGTAGTCAGTCCAGAAAGACCTCCAAGTCCAATTCACATCTTGGATATCAATGGAATATTGCATTCTATGGAAGGCACCTCTTACAAACACATGAACGTACCCAATCCTGTTGTTTTCTCTGCCCATGACTCATGTCCTGTTGTTACAGAACAACCTCTCCCGAGAATTCATTATTAACCGTTGAAATATGTACATGGGCTTGAGCCATTTTAAGAGATCTTATAACTTATTTCCTCCCTTACTGAATTTGTGTCATCATTTTTTCTTCTCTTCCTCTTGAACCCCTTTCCAAATCAATATTCTATAGTTCTAGTTCCTTTTCCTATAACATCAAAGTCCAACCTCTTTATAAAAGTATCACTTCAAGTCAATTAATGAGCTATTATATTTTTATGTATATGTATATATATAATTATCTATATGATATCCCTTTGGATAACCCTAAGATTCAGTTTATAAAGAAACATTTATTTTATTAAATCAAAGTATTCTGTTTATCTATTTTTTTCCCATGAGCTTCCCATGCTTCTATGCACCTTCAAATTAATTTGTATTTATTCTGTATGAATTTTGTGTAACTGTTGTTTCTCATGTGAAATCCTGGAGGGCAAAGATTCTTTCATTTTGGTCTCTATCCTAATAATTCTCTGCACTGTCTCACATATTTATTTGCTACTTTCTATTACTAGGACCACTGATCTGGACTAATCCACTGCATAATAGCTTCCCAAGCAGTTTTTCAATCTCTAGTCTTTTTCCATTCTAGTCAACCTGTTAAGCCATTAGCATCATGCCTAGCACATGGTAAGTTCTCGATAAATGCTTATTGACTAAATGACAGATTGATTGTTCTTATTTGCAGCTTTGAATGTGTTGATTCTCTGCTCTAAACCCTTTATTGATCTTTAGAACTTCCTATAAAAATTCTCCATTATTATTTTCTACTACTTACCAAATTAAGTATAAAACCCTTAGACTGGAATTATAAAAACCCTCCCCCCTTAAACTGATACAACTCAATGTTTCCTCCTATACTATAAACTGGATAAGTTACCAAAAATATCGCCTACTTTTTAGCCTTTTCTGTTTTTGTTCATTCCATTCTTCATGCCTGACATATCCCTTGCCCCATTTCCACCTGCTGGAATCTTATTCATCCTCCAAGTCTCAAATTAACTGCCTCCTCTTTGTGAGTAGAACATGGTCCTGTAGAGTTTGGAGGTGAAAAAGGGTACATTCCAGTGGAGCCTCATGTTACCCACATGACATCCTCCTGGGACATTCTTATTGCACCACAACAATGGAATGGGCGCTATTGGGAAACTGTCTAGTGAGAAAATATGCTGCCATTTCCAATATAAAGAGGAGGCATTTAGCTGAGGCATATAAGGACCAATGAGACTCATTCACACTGTTGAACTCACACTAAATTCACAGGTGTCATCTCACCAAAATTGTGAGTTTGTGATAATACAATAATTCAGATTGACCCTAGCTTGCATGTTGATAAATTGGGATGCTATTCCGTCCAATCCCCCTAGAAGCATATTTGAAGAGGAAGGAGGAGAAGGAAGGGAATAAGTAGGTATTAAGTGCCTATTATATGTCAGGCACTGTGGAAAGCACTTTACAATTATTATCTCATTTGATCCTTATAACAACCCTATGAGGTAGGTGTTAGGGAAACTCTGATATTGTATTATTACATTAATTACATCCCAATTTCTTTCTCCCTCTGTTGGAATGAACATTTTCTTTCTCTTGTCTATACTTCATTCGTTGTTTTAGCTCTCATGCATTTGCCATGATCTACTTTCTTGGAGAAATAATTTTTGCATGAACTCTAGCCTTCTTGTTACATTTACTTGAAACTAGATTGTAAATATGTGAAGAGCAAAGACTTTATCTTATTCACTTTAGATTAGAAGATCATCCAGAATATAGCACTTTTCTCTACATAATAGCCAATGAACAAATAATAAATTGACTTAGATAGATCTGACTTTCAGTAGAAAAGAACATTTCAATATTTTTAAAGATTTGTTATTTCACTGTTCTTAAAACTCCGTCCACTGATGCTGCTGGCAATGCTTTCAGAGAAGGCTTTCTAGGCGTAAACTTCCAAATACTTAAGTGGACTAGACTTGGACAACAGACACAAAATCTAGAACCAAGATTCTTCTTGCAGCTCTCCTACCTTAGTAAGATCTGTTGGAGTTTGTACTCCTGTGTCACAGCTTTCAGAAATACCAGATGCTCTCTCACATTGCCCTTAGACACTGGCACTAGACTTTAGTGGATCAGTGATAAGCTTCAAATCATGAGTGTCTGTAATTTTGATAAAATGGATGCCTTCTCAACTGATGCAGGCAGAATTCCTACAGTCCTCGATCGTCAAGACCTACCATGGGCAAATAATTCATCTCCAACCTGGTAATGAATCTCTCAATTTACTCTCACTGTTCCTTAAGAAAATGGAGACGTTTAAATCTCCAGGACCATATTTTAAGCCTTTATAAACTGGAAGGACTAACTAGGACTTATGTGTACTGACATAACTTGAATTGGAGTAGGTCTCTAGTGGAGGAGAGAACCATGTCTAAATTATGGAAATAAGATGCCTATTACTTTTAATGAGTTTAAGTCCTTTGGAACAAGAAAATTCCTCGTCACAGTAGTTTTGTAAAAAGCCAAAACAAAACAGTCCTCCAACATTCAATTCAACTTACTAATACCTTATTAAGAGTTTACTATGTACTTACATTCAGATTTGATATCTGGGGGGGGGGGTGTGGTGGGGGGGAGAAATGCTTTAACAATCAGTGTTGTTCCAAAGTAGACTCGGCTGACTCATGAGGGAATAAGTTCCTCTTGACTGGAGATTTTCAAGGAGAGTGATATGATCTATATACCTTGGCACTGGCTGGATAACCATGCATTGTATATATAGTAGTGAGGTTTATTTAAGCATATGGGAGCTAGGTTTGGTTATCACTGAAGTCCCTTGTAATTCGAATGACCTCATTTACCCACCATTCCTATATCTTTTTGGAACAAAGCGCCCCCTCTCTGGCCACCATTCACCTCTATGTATCATCTCCTCTTACTAGAATGTAAGCCCCTTGCTTTTGTATTTGTATTCCCAGTGCTCACAAGAATTTACAATCATCTGGTGTTTTAAAAATACCCCTCTCCTCCTTGCATATTTTCCCCTTTCTTCCATTCTTTTCTTTTTTTCTTCTTCCTATTCTTTCCCTCCCTCCCTCCTTCCTTCCTTGCAATATTAGAACCTAGATCTCCTGAATATTGCTTTGTTCTTTTCTTTTCTAAAAAAGGATTTTATTCAATGGAGTAAAACACTCCCTTAAAGACTGTCTTCTTACAATATATCTCCCCTGTGCCCATCAAAATTATGAAAAATGTTTAAGAAATAACTCATTAGACTATGATAATTAATTAAATTGAATATTTACTAAACATGAATTATATGTATAATTTCTTTCTAGTGTTTTTGAGATTTTGCTCATCTTATGCCAATATGAAATGAACCAATCTATTTATTCCTTTTTTAATTTTATTTTTTGTCATGAAAAACACACTTCCATATTGGCCATTATTGTAGGAGTACACTCATACATAACCAAAGCTCCCAAATAAAACCATAACTAAACTGATGTGAAAGATGACTCTAACAGTTCTTTCTCTGTGGATGAATAGCATTCCCTGTCATAAGTCTTTCAGGATTTTTCCAGATCATTGAATTGATGAGTTTAGTCAAGTTTTCACAGATAATCATAGTACAATAGTGTTCTTATTGTGTTCTCCAAGTTTTGATCATTTGACTCTGCATCAGTTCCTGCAGATCTTTCCAGATTACTCTGAAATCATTTTGCTTATCATTTCTTATAGCACAAAAATTCCATTATCAACACATACCACAATGTTTTTAGTCATTCCCCAATTGATAAACATTCCCTCAATTTGCAATTCTTTGCCACTACAAAAGGTGCTGCTATAAATGTTTTTGTACAAGTAGGTCCTTTTCTCTTTTTTATTATCTCTTTGGGATATAGATCCAGTAATGGCATTACTGAATCAAAGGATATGGACAGTTTTATAGCCTTTGTGACATAGTTCCAAGTTGCCCTCCAGAATGGTTTGATCAGTTCTCATTCTCCAACAACAATGCATTAGTATCCCAATTTTACCACAGGCCCTCCAAAATTTACCACCTTCCTTTACTGTCATATTGGTCAATCTGAAAGGTGAGAGGTTATTTTATAATGTTATTTTAATTTACATTCTCTAATAAAGATTATGATTATATATGATTACTAATGACTGATTTCTTCATCTGGAAATTGTTGGTTCATATCCTTTAACCATTTGTCAACTGGAGAATGGCTTGTATTATAAATTTGCCTTTGTTCTTTGTTAATTTGAGAAATTAGGTCTTTATCTGAAAAATTTGTTAGAATTTTTTTCCATATTTGTTTTTTCCCTTCTAATCTAGGCTTTTTTTCTGTATCTATTGAGAGAATCATGTGATTTCTGCTAGTTTGGTTATTAATATGGTCAATTATGCTGATCATTTTCCTAATATTAAACCAGTCCTTATTTTGGTCCATATTTGGTCCATATTTATATTGGTCCATATTTGTTTAGTATTGATGTTACTTCATTGTTTATAGTTCCTTTTAGCGATATGCAATTTCCTTCCTTATCTCTTTTAATTGGATCTATTTTTTCTTTAGCTTTGTCTGAGATCATGATTGCTACTCATGCTTTTTTTTGTACTTCAGATCATGCCCAATAAGTTCATCTCCAGAGCCTTACCTTTACTCTGTGGGTGTCACCCTACCTCAAATGTGTTTCTTGTAAGCAACTATAGAAGCAGTTTTGGTTCTTAATCCACTCTGCGATACACTAACATTTTATGGTTGAGTTCATCCTATTCACACTCACAGTTATGATTACCAACCAAGTATTCCCTTCCACCTCACTTTCCCCTTTTGATCCTGCTCTTTTTTTTTCCTTTTGTTCTATCCCACCTCACTGGTGTTTTACTTTGTATTACTTCCCCACCTTCCCTCCTATTATCTTATCACCACCCTTCACCCCATTATCTTATACCTCTTCTACTTCTCTATAGGGTAAGATAGGATTCTATACCCCAAGGAGTATGGCTGTTATTCTCTCTCTTAGTCAGTTACTATAAGAGTAAGATTTAAACATTGCCCATCAACACCCTCATCCTCCCCTCACCCTGTAATAGCTTTTCACACCTCTTTAGATAAGATAACTTGCTTCACTACATCTTTCCCTTCCCTTTTCCATCAATATGATCCTCTTTTTTTAATATTATGTCATCCTAATCAGCTTACTTCTACATCCTCTGTCTATGTCTACTCCTTCTAACTGCTCTCCTCCTGATAAATTTTTTTAAGAATTGTATATATCCTCTTTTCATGGAGTAATATGTAGTGTTTGACCTTTTTAAGTCCCTTAAATTTTCTCTTTCTTATTTACCTTTTTAGGTTTCTCATTGGTCTTGTGTGTGGACATCAAATTTTCTGTTTAGGTCTAATCTTTTCCTAGGGAATGTTTGGAAATCTTCCATTTTATTGAATGCCTATTTCCCCCCTGAAAGAATATACTTAATTTTGCTTTATATATAAGTGATTCTGGGTTGTAAACCTAGATCTTTTGTCTTCCAGAATATCATATTCCTTGTCTTCTGATCCTTTAATGTGGAGGCTATTAAATTGTGTGTAATCCTGATTATAGCTCCATGATATTTGATTTTTTTTCCATTCTGGCTACTTGTAGTATTTTCTCCATGTTTTGGGGGCTCTTGAATTTAGGTATTATATTCTTGGAGTTGTCTTTTGGGGATTTCTTTCTGAAAGCAATCTGTATATTCTTTCAATTTCTATTTTGCTTTCTTGATCAAGAATATAAGGGCAGTTTTCTTTGAAGGTTTTTTGCATTATGATTTCCAGGCTTTTTTTAATCATGACTTTCAGGTAGTCCAATAATTCTTAAATTGTCTCTCCTGGATCTATTTTCCAGATCAGTTGCCCTGTCAGTGAGATATTTCATATTTTCTTCCATTATTTCATTCTTTTGATTTTGTTTTATTGTTTCTTGATGTCTCATGAAGTCATTAGCTTCTAGTAGCTCAATTCTAATTTTTTAAGAAATGATTTTCTTGAGCTTTTGGGACTCCTTTTTGATTTGGTCCATTTCTTCTTGCATTGCTTTCATTCTTCTCCCTTATTTTTCCTCTGCCTGTTTTTACTGATTTTTGAAAGTCTTTTTGACCTCTTCCAGAATATGAAACCAATTCATAGTTTTCTTTGAAGCTTTCCATATGTTTGCTTTGCTTTCACTGTCCCCTTATATATCTGTGCCTTGCTCTTTGTCTCCATGATATTTTTCTATGGTTAGGTATTTTTTTAATGTTTGTTCATTTTCCCAACCTTTTTCTTAGCTTTCAATTTTATTTTAAAGATAGACTTCATTCTCAGGGAGGATAGGGTACTCTCTTAAACTTCAGTTCTTCTTTGATGCTACCTAAGGTTAGCCTTTTTTCTGGGTTTCTATAAGTTTCAGTTATTCCTAGGTGGTATTATTCTAGTCTGTAGGCTGGAAGCTCAGAAAATCACTGCTGATTCAATCACCCCCTAAGACTACTGATGACTCAAAGTCTAGCCTTAGGCTTGTGGAGAGGCTTTTTGTCTCACTCTGGACTTAATCATGTAAATCACACTGTGGACTGCCTTGCCTTAGAGCTCCTCCTTGAGTTTTGGCAAGGGTTCTCTTGGTCTTAGCTCCCAAAGGCAGCCTGTGAACTGTCTTCACTGAGGATTCAGGGGCCTAACTCTGGGTTTACAGTGACCCAGACTGTGCACAGACTGCCTCAAAATGGGATTTAGGCCCTTACTACAAGCTTGGGCTGGGACTCCTGGCCTTGTTCTGGGCTTATACAGGTCAGGCTTGCAGCACAGGCTGCCTTGCACTGGGATTCTGAACTTTACTGAAAGTTTGGGCTGGTACTTGAAACTTTACAGCATGTGCATAGTGTTGCATTGGTTTTGGCTTAGGCAGGGTCTGAGGGTCTGAATGTTGGCTTGTGCCCAGGCTCAGAATCTGGAACAGTAGATATGGGGTTGAGAGAGCTTGCTGTTGACTTGCTCCTTACTCTTTATTGTAGCCTGCTGCTGATTGAGCTCCCCTTTCACCCACGTGACCCAGATGCTCTCTGCCTTCCTTTCAAATTGTTCTCTGCATGAAAGTTGCTTCACTCTGGCTCCTTGTTGGCTCTTTCACTCCAATATTAATTTCGTGATGCTATTTTAAAGTTGTTTGAAGAGAATACTCATGGTGGTTCTAGCTTTTCCTACTTCTACTCCACCATCTTGGCTCTACTTCTATTGCTTTTCCTAATATATGAATGAATAGGCTTTAAGGCCCATATGCAAGAAAGACCATCAACATAACCAATGCTAATTCTAGTCATTTGTGAACACACACACACACATGCACACATGGACGTAATCATATGCACACAAGAATCAGAAATAAGATAGAAACAAAGGATACAAAGCAAAGAAGAATTGGAGATTTTGTTGAATACCAACAATGCATGGTTTTCATTACCTGTGAGCCAATTCTCTTTTACTATTGATGGAAAACACAGAGTAACAAAGTGAAGTTATCTGGTTACTAACAGCATTTCAAATGATTTTCTTAAAGCCTTCTCTAAAAACAGAGAAAAAACTTGTGTAATTCATATTGGCAGGTGAAAATCCCAGAACTTAATTCAAGAAGCTCTCTCTATGTCTTTTTCTTTTTCTCTGTCTCTGTCTCTCTTTCTCTGTCTCTGTTTTTTTGTCTCTGTCTGTCTCCCTCCTCTTTCTCCATTTGGGATCAATTAAAATCAAAATTAGTAAATAACAGCAAATACCAAAGGACATTTGCCATTTATACAAATTTTGCCAAGGGCAGTAGAGAAGCCAGAGGGGATTGAGGGACTGATCTATGTCAGATGTCATCAAAAACCAAGTTGGATTAAGTGGTCAGTGAAAATGAAATATGTTAACACATTATTCCAAAACACATGGACAACATGGGGAGAAATAAAAGATTGTCAGGAAAAAAGATAAAAGTAAAAGTAAGAAATATTGACCTAATCCTTTCTACTGGCTTGATTTTAGGAAATGAATGGCATGTGAAAATGACAACCATGCAACCCATCTAATACAAATAACACAAAATAAAAGCTATATTCTGAATTGCTGGCCAAAGTCCCCAATGTTTAGTCATTAAGTGGTTAGCCTTTCAGTGATGTCCATCTTTTTAAGAAACTAGACTATTCCTTTGAAAATATTTAGTCTAAGTTCCATCATTGAAAAAGGAAGAAAACAGGATGGGTTGCTTTGGGGAAATTGTGAAGCTTCTTAAAATTTCCCAAGACTCTTATGAAATCTCATCTTTTTAATGGTAACATTTCACTGCTGTTGTATGATGCCATGGCCTAGAATCTCTCTGCTTCTGAAGAACTTAACATCATAGAGTGCAATGGAAATGAGCATGGTGAGTGGGAGCACACAGAAATCTACAGTCACTGAAGAACTCTGAGGGAGGCCAATGGTAAAGGATGTCATCTGAAAAGGCAATTGTCATTAATTAGTTTGTAATCATTTATATTGATTAGCTTATTTTATCTGTTGAACACTGTCGATAATAATAATCCCAGTTATTAGTTTATTGAAGAACTAAATGTAAATGTTAATAATGAATAATGAATAATCATGGGATTAAAGAAACTAGATCATGAAAAAATAGATAATCATAGTGGTAGATTCATATGTTAACCTTGTTGACTTTTATTGGAAAAAAAGGAAGTGTACGGGCAGTTATTGGGATCAGTGGATAGAGAGCCAGGCCTGGAGTCAGGAGGACCTACCTCCAAATTTGGCCTCAGCTATGTGACTGTGGGCAAGTCACTGAAATCCAAATGCCTATTCCTTACTACTCTTCTGCTTTTGAACCCATTTTTCATATGGATTCTAAAACAGAAGGCAACAGTTTAAAAAAGAAGGAATTGTACACGGTTCTGTCTAAAAGCTTAATGCTTTTGTAATAAGCTCATCTGAGGCAAGAATCTGTTTCAAGATAGCAATGTGATAATTGGAAAGACCTGGTAAAGGAATTATTTTGATACTGATGTTCTAATATAGGCCATCCCTAGCCACAAACCTAGACCTAAGTACAAGTGCCTAACCACATACCACCCTCCTTACAAGAGAAAGGAGATATGACCCACTCATGTCTCAGACTCTCCTGGGACTGTCTGCAGACCCAGTGACTTTGTAGGTCTCACAAACATTCACAATCAGTGTATTTGGCTTTCCATACTTGCTTACCATCATAATAAAGTCATTATGCTCAGAATATTTGTTCCCAGATTTTTTTTTCTTTACACACCAAGGAACTATATGGCAAGAAGAGGAGTTGGATCCATTGGGAGAATGCGGTATGAGAGAATTCTACTGATACCTCGTGATGTTGGAGAAAAGTGAGAAGTTGAGTAGACTTTCAAGAAGGTACCCATGTATATAACAAAGCATTTCTGTTGTATCTGTGTCCCAGCTAGACCAGTCAATCTTGAAAGAGCTGCCTCAGATACTTACAGCTTAGAGGCTAAGTTTGTGATATCTAGCTTCCATTGGTCTCAGTTTCCAACTCCTTGATATTCTCAGCCTCAGTTTCCTCATATTAAAAAGAACAATAATACCTCACGAAGTTGTTATTAGTATCAATGAGATAACATGTAAAAATCTTTGTAATATTTAAAGCACTATACATGTTATCTTTTATTAAAAATATAAGGAATATTCATATAGAGGTTTTTATCTTCTTTCTCAGCTGGACCCAATTGCAAAAGTAGACCAATCTTATTCTGTAGGTGTCTGCAAGGTCATTGACCTGACTAGAAACAGCTTCAAAGAGCATGTTTGAGTAGCATTATGCTCATATACATAGGGCAGAACAGATTGTCCTAAAGTACACATCCAGTTGCATCACCCCCTGACTCAAATATTTTCAATGGCTCCCATTACCTAAACAATGAAGTCCAAATTTCTTCACCTGATAGTCAAGATACTCCACAATTTGGTCCCAACCTCCCTTACTTCTCCATGCTCCATATTATGGCTCCTTCTTGGTTTAGTTACTTGGACTATTTAATTTTTCATTTTTATGACTTGATTTAAGCTGTTCCCTCCTTCTAGAATGACTTTCTTCTTCTGTTCTCCTAACTGATTCCTCCCCTTTCTAGTTCAGCCCAAATGCCACCTCTTTCATGACATGTTTCCTTGTTCTTTCAATCTAATCTCTCCCTTTTCTGAACCATCACAGTATTTTTTACCTATTTTTGCACTTGTAAATTCTCCCTTTTATTGTAGTTATTTGTACATATACATACAACTGTCATTAATGGGATTCAAATTCATGCCTCAAATGGTTTGGCTCTCAAACCTCTGTGTATCTTCCACAGTGCCTTGAACTTGATCGACAATGAATATTTGAAGGAAGAATGAATATCGCTTTTTTTGTCATGAAATTTGGGGTAACCTAAAGCCTTTCAAGGCCATTTCTCCTAATTTAAGTACTTAAAATAGCTCTCATATGTACTTGTCACTTAAGAGGGAAAAAAATTCCCCATGGATATGAGCTACTCCCATCCTCTCTACTCCAGTTAGGCTAATGCTTGGTGGGAAAAGGATATTCTATCATTAATTTCACTCTACACAAGAAGTTGAGAAAAAACAACTAGTATATACTTGAATTGTACATTGGTAAGGTCCTTGGCAACTGCTTAATTAATCCAGAGAATTAGAAAAATTGAAATGCTAAATGCCCCTTTCTGATGTGAACAATAGAAGGAGTTTGTGTGTGGAGAAATCAATGGTTTTCTCAAAGGGCATTCATGGGATCATATATCTACAACTAGATGGAACCTGATAGTCCATCTGGTGCCAAGCCCTACATTTTATAGATGAGGAAACTGAGACCCACAAACATAATTGTGACTTCCTTAAGTTAGTAAGATAGTAAGAAATAGCTTTAGGACTCAATCCCAGATCCTCGGACTACATATCCAACCTTCTTTCTCTCACAGCATGCTGCTGCTTCAGTTAAGCATGCTACTTCTTCCAAAACATACTCATTATCACTGGCATTATTACCACCACCACCATCATCATCCCCATAATCTCCACCATATATTGTAAAGTACTTTCTACACATTACCTCACTTGATCCTCACAACTTATCAGGGAGGTATCATCATCATCTTCACCTTACCTATAAGTAAATTAAGGCTCAAAGAAATGAAATAGTGGAATTTGCCCATGGTATCATAGCGAATGAGATGCAGCATAGTGTAGTGAATAAAGAGCTGGTCTCAGAACCAGCAAAATCCAGGTTCAAGTCCTTTATATGATATATACTGACATATGTGCATGTGTGTATGTGTGTGTGTGTGTGTTGTGAATCTTAAAACTACTCAGATAGTACTTTAGAAGATTTGATTTAGCTATTTCCTTATTGTAACGATGGAGATATTTAGTCTCACAAGAATCAGGAATGTCTTGGGAACTTTACATCACTCCACCCATACTTAGACATACTTTAGGGGAAGATAAAGTTGTAAACTCCTGATTGAACAATAAAGGTACTTAACTCATTCATTATAATGAAGCTAGAACTTAAACTAAGGCTATTTTTAGATCTAATACAAAAAGGTTTTAAGTACCTCTAAAGGTTAAATTAATCACAAAAAGGTCATGTAACTCACAAAAGGCAAGCTTAACGAAGAAGTGTGAAGTACTCAGTACTCAGAAGATATAATCTAACCAGAGAAAGTGGGAACTAAAGAGTGGTGAGAACTAAGAATAGGCAGTCCTGGAAAAAAGTGTCTACTGTGATTGGTAGGCATGGATATTTAGGGGAGGTAACATAAGAGAAAATTTCTTTAAAAGGAGTGGTAAAAAGTCAGTTGAGGCAATTCAGTTCAGAGTGGATTGGGTTCTGAACTCAGTTCAGGAGATTGAGTTCAGTGGAGGACTGGAACCCAGCTTGGAGATGATCTCGTGGTGAGTGATAAGACTGACTCCCTATTCCTTAGGCTCAAGGAGGCCACTTTGGCTAAGGCCTTTAACTACTGCCTGGCTTAGCCTGAGCCAGAGCAGTTTAAATTAGTTCTCTCTCTCTCTCTCTCTCTCTCTCTCTCTCTCTCTCTCTCTCTCTCTCTCTCTCTCTCTCTCTCTCTCTCTCTCTCTCTCTCTCTCTCTTTCTCTCTCTCTGTCTGTCTGTCTCTGTCTCTGTCTCTCTTTTCCTTATTTCTTTCCCTCTATATTAATTAAATCTCCATAATTCTCAGTTGACTTAGGTATTTTATTATTTGGGAATCATCCCTGGTGACCAATTATTTACATTTAAGTCAAAACACTAAAAGTATCTTTACAATTTTGGCAACCACAAAGGGAAATTATCTTTACAGTGTGAGATCCTGACAAAACTAGCTAGTGACTCTCAGTATTCTAGGTGACCCTTTATAGAGTTTCCCCATTTGGGAACTCCCTATAATGGTGAAACCATTGGTTTATCCCTAGCCTTGCCTCACATACATGGGCATTACTTGGATTTATTCTGAGATCCTTTGACTCTGGTTCCTCTATTCTTTGTACTATTACACACACAATTAAAGTGACCATTCTTTCCAAAGGGGAAGAATCTGTCACCCCTGTTCACAGTTTTATATCCTCGTAGATATCCAAAAGCAAAAGGAATTCACAGGGGAAGCTAGTTCAACTTTTTATAGATGAGGAAATTAAGAAATCCAGCTGTCACTAATTACTAGTTGGGAAAATAATTGAACCCGTCTTGGCCTTAGTTTTTTTTTTCATTTTTAAAATAAGAGTTTTAGACTAGATGATCCTTGTATGCCCCTTTAAGCTTAAACAACAACAGCAACAACAAATGCTATGGTCCTAGGAAGCCCAAAGTGGAAAAGAACCTTCCTTTACATCTCCAAGGAAATAAAGAGCAGGCCAAGGATTTGAACTCATACCTTCTGACTTGAAAATTGGTTTACTTTCTATAAGACTATGCTGCCAACTACGTGCAAGTGATGATGCTAAAGGATATAGAGGGGAATCATTCATTCTTTTAATAAATTTATTTTTTTGGTTTCTCATGTAGCTCTTTTCCCTCCATAAATTTATCTTCTTCAATTATAGTCATAATACCATTATTCCTTATGAGAACATCACAAATGCAAATGTCATTAATTTGTCATCTACTTCCTTCACAAGGTTCTTAAGAAAGTTGCTCAAGTGGAGTAAATTCTCACCCACGTTTCTTTTCCAGAAAGCTCCAGACTCCCTGGCAACACTGCCTGTAGGAACCATTCCTCATTTACAGGCCTTAGGGACCTTCTTCAATCACCAGTTGGAATTCATTTTGCAAGTGAAACAGCTGAAGGGGACACTCTTAACAGGAAACCCAGTACATTACTGACCAGAGGACTTTTGTCTATTAAATCATTTCATCTCCAGAAGGTTCAACAAATGGGTGGAAATAACCAAGAAACATATTTGACTCAATATAAGGAAAAACTTCCTGACAAGTAGAATCACCCCAAAGTCTTACAGACTATTTCACATAGTCAGTGAACAGCCTTGTGGCATCCTCCTTAAAGAAGGTCAACAAGCACTAGATGCAATTATCAATAATATGGAAATAGATCTTGATCAATGATACACATGAAACCCAGTGGAATTGTGTGTTGACTGCTGGGGGTAGTGGGGAAAAGGGAGGGAAAGAACATGAATCATGTAACCATGGAAAAATCTTCTAAATTATTAAATAAAATTTTTCAATTAAAAAAAGGTCAACAAGCATTGGATGAATAGCGGCTTGTTCGATATTTGCAATAAGGATTCTTTTTCAGATACAGGTTAATGGCTACTAAGGTCCCATTCAATTCTGAAATTCTGTGATTCAGAAGGAAAGGAAATGCGTATTTATATAGTACCTACTATGTGCCAGGCATTGTCACTAAGTGATTTTATGTAAATATTATCAATATTTTTCTCACAACAACTCTGCCAAGTAAATGTTATTATTATCATGCCTATTTGACAGTTGAGGAAACTGAGGCAAATAGCAATTAAATGACTTGCCCATGGTCACATACATCTAGTATGTTTCTAAAGTTGGATTTGAACTGAGATCTTCTGGATTCCCAATGTAGCATTCTAAGTAGTAGTAGTAGTAGTAGTCTCTCGGTGATCGAGAATGACGATTGTCTTTGTGCAGTTTCATCTACGGTGTACCCTCATGTGGCTTTGGAGTCCAAAGGCTGAGGTGCAGAGTTTGTGGCACATGGGGCATGGGACACCAGTTGTTACGGGAGGTGCGGGTGTGGCCTGCTGTTGGAGTTCACGTGCAGCGGCAAGACATCGACATCACTCATCTTCAAAGGTGGTGGCAGCATGTAGGACTCTAACCACTGGACAACCACCTAACTCTAAATGTAATAGCCTTTCTTCCTTTGTCTTGTCCCTATCTTAACACATCATATGGGTCTATGTATATGTGAATGTATTATATAATACAGCAGAGACACTCTTGCCTTCCATTTGGCATGATTGTGAATGCAACCCTTCTGTGGTGAACTTGATAAGTGATAATATTAACTCATATTTCTATATCATTTTAAGATTTTCTCATTGTATTCCATATAATCCTACAAAGGAGGTAATGTAAATATTATTATCTTCATTTTACAAATGAGGAAGCTGAGTGAAGATCACACAGTACTTAAAATCCTGTAGGATAAATAATGCAACTGTTATTATTACCATTTTACAAACAGGGAAACTGAGGCTCATGGACTAAAGTGCCTTGCTGAGGTCCCATGGCTTATTCTTGCTATCGCTCATTCTCCCAGTACAGACCTGACCGAGGTGTCCCTTGAGGCTGGGCTGCCATGCTGCCTGATCATTTAAAAAAGTCACCAAATCGTCCAGTCTTCCGTTGCACAGACACTGCCATGCCTCTTGTTGACTGCTTTGTCTTCATTTGTGTTCCTGGGAGGGCTACGGATGAGTCTTTCTTCCTAAAATACACGAGCTCCTTCTTGTGTGACTTTTTAGCATCCTCCCTGGCTTCTGCCCTTCTTCTCCTCTCTCCCAGGCCTCTCTCTGGGACCATTCCTGAGAAGAACAAGCTCCCTTTCTGCCTTTGAACCCTTCCATGTTTAGCCAGCTCCCTGGCCTCTTGGGCCACACACCCCCCTCCACCTCCCGCCATATGGAACCATCTTTGCTATTCTGGGCTCTGTTCACACAGACCGCTGTTGCGAATTCCACTGATCAAAGACACATGTCAGTTTAGAGCAAACCCCAACAATTGTTTATCCACTCAGAGGAAACTCCTCTTTGCTGTTTCACTCACTCCTTTGCTGGCCCCGGCGCCCTGGGAGGTGAACGAGGGGCTCCTTCATTCAGGAGGCGAAGGACAGCTGAGTCTAGTTCTGGGAGCATCATTTATTTGTCTGGCTTGGGACTAAGGATTCAAAACATGGTTCAGATGCCACTTCCTAAAGAAGGTCCTTTTCATTCCCTTTCCTCTCCCTTCATTAGTATATGAGACAGCAGAAAGAACAATGAATCTAGAGTCAGAAGATGCAGGTTTGAATCCTGCCTCTGCCCCCTATGATCTTGGGTCATAATTAATTCTGAAATTCTCTGGGTTTTTGTTTCATTATCTCTTAAGAGAGACTTAGACTCGATGGCCTTTAATGGTCCTTCCATAACTTTTCATAATAATAAGTATTTATATAGATGTAGCATATTAATGTATGCAAAGAGTTTGATGAAATATTCTCATTTTTTCCACTGGAGGGAGGTAATATTATTAATATTATACTTATTTCACACATGAGGAACTCGAGGCACAAGTTAAGTGACTTCCCCAGGGTCACACAACTAGGAAGTATCTGGGATAGCATTTGAACATAAGGCTTCTTGACTCCAGCTCCAGAGCTCTCTCCATTGTGCCTTTTATGAATTTGTGTTGTTTTTGCTAGTACAATATAAGCTTCTTGTGAATAGAAATTATTTTGTTTGTGTTGTATCCACTAAGCCTACTGTAGTGCCTTATGTAGGGTGGGCACTTAAATATTTCTTGAACTGAATTGTAATCCAATTTGCATTCAAAATTCTAGCTCCACCATTTAGGTGGTAGGTCAAACTTCAGTTGACTCATAGGTAAAGTGAGGAAAATATAGACTCACATTCAAATGTCATTTCAAAGGAAGAAAAGTGGTGCAAGCTGTAAAATGCTTTAGAAAGGTCAAATTTCAATTAAAGAGATAAGAACATAAGAAATCACATTACTTTTTCAGGGTCATGGAATCACAAGTGGAAATTATGACCTCTCATTTCCCATCAGTTGCATTTATCGTCAAATTATGATGTCTTTCTGGAAAACATTTTTATTTCTTCAGTGTCTCTTGCTGTACCCACAGTGTAGCCAAAAATACAGATTATAAAAACCTGAAAAAAAGAAAGCAAAAGGGGCAGCTGGGTGGCTCAGTGGATTGAGAACCAGGCCTGGAGGTGGGAAGTCCTGGGTTCAAATATGACCTCAGATATTCCTTAGATGTTTGACCCTGGGTAAGTCACTTTATCTCCTTTGTCTAGCCTTCACTGCTCTTCTATTTGGATCCAATACATTGTTTTGATTCTAAGATGGAAGGTAAGGACATAAAAAATGCAAACCCAAAAGATTAATATAGGAGATATTATCATTAATATAATATATTATAATATAATATTAATTAATAAATATATAATAGCATTATAATAAATATATAATAAGATAAGATAATAATTTTAAAATAGGAGATAGTATTAATAAAGACATCAAAAACTCAGGTCCAATACAAGTAACAATGTTGATTAGGAATTCCCCAAATAGGAGATTTTATGGGACTACAAATAAGGTAGGAAGTGCATATCCTAACTTTATGTTAGTAGAGAAGACTGAGAAAGTTGACTGAGGCTCAGGAAAGTTTAAGTGACATTCCCAAGAACACAGAGCTACTTAAATATCACAATCAGAATTTGAACCTACATCCAGCACTATTAGGTTTCTCTGTTTCCCATCCTAAGTTCCCATCCTAAGTTGTTTCATTTAAGAAAAGGCAAGTTAAAAAATTAAATTTGCTTTTCTGTCATTCATAATTATTATATTGGATAGTTTTGCTTAACTGTGTTGTCAAAAGGCATTATTTGTATACGGGGAGGTGTGGGGAAGTGATAAAAGTGTCAAAATTTGATCAAGAAAAAATACATATAGCTACATGTACACATATATGCACCTGCCTTACTTGTCATGTTTACTGCTGTTAAAATATAGTGTTGGGCTCAAATCACTCCTCTAAATTCATAAGGCAAAACTAAACTAATCGCCAAAAAAATAGTCCGTAATAAGATGTCCAGCCTCTAGGCTACAGAGGTTAATACTCTAATGATACATGGCTGCTCTGTTCTGGCACCAGGAGTCAAACCTCTTGGGATGGAGGGAGAAGTGAGATAAGCCAAGTCGATTGGACGGGCAGCTCTAAACTGCATCTGGAATAGAGCTTCACTCGTCCTCCCTCCCCTTCTTCTTCCATGTGGCCCTGACCTTGGACTGAGCCTCTCCACAGGGAAGGCAGAGAAGAAGAAGAAAAATCAAGTAGCCTCAACACTAATGGCACATCCCATTTTTCCCGATCCACTTCTCTGACTTTGTTTTGTCTAATCTCTCTCTTTGGGCCACCATGCTAATAACTGCCAGGTTGATGAATGATAAACTAGACTCACTTTCTGGCAGAAATAGCAAATACACTGAGAAATGATTTTGATCTGGAAGGTTCTACAGCCTGGTTGGGAGACCTGAGCTAAGAAAAAAGTAAATTCCATAGTTTAATGTGCCATCAGCCTTTAATTTGACCCAGCTTTTACATACAGCCTGATTATCCCGTATTCTTTGTAGAGCTCCACAGGAGTTGTCTTCTGCCTTTACACCTCACGATGTACCATTGGCACTACCATGATGACCCTCTGTATCTCTTCCATAATCCTTACTTTTAACCCTTTCCCTCCCTTGAAAAGTCAAAGTACTATTGATAAAAAGACCAATTGGTCTCATAATCACAAAAATCTCAGACTTGAAAGGAGTCTCAGAGGAGATCTGGTCTACCATATCTTGTTTTAAGAAAGCCCTTACCCCTTGTCTCAGTATCGGTTTCAAGGCAGAAAAGTGGAAAGGGCTAGGAAATTGGGGTTAAGTGACTTGCCCAGGTTCACAGAACTGGGAAGTATCTGAGATCTAATTTGAATCCAGAACTTCCTGTCCCCAAGCCTGGTTCTCTAGATCCATTGAGCAAACTTGCTGCCCCTAGCCCATCCTTAACTTATGGCCTTAATATATCCAGAAGGTTGTTATCTGGCTTTACTTGAAGACATTATTGAGGATAAAGACCAATGAGAATCACTTCCATTTGAGAACGATTCTAAATGTTAGGACATTTTCCACACTTTGAGCCTAAATCTGCTTCTCTCGAACTTCTTTAGGTAGTTCTAGAGGAATACGCAAAAGAAAACTCACACTATCCCTTCTTAGGCAGGAAGGAAACCATTTTTCTTGAATATTTCCCTCAATTTCTTTCTTCCCAGTAAAGTTCTTCTCTTCTCCCCTATTCCGATTTCCCTTTTTCTAGAAGATGGAAATAATAGATATATGAGCTGAAAAACCTTTGAGGGAAGGCACTTCCCTTGAGGAAGATCATAAAATTTCCAGCATGTTCCCATATATCTGGCTCATCAGCGGATCCCTTCCTGCCCTATTATCAGCTCTTGGGAAATGTCATCTAATTAACACAGCCTGTGGCTTCAACTCAACCCAGCAAACTAAGGAATATGAGGACGACCCTCTATGGGCTCTTTGAGAAAATTCTAAGCATATATTTAAGGGGAAAATGGCCTTTTGAGGTAATTTAATCCAACCTCCTCATTTTAAAGATGGGGAAACTGAGACCCAGAGAAAGGAAGTAACTTGTCTAAGGTCTGGTTGGGGAAAGCAAGACTACACACATGAGGGGGGCATCTGGGTGGCTCAGTGGTTTGAGAGCCAGGCCCAGAGATGGGAGGTCCTAGGTTTAAATCTGGCCTCAGACCCTTCCCAGCTGTGTGACCCTGGGCAAGTCACTTGACTCCCACTGCCTAGCCTTTACCACTCTTCTGCCTAGGAACTGATACACAGTATTGATTCCAAGATGTAAGGTAAGGGCTTAAAAAAAAGTTTATACACATGAAATAGAGTCCTATTCCAAATATTGGGAATGCTGTGGTAGCTGCTGCTTTAGAATTAAATGCTAAAGGAATTTAAAATGAAGGGAAGAACTACCTGGTCAGGTGCTGATGAGGCTTCTTTGAGGAGATGAATCTTAATTCAGGGAGTCCCTTCTCTGTATCTCCACTGGGCATTGATGACAATTCAATACCATTAAAGGGAAAATAATCATGTTCATAGGCTTTGGTTGTTGTTCTTTAGAGCTCCATTTCTAGTATTTAATGAAGGATACAATTCTACTTTCTCGAGCTCATGGGGCCTCTTCCTATTGGAATCACACAGAGCTTTAGATGGATCTTCACTGATCTCATTTCTTTGCAAGGCTGGGGTGCAATTCTCAGGTTAATGTGCCTGTCTGTGCTTTGTTTGTTTGTGCAAATGGTGGCTTGGAACATGTTTTCATTCTCCTAAAGTTTGGTAATGTTTACACAAGTGTTTGCTATGGGGTTCACTCAGCTGGACTAGGCTTTGGGATGTGTAGCAAGCTAGGAGCTGAGAAGATTCTGGCTGCAGCATTCACTCATGCAGGGCACATAGTGAGAATCTCTCCTCGTCATGCCTCATTATCTGCAAAGGAAGCTGGGAGTTCTAAGCCAAACAGATGCCTTTCCCCAAGTGTCCTGTGGGATGTGGCTTCCACCACCTCTTTGGTTCTTCATAACCAGGCAGCCTCTAATCACTTATCTCAGTATATTCCCACCGCTGCAAGCCTCTGACTTATTGCTGAAACTTTTTAATTAAGAAGTATACACTACAGGGCAGCATTATATGAGGTGGAAGATAAACCTCTCCCTGCTGCAATTTCAGTGGGCTTTTCGAGGCCCTTAGAAACTGTAAAAGCACATGATGCTGTTAGTAATCGCTACTGAACCCTATAGAGAAAATGTTTCTCCAAAAGGTGAAAACTTTTGGCTAATAAGTGGTCTTACTTCGAAAATTTATATTGGTAACGATGAAGAAAGAAGCATCTGTGCCATTTCCAAGACTCAAGAGGCACAGAAAGAACTATCAAATGGTGGTGGCCTTGAAATGGGATTGAACATGTGAGTATCAACCCTAAAAAGTCATGTAAATCAATATTCCCAATATGCACCACAATAGAAATCCTAAAATTCAAAGAAGAGATAAATAAAATGGAAAACAAAACAAAATCCTATTGAAATAAAAATAAAATCAATTAATGCATTTATTTAAAAAATTCTTCCATTTCTTCCCTAAAATTGAACATTTTGGTCAAAAAAGAAAGAGGAGAACCCCCTTATCAAGCTCAAAAATGAAAAGAGGAAATACATATAGATGGAGAATAAATAATTTAATGACCAAAGAATATTCTAATAATTTACAAGCCAACAAAACAAAATGTTAATGAAATGAATGAATATTTCCCAAAATACAAGATATCTGGGTCAACAAAATAAGATATAGAAAGTCAAAGCAACATGATCTCTGAAACAAAAATGGAACAAGTCATAAATCCCCTCTTCAGGAGAATTCCAAGATGCATTCGTTTGTTCTACATATACAAGTTATTCCCTTGAAGAACATTAAAGTTTTGTACCTTGTAGGTTTCCAAAATACCCTACAAACACTGCTGCTTTGCTGGAATTTTAAAGAAAGTAGTCTAGATCTGATCAATTTCAGTCATCCCAGGGAGCCAATATCTTTTGCCTGGTACCACCATCTGGGACAAGAGTCCTTGGCCCTTCTAGGGACCTCTTTTATACCTCTAAATTTCTAGATTACCACCTCACTACATTAAAATCTCTCTGTGAAAAGCATAGGATTATTTTTTTGCTGTAAGAGGCCCGAGGCTCTGAACATATTTTATGTAGGTGGTTTTAGATGTAGGTGAGGAATAAATTATGTTTCTAAGGAATGGTAGATTCAGTTATGTATATCTTTAAAAAAAACTCTCCCTAAGAAATAGTAATGGGCAGTTTGGAAAGGAGGGAACATTGGGTAGTGAAAATGGAAGTCAGCTAGGAGTCTGGCCTAGATTCAAGGGCTAGTTCTACCATTTATTTACTGTGTGACCATAAGCCTCTCTAGTTCTCAGTCCATTTAGATTCCAAAGTGAATTAGACTAGATGATCTCTAAGGCTCTTTTCAAATCTGAGCTTTGTGATTCTCTGACTTCTTTAAGCATCTATTTCCTAATCTGTAAAATAAGGATAATGCCCTTATTCTATATACCCCACAGAAGTCCCAAGTTTTATTGAAATGGATAGAGCTTGACAAATTATAATAAAGTGCTTGAAAAATAATAGTTGATTGAAATATTGATTGCCTGAGTTAAACTCTAGTGGAAAGAAGATTGACCATGGAGTCAGAGGACTTGGATTCAAATGCCATCTCTGACACTACTTGGGGAGGTCACCTAACATCCATGGGCCTCAGTTTCCTCATCTGTAAAACAAGGGATGGAGGAGATAGCCTTTAGATTGCCTTGGAGGTCCCTGCTAACTCTAACTCTATGATCCTGTATTTGCATTTTCTATCATTTATCCTTTTTAAGGACTAGTTACTTCCATTTCTGATGTTCTGTTGCTTTCCATTCCTTTCCCCTAGTGTGTCTATAACTAACTATTCTCAGAGGAATACATTTCCTACTTGAAATGTTTCAAATTTATGATGTCATCATATTTAATAGTAATAATAATAAAACAACAACAAAACATTATATTTTCCTTGATTTGAGTCTTATAACAAACCTTTAAAGAAAGTGCCATTTTTATTATAGCAACTGGGTGGTGGAGTGCATAGAGTACAGGACCTGGAGTCATAAAGACTCATCCTCCTGAGTTCAAATATGGCCTCAGACATTTCATAGCTATATGACTCTGGCCAAGTCCCTTAATCCAATTTACCTCAGTTTCTTCATCTGCAAAATGAGCTGGAGAAGGAAATAGGAAGCCACTCCAGTGTCTTCAACAAGGAAATGCCAAATAGAGTCACAAAGAGTTAGATACAACTGAAATGATGGAAAAACAACAAAAAATATTATCATTTTCATTTTATGGATGAGGAAACTGAGGCTGAGATAAATTTATACAAAGTTACACAGCTAGTAAATGTCTAAGACAGTATTTAAAGAGATGTCTTTCTAAAACCAAGACTAGAGCTCTCTCCAATGTGACCCATAGTTGTCTTCCATTTCTATTTCTTCTGGTCTCCTAATCTCCCTTGTCACTCTTTAGTATTCCATCCTATGGTTTCTACATTTTAACTACATGAACAACCTTGGTCTGATCCTCTCATTTCTATCCTGGATTGTGCCAAGGAAAAAAAAAAGGCCTAAAAATTAAGTCCATGCTTTGGAATCCAAGCACCATTCATGCTAATCAACTTGTAGACCCTTCATCTAACCAAGGCTCCAAAGAACTCTGGGGACATGTGGAGAAGTCCAAAGTATGGCTTTGGGTAATCTCCCTAGGCTTCCATTTCCTCATCTGTAGAATGAATGGGTTGGATTTAGTGGCTTCCAAGGTCCCTTCAAGTTTCCACATCAGCAATCCTATGATGTCATTTACTTCTCCAAACATGGGTTCTTCTAGAGAAAACCATCTCTGAAATTGCTTCCTCTGAATGAAGAAACTTAGGATTCAGCCCCATTGGTCAGAAACAAGCCTCCACAACTCTTAAACTGTTCCCCATGTTTACTGCATGTTAGCAATGAAAAGGGGGTCGGGGGTGGTGGGAGAGCATCTAACCACTAAACAGTAACAATAAAAATGGAAAGAATCTTCTTGCTTAGCCACAGGCCAGATTTATGGTCATAAATATGGAGTCTGTCTCAGCAGGGGGAGGTCATGAAATAGCATGAGCTAATATGGGGGGGTGTGAAAACATGCATTGTTGTTTGGTTAACCAATGTCACACAATTAAGCGATTCTCCAAAATCAATTAGCCCAGTGTTATGACTAAGATGACATGTTTTTCTAACTTCTTGGATGTTTTACTGCTGAAGGATATTTAGCAAACATCAGGACAGGAAAATGAAACGTGGAAATGTCAATGTGAGAATATAACCGGAAAAAGAAAAAAAAAGTTTCCCGAGCTCCATTAATTAAGAGAACCAGGTCAAATCTGGAAATGATGAAGTTGCCGAAGCATCCAGAAATTCCTCTAAACAATCATTGACAGATCCCTGTTGTTGAAAGCCATGGATCAGTTTCCCTTTCTTTCCTTTTTTTCCCTTTTTTGCTCCCCTTTTTAATTTCGTTGAGTCACAGCTGTGAAAACTGGCTTTGTCTTTTGAACTCCCGTATTTATGCTCGTAACTGGAAGCCCCGAGGAAATGTAGTTTTTAAAGCCATCCATGAAAAATTAAAAGTGTGTTTCATGGGAGGAGTCCAGGCTAGTCTGTTGATGCTAGTGACAGATTTTGATTATACTGACAAAATAACAAAGGTTGTTTTTTTTAAAAGACCAGCAACAAAAGCTTACACACTCCTCCTAATTGTTCTTGTGCCTAGTAAGAATAAAGGAAAAAAAAAGACATATGTGAAATTTGGCAGAGAGTCCATAACATCAAAATAGTCCAAAATCCAGATTTTTAAAAAAAACTGTACAAACTGTATTTTCAATGCATATCACAGAATCAGATAGCATGACGCTCTTATCATCTTCACCACATTGCACTAACATGGACAGCTGATGATTAGCTTCAAAAGTAAGGCAGGATTGGAGCCTCCCTTTATGTATGGCATGGTATTGTTTCAAGACCTATGCAAATCCAAGGAAAATCTGCTGTTGAGGTCTCTGAGGGTCTCAATCCCAGACTGATCTGGGGTGGGGCCAGAGAAAGAGAATACATAGTTCATGTTTCGGGGCCTCAGAGGATGAGAGATAGGGAGGAATGATGGGGGAAAAAACCTCAAAAGTTGGAGTCAGGAGAGGATCAAGTTTGAGTTTCATCCCTGATATCTATTAGCCATGTGGCCCAAAGCAAGAACCTTACATTGAATGAGCCTCAGTTTCCTCATCTATAAAAGGGGAATGATGATAGTAATAGCTACCTCACATGGTTGTTATCAGAGTCCTAGGATTATAGTGATAAAACCGAAAGGAACTCAGAGGCATCTGAGTTATAACCACCTTATTCTTTAATTCAAAGATACTATGTATATAAAACATGATGAAAACCTCAAAGCATGATAAAATAGTAGGGGATCCTTTGAGAGCAAGGTTTATTTCCTTTCTCTCTTTTTTTACTCTCAGTGCAAGTACTATACCAGGCACATAGTAAGCATTTAATGAATTCTAAACTTTATGTCTATCTGTCTGTCTGTCTATCTATCTATCTATCTATCTATCTATCTATCTCTCTATCTCTCTATCTATCTAAATATCTATCTATCCATCCATCCATCCATTCATCTATCTATCTCCCTATCTCCCTATCTATCTATCTATCTATCTATCTATCTATCTATCTATCTATCTATCTATCTCTGTATCAGTCTATCTTTCTATAATTCCTCTCTCTTTCTCTTGGTAAATACTAAATGCTTATTAAACCCTCATTGACTTATTATTGTTGGTATGACCAATGGGAGAGCACTGCATTTGGTATTCATAAAAAGCGAATAAGAACTAATTTAGCATGGCGAAACAAAGGTGAGAGGCACTCAAGGAAGATTCCTGAGGAAGAGATATCTTCCATCTGATTTACTTGGGCCTGGGCCTGTTTGCCATTAAGTACAGACTTTGGGTTCAAGTGAGCTCAAACAATCTGAAAGTCCAGGGACATTATGAGATGAGTGGAGAAGCAGGAGGGAAACCATTTGATCTGGAAAGAAGCCAACCATGTTCTTTCACTTATAGAGAGCTAAACCAGGGAACTCTGCCTCTGCCTGATAACAGATGAAGTTTATAGGGCTCTGGTTGAGACACCTCATTCACATAACCCCACTGGTGGGAGCAGAGCTGTTGGAATAAAAGGGCATTTTAATTTAATGCCATTTCACAAATAAGTAGAGATTTGAATGCAGAAAGTTATTCCTTGACTAATACCACAAAGAGTCCAGAGTTGCTATGGAAGATAATGAGGGCCACAGCTCTCTTGGCTGAAGAGGACTTAGGAAAACCCAAGGGCACAAGATTCTTCCATTGGTTCCTCCATATTGTAAATGCCAAAACTGTAAGGTTAATTTTTAGTGTTTTGACTTAAATTCTAAATAAGTGGTCGCCATGGGAAATTCCTAAATATGAAAAATACCCAAGTTAGCTGGGATTTATAGAGATTTTAATTAATAAAGAGAGAAGGAATTAAAGGAAGGTGAGAGAGAGAGAGAGAAAGAGAGAGAGAGAAAGAGAGAGAGAGAGAGACAGAGACAGAGACAGAGAGACAGAGACAGAGACAGAGACAGAGAGAGACAGAGACAGAGACAGAGACAGAGAGAGAAAGAGAGAGAGAGAGAGAGAGAGAGAGAGAGAGAGAGAGAGAGAGAGAGAGAGAGAGAGAGAGAGAGAGAGAGAGAAAGAGAGAGAATATTAATTTAAACTACTCTGGCTTAGGCTGAGCCAAGCAGTAGAAAAAGGCTCACCACAAGACTGTCTCCAAGCTGGGTTCTTCCACTCCAAACTGAAATTGCTCTCCAAACTGAATTACCTTGAACTGACTTTTTACCCTTCCTTTTACAGAAAATTTTCTCTTATGTCACCTCCCCTAAATTTTCACGTCTACCAATCATAGTAGATGCTTTTTTCCAGGCCTACCCATTCTTAGTTCTCATCTTCTTTGGTTCTCACTTTCTCTTATTAGATTATATCTTCTGAGTACTTCACACCTCTTTGTTAAGCTTGCCTTTTGTATGTCACTTGACCTTTTTAGGTACTAATTTAACCTTTACAGTTACTTAACACATTTTTGTATTAGATCTAAAAATAGGCCTATCTTAAGGTTCTAGCTTTACTATAAGGTATGAGTTGGGGACTTTCATTGTTCAATCAGGAGTTTACAACTTTATCTTCCCCTAAGGCACTGTCTGAGTAGGGTGGAGTAATTTCCAAGTTCACAATATTTAGTCTTAGCATTCTGTTGTTTATCCAGTTCCAAACTCTTGATTCCTTAACTTTAGACTTTTCTCTATGCCTGTTTCCCCTGGTCATGATTGGGATCTTGGTGCTGTCTAGATCACCTTTTAAATCATTGTAGATAGGAGACAAAATAATGGAGTAAAGAATCATTTTTGCTGAGTTGTTCAAACATTCCCCTCTAAACAACTTTTAAAAAGAAAATCTAAATTTAAATGACAAAATGAGAAAAAGTAAGGGGTGGTCATTTTCCAGACTTGGGCAACTTGGAAGAATATAGGGAAAAGTTAGTAGTACTGGGGTGAGGGCTGGCCAGAAAAACAATACACAGAAGTGGCATTAGCTGCAGGCCATAGAGACAGTAGTAATAAGAGAACTAAATGTCCAAGGAGTGAACAGTTAATTAGAAAAAGATTATAAAGTACTACTGTGCTAACACTAGATACCATTTAGCAATTCTATTACCTATAACCAAGTTCAGATCACTATTCTAGGGAGAAAAGGAGCCCTTATAGTCATAAGTGAACAGGAGTCCTACTTAGGTAAAGACCAGAGCTCAGATCAGGAGAGTAATGGCATATTTCTCTTCAGGTCACAACCTGGAAATACAGAAAACTTATAGGCCTTAGAACTAGCTATGAAAACAACAGGACATAAAAGTCTCAAGCTCAGGATAGTCACAATACACCTTAACCCATCCAAGAAGTAGACAGTGCCACAATCTTAAATAAAGTCCAAAGTCAAGAAATAGGCTAGAGAAATAAGCAAATAACCAAGAACTTAAACATAAAAGCTACTATGTTGACAAGAAAACCCACTCAAGACAATAATTCAAAAAACCATGAAAGACTTGAAAATATCCAAAAGGAAAGCCTTAGAAAAAAACATAATTGAACAAAAATACAACAAGAATTTTTAGAAGAGCTAAATAGACTTTAAAAAGAGCAAAACAATTTTTTTGCACATCCAGCTCTGCAACTCAGCTAGGCTTAATCTCATCAAAGCCCTCAGAGGACAGGGAAGCTCAAGCTCCAACAATGCTCCCCCACAGACGGCGCTGAGAGATTTGCTGACTAAGCTCCAAGGGGGAAGGTTGACAGATAAACCCAAAACCACAGATCCAACACACAATGAGAGGATAAGAGTGCAGGCAACTATGGGGGGGGAGTGGGGAGAGATAAGGGGCAAATATGAGCAAACAACAGGAAAAGAAAAAATAAATTACAATCGACAGCTTCTAGCCAGGCAATGAACAAAGAGCAAATGCAACAGAGAAGGATGAAGGAATACCAAGCAAAAACACAGAAATTCCAGCAAATTGGACATAGGTTTTGGAAGTACTCAAAATACAATTCAAAACACAATTAAGAGAGGCTGAAGACAACTGGGAAAAGAACTTAAAATGAAAGATTAGTCATCTGGAACAGAGGCACTTGATATAAAAATAGATAAAAAGAGATTAATACTAACAGAAATGGGAAAAGAAACAAAATGGGGTAAATTTATATGTCATAAAGAAGCTCATGGTGAGAGGGGGGAGAACATCAATACACTGGAAGGGTAAAGATGTTTGAGATAGGAAATACTCAATTCTTATGTGCATTGAAATTGACTCAAAGAGGGAAGAACAATGAAATACATTGGGGCAGAGAATTGATTTACTCCCTATAGAGAAGTAGAAGGGTAACAAACAGATTGGTGTGGAGGAAAACAATACAAAGGAGGGAGAGGCTGGGGGTAGTTTAAAAAGACTGTAAAGAAAATAATAGGGGAAAAAGAAAGGAGGGGGTAGAAAGGAAAGTAAAATAAAGGTGGGAATTAGGGGAACTGATTAAAAACAAAACATTGGTGTAGAAGGAAATAGTGAAAGAAGAAAAGGCAGGACTAGAAGTAGAAATCAAAATGCTGGGAAATACACAGCTGGTAATCATTACTCTGAATGTGAATGGAATGAACTCATCCATAAAATGAAAGCAAATAACAGGGTGGATTAGAAACCAAAACCCTACCATATGCTGTCTATAAGAAACACACATGAGGAAGGTAGACACACATAGGGTAAAAGTAAGACGATGGAGCCAAATCTATTATGCATCAACTGATAAAAAGAAGGCAGGAGTTGCAATCATGATATCTGACAAAGCCAAAGTAAAAATAGATTTAGTCAAAAGAGATAGGGAAGGTAATTACATCTTGCTAAAAGGCAGTATAGACAATGAGGAAATATCAGTATTCAACATCTATGCACCAAATGGCATAGCATTCAAATTTCTAAAGGAGAAACTAGTGGCACTCAAGGAAGAAATAGATAGAAAAACTATACTAGTCAGAGACCTGAACCGTCCTCTATCAGAACTAGATAAATCAAACCAAAAAATAAATAAGAAAGAGGTAAGAGAAGAGAATGAAATCTCAGAAAAATTAGATATGTGGGGGGAAATAAATAGGGCCTAAAAGGAATAAACCTTCTTTTCAGCAGCACATGGTACATTCACAAAGACTGACCATGTACTAGGCCATAAAAACATTGCAAACAAGTGCAAAAGAGCAGAAATAATAAATGCAAAAAAATTTACTGACTTAGAAAAAAACTATAACAAAATTCATTTGGAACAACAAAAGATCATGGATATCCAGGGAAATCATGAAAAAAATATAGATAGGAAGGAGGCCTTGCAGTTCTAGATCTTAAGCCATAGTATAAAGCAATGATCATCAAAACAATTTGGTACTGGCTAAGAGACAGAAAGGAGGATCAGTGGAATAGACTTGGGGTAAGTGACTTCAGCAAGACAGTCTATGACAAGCCCAAAGATCCCAGCTTTGGGGACCAAAATCCACTATTTAATAAAAACTGCTGGGAAAATTGGAAGACAGTATGGGAGAGATTAGGATTGGATCAACACCTCACACCTTAAGCCAAGATAAAACTTAGAATTGGTGAATGACTTGAATATAAAGAAGGAAACTAAAAATAAATTAGGTGAACACAGAATAGTATACATGTCAGATCTTTGGGAAAGGAAAGATTTTAAAACCAAGCAAGAGTTAGAAAAAATCACAAAATGTAAAATAAATAATTTTGATTACATCAAATTAAAAAGTTTTCATACAAACAAAACCAAAGAAACCAAAATTAGAAGGGAAGCAACAAATTGGGAAACAATCTTCATAACAAAAATCTCTGATAAAGGTCTAATTACTCAAATTTATAAAGAGCTAAATCAATTATACAAAAAATCAAGCCATTCTCCAATTGATAAATGAACAAGGGACATGAATAGGCAATATTCAGTTAAAGAAATCTATACTATTAATAAGCACATGAAAAAGTGTTCTAAATCTCTTATAATCAGAGAGATGCAAATCAAAACAACTCTGAAGTATCACCTAACATCTAGCAGATTGGCTAACATGACAGCAGAGGAAAGTAGTAAATGCTGGAGGGGATGTGGCAAAGTTGGGACATTCATGCATTGCTGGTGGAGTTGTGAATTGATCCTACCATTCTGGATGGCAATTTGGAACTATGCCCAAAGACTGTCTGCCCTTTGATCCAGCCATAGCACTGCTGGGTTTGTACCCCAAAGAGATCATAAGGAAAAAAACTTGTACAGGAATATTCATAGCTGCACTCTTTATGGTGGAAAAAAATGGGAAAATGAGGGGATGCCCTTAGATTAGGGAATGGCTGAACAAACTGTGGTATATGTTGGTTATGGAATACTATTGTGCTCAAAGGAATAATAAAGTGGAGGAATTGCATGGCAACTGGAATGACCTCCAGGAATTGATGCAGAGTGAAAGAAGCAGAACCAGGAGAACATTGTACATAGAGACTGATACACTGTGGTACAATCAAATGTAATGGATTTCTCCATTAGTGGCAATGCAGTGATCCTGAAAAACTTGGAGGGATCTAGGAGAAAGAACACTATCCACATTCAGAGGAAAAACTGTGGGAGTAGAAACACAAAAGTAAAACAACTGCTTCATTACATGGGTTGAGGGGATATGATTGGGGATGTAGACTCTAAATGAACACCCTAGTGCAAACACCAACATCATGGAAACAGGTTTTGATCAAGGACACATGTAATACCCAGTGGAATTGCACATCATCTACAGGAAAGGTGGTGGGAAGGGATGGAGGGAAATAATATGATTCTTGTAACCAAGGAATAATGTTCTAAATTGACTAAATAAATAAATTAATTAAAAATTAAAAATTAAATTAAAAAATTAAAAAAGTATGGAATGGTAATAAAAATTGTTTAATTTTTCTCATCTACCCATGGCATCATCACAAAAAATGATGGTGTATTGGGGCACAAAATCTTCAAAACTAAATGCAGAAAAACAAAAATATGAAATGAACCATTCACTAAAGAGACTTGGAAGCATATCTTATAAATTAATTGGAAACTAAATAATGTGATCCTAAAGAATGAGTGGATCAAAAGAATCATCAATAATTGGAACACTAATGCATTACTGGTGTAGTTGTGAATTGATTCAACCATTCGGGATATCAATTTGGAATTATAGCAGAAGGACGATAGAAAAAGGCATATCTTTTGATCCAGCAATATCACTACTAGGTCTGTATCCAAAAGAGATAAAAATAATGGAAAGGACTTGTTTGTTGAAAAATATTTATAGCTGCTCTTTTTGTAGTGGCAAAGAATTGGAAACTAGAGGGATGTCCCTCAATTGGGGAATAGTTGAACAAATTGTGATATATAATGGTGATAGGATACTATTGTGCTATAAGGAACAATAAACAGGATTATTTCAAAAAGAACTAGAAAGTCCTATGTGATCTAATGTAGAGGGAAATGAGCAGACCCAGGAGAATATTATGCAGTGTAACTGAAATATTGTGGATCAATGAAATGTGATAGACTTTGCTACTAAAAGCAATACAATGATTCAGGGCAATTCTGAGGGACTTATGAAAAAGAATGCTATCCACCTCCAGAGAAAGAACTGTTGAAGTATAAATGCAGATTATAACATAAGATTTATCACTTGACTATTTGGGCATATGATTTGAGGTTTGGGTTTTATAAGATTATTCACCTACAAAAATAAGTAATATGGAAATATGTTTTGCTTGATAATACATGTGTAACCCAGAGGAAAAAAAAGAAATAATAATTTCATTAAACAGAATGGCAACAAAGAGAAAACATACCAAAATTTATGGTGGACAGTCAAAACAATTCTTAGGGTAAAATTTCTATTTCTCAACACATGTTAATAAAAGAGAGAGGGAGTGGATCAATGAACTGGACATGCAACTACCAAAAATATTTAAATTAACAAATTAAAAATCTCCAATTAAGTCAAAATAGAAATCCTGAAAATCAAAGGAGAAATAAAAATTGACATAATAAAACTGGGAGCAAGAGTTACAAAAATAGTAAAATAGACATATCCTTGTTTAATTTTATTTTTTAATGAAAGAAAAAACTAACTTACCAGTACCAAAATGAAGTGTTAATGGGGAAAAAAAAGAGTTAATGAATCACCAATGAAGATGAAATTAAAGTAATTATTAGGAGGTATTTTGCTCCAGATATGTTTCAATAAAACTGATCATCTAAATGACATGGATGGCTATTTTAAAATCTATAAATTTCCCATATTAATGAAAGAGGAAATATATCACACTATCTTAGGAAAAATTTAATAAGTCATAAATGAGCTTTCTAAGAGGAAAAAAAAACCTCAGAATGCTTTGCAAGGTAATTCTACCAAACACTTAAAGAACAATTAACTTTATTACTTTTTAAACTATTTGGAAAAAATAGGTAAAGAAGGTGTCTTACCAAATCCCTCCTTTGGCACAAATTTAGTTTTAATACCTAAATCAAGAACAAAAATAGATTATCTCTAATGAATACTGATGCAAAAATAAACAAAATTTTAGCAAAATCTACAACAATATATCTCAACAATATATCATGTGATCTGGTAGGGTTACAAATAAAAAATAAATCTTGGAGACTATATGAAATTTATAAGTTATTTATTAGTAAAGAGAAAGAAAGAGAGAAATAAGGTTTCTGGCCTTTCTAACTTAAAGTAAGATCAGGTCCGGGATTCCAGCCTGACCCTGCTATGCCAGTGATGCCTATGTAGAGAAGAGCCAATGGAACAACTGAGAGTTTCTTCCATAAGCCGAAAGGAATGGGAGGCAGAGAGACAGAGAGAGACAGACAGACAGACAGAGACAGAGGGACCATGAAATTCACACAGTAGCTTTTCAAGCTCAGTCTAAGTAAGCCCTTCTCCCAGATCCTTCAAAGGCATCCAGGAATGATGAGCAAATTCAATATTAGAAAACCTATATTTGTATTAGCCATATCCATAATAAAAACAAAAATCATGTGATCATATCAATAGATAAATAAAAAGCTTTGGTTTGATTCCTGACAAAATACATCAATTCCTATTAAAATTACTAGAAAGAATAAGAGCACTAGGAAGAATGAGAAGCTAGTATGTAGCTAATACCAAGAGCAAGCTTTTTCTGTCAGTCAGATGTGCATACTAAATAAGACCTAAAAATCAGTATCTTAGCTGGCAGGTAGGTGGCTCACTGGATTAAGAGTTAGGCCTAGAGGTGGGAATTCTGGGCTCAAATATAGCCTCAGACACTTCCTAGCTAGGTGACCCTGGACAAATCATTTACCTCCCCCCCCAACCCCATTGCCTTATCTTTGCTGCTCTTCTGCCTTAGAACCCATACATAGTACTGGTTGTAAGATGGAAGGAAAGGATTTTTAAATATTTTTTTAAAGAACAAAAGCCTAGGCAAAATGAGATTTCAGTGTGATCCAACTAAGGCCCTAATACCGTCTGGAAAGAGACTAAAGAGAAGGGATTATGGAGAGGAGTGTGGATTAAGGAGGAAAACTTCACTAGCAGGTGCTTCTACCTGTTCTTCTTATCATATTTTCTGTGTTTTGTGTCTTAGTAAATTAAACTAACATCTTCCTCTGGTCTAATCAACCAAAGGAAAAAGGCTAAAAACAGTAAAAATTGTTCTGCAGAATTTTAAAAGTCTTTAAAAAGAAAAAGAAGAGAGTTTCTCACTACCTTCCAAACTCTATCCAAGCTGGGGAGGCAAAAGAGACAAGAGTAATAATCTTTTCCCTCAGTATGCAAGAATTTATGGCATTGGAAACTAGACTAAATTTGTGACTAAAATATAATATTGCTTTTATAATTGCTGACATGTTTTACTGAGTTTGGGGGTACCATTCTGTATAATTTGTTTTATGGAAAAAGAAGTATAAAACTTTATGCACTTACATGGAAACAGCACTTAGGCCTTTTATCATTCTTTCCCTGGAGAGGGACAGATTTATTGCTTAGTACAAAAGAAGATTATCTCACTAATTTTGAAAAAATAGAAAGACCTTGTTTGAAAGTAGTATTCGTGGAGTTCCAAGAAGAAAAAAACAGATTGCAGTTCTTGACCATGAAAAGAGAGACACTTGTTTAAATCAGGAACAATTTTAAAAGAATTGGGAAAAATGTTTTGTTACCATTATATTTTTTTCTGTGAATGATATAACATAACTTCATTGTTTAGGTAAACTAGAAGCAAAGTAATCAAAAGATACTGGATTAAAACATGAACTCATAAATACTTAAGAATCCTAAAGGCTTGAAGTATTACAATTAATTCAGGTTGTTTTTTTTCATGAAAACACAAATGTCAAATTGTAAAGGAAAAAATACAGTTTAGTGAAGATTAATTCTATAGATAATCTGGCATATAATTGAGAAATAAAAACTAATCTGTTAAGGGGATACATAATATCACCTACCTCCCCTGGTTATTATAAGGATCACATGATAAGAAAGTGTTTTAAACAGTGCCTTGCACATGATAAGCACTACATAAATACTTTATATTAATCTTGAATGCAATAAGTATGGTGACAAAATGAACAATTTTATCAAGATGTAAGATAATTTGGCAATTTTGACTTAACTGATGTCACCTGACTAGTAATAAATTTGTTCCATAGTTAAATATTTGATATAAAATATGTTGTTATTGTTTCTGATTTTTTGTCTTGTGAAATTTGGGAAAATGTTATATCTGAAATGCTGTTAGAAAAATTATTGTTCTTTTTAATCTGGATGTTTTTAGGCTATGAATTGATCTTTTAAAAGAATGTGATGAAATGTTTGAAAAACTGACAAATATTTAATAGGGGATATATTTACTTTAATCCGTTATTGTCACAAGAAAAGTAGCACAGGCCTCTTGAGTTATCCTTATCTTTGAGGTTCCTTGAAACCTTTTACTTAGACAAGGTCAGAAGAGTTTATCAATCTTGCTGACAATGTATTGTAAAATAAAGTAACTAGGACCACAACTAGACAATGGGGGTGCGGGGCGGGGATTTATGAGTTTTCTTATAGTAAAAAGTGAGTTTCAGAGCAGCTAGATGCTTCAATGGATAGAGAGCCTGGTAAAGGGATGGAAGGTCCTGGGTTCAAATCCAGTCTCAGACACTTCCTGGCTTTTGGGGAAATCACTTAACCCCAATTGCCTAGCTCTTGATGCTCTTTGACACTGAAACTGATACTTAGAATAAATTTTAAGACAGTAGGTAATATTTCTTTAAAGTAGTTTCATCTGAGATTATTTGACTATCATTTATGAAAAGCATGAAATTGTATCTATTAATAAATAGTATCTATTGAAGTTATGATTTTGAAATACCTTGATAACAGACTTTACATTCAATGATTTTTGTCTTAGGGGCTAATAGGCAATATAGATATTTGTTACTCTGAAGATTTACAGTAACCAGCAATTTTCTGAGGGTTTTGAGTTAACACTCCTGTATTTATTGTGTTTGTGAAACTCCAGAATGTAATTATTCTTAATTTGTAAATGAAGGATAAATGAAATGTCCTTATATTATTTTCTCATGTTAACTATTCCCTATATATTTGAGAAATTAAGCCTTTCTCAGAGAAACTTGTTATAAAGGGAAGCTTTTTAATTTAACATGGTCACTTATCTATTTTATTTCTCATAATGTTCCCTGACTCTTGTTTTGACCTAAATTCTTCCCTTATCTACAGGTCTGATGAGTAAACTATTTTGGGCTTCCCTAATTTTTCATAGTATCACCTTTTATTTCTAAATCATGTATCCATTTTTATACTTTACCTTGGTATATGGTGTGGAGATTGGTTTATGCCTAATTTCTGCCATACTGTTTTCTACTTTTCCCTAAAGTTTTTGTCAAATAATGAACTCCTTTTCCAAAATCTTGGATCTTTGGGTTTGTCAAAAACTGCATTAATATGGTCATTTACCACAGTGTGTTGAAAGCCTAATCTATTCTATTGTTCCTCCATTCTATTTCTTAGTTAGTACCAGATCATTAGTTTGAGACCCAATTCAGCTAAACCAATTTCCTTCATAATTTTTCATTAATCGCCTTGATATTCTAGGTCTTTTGTTCTTCCAGATGAATTTTGCCATTATTTTTCCTAACTCTATGAGATATTTTCATATTGGTATGACATTTAATAAATAAATTAATTTAAGAAAAACTATTATGTTGGTTGGACCTACCCATGAGTAATTAACATTTTTATCCAATTGTTTAGATATGACTATTTGTGTGAAATTGTTTTGTAGTTTTGATCATATACTTCCTAAATGTTTTGGCAGGTAGATTCTTAGATATTTTGAATAAGATTTCTCTTTCTATCTCTTGCTGTTGGGATTTAATAGTTGTTTCAATTAGTTTTTTGGTTGTTTTTCTATGATGTTCTAGGTATACTTATCATCATCATCTGCAAAGAATGATAGCTTTATTTCCTCATTACCTACTCTATAATTCCTTCCACTTCTCTCATTACTAGAGCTAGCATTTTTAGTACAATATTGAATAATAGTGGTTATAATAGGCACCCTTGTTTTACCACTGTCTGGTGGTTTTAGATAGTTTCTATTTATCATTTTGAAGAATGTTCCATTCACACTAATGTTCTCTAGTGTTTTTAATAGAAATAGGTGATATATTTTGCCAAAAGCTTCTTCTGTGTCAATTGAAATGGTCATACAGTTTTTGTTGGTTTTGTTACTGAATGGTTAATTGCTGATAGTTTTCCTAATATTGAATAATCTCTAAATTATTGTTAAAAATGACCTGGTCATAGTGTATGATCCTTGGGACGGTTTGCTGTAATCTTCTTGCTAATTTTTAAAAAATTTTACACCAATGCTTAATGTTGACTGTTAGCGAATCATAAAAAAAAACAAAAAAAAAACCCAATAATGTCCTAACCCTAAACTGTGATTAGTGAAATTTTACTATTTTGGTAAAATCTCTTGAGATTATAATTTAATATTCTAAGTTTTGGTTTCAGGTATGATTATCATGAAGCCATCAGTCCACCATTTAGCAGGAATATCCATAATCTCTCCAAAGACAGTATAGTCTGATAATTACTATAGGTGGGTTCATGTGTCTGGGAAAGTTGAGGTGAAAACCTTTGTAGGCAAAGGTAGGATGCTCTTAACGCAGTTTTCTTATTGTACTATTCCTTTTTTGAACAGAAAATTTTCCCACTTGGTTAATTCTGAATTTTGATACCCTGTGAATAAATGTGGAACTTTTCTGTAAGACTAATGGGTTAACTATGACTCTTGCCTGGAATAAAACAGAGTTAAGGAAGTTTTTCCCCAGTTATTTATTGTGTTAGTACAATCTATGGCCTTGAAGCAACAGTATTGATATTATCATAACCAAGTCCCTCTTTTTTCCTTTAATGCAAAATATCTATATTCAGAGCAGGTAAACAATGGAACTTTGTTGCTATACTAAATATATTGATTATAAGGTCTATACTGAAACATCTTATTGATATGACTTAAATAAGAAAGATTTTACTATTGTTAATCTGTTTTTGTGGTCAACTCCATATCCTATGTGACTAGGTAGATGAGTTCTTAGGCTTGCCATCCCTTTCTAATAGATATATATTCATGTATAAGATTAGATACTTAAATTACCTCAACTTTTAAAGATGATGTGAGGATAAGATACAAAGCCTCAAACAGGGAGAATGAGACAAAGATATAAAAACTGTTTTAAAAATTTAACATAGCATTCTTTGATAAAGCCACAAAATTAGAGTGTTAGAAATATAAAAACTAGGATGTGTTTTTGATTGGTTTCCAAATGTTTCTAAGGGGAAATACAGGCTTGATTAGATTTTGATAATAAGTTCTCAAAATTAGATGGTTTTTACATATAAAATTATTGAATGAATTGAAAATGAATTAATGAATTAATAAGTATAAAGAATTATAAATAATTTGTTTTCCTATTTTACAGTTCTTGTCTAATAATATTAAAAGGCAGAAATTCTTATTTTATGAGTCAAGACCTGAAGAATTTTTTAAGTTTCTTCCTTCAGCCTATCAATGCCATTGTCTGGTATCAAATACAAGATTAGGATGAAGATAAAAGTTTCAAGGGCTATGTAAATTCACCTCTGAATTTCAAGGTGAATTATGGCTTCCTAATTTGGTGTTCTTATAACCCTATTATCATTAGGACTAATTCTATAAGGTCTGAATTATTGGAAGCTCAATTTTATTAGAATTTGTAAGGATCTACTAAATTATGCAGTCTTACACTGGCAAGACTTAATATATATATACATATTCCTTTTTTGATTGATATATATTATATATGTGTATATATATTATAATAATAACAAGAATTACCTAAGAATCTCTGCAAGTGACTTCCAACCAGAGAAGCAAATGTTCAAGTAGAAGCCTCCTACTGAGGATGGGACCTAGTTCAGATTGCCTAAGGAGAGTTGTTTCCAGGGATCAGTCAACTACATAGGATATCAGGGACTCATGATAAAATGTGCTGATTGAATGAATAATACATATGGGTTATGAAGTTATAAGGTAATTTGAAATTATTTAATATCAATGATCATTATCGTATTATTTTGACCTTTTGTTTCATGAAGTTTATGCTTACTGACTCTTCTTCCTGGTCTTGGTAATATATTAATCTCCCCTCTCAAATTAGTACATAGTGAGCCCATTAAGTAGTTCAATGTATAATCTGATTGAGTTTACTTTACAGATTATTTAATGCTTTGTCTTCTTAAGGGATATATGAGATTGTGACTCAGTTTAAGTTTGTTCAGTGTTCATGACATTGAAAGAAATATGGGATTGTGATTTTGTAATACTCATTGCCCATCATGTTTATGCAAGGCCCTTTGTGTGGTCTCCATCTGCCTTTCTTGTCAAGAGTTCAACTCCTCATGGAAGGAACCTGTGATGGAGTAAGTGCCCTACCAGTTGAACTTCCATAGAGTGACTATTTTGAACTGCAAACATATATGGGTTACAAATGTGTTTTGGGTTAAAGGATTTTTCATTGGCTAATGTATCTGTAGGTTTTCTCTTGTGTGTTTTCTTAGGGGTTGTTTGCTGTTTTTATTTAAAGTGTCTTCCTTGGTGCAAAGAACCCTAACCAACTTCCACATTTAAAGCAATATATATTGAGTTGTTGCTACTGAGGCTAGAGAACTGATATGGGTATAACTGTAGTGTTGCTCCAGATATATGGTCAGCACCACAGAGGCTTTTGAAATCTATGCTAGGGACCTCATTGTTTTCCATTTAGCTTTTCTTCTAGACACTGTTACTCAGTCTATTCCTAGAGGTGTCAGCCAGTCTGCAACATTTACTTTGATCGCAATCCCTTTTTCTTTCAGAACACCTAAGATTTAGCAGGAGGAGACATGGCCTTTCATCCCATCTCCCTTACCTTTCATTTCATTTCCCAATGGTGCAGTAATGGAGGAGGAGCTGAGATGTAATGTCCCATTCCCTTTTACAAATATGTTCCTAAAGAATTATAGATTACCTACAGAATGAAATATAAGACTTCTCTTTAAAAGCAGCAGGGTTTGAACCAACCCAAGGGTTGGAACCTTGTGGTCATCATTTCAGTCTTGGTATTTTTAATAAATTTCTTTTTTTTTCTCTTCTTAAGTTTTGCCTCTTCGATCTGGGCAAAGGTCAGAACATAGAATTTTCCCTTTAAATCCCAGAAGAGACAATTTACTCTAGAAAAGAGATTCTCTTTCCTATGACAAGGAAGAGTTAAAGCAAGATGAAATATATTAGAGATGAGGAGGATATGAGTAATGGTCAAGAGTGGATAATAACCAGGTTACAGAAGGGAAATAGATACTTCCATTCCGGAGGAACTGAGAGAGATTTCAATAACATTCTCCTCTGAGGCTCAGGTTGTTTTTTTTTTTTTTCCAAATTAACATCTGAGGGTCTGCTGAAGTGTTTTCACCCATGTCTTCTAACTCCAAACACCATGCCCTGAGGTTTTCCCCAAGCATTTATTAAATGCCTGTCATGTGCCAATAAATATTTGTAATTTTTCTGTTTGTTTTTGTGTTGTTACTAGAACAATGGTCAGAAGTTAAAGACTTCATGCCCCATTTTTCAGTGGAAGAACCCATGGCCCAAAAAAGGGATATGATTTCCCCAAGGTCATGGATAGGCCACTACCCAAACTCAAGATGCCTACTCTAGAAAGTGGGACTTTTTTCCCCATTTAAATTAATTAATTTATTTGTTACATTAACATACCCCATCAACTCCTTCCCTCCCTTCCTGCCATTAAAGAAGGCATCGTTAAACAAAAAGATATATGTATACATATATAAATATGTTTTGTTTATTTCTATTTATCTGTACTTTCTCTGGAGGTGGACATACACAACTCAATCTTCAAACAGTCTTTCAGTCTCTATATATAATGTTCTCTAGGTTCTGCTCATTTCACTCTTTACAAAAATTGACCATATATTAAGACATAAATGCTTTATAATTAAATGCAGAAATGCAGAAATAATAAATGCATCATTTTCAGATCATAATGAAATAAAATTATATTTAATAAGGGACCATGGAAACACAAGATAAAAATTAATTGGAAAGTAGGGATTTTGGACTTTTTATGAATGAATGAAGCATTCATTAAGTACAAATAGAAAAGCAAGAGTTCCGAAGATTGGGGCAGCTGGTGCTCAATGGTTTGAGAGCCAGACCAAAAGATGGGAGGTTATAATTTGATCTCAAGACACTTTTTAGCTGTGTGACCCTGGGCAAGTCACTTAATCCTCCATAAGATGGAAGGTGAGGGTTTAAGAAATTTTTTTAAGAGTTCACTTTTTAACAGAGCAGAAACCACTTATTGCTTCCCCAGCACCTAGCCTAGTGCCTGACCTTGGGTGGAACTTGGATATTTCGCCAGAGGCTCCCCTCCTGCCCCAGAGGGTCCTCTTCTCTGCCTCTGAGACCAGGTAGCACCTTGATCAGGAAGAGGTGGAGCTTATTCAGGAAGGGGTGGAGCCTGACCTGCTTGGTGAGCATTGGTACTCCTACCCACATGGGAAGGCACCATGTGACTGGAGTTTACTCCATGGATCTTGTTTCTTCTGGCTCTCTCCCACTTGTGGCCAGAATCTTTCTGTGTGACACAGAAAACCTGGACTAGGGGCCTGGGGAAGGGCTCTTCCCTCCTTGCTGATGGGTGAATGTGTGAACAAGCCAAGAGAGACCCATCATCAGTGCCTAGGATGCCTAAGGGCGATAGCTGGAGGGGAGGAAAATGTGACGAACTGAAAGCCATAGGAACAAAATAGTATGTTTCACTTTGGAAAGAATGGTGGGAAATGCCAGAAAATTAGGGTTTTGCTCAGAATAGGGATGCCTAAGCAAGGCCTGGCAGTCTCTACAGAATTGCAGATAACTGTGAGTTTAAAAAAGTTAGGAAAATGAATAGTTAAGTTGACATGTGTGGTGAGAAATAGCACCCATGTGCTAGGAGGGGTAGAGGAAGGAGAAATATCCCCAAGATCTTAAAACCAGATGGCTTCAGGTACTCTTTTATAGGGAAGGTGAGATAATGGGAGTGGCACATACAAAGGAGCCTTCTGAGGACAAAATCACAGAATGGGAGTAAGGTATCCTTTTCCCTGAAATCTCTGACCTGTGGTTATAGGAGGGTACTTCACTAGATGTGGGGTCCATCAGGATTAGTAAAGCTAATGCATTTTTTTCATTCTATTTCTTAGGGGCTATGTTGAGAAGAGGAAAGTCAAATACATCTCAGAAAGATGATTGGTGGAATCCGGTAACAAAGTACTCTCTGCTTCAGATTTTCATCCCTTCTCCTAAATGACCCATATCCCTTTCCTTTATGAAAAGCAATAAGAAGAATGGGTTAAATATGCATATTACACCACCCTTGGAAAAATGGATTACATAGTCATAACTGAGAAGAAGTCATAGAATACCACCTATCCAGCCTTGTTATACTTCTCATCAAAGAGTATTGAGCCTTGGTTAGGAAGGACCTGGTGCTAAATAGAACAAAACCATGGAGCCCACAGGGCACCAAAGCTCACTTAAGATTGTGACTTGGAAAAATTCAAGACCTGCTCCTTGGCCATGCAATACATTTTTTTCTCCTGGGGCAGGCCTGCCACAGGAAACAGGGGTTTTATCTATTCTTTGAAGATCTGTAAGCCTGGCAGATAAACTACCTTGCAAGATTCCATTTTTACTTGATAGCACATGGTTGCTCTCCAAGGTCCTGGAACAGGAATTCTGACTTGATTGACACACAGGGACATTTAAATATTAAATAGACAACTAAAAGGCTAATTTAAAGGGCAAAAAAGCACATGTCTTAGGGGAATTTTTTTGTGTTTTTTTTCTGTTTCTGTTTTTTTGGTTATTGTTATTGCTAATCAAGGTGGATACTAGCAACACATATCCTGTTCTATATAACAATTTTCTGTATACATTGGGCATTGTGTCAGGACACATGATAAATACTATTTTCTTTTTTTCTGGGTCTGTTTCATATATATCCCTTATGGGATTTTCACCCTATTCCCTCATTGCTGTTACATTATACTGAGTTATGAATGGATGGAACTGGTTATGTCATTGACTTTAAGAAGATTTTGGCCTATGTACCATTACTATGCTTATGTTTTATTGTGTTATACCAATGCAGATACTTGTTTTTTGGAATTGGTTACAAATTAAGGGCAATTGTATGATGGATAACAAGGGATTCAGAAATGAAACAAATGCTAATGTTAATGAAGGATAAAATTGAAGCAATGGAACAATGTATGAAAGAGGGAATGATTCTAAATAATGGTGTTTTGCATGATTTACAGGATAATGTTATTGATAAGGAAATTAATGAAGGAAATGTTAAGAAACTGTCCAAATTGGAAAGGGAGAATGTTGAATTTAATAAGATGCAGGCTTCTTTGTTCCCTCTCTAGAGATATATCAATTGTTGCCCAGGATGAAGTGTATAGAATTAAGACATATAAGTTATTCACTCCTGAGGATTTAGAAACTATCAGACATAGAATGTCTTATTTTTCTGATGAACCTAATAAAGTAATAAAGGAATTTCAGAGAGCAATTGTTATCTTTGACCCAGACGACACTGATTTTTTTTCTTACTGATGAAGTAATTACTAAGAGAGAGAGGAAGCACTTTATTGAAGAGACCAGAAATAATCAACCTTTGACCCCATGGCCTCTTGTGAGGATTAGCTCTTTGCTACAAACCAGAAGCAGGAAATCCTACAAACCAGGAAGTCCTACAAGGCAGAAGCAGGGGATCCTATAGACCAACATTCTGGAATTCCATGCAGGAAGCTGAGAGACAGAGTTCACTGACAAGTTTCTTCTCTGGAGGAGAGAGACAGTTGGTTGAGTTGATCTTTGGGGACTGAGACCTTCCTTCAATCAATCCATCTTAAGGAAGTAGTTAGCACTCCACTCAGGTGGACTGAATGAGTAAAACCATTTCTCCTTACTTGATCCTGATTCCTACAGTGCTGCTCTTCATACTGGGACTTCTGTCAGACCCAAAGAGGACTCCACTTTGTGAGACTACTTTGGCCTTTGCCCATTGCTCCTACCAGCCCCTCCCTTAATCTTAAGTAGTAATTAAGGTACTTAATTAATTAATAAAGGTACTTAAGTAAGTAATTAAGTAGAATAGTTATAGAAAGTAGTTAGGGGTTTAGTCTCTGCTTTGGGTTTAAAAATTAGATATTCCCTGATTCCCTTTCCCTTCTTCCTTTAGTTTAAATAAACTTATTTTGTTATATATTTATAGTTTGTATCCCTTATTCTATCCACCTAGTTCAGCCTGCTATACATTTTTTTTTCTCCTGGGGTAGGCCTGACACAGGAAACAAGGGTTTTAACTACTCTTTGAAGATTTTATAAATAAATGCAACATATGAGTTGGCTCCAGGATATAACAGGAACATGAAGGTCAACTCCAGGAAGATGGAGTTCCAACAGGAAAAGCCAAAGTCAAGTCTAATCCCAGAAGTGTAAACACACCATTGTGTCTGATTCTCAGTAGACAAGCAATTTTAACAAACAAGCATTTACCTGGGGGGTGCCCAATCAGAAAGTTTTGGTCTCCTTTCTCATATGTCCTCCTCAGAAGAACATGATTTGTGGTTTGAGGTATCTCCCAAGTCCCCTTGAGCAGGGTCAAGACAAGTTACCGATTGAAGAAATAACAATTTCCTCAATTGCCTTAACTCTTCTGTATGGAGTTCTTGTCTCTCATAAAATAGTTCTAAAGCAGAAGTTGCTAAGTCTTGTGTAACTGGAAATCTGTTACCCTAAAAACTACATTTCCTGGGAGCCCACTGACTTCCTGTCCTTACGTACTTCCTGTAGACAGGGAATAAATTCAGGGGGTGTTCCTGGTCTGGCCTCTCTTTCCTTTCTGTCCACTACTGTGGTGGTAAATGGGAATTTTAAACAGCCTGATTAGCCATGGGCACATGGTTTTTTTATTTTGTTACCTTTTTATTCCTTTACTTCTAATGATCATTATTAAGTCTCTAAAAATACAATATTTTTATTATTTGAGATTAATTTTAATTTTTACATTGTATTATCCTGCCTATAGCTTGAAAGTATTTAAATTGTTTCTTCCTAGTTTTATTTTCTCCTTAAGCTGGGAGTTACAAAACCTTGAGTTTTCATCTTTGGGTCTCTTACAGGTGGTAATCAATGGATTGTTTAAAATTCTACTTTATCTTCTAGTTCTAAAACTTCAGAAAATTTTCTTTTAATAATTTATTGAAATATAGTACATAGACTTTTTTATCATAGCTTTTAGGTAATCGAAGAATTTTTATATTGTCTCTCCTCAACCAGTTTTCCAGGTAAGTTGTTTTTGTAATAAGATGTTTCAAATGTTCTTCTGTTTTTCCATTTTTTTAATTTAGTTTTATTATTTCTTGTTGTCTTAAGAAGTCATTAGATTTCCCTTGCCAAATTCTTATTTTTAAAGCATTATTTTCTTTGTCAAGTTTTTGAATCTCTTTTCCAATTGGTTAAACTTGTTTTCATAATTAATTTTTTCCTATTTTTCTTTAACCTCTTTCATTTCTAAAAGGATTATTTAAGCTCTTCCAAGAATTATTTTTGAGCTTCTTTCTATTTTATATTTTTTCTTTTAAATTTTGGAAATGGATATTTTAATTTAACTATCTTCTGACTTTGAACCCTGGGCTCTGCTTCCAAAGTAAATTATCTATGGCTGAGTTCTTTCTCTTTTGCTTACTCAGTTTTCAATTTTTTAATTATTATTTTAGCTTCTTAATTGTCTACTTTTTAATTATTAACTTTATATTAGTGTTGGGCTCTACTTCCTTGGGCCAGAGGTGGGGGAGGGAAGAAAGAGGAATAGTGTCTTAGGTTTCAGTTTTTTGTTGTTATTATTACCTGAGCTCTCTGGCGGTCTGTGTCCTCATGGTTCTTCTGATTTCTATTTTATTTTATTTTTTTTTTAGTGCTCATTTTTTTTTAATTTTAATATTATTTTATTTGGTCGTTTTCATACATTATTCACTGGAAACAAAGATCGTTTTCTTTTACTCCCCTCCCCTTCCCCCCCCCCCCCCCCGCCTTTCCCTCTCCCATAGCCGACGCATGATTCCACTGGTTATCACATGTGTTCTTGACTCGAACCCATTTCCCTGTTGTTGGAGTTTGCATTATAGTGTTCATTTAGAGTCTCTCCTCAGTCTTATCTCCTCCAACCCTGTAGTCAAGCAGTTGCTTTTCAGCGGTGTTTTTACTCCCACAGTTTATCCTCTGCTTGTGGGTAGTATTTTTTTTTTAGATCCCTGCAGATTGTTCAGGGATTGCATTGATACTAATGGAGAAGTCCATCACCTTCGATTGTACCACAATGCATCAGTCTCTGTGTACAATGTTTTCCTGGTTCTGCTCCTCTCGCTCTGCACCACTTCCTGGAGGTTGTTCCAGTCTCCATGGAACTTCTCCACTTTATTATTCTCTTTAGCACAATAGTATTCCATCACCAACATATACCACAATTTGTTCAGCCATTCCCCAATTGAGGGGCATCCCCTCATTTTCCAATTTTTGGCCACCACAAAGAGCGCAGCTATGAATATTTTTGTACAAGTCTTTTTGTCCATTATCTCTTTGGGGTACAAGCCCAGCAGTGCTATGGCTGGATCAAAGGGCAGACAGTCTTTTATCGCCCTTTGGACATAGTTCCAAATTGCCCTCCAGAATGGTTGGATCAATTCACAACTCCACCAGCAATGAATTAATGTCCCCACTTTGCCACATCCCCTCCAGCATTCATTACTTTGCATAGCTGTCATGTTAGCCAATCTGCTAGGTGTGAGATGATACCTCAGAGTTGTTTTGATTTGCATCTCTCTGATTATAAGAGATGTAGAACACTTCTTCATGTGCTTATTAATAGTTTTGATTTCTTTGGCTGAGAATTGCCTGTTCATGTCCCTTGCCCATTTGTCAATTGGAGAATGGCTTGATTTTTTGTACAATTGATTTAGTTCTTTATAAATTTTAGTAATTAAACCCTTGTCAGAGGTTTTTATGAAGATTGTTTCCCAATTTGTTGCTACCCTTCTGATTTTGGTTACATTGGTTTTGTTTGTACAAAAACTTTTTAATTTGATGTAATCCAGATTATTTATTTTGCATTTTGTAATTCTTTCTAATTCTTGCTTGGTTTTGAAGTATTTCCCTTCCCAAAGGTCTGACATGTTATTCTGTGTTCACCTAATTTTCTTATAGTTTCCTTCTTTATGTTCAAGTCATTCATCCATTTTGAATTTATCTTGGTGTAGGGTGTGAGGTGTTGATCTAAGCCTAATCTTTCCCACACTGTCCTCCAATTTTCCCAACAGTTTTTATGAAATAGTGGATTTTTGTCCCAAAAGCTGGGATCTTTGGGTTTGTCATATACTGTCTTGCTGAGGTTGCTTGCCCCCAGTCTATTCCACTGATCCTCCTTTCTGTCTCTTAGCCAGTACCAAATTGTTTTGATGACCGCTGCTTTATAATATAGTCTGAGATCTGGGACTGCAAGACCCCCTTCCTTTGTATTTTTTTTTTCATTAATTCCCTGGATATCCTTGATCTTTTGTTCTTCCAAATGAACTTTGTTATGTTTTTTTCTAAATCAGTAAAAAAAATTTTTGGAAGTTCCATGGGTATGGCACTAAATAGATAGATGAGTTTGGGTAGGATGGTCATTTTTATTATATTGGCTCGTCCTACCCATGAGCAGTTAATGTTCTTCCAATTGTTCAAGACTAGTTTTAGTTGTGTGGAAAGTGTTTTGTAGTTGTTCATATAGATCCTGTGTTTGTCTCGGGAGACAGATTCCTAAGTATTTTATTTTGTCTTGGGTAATTTTGAATGGGATTTCTCTTTCTAGTTCTTGCTGCTGAGCTGTGTTGGAATTATATAGAAATGCTGATGACTTATGTGGGTTTATTTTGTATCCTGCAACTTTGCTAAAGTTGTTGATTATTTCAATTAGCTTTTTGGTTGAGTCTCTAGGATTCTTTAAGTAGACCATCATGTCATCTGCAAAGAGTGATAATTTGGTCTCCTCCTTGCCTATTTTGATGCCTTCAATTTCTTTTTCTTCTCTAATTGCTACTGCTAGTGTTTCTAATACAATGTCAAATAATAGAGGTGATAATGGGCATCCTTGTTTCACTCCTGATCTTAATGGGAATGGATTTAGTTTATCCCCATTGCAGATGATATTAGCTGATGGTTTTAGATATATACTGTTTATTATTTTTAGGAATGACCCTTCTATTCCTATGCTTTCTAGTGTTTTTAGTAGGAATGGGTGTTGTATTTTATCAAAGGCTTTTTCTGCATCTATTGAGATAATCATGTGATTCTTGTTGGTTTGCTTGTTGATGTGGTCAATTATGTGGATAGTTTTCCTAATGTTGAACCAGCCCTGCATCCCTGGTATGAATCCTACTTGATCATGGTGGATGACCCTTCTAATCACTTGCTGGAGTCTTTTTGCTAGTATCCTATTTAAGATTTTTGCATCTATATTCATTAGGGAGATTGGCCTATAGTTTTCTTTCTCTGTTTTTGGCCTGCCTGGCTTTGGAATTAGTACCATGCTTGTGTCATAAAAGGAGTTTGGTAGGACTCCCTCTTTGCTTATTATGTCAAATAGTTTGTATAATATTGGGGTTAACTGTTCTCTGAATGTTTGATAGAATTCACTGGTGAATCCATCAGGCCCTGGGGATTTTTTCTTAGGCAGTTCTTTGATGGCTTGATGGATTTCAATTTCTGATATGGGATTATTTAAGAAAACTATTTCTTCTTCTGTTAGTCTAGGCAATTTATATTTTTGTAAATATTCATCCATATCACCTAGGTTGGTATATTTATTGCCATATAGTTGGGCAAAGTAGTTTTTAATGATTGCCTTAATTTCCTCTTCATTTGAGGTGAGATCCCCCTTTTCATCCTTGATGCTATTAATTTGCCTTTCTTCTTTCCTTTTTTTAATTAAATTAACCAGTACTTTGTCTATTTTGTCTGTTTTTTCAAAGTACCAGCTTCTAGTCTTGTTTATTAGCTCAATAGTTCTGTCACTTTCTATTTTATTAATTTCTCCCTTAATTTTTAGGATCTCTAGTATGGTTTTCTTCTGGGGGTTTTTAATTTGTTCATTCTCAAGTTTTTTTATTTGAATTTCCAATTCCTTGGTCTCTGTCCTCCCTAATTTGTTAATATATGCACTCAGGGATATGAATTTTCCTCTAAGTACTGCCTTGGCTGCATCCCATAAGGTTTGAAAGGATGTTTCGCCGTTGTCATTTTCTTCAACGAAATTGTTAATTGTTTCTATGATTTCTTCTCTAACTATCCGATTTTGGAGTATCATGTTATTTAATTTCCAATTAATTTTTGATTTGGGTCTCCATGTACCCTTGCTGATCAATATTTTAATTGCCTTGTGATCTGAAAAGGCTGCAGTTAATATTTCTGCTTTTCTGCATTTAAGTGCCATGTTTCTATGACCTAGTGTATGATCTATTTTTGTGAATGTGCCATGTGGTGCTGAAAAGAAGGTGTATTCTTTTTTGTCCCTATTTATTTTTCTCCATATGTCTATTAATTCTAATTTTTCTAAAATTTCATTCACCTCTTTTACCTCTTTCTTATTTATTTTTTGATTTGATTTATCTAAATTTGATAGTGGTTGGTTCAAGTCTCCCACTAATATGGTTTTACTGTCTAATTCCTCCTTCAATTGTCCTAGTTTCTCTATTAAAAATTTGGATGCTATACCATTTGGTGCATACATGTTGATTAGTGATATTTCCTCATTGTCTATACTTCCTTTTAGCAGAATATATTTACCTTCCCTGTCCCTTTTGATCAGGTCTATTTGTACTTTGGCTTTGTCAGATATCATGATTGCAACTCCTGTCTTCTTTCTATCGGTTGAGGCCCAAAAGGTCTTACTCCAACCTTTAATTCTAACCTTGTGAGTGTCAACCCGTCTCATATGTGTTTCTTGAAGACAACATATGGTAGGGTTTTGGGTTCTAATCCAATCTGCTATTTGTCTGCGTTTTATGGGTGAGTTCATCCCATTCACGTTCAAAGTTATGATTGTTATTTGTGGATTCGCTGGCATTTTGATGTCTTCCCCTAGTTCTGACCTTTCTTCTTTAGCTTTCTCCTTTTGAACCAGTGATTTACTTTAGGTCAGTCCCCCTAGTCCCCTCCCTTGAGATGCTTCCCTTTCTAGCCCCTCCCTTTTTATGCTTCCTTCCCCTCCCCCCTCTCCTTCCCTCCCTTTTTGTACTCCCTCCCCCCTCCCCCTCCTTAATTTTCCTTTCTTTCTTGCCCTAATGGATAAGATAGAATTCAGGATCCCACTGGATCTAGATGTTCTTCCCTCTCAGATTTGATTTCACTGAGAGTAAGGTTTAAGTAATTCCACTTCACGCTCTCTTCCTCTCCTTCTCATATGAGAGTTTTTCCCCTCCCCTTCCCATGTGTATCTTTATATGGGAAAGTTTATTCTATTGATTCCCCCCCTATTTCTTGAAGTTAATCTTAGTATTATCACGGTTCCCCCCTCCCTTTTCCTTTTTTTGCCCCAACTTTCCCCAAATCTTCTTAATTCCCCAATCTTTCCCTATGCATGTTTCTTCTAACTACTCTTATGATGATACAATTTATGAGAGTTACACAAAACATTTTCCCCACATATTAATATATATAATTAGATGTAAATGTAGTCCTTATAGAAGAGAGTTTGACTTAAAGAGAAAGATAAGATTTATCTCCTTTTCCCTTTCTTTCATATTTACCTTTTCATGTTTCTCTTGCTTTCTGTGCTTGGATATCGAACTTTCCACAGAGCTCTGGTCTTTTCTTAGCAAATGCTTGGAAATCTTCTATTTTGTTGAATGCCCATACTTTCCCCTGGAAGTATATAGTCAGTTTTGCTGGGTAGTTGATTCTTGGTTGGAGACCCAGCTCTCTTGCCTTTCTAAATATCGTGTTCCATGCTTTGCGGTCTCTTAGTGTATTAGCCGCTAAGTCGTGTGTGATCCTTATGGGAGCCCCCTTATATCTGAAGCTCTTCTTCTTGGCTTCTTGTAGGATTTTCTCCTTTACTTGGAAGCTCTTGAATTTGGCAATTACATTCCTAGGCGTTGTCTTTTGGGGATTTAGTATAGAAGGTGTTCTATGAATCCTTTCTATTTCTATTTTGCCCCCTTGCTCCAGAACGTGGGGGCAATTTTCTTTTATAATCTCCTCTAGAATAATATCCAATTTGTTGTTTACCTCTGGTTTTTCTGGGAGACCGATGATACGGAGATTGTCTCGTCTTCCTCTGTTCTCCAGGTCCGTGACCTTCTCAGTGAGATATTTTATGTTTTCTTCCAATTCATTAATTATTTGGGTTTGCTTTATTGATTCTTGCTGTTTTATCATCTCACTTTCTTCGAGGTGCTTAATTCTGGTCATTAGGGACTGGATTTGCTTTTCAGCCTTGTCTGCCCTTCTATTGGATGCTTCGAGTTCTTTTTCCAATTGAGCAGTCTTATCTGTCAGACAGCTGATCTCTTTCTCCCATTTTTCTTTCCAGAAGGTTTCCATCTTTTGGATAAGTTCCAGTTTGAGATCTTCCAGAGCTTGTTGATAGTTTCCATTTTGGGAGGCGTGTTCTAAATTTTTTTGGATTTTCTCCTCATTCTCCTCTTTTCCTTGGGTACTTCCACCATAAAAGTTTTCAATAGTCACTTTTTTCCCTTTCTTCCTGGAGGCTTGATTTTGGGCCATGTGAGCCATCCCTTTGGTGGTTTTATTTCCCTTTCCTTTTTGGTCTGGGGTCTGGGTTATAAGAGCGGTTTTTCTGTGAATTTAGGTTGCTTCAGACTAGTTCTTCCCAGCCTCCGAGCCCAGGTATTCAGCTCCGCCCAGATAATCAGCGCGCGTTGTTCAGCGCAGCCCGCCCCAAGTCCAGGTCCGCTGGATTCTCCAGTGAAAGCGCCCTGAGACGTTTTTTCCTGGCAGTCCCCAGATCCCAAGGACCCTGGAGTGCCCCCCCAGACAGAGACGCTCCCCACTCACTCGCTGTCCTGGTGAGCGCTCAGGTAGCTCACTCTGGTTTAGTGGGGGAGGTGGGGTGGGGGAAGGGCGGCTCAGTTCACTTTTCTGTGCAAGCTTTTCCTTCTTATTTTAGTGTGGAAATGTTCAAGCCCCACGTACCTTTGCCTCTGTGGGGTACTGGGGAGTCCTTCTGTTCCTCCAAAGGTGATTTTATGCTCCTTTGATGTAGTCTATTTCGTTCGGTGCTGGGGAGAGGAAGCGTGCCGCTTCTAGATTGCAGCCATGATTACCCGGAACCAGTCTAGTGCTCCTGATTTCTATTTTATAGAGTCCCTGGCAACACCTTAACCTCCAACAATTGTACTCCTTGTGGTCTCTCCAGAGGCTACAAGTGTCATCTCATCCTTCTATCTTGGAACCATTGTGAAGAACTCCACTCTCCTATGTTCTATCAACCATCTAACTCTCAGGTGTGTTCACTCCTCTTTTGCAAACAACTTAAAGACAGTGTCTAGTCAGTGCAGGTAGGTCCTTCAGTCTTCTCCTAATCAACTGCTCAATTCCAACACAGTCAGTTGGTTGACATTTCTAAGGCTGAGGTAGAAGCCTATACAGTGGCCTCTGGGTCTCATGGTTTATTAAATTCAGCAGTCAGAATAGCACCTTCTTCCCAAGTTGTCCTACATTAGGTATTGTTTCTCCTTGACTTAACTATTTCTGCCACTTTAAAGTCATTCTGATGGCATTGTTTTTAATTAATTGTGGGGAGATTTGGAAAGTGAGGTCATCTCCTTGCTTTATCCTGCAATGTCCCCATAGAATTCTCTATAAAAATTTAAGGGCATGAAATGCAATATTTCAAAGAGCAAAGGAGCTGGGCTTATAAGCAAGAATAACTTACCTAGCAAGATAAGTATAATCATTGAAGGAAAAAAATGGTTAATGAAATAAAAGTCTTTTAGATATTCTTGAAAAGAAAGACCAGAACTGAACAGAAACTTTGATCTACAAGATTGAGAAGAAGCATAAGAAGATAAACATATAGTGACAAAATATTATTGCACTATAAGGAACAATGAGCAGGATGAATTAGTGAAAGAAGGAAAGATCTACATTAACTAATGCAGAGCAAAATAAGCAGAATTGGGAGAACTTTATACATAGTAACAACAATATTGTATGATGGTCAACTGTGGAAGGCTTAGCTATTCTCAGCAATACAATGATCCAGGCAAATTCAGAAGGACTTAAGATGAAGAATGCTATCTCCTCCAGAGAAAGAACTGTTGGATTTGGCTGCAGATCAAAGCATACTATTTTTCTCAGTTTATTTATGGTTTTATTTTGCGGTTTTGGTTTTATACAAGTATTCTTTTATAACAATGACCAATATAGAAATATATCTTGCATGATAATACATGTATAACCCAGATAAAATTGCTTGCTGTCTCTGAGAGATGGGAAGGAAAAAAGGCAAGGAGATAATTTAAATATTATATAATCTCAGAAAATGTATGTTAAAGTTGTTATTACATGTAACTGAGAAAGCAAAATATCTTTGAATTTAAAAAAAAACAATAAAAAATAAACATGAAAGACCAATTATAAAGGCTTCAATAAGGTCAAGCTATGTACTTGTCATATAGGAAAATGTTATAAATTTTAATAATAATATCATTGAGTAATTTGAAAGAATATATAGAAGCTTTGAGATTCAGTTGAATATAATGAAATTATTCAAAAAATAAAATGTGGTAGAGTGAGATAAAATGGAACAGTTATATCATAAAAAAAGAGGCATCAATTGAACTATTACACTTAAAGAAAAGGCTTGTAATGCTAGCACCTTATTCTCACCAGATTAAGGTAAAAGAGAGAATAATATATCTGGAAGTATAAAAATCTTTTTAACTTAAAAGGAAATAAGAGGGTGAGAGATAAAAGTAATTGAGGTACTCTTGGGAGGATATATAGATTAAGAGAACAGAAAGCAAGAGAATAAGAAAAAATATTAAAGGATCATATTAATAAATAAGGTAAGGCAGAGAGATAAGAAAGGGAACATTAAAAGCCATTCATATTGAGAAATATGAGTGTAAGGTAAGATAATGGAAGGAAACAAATGAGGAACTTGTAGATGGGGTGTGGATTAGCGATATGGTGGTTAGAAGAAAATTAAACTTCTGAGGAGAAATAGAATAAAAAGGAGTAGAGAAAGAAAAATGGATGAAAAATAGAATGGAAAAAAATGCACAACTAATATAACTAAATGTGAATGGGATGAATTCACCTGCAAACCTAATGGATAATAGAATGGATCAATAACCAAAACCTAACAATATGTTGCTTAATAGAAACATATTTTAAAATGAGAAATACCTATAGAATGAAAGCAAAGGGCTGTAGTAGAATATATTATGCTTCAGCTGACAAAAAAAGAGGAGTAGCAATAATTATCTCAGACAAAGCTGAAATATATCCAATTAAGAGATTAAAAGGGAAACTATGTTAAAAGGTAACATAGATAAGGAAGCACTATCAATACTATGCACCAAGTGTTATAGCAGCCAAAATTTTAAAAGAGAATTTAAGAGAGTTACAAGAGGAAATAGATGATGAAACTATAATGGGAGACTTTAATCTTCCTGCCTAAGAACTAGATGAATTTGATGGAAATAAAAAGAAGGAAATCAAGGAAATGAATAAAATCTTAGATAAGGTAAATATGATAGATAGCTGGAAGAAATAAGTAGGAATAGAAAGGAACATATCTTTTTCTTAGTGGTATATTGTACTTTTACCAAGAAAATGACTATATTAAGATGCAAAAAAAAATTATAGTTCAATGCAGAAAAATATTAAATGCATCTTTTTCATATTATAATGCAATAAAATTATATTTAATAAGAGATCATGGAAATATGGAATTAATTGATTAAATAACAATTTATATCAATGAGACATCAAAACCTATTGATACAAAAAAAGCAGTAAGTAGAGGAAAATATATCTCTAAATGTTTATATCAATAAAATGTAGAATGTACAGATCAATGAACTGGGTATAGAATTTAAAAACTAGGAAAAGAAAAAAATTAACTCCCCCAATTAAATATAAAATTGGAAATCCTAAAAAAGGTGAAACTAACAAAACAATGTAAGAAAACCATTGAATTAATAAATAAAACAAAGTTGTTTTTACAAAAAAAAAACAACAAATCAGATAAACCTTTGGTTAGCATAATTTTAGAAAATAATTAAAATCACTAGGACCAAAAATGTAAGGGTGAATTTATTACTAATGAAGATAAAATCAAAGCAATTATGAGTGTTTTTTTGCCCAATTATATACCAAAAATATTTTAATTATGTACATTAAAATATCCAGTTAACTCCCTCTCTCTATTCTCTCCTCCCATTAGAGAGGTCATCATATGACAAGAAAATATATGTATATATAAAAGTCTGTCTTATTCTATTTTATTCTTTCTCTAAAGGTAGACATATATAAATAATTCTTCAAACAGTATTTCTGTTGCTGTATATAATGTTCTCTTAGCTCTATTCATTTCACTCTTCATAATTTCATGTAGGCATTTTTTAAATTTTTACCTGTTTTCTCATATACATTCTATTATGATTTTACACAATTCTATAAAAATGTAATTTGTTTGTGATTGATAGTATATACATTTATTTGGGAGTGTTATCATTTTTGCTCTACTAATCTGAACTGTCCAGGAACACAAATTTCCTCACAATAATTCTGTTTCTGTTATATTTTAATTTTTATGCAAGAATGGAATCTATCAATATTCTCAGAAATTTTTTAAAAATCATATCACTTGACCAATATTCTCATTCTTGGGAATATACAAAAAGTTATTCAAAGAATAAAAGAAAAAAATTGGAAGGGATTTAAGTATTATTTGTAATTGTAAGAATTGTAAGTGACCTCATTTTCCAACAAAGGGAAATACTTAATTAAATTATGATATATTAATAGAGTGAGAAAATGTTGCTCAATACAGAAAAGGGTTGCCTTGGAGTTTGGCAGACCTGGATTCAAGTCTTACCTTTTGAAATGTTACCATCTATGTAAAACTGGGCAATTCACTTAGTCATTCAGTTCCTCTTCCTGAACAAGTCTCTAAGATTATGAATTTAAATTAGAAGAATGCAACACTCCCTACCTATAATTGTAGAAGAAAAATGGAATTGAGACTGAATGAACACAAATTTTTAAGAGCTGTAGAGTGACTAAAATATTCCATTTTATGCATTTCAGCTAATTTAAATATAAATCCCTATATACATGTACAAAAATATTCATAGCTGTGTCCTTTGTAGTGGCAAAAAACTGGGAAATGAGAGGGTGTCATTGATCAGGGAATGGCTGAACAAATTATTGTATCTGATGGTAATGGAATATTATTGCATTGAAAGGAATAATGAACTGGAAGAATTCCATGTGAATTATAAAGATGTCCAGGAACTGATGCAGAGTGAAAGGAGCAGAATCAGGAGAATTTTGTACACAGAGACTGATACACTGTGGTACGATCATATGTAACAGACTTTTCTACTAGCAGCAATGCAATGATCCAGGACAATTCTGAAGGACTTGTGTAAAAATTAAAATTGAATGTCAATAAAAGTAATATTATATTTTAAGGGATTTATTAAATGATCATTAAAAATGGGGATACAAAGAGGATACAAAATAAAGACCACATGCCCATGGCCAATTAGCCCATTTTAAAATCCCTACACTTAACTTACCATGGACACCATGCTTACTGTCTTCATGCCAAAGAAGCCCAAGAGGCCCACCCACTCACTAATATCCTCTGTCTACAGGATGTATGTAATGACAGGAAGTCAGTAAGCTCCTGGGAAATGCAGCTCTTTATTAGGGTAACAGATTTTCAATTATACATTCCCCCCTGAGATTCATGGAAGACTAGTCTCTCCAATGGATGTTATAAACATAACCAAGTTTTAAATTCCAATAATTTGGGGGATAAAAGGAAAAGAGAACAAAACCAATGATTGCTTGGTACATTGACAAAATGCCAGTTAGGGGGTGGTCCCCTTTGGCATAAGGGTATACATACAAAACAAATGCATTCAACCCTACATAGTTCAAATCACCACATCCCAAAGTTAACTCTGGATCTTCTGTGGAGCCATCTTCATGGTTCCTTCTCCAAACAGTTCACTTTCTGGATTCAGAAAGGTAGTATGTTTCTTAACCTAAAATTACTCTTAAAAAGAATTTAAACTTTAAACTTTGCATTTTAGAATAATTATACATTCCTCCCTGAGGAGGGTGTTGAAAAACACAGGGATTACTTAGAAATGTATGGCTGAGTTATGTGGTATATGTTTACAAAAAGAATTACAAAAAGAAAAAATCAAAAACATAAAAGAAAAACAAATGGAAGAAAAAGTAATTTGGGGGGGAAAGAAAAAATTCAAAATCAAAATCAAAATATCAAAAATCCATGTACATAAAATTTTGAGGAAAGAAGAATAAATTCATAACAGGCCCTTGTATTAGGGTCCAATTAAAGTAATTTCTATCCCACAAGTCTGTAGGACAAAATGCAGTAATATTTTACTTACCCATTTGCAGTCAAGGCTACCGGAAGTTGCCACACTATGATAGACAGAAGAGGGACTAGATTATAGAAGCCAGATAGGATCCAAATTCGAGATACTTGGTAGATTGTGGGACAAGGAAGGCCTGCCTCTGACATGTCAAAACAGCCACAATCCAGAACCCCAAACAAGTTCAAGTCCTCTTGTCTTGGCTCAAAATTTCATCAATCTGTGAAAATTGGATTTGGCTATCTCCTGATTGTAACAATGAAGGTACTTAGCTCTTCCTTGATAGTGAAAATAAAAATTATAATCAACAGTATATTTTTAGATTTTAATCTCCAAAGTGTTAACTCAGTATTTAAATTAGATCTACACATTTTAACTATAAAAAGGTGTTAACTAACCACAAAAGGTGTGATGATCCATTTCATACATTGAGTGGGCAGTCCTGGAGAGGAGTGTCTGCTGTGATTGGTAGACATAAAATTTAGAGAAGGTGACACAAGAGAAAAAGATCTTTAAATAGAGGAAACAGAGGCATAAGAGTGAATCAATAGATCAGTATCATTCAGTCACTCAGAGTTGGCCTGGAAGACAGATCACTCAGTGTTGGAATGAAGAGATACACTTGAGGAGAGACTGGAAGACAGACACTCAGACTTGGAGTGAAGACACTTGGCTGTGGAACTGGACACCTGGAGAAGGAAGCTTGTGCAGGAGGCCACAGACTGCTTTCCTTTTAGATGGTCATCATGGTGAGTGTAAAGATTGACTTAGTTTCCTTTCCTTTCTGGAGGTGTGAACCTCTGAGAAAGGCCCATCCTCTTTAGATTCCTTTCCCCTGGCTGGGGCTTAGCATTTCGACTTGGCTCAGAGGAAGCAGGAGCTCTGCCTCTCTCTCTTTTTCTCTCTTCCTTAATATCTTCCCTTTATTATAAAAATAAACTATTACTTCTTATGGAAGTAAATTAAACTGAAGAGCTTTGCAGGAGCTCTTTTTGGCTCCCTGCTTCATATAAACACCTTGGCAGGAACATTTCTTTGTTTCTCTACCTTTAATACAACATTCTTTATAATACAAATATTTAAAAAAAACCATCCATTCAGAAACCACTAGTTAATGAAAATTACTTTTGAAAGACCCCTTAAAATTACCATTTAAATTCTTAGCTCATTAAATTTGCCTAAGGTTGTTAGCCAGGTTGAGTCCATGGAAGACATGGAAGATCAAATTTTTTTTAAGATAGCCTATATAAATTTTAAGCCACATTCCTCCTGTTAGGGCTTTTTGCCCACCTCACCCACCCACCCTCTCTTTAGAGCTGCTGCCTTTTTCTTTCCCTATTTTTTGCCCAGTTGCCCTCCCTACTGCTTGAGCCCATATGCCTTAGTTCCTCAGTTCCTCAGTTCCTTGCTGCTGATCTCTGGCCCCAGCTGCATCTGCCCTCCAGGCAACTGGTAAAAATACTGGGGTATATTTTCCTTAGTCAATGATTAGCTTCCTAACTCCCTCTCCACGTGGCTGGTGAAACTAGCATTTTACCTCAGGGGAATGGAAGAAGGAAATTACTCTTCCAAACAGGAAGAAAATTACAAGCATGGTGTACTCTATGAAAGAGCAGTACCTTGCATATTTCAAACAGCTTCTACTATCCATGAATGCACTGATCCTTTCACTTGTCTTGCCTCAGATTCAAGGGAGAAATTCATCTCCCTACAACCTTTTGCCACTTGGGCCTGCCCAGGCTCTAAAGGTCCTCTAGTTTAAGGTTCCTCAAAACTATATTCTCCCTCACTATGGGAGATACAAGAAATGTGACAAAATGAATCTGAACAGATAAAGAAAGGAACTTTAAAGAGTCTGGAGGTGAAATTTTAAGCCTTTTCAGACTCCATTTTTTAAATGAAAGTCTCTGTATCTTATTGTATTTTGCTTATTGTCTGGTTTAAGATTTATTTTGGTTGGTTTTAAGTTCATATATTAATGTATTCAATACTATTCTGTCACGCTGAATCAGTTTAATCTACTGTGTTTTAACTATTAGATATATTCTATTACCTTTCCCATATGACCACTGAACAAAATATTGTAAAATATTGTAAAAGCCCATAAACAGTTTTCCCCCATTTTGCATTTGTTAATTGTCACATAGGGCAACTGGGCAAAAAATAGGGAAAGAAAAAGGCAGCAGCTCTAAAGAGAGGGTGGGTGGGTGAGGTGGGCAAAAAGCCCTAACAGGAGGAATGTGGCTTAAAATTTATATAGGCTATCTTAAAAAAATTGAGAAGTTCTTATCTGACTAGTGGTTGCCAAAAACTGTAAAAATTAAATTAAATGTCAATAAAAGTAATATTATATTTTGAGGTATTTATTAAATGATCATTAGAAATAGGGATACAAAGAAGATACAAAATAAAGACCACATGCCCATAGCTGATGAGTCCATTTTAAAATCCCTGTGCTTACCTTATTACCACCACCATTATTACTGTCATGCCAAAGATGCCCAAGAAGCCTGCCCACTCACTAATATCCTTTTTCTATAGGAACTACATAAGGACAGGAAGTTAGTAGGCTCCTGGGAAATGTAGTTCTTTTTTTAGGGTAACAGATTTTTAATTACACACTTGTGAGAAAGAAGCTATCCCCATTCAGAGAAAGAACTGTGGGAGCAGAAATACAAAAGAAAAACATATGATTGATCACATAGTTCATTGGGTATATGATTGTGGATTTTGACTTTGAATGATCACTCTATTATAAATATTAATGATATGCAAATAGGTTTTGAACAATGATATGTGTAAAACCCAATGGAATTGCTCATCAGCTCTGGGATGGAGGAAAGAAATAATATGAATCATGTAACCATGGAAAAATATTCTAAATCAATTAATCAATAAAAATTTTAATTTTTTTAAATCCTAAGGATATATATAGAATAAAACAGGAAGGCATAAAACTATATATATATATACATATATATGCATATATATGTATATAAATCCCTATAATACTTAATTTGTTGTATTGATGTTAAAACTATTAATGATAAATAAAAAATAATTTTAACATGGCATTGTGTTAGCAAACAGTATAAGCTATGATAAATGATAGACTGAGAAAGTTTATTAAAGGGAAGGTAGGGATCCATATCCCTTTGCTTGGAAGACAACATCATGTAGAAAAACTTCCATGGCCAATGTCAGAGTCCTTCCATAGGTGGCCTTTGATATTAATAATAATTATAAAACCAGTATTGACAAAGAGAAAGTGAGCCAGAGTGTACAGTCATGGCATCTTTAAAGTGAAAAGGTTGTTCAATCTAGTTATTTCACAGCAAGGGAAGATGAAAAGATGGGGCAATGAAAATAGAAGATGAAGCAATTTGTCTGAAATTGCACAATAGAGTGATCAAACTCAAACCTGGAATTTTCCAGCTCCAGGTTTGTTGTCTATACATTTAGGGCAAGACACATTACAGTAACCCATTCTGTTTTCTATGTGGTTTTGCTGCATTTATATTTGGGTACTGGTTTTTATTCTCATATGCGTTCCATTTGCATTCTTCCCCTCAGATTTTTTTGGGTGAGATTTTAAACACTAATTGGATGCATGAGTTTCGGCAATGGGGAATGTATTTTCTGGTTCTCTTTTTCTACCATAAGAGTGTTATTTACAATCTCCTGCTTCTTCACATTGTTCAGGCATCTAATATTCCTACCCGTTCTGGTTGGTGTAGGCATATGAAATAGAACATATGGCCATTAATCACCTCCACTACCTTATTAAAAGTAATTTTTGAGACCAGAAAAGAGCTGCACTATAAAATGTCTTTGAATTATATGGTCCCCTTGCACCAGTACATCCAAATCAGGCCATTTATTGCAAACAACCAAAATCCCATTCTCAGGCCATTAACCAAAATAAGAAAATATCATCTTGGGTCTAAAAATAACAGGAGGAAAATTATAACTAAAGTCCCATTTGGAGACAAATGGATGGATGGCTAACATTACAGAAACCTCAAAACCTACTAATATGGCTTTTGGAAACCCCAAGCCCTCAAAATGGAAGGCAACAATCTGGAACTTGAGGCTAGTTTGTTTTACTAGAGACCTTTTGTCCTTAATCCTCACTGCTCCCCAGCTGCAATACCACCCAAGAATAGGAGATTAAGGGGATGATATTCCTATGGCCAGTCTTTTCTTTGTCTCCATTGGCCTTGGCCTCTGTGCTTCATTTGACATGAGTATACAACCAAACACATCATAAAATATTTCAAGTATTCTTTCTGTTTTCTGCAAATAATTGTGCACTTCTTGTTTCATTACTTTCCTACGTATTTTGCTGCCTCCCTTTCTGTTACTTCTACCAACAAGGGTTTCTTCACTTTCTGTATTGCTTTCTCTATTTTATTTCTCTGTTCTATGTCCCCAAGAGGTCCTCAGATCTTACAATGTTGCCCTTTGATCTTCTACCTAGTACTGCCTTCAATACCTGCCACAAAACCACCCCCTTTTTCCCTTGTTTTCAAGAACTTGAGCAAAACATCCATTACCAGCCTCCTTGCTGTTCAGAAACAAGATTCTCCATCTCTCTTAGTATTTTCTCTGACTGTCTGTCCCCCATGCCTTGAATGTTCTCCCTCATCATCTCTACATTTTGACTTCCTTCACTTTATAATAGAACTCTTACTTTCTCAGTTTCTCTTAATTCGACTGCCTTTCCTCTGCTGATTATTAATTATTCTATAGATAGCTTGTTTGTGCATATTTGTTATTCCATTACATTGTGAGTTCCTCAAGAGCACGGATCATCTTTTGCTTTTCTTCATGCATGTCCTCCATGTTCAGTGTAGAACCTGGCTCATATTAGGCACCTAATAAATACTGACTAATCTGTACCCTTCTCAAGTATTAGGAAAACTCACTGTATCCCCACCATTCTGACTCTGTCTGGAGTTTCCTGAGAGTTTAAGATCTCAGTTATCTTTGAAGTCCAAACTGAAATTCTGAGGAAAGGGGTTCAGGTCTCACCAAAAAAAGCATCTCTCACCCTGTCTTAAGCCAGGTGTGATGCAGGACTCCAGTGACTACCCTGTTCTAGTTCTCAGCTTTTCTTACTTGGTCATATATGTACCAGACCAATTAAGGATCTCAGAACACCTGGACCATTAGTGCCCCCTCATGGAGAAGAGAGACCTGATTTACTTGGATTATGGTTCCAAGGGCCTTCAGAAGGGCATCAGAAAATCTTCCTACTCTTTTGGGGTTCATCTTTCCCTACCCACAGCTAGCCCTAAAAATAATATGTTAAAGTGATATTGATTGGAGCAGTAACATGAATTACTTAGTATATGGATCTAATCCTTAAAAATTTAATGGTACCCACACATGTAATTATATATATAGAAAAGGAAAAACCAATCAGCTGCAAGAATGGAGGGCAGCTTAATAAAAACATTATGTTGAGGAAGTCCAAGACTCAAGGAACTGTAGATTACTGAGGTAACAAATGAGGACTTATGGAGGTGGGGAGTAATGGCAAGGAATAAAGAATTGTGAAGACAAAAATCAAAGAATTTTCCTGGGTTTTATGTCTGCCATATCCTGGATAAGCACATGTGGTGATGGGAAGTAGCATTAGATTTGGAATCAGGAGGGAAATAGATTCAAATCCCATTATTGATACCTAATAGCCATGTGATCATGGGAAAATAGGTTCTCTTTCAGCCTCAGTTTCCTCATTTGTAAAAGGAAAATAATATCTGTAATATAATGTAATCTGTAATGTCAGAGTAGCGATGGTGGACCTTTTAGAAATGGAGTGCCAGACCTTGTCCCCACCCTACACCGTAGATGGAGTGCTGTGCTTCCGTCCCATCCAGAGATTGAGTGTCATGCCACACCACACCCCATACCCCTTATCCAAGACAAGGGAGGAAGGAAGTGCTTCCATTGGGCTGCTGGGCAGAGGGGTGGGTGGGTGATCCAAAAAAATGTCACCAGAAACAGTGGAGAGGAGTTCTGCCCAGGTCCCTCTGTCTTTCAGGTAATGAACTGGGTAGGGGGAGGTGAAAGTTGCCACATACCCACAAAGAGTGCCTTTGGCACCCGTGCCATAAGTTTACCATCACCTTCATAGAGTAACAAATGAAGAATAAATGAGATAATAAAAATAAGAGCTTTTTCCAAACCTTTAAGTGCTATATAAATGTCAGATACTGTTTGCTATATTCACCAGAACCAGCCAAGAATTATACCCACTTGTTGGACCTCTGCCAGTGTGCATATACCAAAAGCTTGGCTCTATCTACTGTTAATGCAAGGACAAGAAACCATCTTTCATATGCCAACTGTTTAGATAATCAAAGTTCTATTGTCTTAAATTGATGCATCAGGGGGCAGTTGGGTAGCTCAGTGGATTGAGAGCCAGGCCTAGAGATGGGAGATTCTAGGTTCAAATCTGGCCTCAGACACTTCCCAGCTGTGTGACCCTGAGCAAGTCACTTGATCCCCATTGCCTAGCTCTTACCACTCTTCTGCCTTGGCTCCAAGACAGAAGGTAAAGGTTTTTAAAAAATTGATGCATCAAACATTAATAATACATCAAATTAATCTTTCACATGATCTTGATTGTGACCTATAAACATGAATATTTCCATTTAGAAAGAACAGAGAAAGAAGGATTGTACATGAAATTGTCAATTCACTGTGTATAGTTTATTTTTTTTTAGTTTTTTAATATTTTTGATTGAATATGTTAGTACCAAAATTGTCTTTGTTACCCTTCTGAATTTCCATCTACTGAAATAATTTCTTGGGAATGAGTAAATCCAAAAGGAATGTCTTTTTTTTAAAGCTCTGAATCATTAAGAAAGTTAGTGATCAAGGGGATCCCATCCCCTTCAGGTACATGGCCAATTGTGTTTAACTGAAGAAGTAAAGCATAATACAAAGTAAACTCTGATTCTAACAGGCTGTCATGAACTCAGAAAAATAAATCTGGCTACAAGCACCTATGGTAAAAATCATTAAGCTACTCCCCTTTTAAAAAGTAAAGGTGATTTTTGTGCTCATTAAAAAGTCCCTAATTAAACAATGTATGAGAGTAGCATCCTCTAAGGCAGTAGTTTCTCTTTAGCAGTCTGATGAAAACTATGAAGCTCTTCTCAAAATAATGTTAAATGTATTAAATAAAATACACTGGATTACAGAGAAACCAAAGGTTAGTGAAAATAAAAATGCAATTCTCTCTCCCAACCCCATCCAAATTGACAAACTCCTTAAAATGTATCTATGAATCTCTTGGTAACCTGCACACTGTAGGTTAAAAACCTCTGTCTTAAGGTTTCTAAACCAAGATTCAGTCTCTTGGAATCATTGTTCAGGATTGGTTCTGTCTCAGGATTGTTCAGTTTCATAACAAGGCAGCAGGTGACTTTTCTTTAAAGTCCTCCAGCAATGATGCTAACTAAAGAGGCAAGAAATTCAACAAGTAACAGATTAACCAGTGGTTCTTAAATAAGAAAGCAGTTGTATTAGGAGGGACTGATTGGTTCTCTGTTAGACAGATTACACTTGAACCAGAAGTGAAGGTCTTTGTTCTCTTAGGTTCTCCCAGCAATGATCTCTAGGATTTTGTTGTTTTAATTTGGATTGATCTGTTTCTTTTTATACCACTGGAAAAATCTGAGAACTAAAAATGGTGAACTTGATGCAATTTAGAAAGATCTTGAAAATGTACCTTAAGCATAGATTTATTATTACTTAGCTGACTTGGTCTTCATAAGAGCTTTGTAATTTAGACAGTGGTGATCAACAATCTGAAAGAAATGCTTACAAAATATAAGGAAACACCCCAATATAGAAATATATCCATAAAAGAGCAAAATTAAGGTCCTCCATTATAGGAAAAGTAGAGTCAATAGCATCATATTACATAATGGACCACATATCTGTCCTAGATGGACCTGTCTGGTTGGAACATGTGTTGCTGCATATATGTATGTATATATATATATATATAGTGTGAACTGCAATTCTGCACAGCATTAAATTAGCACATAGGTCCCAACAGGACTTGAACCCACTTCTGGAACAGAATAGGACCAGGGCTGGAACTGTTAATAGTCACTGTCTCTTTACAGAGAAGAGGTGTAATTTAGAAGAGATAAAGCTCCTGAATCAGCATTATGCAATCACCTGCTTTTCCTATTTTTTCAAGCAGTTTATATAATATTGAAATTCATTTTCATTGAATGTTTGACAAAATTTCTTTGTAAATATCATTTTCTCAAGTTCTTCCATCTCCACATCTGCTTTGGGAATTCATTTTTTATCTTGTTCAAATTATTTTTCTGAGATTTGGTTATTTAAATACTCCATTTCTTCTTATTATAAGAATTGTATTTTTAAAAATATAAATTTCAATTAAGTTGTTGGATTTGCTGACATAATTTTGGGCAAAATTGTTTCCAATAATTTTCTTTATTTTTTATTTGTTGTGAATTCTTTTTTCATTTTTGAAAATGATAATTAGTTTTCCCCTTTATTAAAAACAAATTAACTAATGGTTTGTCAATTTCATAATTTTAAAATGTTCCCTAGTTTTATTTTTATTAATTCAATATTAATTTCTTATTTGTCCTTTTGTTCTCCAGCTTTTAAATTTTATATATTGGTGTTTAATTAGAATTTTTTAATTTGGAGGTTTCCTAGTTTTTTAGTTGCATTACTAATTCATTGATATGTTCTTTTTCTCTCTTTCTGATAAAGTGTTTAGAGATAGACATTTTTCCCTAAAGAGTGCTTTGGATGCATTCCAAAATTTCTTGGCATATTATCTCATTGTGGTTATCTGTAATGAAATTATCAGTGTTTCTATGATTTGTCATTTGACCTACTAATTTGGGGGGATTACATTATTTAGTTTCAAATTAATTTTAATCCTTTATTTAATAGCTTTTAATTAATATAATATTAATGTATTGTGGACAACAAATGATGTGTTTATATTTGGTAGAGATGTCTTTTTATCCCAGGATAGGGTCAATATTTTTTTCCATGAAAGTGGTGTGCATAGCTGAAAAACATGTATATTCCTTTTTCTTTCCATTAGTAATCACCAGACAGTTATAATATTTAAGTTTTCTAAAATACCACTCAGCTTTTTAACTTTTTTATGGTTTTTCTTTAATTTTATTTAAATATGAAATAGGCACATTGAGATCCCCATGGTTATAGTTTTGTTGTATATTTCTCCCTATAATTAATTTATCTTTTCATTTTCCTATGTAGATGTCATATAATTCCATGAATATATTTGTACTGTAGACTTTTATCTTTACTCTGTGTGTCTACCTGCTTCAAATGTGTTTCTTGTAAACAGCATGTTGTAGGATTCCAGTTTTTAATACACTCTATTATCTGCTTCCATTTTATGGATGAGTTCATCCCATATATATTAAAATTTGTGATTACCATCTGTGTATTTCCCTCTATCTTTATTTCCTCTTTTAATCCTGCCCTTTCTCATTTCATTCTTTCACTCTACATCAATGTTTTGCTTTTAGTCACTCCCCTAATTCACCATCCCTTATATTACTCCCCTTCTCACTACCTTTTCTATTCACTACTCATACCTTTCTTTATCCCTTCCTACTTCTCTATAGGTTCTTTTAATCACCCCCAACTTCTTTCTCCCTTTTATATTACCCTCCTCCCAATGATTCCTTTTCTTATTCCCCTTCTACTTCTTTACAGGGTAAAATAGGATACTATATTCCAATGAATCTGACTGTTCCCTCTCTGAGCCCCTTCCATTGAGAGTAAGGTTTAAGTATTACCCATCACCACCCTCATTCTCCCCTCAACTGTAATATTTCATATTACAATAAAAACTCCTCCACATGTCTCTTTATGTGATATAATTTACCCTACTTTATTTTCTCTTCTCATTTCTCTTGATATGACAATGAATACTCATTGTCACCCCATTTTTATTTTTACATATCATTCTAAATAATTTACTCACACCCTCTGTCTCTGTATACTTCTTCTAAATACTATGTTAATGATGACAATTTTAAGAGTTACAGATATCATCTTTCAATATAGGAATTTGATCTTTTTGAAGCCCTTACATATTTCTCTTTCTTATTTACCTTTTTATACTTCTCTTGAATTTTGTGTTTTGACATCAAATTTTCTGTTTAAGTCTGATCTTTTCTTCAGGAATGCTCAGATATTTTCTATTTTATGAAATGACCATACTTCACTCTGAAAGAATATAGTCAGTTTTTATAGGTAGAAGATTCTTGGTTGTTAACCCAGTTCCCTTATCTTTCAAAATAGCATATTCCAAGCCTTGGTTTCCTTTAGTGTGGAAGCTGTCAGATTCTGTGTAACCCAAACTGGGGCTGTATGATATTTTTGTTTCTTTCTGGCAACTTGTGGTATTTTCCCCTTGGCCTGGAAGCTCTTGAACTTGGCTATAACATTCTGGAGAATTATCATTTAGGGATTTATTGCAGGAGGTGATCTGTAGAATCTTTGCATTTATATTTTACCCTCTTATACAAAAATACCAGGGCAGTTTTCTCAGATAGTTTCTTGTAATATATCTAGCCTTTTTTAGTCATGAATTTCAGGAATTCAAAGAATTCTTAACATGTCTCTCCTGGATCTGTTTTATAGATCAGTTAGTTTTACAATGAGATATTTCTTGTTTTATTCTATTTGTTCATTTTTATTTTGTTTTATTGTTTCTTGATATCTCATGAAGGCATTGGCTTATATTTTCCCAATTCTTATTTTTTAAAGAAAGAATTTCTTTAATGACCTTTTGAGCTTCCTTTTCCATTTGGTCCATTCTACTTTTCATGGTTCTCTTTTCTTCATTGGATTTTTTTGTTTCTTTTTCCAGTAGGACAATTCTTTTTTTTTTTAATTCTTTTCTTCATTGGATTTCTGAGACTCTTTCCAGGTGACCAGTTTTAATCTTTAAGGTCATATTTTATTTTTGCATTACTTTCATTTCTTTTTCCCATTTTTCTTTGACCAGTCTTATTTGTTTTTTTTAATTCCTTTTGAGTTCTTCCAGAGCTTAAGACCAATTCCTGTTTTTCTATGAAGTTTTGCATGTGGTTGTTTAGGTTTCACCATCCCCTGTTGGTTCTGTGCTTTGTTCTTTTTTACCCACAGAAATTTTTAAGGGTTAAATGTTTCTTTTGCTCTTTGCTCATTTTCCCATCTTCTTTTATTGTGAACTGGAAATTATGAAAGCTAATGATTCTCTCTCCTCTTCTGCTGGCTTGTAGGGATTGGCACTGTGAGCTATTTTGCTTTGGGTCAAGGTCTTCACCTCAGCAGGGCAGATTTGAAATGGCCCAGCTTTATGGACTTCTGGGCTTCACTGGGGGCTGATTCTAGGGCCTAAGACTTAAAGGGGTGGGTGTGAAATGCTCTTTTGGTGTGAGGTATGAGGGGTGAGGCAGCCCAAAGTTAACCAATGTCCAGTCATGGAACCTGACACAATAGGTGGAGGGGGGGAGTTAGAGAGTGCCTGGCTAGCACTCCTCTGTGTGCAGTTTTGCTTCTAGTCCTCCTTATATTGTGAAAATCATCTCTCTCTGCCTACCTTTAAGTTGTGTTCAGTGGGAGAGCCCCCTTACTCCATCTTGCTATTGATTTTTGACTCAGAAGGACTGTCAGAGTGGTTTCAGCTTTTACTGCTACAAAAGTGCCATCTTGACTCCCCTAAACTAAATTTTAAGCCTACTCAGAGAGCAAGATAATGTAGGAGAAGATATTCCCATCATGTTTTGGGAGTAGGAAATGCTTGGATGCTTGTTCTGATTGACATTAAACAGTTAAATGCAACTAGAGTTCTACTTACTGGTCACAAACAATGGGGAGAACAGAGCTAGTGGAAACTTGAGACAATGGTAATAGAGAAGGGTTGCCAATAATTGTTCTATGGCTCCCTAGAACTCTGAGGGGGGAAATCATAGTACCTTGGGAGAGAAATTCAAGATATACATGGTGCTTAAATCTAGCTCATTTCCATTCCAACATATCCATGCTGCCTCTCCATAATCAAAGGTTTTGTGTTTCTCAAATAGGCTACAAATAGGTAAGATATGGCATTTTTCTCACTTTTATTCTTTTCTCAAATTATTTTTTTGTTGGAGATAGGACCATGTAATAATTGTTAAAACTAAACATCACAGAATCTACATTTTCTAATTGAGGTTCTAGAGAAGACTTTTGAGAGTCCTCTGGACACCAAGGAAATAAGATCAGTCAATGTTTAAATAAATTAATTCAGGTTATTCACTGGAACTTCAAATACTGAAGCTGAAAGTGAAATATTTTGGCCACAGAATGAGAAAAAGGACTCATTGGAAAAGAATCTGTTGTGGGGAAAGAATGAAATTAAGAGGAAAAAGGGAAAGCAAAGGATAAGATAGATATTTGGTGTCATGGAAAAAATGAACATAAACTTGGACAGACTTTAAAAGATATGGGAGAATAGAAGGACCTGGTGTTCTATGGTCCATGGGGTCATAAAAAGTCAGACATTACTAAACAACAAGAAGAATGATTGAGGCTTTCACTGTGTGAAGGTGCTTAAATATGGTGAATGGATGCACCAAGGAAATGCTGATAGTTAAAAGTGTACTTAGAGTCCTTGAGGGAAAGGGATTCTCTTTCTAAGGACTCACCCCCCCCCCTCCATTCCAGAGTAACAGACTTGGGATTTAGCATTCCAGCAGAACAGATGAACGGGGGACCATAATTGCCAAGAGCCCTGGTGCTTACAGTGGCAGGAGATCACAGGACCAAAACAGTCTCCTGAAGACCATTTGGCTGACTTTCCTCCCAGCATCCTTTGGACTCAGATCACTCCCATTGCACAGCCTATAAGGTAGCAGGCAGTGAGCACATGTGTTTGCATCATTTGAGTCTCTACTGAAGTATCCTTTTGTGTGCCCTGATATATGCTCCAGTGGAGACAGATTGAGCCCTCTGTGATCTGCTTTATGGAAAGGGCAGAGACAGGTAATAAAAAAGACAGATGCAAACTGCTTCAAGCATTTCCAAATAAATGATGCTGCTGACACCTCCAGAACAAAAACAAATATGGAAGGCTGTTGGAAAGACAGTTTAAGTGATAGGCCCTTAACTAGCTCTGTCTCACTGCTTGTCCCCCCACCCCAATCTTTCTTGTTAGGAAAAACTAAGTAAGAAGAGGACACAGGCTCAAATCCAAAACCTTGCCTTTGCAAACATGGACAGATGTGATTGGATTGAAATAAATCCAACTCTCCTGTGCTCTGTAAAGCCAATTTTTATTTTGAAGAAAACACATAAATTCCTCTGTATGGCCCTTAGGACTTTATAGTCTGTTTCCAGCCTGCTTTTTTTGCAGTTAGTTCACTTTCTGACTTTTCTGTCCTCCACATTCCAGCCAAATTGAACCACTATCCATTGATGAAATTCTGTGTCATCTCCTGCCCCCATGCCCAAGTACCCTTCTTCACCTACAGCTCTCAAGGGTCTTCTCTTCATTCCAGGATCAGCTCAGGTACCACCTCTCCCAGAAAGCCCACCCTGATGCTCAGATGGTAAATCCCTCAGCCTTATTCATCTCTGCATAGGTTGTCTCAATATTCTTCAGCAGAACAGAAGAGGGTAGATTATGCCATCATCAGTTCCTGAAGGCAGAAGTGGTCTCTTATTCATGTTAATCTTTTTCACAACAACTAGCACAATCTCCTGCACACAGTTAGTGCTCTAGAAGTATATGAGGAATAGACCAGTTGGATGAGTGACTGGAAAGGCTGAGGATTAAATATAGGGAAAGGGGGTGGGGCAGAAGCAAGATTAGATATTGGAATGATGAATATGCATGCTGGTAGCATTTCTTCATACTATGAAGTAAAGAGTATCATTGATTTAGAGATAGATGGAATAGTAGAAGCCATCTAGGCCAGTTTTTTTATTTACCTAAAGTGACTTGCTCAAGGTCATACAGCAAGGATTCAAATACTGGTTCTCTTGTCTGCAGGTCCAGCCCATTTTGACCTCCTTCACTGGCAGCTATACACAACCTAAGAATCTGGGAACAAATAACTCTGCCTTAAAAAAAGGACTGTCACAAACTAGCCTGTGGGATTTCATTCTTTCTCTCAGTGTGAGAGCCCCCACGCCAAAGACCTCTAAGAGACAGATTGTTCCAAACTCCCATGGACTGTAAAAGGGTCGGGAAGGCCATGCTTTGAAAAGGCAGGGGGGCTCCGTGACCTCTGCAAGCCAAGTCTACCTCCACCTACCAGCAAATCTGGATAGCTGAACGTGTCCCTTCCATCCAAAAAGTGTCCCCAGGGCCCTCTTTAAGTCATGGCCCTGAAAAGATGATGGTGGTCTGACTGATGGGCTAGGATCTGTGCAAACATTTATCATTCTGAAGGACTTGGGAGGCTTTTGTTTTTGCTACCTGTTTACTTAGTCTTCGTCTCTCTGTAGTCTTCCAAAGAGCTCCATGTAACATTCAGGATGGGGTAACCTCCTAGGGCAGAGGCCACCTCCTCAATGGGTGTTCCTACATTCACTCTCCCCTCTCTTTCCCTTCCCCCATCCCTGCATGATTTTTTTTTGTGGAATGAGCTCCTTCCTTCTCTAGACTAAGCCTCCCCTCCTCCTGGCCCCCATCTCCAAGTCCTGTTTTTATTTAATTTATTTGGATTATCTGTGCTGAGGTACATTTCTTTACTCCTTCATCTGATGGAGATTTGAGGCTTTCTTGACATAATTAAGGGCTATTCAGTCTAGAACAAGCTCCTGTTTTTATACAATATTTAATTTCATTAATACAGGAATAGGGTTTGGCTTTGGCTGGGTGGCTGCATAGGATCCATTTCAACTAAGGAACTGACAAAAAAAAGAGAAAGAGAGTGTTCATGTTCTAATGGATATAACAGTGGGCCTGTTATAGATGATTGATCTAGAGCCAGAAGGGACCCTAGGTGACATATAATCAAATGTCATTTCAAAAGTTCTTCATCAAGAACCAAAGAATCTGAAAGAGGTGCCCAGGATAATACACCAACTAAGGAACACAGGCCAAATCCAAACCCAAATCCTAAGATTCTACATTCCATTCTCTATTCATTACTTTCAGGAAGAATTAAGATCAAATTCTACTCCTTAAATTGACTGGCTTCTTGACATTGATCAAGTCATCTAACTTCTCTGAACCTCATCTATAAAATGGGTAAAAAAAGGATATTGCCTTCCAGAGTAGTTGTGTGTATTAAAAGAGATCAAATGTGTAAAGCACTTTGCAAGCTCTGGGGGGGAGGGGGGAGGCAAATATCAGATAAGACCATTATTGTTGGTTAAAAGGGCATTGTCCTAATGGGATAGAGTAGGATTCCCCCTATTATGCTGGGTCCCTAGGGAGAGACTTAGAAAGGGGAGAAAGTCCAGAGCTTTCCCAAAGTTATTCTTCTATTTCTCTCATGCAGTCTAGTCCCAGGATTTATCCTTAGAAACACATATATTTAGATACACATTTTATTCCTTAGGACAGACTCAAGTAGATACCAACATTTCTCATGTGTGAGGCTCACCCTTCGAAAGCGAGATGGGCATGGCCACTCTGGAGCCCGAGGATTTATTTGGTCTCCTGTGGCGAGTCTCTAAATCTGCATGTGACTTTTGTGTTTCTTCCTTTGAATAGTGCTCCCCCAGCACTTGTCTCTGAGTCTTCCTCAATTGAAAGCAGATGTGATAACATGAATTCAAAAGGCTTAGACAGAGCCAAGACCACCCCCCTCACATTGAGTTCATTCTTTGAAACTCCAGGTAGAACTAGGTTATTGAATACTCCCCCTTCATTCAGGCAAGTTTTCAGTGTCTGGAATAAAGACATTTGTGACCCATTGCAAATGAGGGAAGACTCATATTCCCCTGAGAGTCTGATTATTCACCATTTTCAACCTGATTTTTGATGTCCCTTTAAGCTTTAGTATTCCCCTTGGTGGGGCCAAGGTGGGGGAGTGCGGTGCTGTTTTATCAAGAGCCTGTGTCCAGAAAACAATTCACAAAGGAATCCTGGTACAGGGAGGGCTTGTGATGGACATGCAGTTTCTTTGGAATATATGATTATCATAGGGATAGCTGTAAGCACTGGGTCAGCACTAATGACATTTTTGCTGTATGGTCTCTCAATTCCATTTCTTTTCTGTGAAGCAGCTCATGATTGGTTTGTAGTGGAGAGCTCCAGGGTCCCAGGTTGCACTGACTCCCTGGACACACCTGTGTTGGGCCCAGTGCCACCCTTGACCAGCAGGAAATGTAAAGAGGCAAGAAACACAAATCACGTCTGCCCTAAAATGAGACTCTACTGCTCACTCGTTTCTCATGATCGCCTTTGTTCTGGATCTTGTAATGGAGGGGTTGATTGGATGGTATCTCTGGATCCTTCCAATGCTTGGCCTTGATCTTGAAGGGGCTAGCACCCAAAGGACCGGGGGGAAAGGAATTTATATTTGTGGAGATTTATCAAATCTCCTGTTAGTCTTTCTAGGATTGGTCAATGATATTTTAAACACATTCAGTTCTTCAACAAGCATTTATTAGCCACTGACTGTGTTCCAGCCACTGTGCTAAGTGCTGAAGATACAGAAAGAGAAATAAAACAATTTCTGCCCTCAAGAAGTCTCATGTATAGGGAAAACAACATAGACACAAATAAATAAACAACTAGTTTAATGAATGTAATTGGAGGACCCCCCCAGTTGACTCTAGCAGAAAAGATAGCTAAGAATCCCGAGGCCCAGGCTAACTTTGTCAATCCCAGGTACCTAGTGTCAAATGAAAACTATGATGATGAGTCCCCTGAGTAGTAGGAGGTTAGGGGAGAAAAAAGATGTCCTTCCTCACCTTGGGAAGTTGCTGAAAGAATGAGCAGTTCCTCCTGGATCTGTAGCTAATGAAGAATTTGGACAAATAACAGAGTTGAAACTTGGGTAACCAGAAAGGATGGTAGTGCTCGCTACAGAAATAGGGAACCTAGGAGGCAGGATGATGGTAAGAGGAAAGATAATGAGTTCTGTTTTGCAAATATTAAGTTTGATATGCCCAGAGGGCATCTAGGTGGAGCATCAGATCCAGCAGGCAATTTATGATGTAGGACTGGATGCCAGAAGAGAGATGAAGCTGGAAATGTACATATTTGGGTTATTTTAACAGTTATTTTACTATGGGAGATGAAGAATTCACCAGCTTTTTGGGTGGCCTCCCAAAGAAAAATGATATGGATGGGATGCCTGAACATACACATAATAAGGGTTGAAATTAGGTGGCCAACAGCTCCAGTTACAAACTTATCTTAGATATTCTCATAGAAATTCAATGTTTCCAATGTTTCCTCTTTTACACTATTCCATAAGCATCATCTCAATTTAGAAAATGCTCTTCCTCACACTGTTCAGAATGGAGATAAGAAGGTTGGGGTAGAGTAAACTCTTCTTGCACAGGTTTTATTCATTTCAGATCTCATTTCCCCATAACATTTCTTTTCAACCTCAATTTTTTCTATATTCCAAAATAAAGGAGAAATTCATTTTGTTATTTCTTAAATCAGTGCTTTTTGTTTTTATATTGTATTCTTTTCCCCAACAACACCCTCCTCAGGTTGCTCAGCAAGCCTTCTCTTATAACAAACATGAAAAAAGGGAAAAAAACAACTTGTTTTATAAAACCAAGCAACAAAGGAATTATATCTGTCAATGTATGCAATACCTCACACTTGTAGCATCCCACTTGTGCAGTGAAGAGATGGAGGAACATTGTCTCAATTACATTCTGGGGGCTTTAGAAAGTTCTTAATTGAAAACCAAGCTGTTCAGGACTCAATGCCACTTTGTTGTTTAATCATTTTTCAGTCATGTCTGACACTTTGTGACCCTATTTGGCATTTTCTTGGGGAAGATCCTGGAGTGGTTTATTTTCTTCTCCAGCTTATTTTACAGATGAGGATATGGGGGCAAATAGGGTTAAGCTACTTGCCAAGAGTCACAAGGTTAGTAAGTATTCACCATCTTTTTAGTGACCCCAAAGAAAGAAATGATAGGGGGAGATTTGAACTCCTGAAATAAGTCTCCTCACTTCAGATCCCACTGTATATACACTATACCATTTGGCTGCCTCAATGTCCCTTTGGCTGCAGAGAATTATCAGATAAATGGAATTTGGGCATAAAGATTACTCATGGATGACAGATCCCTGAGAATTCAATTTAGGGAACCAGCCATGACAACTCCATCCCTAGTTCTGATGGGAGTGATTCTGCTAGTCTGTCCCTTGCTCCTAATACCTTGTAATATTTGTTGGACCTTTTGGGAGAAAGCAATGTAGCACAATGGAAAACATAATGATTCTGTAGTTACTGGACCTGAGTTCAACTATCTCTCATGATTAATCTTGAGAAAGTCACTCAGCCACCCCAGGTTTCAGTTTCTTCATCTGTAAAAGGAGATGGTAGGACTAGCTGGCTCTGTGGTCCCTTCTAGTTCTAGATCTAATCTTAAGATTTTTCCCTCCCCACAATGAATCACAGAGACATGGCAACCACTCATGATACCCAACCTCTCTGTCAACTCTTATTTTCCACACAGATACCCATCAGCATCAAGACCAATGACAGCCACAGCTTGTATAGACCATTCTGAAAACTTCCATGCTGTGGGGGAAGGAGCTGGAGGGACAATACATCTTGAGAAAAGTCCAGAGAGACTTAGTCACATGTGGGCCATAGATGTGCATGTATATGAGAGTATACATGAGTATGTGAATATTTTGCATACCTAGAGTTTGGCACACAGTAGGTAATTAAGTCCTTGTGATTCAAATAATTGATTTCCATGCATGAAGTGAGACCAGATTTTCATGTTTTGCCTAGCTGGGTTGAAATCCACATGGAGGATCTCAGAAAAGACAGCCTGAATGGTTTCCATCTAACATTTGTTTGAAATCCCATGCCTTTCCCACTGGAAAGGGGGAAGCACTCACCTGCCTCATTGTTCCATTTTTGACATTTCAATGAGGACTGTCAGCCAACAAGCTTTCAGTGTTTCTGTGGGGGCCTTAATTTTGAGGTTCTTCAAGGACCCTAAAGAAAAACTTAATAATCTAAAAAGCTAAGAGTCTTGAGAAGGTTGAGATGCAGCCTACAATTCTTCCTGGAGCAGTTAACATTTATTCGCCTGAATTTACTTGGGCTTGGTGGAAATTTCAGAGAGAGCCAAAAATGACACAGGGGCTTGTCATCCTTGCTCTTTCTTCCTTGCACAGGTCCCCTAAGTGAGCAAGGGGCCAAGAACCCAAGACCCTTCCTTCTCCTTAGGTCTCCTGGAGCTGACCTTGCTTATCTCAGAGGCTTTTATACAAGACTGCAGTATGGTCTCCCTATGCAGAACAAGAGAAGAGGATGCTAAGCTAGAGCTACTCTAGAACCACAGCCAGGGTTGTTCATGATGGTCTGTACTAGCCTTGACATTCAAAAGTCGCTCAGGATCCCAGCGGATAATGATTTTAAAATTAAGGGTGTGGGGGGAAAAAACCCTTTCTGGTTTTGATTAGCCATATCTGAATAGGGCAGGCTCAGGAAGTCTGCTGAATATGTGACAAGGACAATGACCTTGCTGCCTAGTTTTAACTTGTATCAGCTCTCTGCTCATTCAAGGATATGAAGGGATGGAAGAGACAGAGTTAGAAAACTGGGGAACCCTGACCCCCAGAGTTGTTTTTGTTTGGTGGTTATTGGGCAAAAACATCTTTATTTATAGATTAACCTTCAGAGATTAAAATGTGGAAGGTGTACAGTATATTCATCATTTAGAGTTTGAGTTTCTAAGTGAGGAGTTCTAATCTGTTCTAGGGAAGGAAATACAACAAAGGAAATACAACATGGAAAGATGATAGCCCTAAGAGGGGAGAGGACTCTGTTCTTTGTCTTAAGAAACTTAATATGTAGTCTGAGAATTATCTCTTAAGGAGATAAGCTTTTATAGCCAAGATATGGGAGGCTTTCTCCCTAAAGATGGTCCTAGAGCAAGGATTTTCTCTTTTAATTAATGACTGAGAAATAGGTTTAGGAAGAGAGTGGGGAAAAGGTGGCTCAGTGAATTGAGAACCACACCTGGGGATGGGAAGTCTTGGGGTCAAATCTGGTCTCAGATCCTTCCTAGCTGTGTGACCCCAAGTCACTTAACTCCCACTGCCTATCCCTGTGATGACAAACCTCTGCCATGCGTGTCAGCACTCACACACATAGCCATTTCCAATGACATGAGGCCGCATGCAGGCTAAGCACACCTTGGGACCTGGAGCCACCCAGGGAGCCACATGCCCACAGCCATGGCTGTGGCAATGCCCTGTGGGGGGTAGGGCTACTCCACAAGCTGGCCACAGAGGTGGGGGGGGCGAGCAGTGGGCAGTGCACGCCAGCCAGCTGAGGCACTTGGGGCTCCCATGGAAGTGGAGAGCAGTAGCATATGAGCAGAAAGAGTGCCCCCAGACAAGCAGGCTGGCAGTTGGCAGCTGCTGCCCACTTCCAACAAAGGAGTACCTGGAACGAATTACCAGACACTTTTAGCGCCCTGAAAAGTATAGTAATGGCTTTATTCACAATTTTTCCCTCTACATACTTTTATGAAACTTTATTCTCAGTGTTAAATAATATCAAAACCAACAAAAGAAACAAAAAAAAAACAGATTGACAGATGAAGTTAGTAGGACTTGCTTGGGGCTTGAAGTGTACAAAATACCAACCTTCAATTGAAGATTTAGCCAATGAAATACAGAAACAAAAAAGTCACTAATAGGCAGGTTAGTTAAAGAATTCCCTTCCCCCCTCACTTATGTTGTTCATAGCACCTCACACAAATTAAGTAATATCAAGAACAACAAAAGAAACTGACTGACAGATGAACAAAGAAGTCACTAAGCAGGTAAGTTAAATAATTAGTTTTTGGTTTATTAAATAGTTATATATTGTAATTAAACATTTTTGTTATTTAAACTCTAAATATCAAAAAATTATGTGTTTGTTTTTTTTTTTTTGCTCAAAGTGATGCACCACTTGAGTTATGCTTGGTTTTTTGGCAAATTTTGACACACCAAGCTCAAAAGGTTGCCCATCACTGGCCTAGCCCTTACCACTCTTCTGTCTTGGAACCAATACACTGTCTTGGTTCCAAGACAGAAGGCTAGGGTTGTTGCTGTTGTTGTTTGTTTGTTTGTTTGTTTGTTTTAATAGGCTTAGGTCACAAAAATAGGACAATCCTCCTTTTCTGACAAAGAGGTAGTCAAATATTTCAATAGAGCCAGAAGCTGAAGGCAGAAGTGATTATAGCAGAGCAATGGCCAGTAGAAATTGTGAATGCAGATGAGCAGTGACTACAATGATGAGACCAGCCCAGTCAGATTGAGGGCAATAGTGGTCTGGACTGGCAGCGATAATGACATTACTGGAAGACCTCAGCAGCTTTGTGAAGGTTCTGGCCACACATGCTCCTTATATGTGTGCCTCTCTGCTTTTCCCACTGGTGCTATATGTGTTTCTGGGAGAGTTTGCTCCACATTTATAGGGAAAGTGTTTTGTGGCTACTTGTCTTTCTGTGTCTCATTCATCACATGCTTTTGCTTTGAATTAATTATATGCTCTGGTTGACCCTTGAGAGAAAACACATGAGCACAGGCATTTGGTTTTAGAGAATATAGACCCAAAGTGTCACTTGAGCCTCCTACCAGGACCTCCATCCTGTGGATTGAGATTGAGGGGTAATTGTAAACATTACAATTAACTTTTTGTCCCCTCACTTGTGTCCTATTCTTATGCCCCATCATTGCATAGGGATGATACAAAGGTTTTGATATCATAGGGCTCAAACTCTTTCTGAGATAGAAAGGCTTAAAATATAGCTCCAATAATGAGCTCTATACCTTTTGCCCAAGAACCATCCTGGTAGCCTCCAGACAAGCATATCACTGCCAAAAGGAGGCAGTGGGAATTGGTGAAAAAGAGTTCTGGACCTAGAGTCAGATTAGGTATGGGTTCAAATCCTGTCTCAGATACTTTCTGTTTTGCACACTGGCTGTGTGACAATGGGAAAGTTCCTTAAGCTTAAGGCTCAGTTTTCTCAATGTCAGAGCTAGGACACTTGAATGAGAAAATTTATCATTAATTTTCTATTTTAACATCAAGCCGCATCAATAGCACATTAACAAAATGGACACGGGAACTGTAAAGTAACTGAATCCATTGTCTGAGATGATGGTTGATGATTGATGATGATGATAACTAGCATTTATATGCTTCTTAAAGTTTTCCAAGTTCTCTAAATGCATACCTGATCTGAGCCTCACAACATACCAAAGGATAGGAGGCACAGTACCACACAGGAAGATGGATCTATTTGGATCTGTTGTCTCAACACCATGGGGTGCTCCCTTTCCCTGGTTCACCATACAGTCAGCCTATGCTTTCTCATTATGTTTTAATCTCATCCAGGACCATTAAATGGTCCATAGGGGATTTACCCAACATGCTAGATGGACAACTTCCTCTGGTTCATTTACTATTCCCTAGAGACCATCTCAACTCATGGCCTGTCTACCTGTTATTCCTTTCTCTTGCTATATAACTGACTTTCCAGACACACATGACATGAATATTGTAGACAAATTAGAGAGACCTCAGGAGAACAATGACGATGAAATCCTGGTGCCATATTGTAAAAACTAGTGAACTTCAGCTCAAGTGAGTGAGGACCCAACTCTATGCCAATGTGGAAGCTATTAACATTGAGAATGAAGGAAAATCACTTTAGTATGTTCCAAGGAATAGAAATAGGAAATTCAGAAGAAAACAAAAGCAACTGATAGCTTAGCATAAAACATAACTTGGGTCCAAATAGTCACCTGTCAGTAATGGTGTCAACAGACAATGTGACGATGAAAAAAGGTGTGAAATTGATACACCGTCAGAATTATCTGTGTTTAGAGCTTGGGAGCACTGACTTCCCTCCAGGGAATGGAAAAACCAATGATTCTGCTTTCCCCAAGGGTAGCTGCCTTCACTCTACACATGCTATGTAGGCAGTCAAGCAGGTAACTTTTCTCCATAAAACTCATCACACTTAACCAAAGGTGAAAGCAGCCCAACCAGAGTCAATGAAATATCTCATGGTATACATAAATAACACCCTGCTTGACCTCCTGAGAACATGGTTTCAAGTAAGATCACAAAAGTTGATTGAATGGCAGCATCCGCCCTCCTCAGTCATGTAGGAATAGGAGAGTACCATTTTGGGATACTGAACTCAAAATCTCCAAAGTCATAGACCATGTTTGTCATTTCTCAGGCTTCTAGTCTCATCTCAAGCCACACTCTCTACTATTTGTACCATGCTGAAAGGGTACTGGATAGAAGCAGACAGGTACCTACCTTCAAAATAAAGGAATATTAAGCCTATTTTACAAAACAGACTTTTTAAAATTGCTCATTTCAGGTCATTCAGGATGATGAGTTGAATGTAATCCAATAGGTAAAAATTAGAATAGCAAAGATTCTCTCCTAGCATATGGTAACCTACAATGACTCAGGCTAAAGTTCTACTCTTTTGTGGAAGCATGAGATCAATAGAGTTGCGATAACTTCAGAGGTCTTTTAAGACAATGAGGACCTTATCATGAATCATATCTATCACTTCTCCCACAAGTGGCCACCCAAGGTCTCCTTGAGGAACTCAGGCTCTCTTTGGGAAATTCTTGGGAGTTCTTTCAGATATCCCTAGTTGTTAAAAATCCAATAAATTCATAAAACATGCAGTTAGTATTTTCCTTTATGAAAAACAACCTCCATATTTTCCTTGTATTGAGTCAAACATCTGTTGCCTTGTACCTTGCATCAGATGAGTCTAATCTCTATTCTCCATGTCAACTTTGCAAGTACCTGAAGACTGGTAGCCTGTCATCCATACATCTACACTTAAAAATTTAGGGTTTTTTTTTTTTTTACTTTTTAATCTTGACATGTAAAGCTTTGAGTCCTCTTCCTGATTCTCTCTGCTAGTTTGAGTTTTAGTTTCTTGACACCCATCTCAAATATGGCTCTCAAAGTAGGGCATAATATTCTACACATGTGATGTGTTTTGAGGAAAATTGTCACTTCCTCTGGACATTGGACTTCAGCTTCCACATTATACATTGAATCACATTGGCCTTGCAGTCCAGGAGAACCACTCTCTTCCCTCTTTTTTTTATATCAAACATATTCTGCTGTCACTGAGGCAGGGAGTTAGGGCCCTAGCTGTCAAAGGGGTCTGTTTGCCTCTTGGGGCAGATAATTCACAGCCAGCTATAGATGGGCTCAGATGACAAAAGTGGGGAGAGGGTGTTCAGAATTTCCACTGCACTGGCTCTGGCTGCTGTTTCCTGAGTGGTCCCTGCACTAACTTTATGGCAATTTCTGGTAGACCCACTCAAATCCCACCCCAACGACCAGGACTTTAAAAAGCAGGCAAGCAGGCCAACTGATTTCAGTATCTCCAAGTTAATAGGGAAGGGCTTAGAAGAGGCTGAAAGCCATGTGACCAAGAAGTTCCCCTTATTTCTTGGGTAAATGGGAGGTCTGTACTGGGGCTGAGAACAGGATAACATTTGCCTGTCCACTGGGGAACATAAATATCCTCGCTTTAAACTGTACAGTTTTTATTTTTTGTACAGATTATTTTTTTATAAAATAATAACTTCCCCTCACCCCCAAAAAACTAATAAGGAAGACTAGAATAATGACAAAATAATTGATTTTTAAAATTAATATTAAGTCCAGAATTGAAGACATCAATTTATTTGAAAAAGACCTGGATTTACAAAGAATTCTTATAGCCAGTTTTTCATTTGTTTTGGATTTTTATGTCAGCAAAGAACTGATAACTAAGGGACTGGTAATCATTTGAGAAATGACTGAATAAATTATGGCGTATTCATGCAATAGAGTCTTACTGTGCCATTAAAAAGTGAAAAACATGGCTTCAGAGCAACTTGGGCAGAATTGCATAAACTGATGCAGAGAAGTGAGTAGAACCAGGAGAAAAATGAATATAATAGCAACAACATATAAAGGCAAATATCATCAAGAGATTTAAGAACTTTGATCAACACAATGACTATCCATGATTCCAGAGGACAAACCACGTTGCCCTCAACTCCTAACAGAAAATTCATGGACTCATCGTACATGATGAGACATATAATTTTGGACATGACTGTTGGGGAATTTATTTTGCTTGCTTATACTTTGAAAAAAAAGTTTTCTTTTTCTTTTTTCTTTTAGAATTAGGGTGGGAGAGAAGAAAATAAATGCTTAAATACCCGAGCTTAGCCTAGCAACTTCAATAGGAACCAGTGTAACACAGCTGCTAAAAATCAACCTAGGGGAACCATAATAGAAATGCATTATCTTTATACATGTCCAAAGGCCATGTGTCTTGGTAAGTAGAGTCCTGAGCTGGAAATCAGAAAGAACTACCTCTGCTTCTTAATAAGCCATGGAATCTCTCTCTTAACTCCTTTGTGTCTCAGACAACTTTCTAGGATTTATCTACTAAGTTGTCATTGTGATTGCTTTGTTGGAGCAAATGTGAAATTATGAATCTTTCACACATGCCTGTATATCAGCTGGATCAAGGATGGTCATTCGCTATTACAGCTGAGTCACATCTGGGAGACTTTTTCAATTCCAGGTTCTACACTTCAAAGAGAACCCAGAAAACTCCTCTAGAGAGATATGATCAAGAAGGTGATGGGTCTCTACAATGTTGTTGTTGATCTTAACTTGTTTCCATTATGTTTAACTCTTCTTGACCTCATTTGGGATTTTCATGGCAATGATACTGCAGTTGGTTTGTCATTTCCTTCTCCAGTACATTTGACAAATGAGGAATTGAAGCAAACAGGCATAAGTGACTTGTCCAGCAACGATTTGAACTACTCGGGAAGATGAGACTACTTGATTTCAGATCCAGCACCCTATCTTATCCACTTAGTGAAATAACTGCCCCAATAGGTCTCTATAAACCATATCAAATAAGGAAAGGTTGAAGGAAGTAAGAATGTTTTCCCTGAACAAATAGCATCCTATGAAACATATAATCATTGTTTTCAAGTATTTAAGGCCCTATTATGGATAAGAAATTGTATTTATTCTGAGCAGCTTCAGAAGATCCAGAAGAACTAGGATCAAGAAATAGAGAAATGCACATTGATGTGCAATATATAGAAGATCATTATCTATTGTTTCATTTTAACAATTACAGTTATCTGAACTTAGACTAGGTCTCTCCAAGAGGCAGTGAAGTATCTTTCTCTAGAGAGTACAAGCAGAGTCTCAAACCTTCCAGGAGGAGGCTGATTGGTGGCGGTTATCTACACCAGTTTCTCGTATTGGAAGTATAAGATACTTTCAATTTTAAAATGTTACTATTTTTTCCAACTAATAATTGTAACATCAACAATAATAATAATTTCTATGTTAAGCTTTAAAGTTTGCAAAGCAATTTTCATATATCATCTCATTTGATCCTCAAAACAACCCTATACATGCTATTATGCTCATTTTGTAGATGAGGAAACTGAGACTAAGAGATTAAGTGACTTATCCAGGATCACAAAGCTAAGAAATGTCTGAGCTAGGATTGAAACTCAGGTCTTCCTGATTCCAAGTCCAGCATCCTATCTATTACACAAACTTGAGACTCAAAAATAAGAGACCATTATACAGTGCACTATTTTAAAAATAATTCTTAATAATAGTTTAGTCTTGATAGCTTGTTGACTGTGTCAATTTATATTATAGGAAAGACCTTCCCATTGGTACAGTGATGGATGCCTATTTGATTAGCCATTTATTAAAGTCAGTTGTCTAGCCCATTTCTGACCACTCCACCAGAAGAAGAAATAAAAATAAGTATCTTTATGCCACATTGCAATTTAAGGCAAGGTTCATTTATAATTGCTTTGGGAACAACCTGGTGGGGGGTTAGAGCAGGGGAACTTAAGAAAACAACCCAGAGGAACAATTCTGACAACCTGGTTCTCCAGAAACCTGCAGGAAATGAAGTTAGCCAATGTATCTTCCCGTTTATTTCAGACTTGGTTGAGCGTGAGATTGCTGGGACATATTTTCAGAGATATTGGGGCTCTCCACTCTTCAAAATATAAAAATAAACAACACCACAGACTCACTCTTTTTCCAGGAAAAATGGAAACAGTCACACCACTGTGGACCTGGCCACTCCAAAGGTCTTTGCCATACACTGTTGGTTGGTTTACAAATTCCTCAGCTCACAACTAGAAGCAACTTTCTGTTCAAGGGTCTAATTACTTCCACAGCAGGTAGGGTAAATAGGCAAAAGACAGGAGTTCCTATTGCATTAAACCATAAAAAGGGAATATTCAACATTTGTTTGATTTAAACACACACACACACACAACTCCTATGGAAAATAAGCATGATCCATTTTCTCTGCCTTTTTCCTCTGTCAAAGAGTTCCCATGTCAACCAGACCAACCAAAAGGCATTACGGGAGCATTTTAACCAACATAATTCTAAAACTAATTGACCTTCTCAATGGACCAATGCTTGTGAGACCCACTCTAACCAAAGTCTTATTTACCTTTCATGTTTAATTTGTGTTTTCTTTTTCAAAGCTATAAATGTAAGGACTATAAATCTCACTTGTGTGGATGCCAGCTCCAGTGGTTATGGTGCCCAAGGCTCTCTTGGCTACTGCCAGTTGAAGTATGTCATCATTAGCCATGAGTTACTCCCATTTGTTCTACATGTGTTACTCGCAATTAGTATCCTACCATTTTGGATGTATTCTTGGAGAACATTTTATGCCCAGTCATAATCTGGTATTGCTCATAAAGAGAGAATAGTCATGGAGGTCGCCTTCACAAATGTGTTTGGTAAGACTACACCATTAGCATTTAATGCAATGTCAGCTAATAAAGAAAAGAAAAACATGAACTATACACATTACTTTGTCATCTCAAATTTTCCCATAGGCTTCTCTTAGCAAGTTCAGTTAGGATAGTTGGGTTCTTTTGAAATCTGAAATGTCACAAAAAAGAAAGTTGTATAAGCAGAATATTATATGTATGCATATATATTATATATACACATATGAACACACACATACATATGCATGAATACTCATTATGTTTTAACAAGATGATAAAAGCTCCAAATGACCTAGAGGCATTGAATTGCAAGAGCTTCTAAATGATCCCCCCCAAAGTTACGACTATGCTGTGATCGGCAGTTTTAGTATTAAGGGTATTTTATCATATTTTATTGCTTTGGGAAACTGATCATCAGAATAATGAGAATTATTTTGGTAGAATCACTTGAAGGCCAGCCTTGACATCAGGAAGATATGAATTCAAGCTGTGCTTCTGTCACATACTAGCTTTGGTGACCATCAGAAAGTCATTTAAGTCCTTCAAACCTTCCAGGAAAATTCTGAACCCTGTTAGTTTCTGTATAAGGAATCTATCTTATTGACAAAATCACAATTCCAAATTTTATTACTATTATTAGCAATAATAATAACAACCCACAGGTTTTCAGAATGTTTTTCATTTGTATGAGTCAGATTATACTACTTCCCATGGAGATGGGCAATGTTTGATACCTTTTTAGGATACATACGCTCTGCCATTACACATATGTTACTACATGCCAACTTTCTGAGAGAGGTTATGAAAATATTATCAGCATTTTACCATAAAAAATACTAAGGTCTAGGAATCTGAGTAATTTATTAGTCCATGGTCACAGTATTGCTAGACCATAAATTTAGAGCTAGAAAGAACTTAAAGATGCCATCTAGTCCAAGAGTCTCATTTTACATATGAATAAGATATTGATGCCTAGAGAAGTTATAAGACTTGCCCAAGGTCACACACCTAGGAAATAGCAGAACTGAGACTCAATCCCAGGTGCCATAACTCCAAACCTGCCATCCATTTCTGATAAGCACCAGTGGTAGAATTCATACCTGTCTCTCCCATGGCTCCATGTCCAGTGTTCTTTCCATTACATGATGCTACCTCTTTATCTATGTTAACTGCTTGATTGGCCAATCACCCCTGTTAGCTTTTGAAAGACTAGTATTTTCTCTTTCAACATCCTCATATTGCAGATGAGGAAACTGAGGCAAAAATCATTAAAAGGGATTTCCCAGGCATGACATAATATTCAAATACCAAAGAACTAAGGGTCGAGTGACTTTGGCTGAGAAATTCATAATCCTAAATGAAATGGGGCAATAGATTGTATGGGGTTCAATTTTCCTTCTGAAGTACCCATTTAACAAGTGGGTGTTATGACAAATTGGATTTGAGTCTGTCTTTCTTCAGTGAAGATTGGTACTTAGTATTCTATCAGAGAATTGCTGCTTTCTTTTCCCCTTGACTGTAGAAATGATGCCCCATTATATTTGAAGCCAGATTATGTATGTGGTATATAAAAGGATCTAAGCTTCAGCAGACTAATAAGCATTTTGCAGTTTCCTTGTGGAAGCCAAATCAGTTAAAGAGAGGAAGGCTTTAGCCCAGCGGTCAATTATAAAGCTCAGAATGGCTCCATAAAGTTTGGAGCCAATGGGAGCTTTTATAATTGACCACCAGGCTAAATGAGGAGGTTTGTTTGTATTCTCCCAAGCAAAGAAACATATCCGTTGAATGGATTGCCAAGAGATTGTTTATTGGCACTGTGATGTGGGTACCCTAGTTTATAATAGGCAGGTTAGATACTTAAAATGGGAGCCAGAGAACTGAATAGATTCCCATAGGCAACTTTACTTTATCTCATGGCATGTATACCAATCAGTATACTTCTTTATCACAGAGGCACCCACCCAGATGGCTATTCACTGTGGAGGATCAGGGACTGAAATGAGTATTGTTAATCATTTCCTGACCTTTAAATGATTTGTGGGTGGGTGGGGCTGACAGCCTAGGAATCTCATTCTTTAAAATTATGACCTGCTTTGCTCTCAGTCCTCTCTATCCAGCAAAGACAGTTAGCAGCCTCCTTATGAAGAAAGCTACATAGGCTTTTGCCCAGTAACTCATTTTGCTTGCCAGGATTTCTTGTTTGTTTGTTTGTTTTGAGTGAATGTTAGAGGATAGCAGGACAATTTCCAGGGAGATTGCTGAGTCAGTAACAAATAGGTGAACCATCACCATATCCTGTCTTTAAGATTTACACTTTCTCCCAACTTCTCTATGACTGGTGATGGCTCTGTCATTCTTTTGGTAGCTCGAAATCAGAAGGCTCTCAAACAAAGTTAACTCTGTTGTTATATTTTTAAAGGAATTTTGTATTATTTTAACATATGCATAGAAGACATTTCATTGGAAGATAGCTTTTAAGGTGGTATTTCTGAATCAATTGCTTTTTTTAATCTCACTGTCCCATAATAAGGCTGCAACATCTTCCTCTCCAAGTTCTAGGGGCCCCATTGAATGGTTGTGGGCATCTAATTGAATCTTCTTATGTACCCATTCAGGTTTTTTTCCCTTCACTATTAGCCACCAGTGACTATAATCCAAGTTCTATTTAAACACTTACCATTAAAGAGCTTTTACAAAGGGATATTTACTTCAAACATATAGCAAGAACAAAAAGAGACCCTCTCTCTGAGGGGAATGGGCTCAGTATTGGAACTGCCAAGTTTACATCCATATGTGGCCTCAGTAATAGATAAGTACTGGCTTGGGGTCAAATGATTGAGTCAGGATCCAAGAGACATTAATGCCGGTTGTTATTATTGCTGTTATTTGGTCACTTCAGTCATGTCTAATTCTTTGCAACTCTATTTTGAATTTTCTCAGCTATGTTTGTAGTATAGTTTTCCTTTTCCTTCGCCAGCTCATTTTATAGATGAGGAAACTGAGGCAGAGTGAAGTGATTTGCCCAAGTTCACACAGCTGTCTGAGGTGAAATTTGAATTTGTATTCCTGACTCCAGGACTGTTGCTCTATCCCTTGTGCCACTTACATGTCCTCTTAAGGCTGGACTGGCTGTCCCAATTCAGAATGGATTCATTTCCCAGATTTTCAGATGACTCATTTTCCTGACTTTTACAGATTTACAAGGTCATAAGCCCCAACTTCCTTCACCCAAAGCAAGAGCTCAGGCAAAGGAGGGTGGTCTGTTTATAGATTCACATTCTGGACTTGGACAAAGACCCAAGGTCACTCCCCTTATACATTGTCTCACTAGACACCATCAGTAAAGGAGTCAAATCAAGGGGAGAGATCTTCATGCCAGAGAAAGAAAGACAGAGAGAGGGGAGAGAGAGAGACAGAGAGAGACAGAGACAGAGACAGAGAGAGGGGAGAGAGAGAGAGAGAGAGAGAGAGAGAGAGAGAGAGAGAGAGAGAGAGAGAGAGAGAGAGAGAGAGAGAGAGAGGGAGGGAGGGAGAGAACACATGAGGTATCTTGAAGGCTCCTTCAGTTCCAGTTTCACAAATGCACCCAAGGAGGTTTCCATTCATCTTGAGATTAGCAGCATATATCATAGATTTGAAGTTGAAAGAACCTTAGAGGTGTTGCCATTCAACTCTCTCCTTTCACAAAAGAGGAGCAGAAGAGACTGCAGTGATAGGGAGTAGACTAGCTACGAATTGAACAGTACCATTTAACTGCAAATTGAGGTCCCTATTCACAGTTCAATAATGTCTTGTTTGACAAATAATGGTGTATAGATGAAGAAACTTTAATGAAACATTCTACTGTCATATAGTCATAAAGGATAAAAATCTTGACAAATCTTTTCCACTTTTCAAAAGATTGTTGTTCTCTTTATAATTTCATCCTTAAGTGCTATTAGGATTATCTGGCTTAATTAGATCTTTCTCCAAACTTTCTGAAAATTTCAATTTTCTTCCATGGGCTTATGCCCTTTTGCAATAATATTGCATATAATTTTCTAAACATTTTTTGTAAAATTTTCTAAATGAATTCACATTCTGAATTAGGTTTATCTTTGGCTTATATGGAACTGAAATGAAGTATCTAATAATGGAGACCACTTTAAGACTTTTTGCCTCCTCATTTCAGTTATTGATGTAAATAAGTTAAATTTCCATAGTCTTGTTAATATCTGTTTTATTCATTTCCCATATTTCCAAATCCATAACTTGTTTAAATAGTTCATGTCAGAGTTGCTTTAATTCCTTGGAATTTCTTCTCATTTTTATCTTTTATCTTGATTTTTTTTCTTTTTCTAAGTCAATGGTCAGACTATACAAAGACATCTGATTCAGAAATGATTCCCATATCAGTGACCAGTCATTTCCTGTGTATTAAAATATAGCTGATCTAGTTTGTTTATGGTACTCCGTATAAGATCTGTCTAACACCTCCTGACTCTCTTCCTGAAGAAAATGGTTTTTTGATACATAAACTTCTGCATAGTATTCGAGCATAATTTGGCTGAGCTACAGTTTCCAATTTTTTTTTCTCATCCTCTCCTATGCCCACTATTGCATTAACTGAGTAGTGAAGTATGAGTGGATTTAATTTAGAGGGTCTTTTTTGTTGTTGTTCAAATTCTTCATAGAATTTCCTTGCCATCTCATCCTCCATAACAGATGTTGACACATAAGCTGCAATTATCTTCCCGGTGGTCTTTTGGTAAATACTTATCATGAGCACTGAAATATGAGATGACCAACTGCTTCATGAAATGATATCTCCCACTGCCTTTGGAGGCATGATATAGTCAACTTTGCCAAATCCTTTATTTTCCTCTCTGAGGAGACATGTGGTCCATCCTTCCATTTAACTATGACTTCCTTTGGTCTTCTGGTTTTATTTACAATAAGAATGTAAATGTTGCTAAGAATTCATGCCTCCAGTGGTATGGCTACTAATGGGTCACTGGAAAAGGACCTCACATTAAGAGGACCAACAGCTAAGTTAAATTTATAAAAACTGTGATATAATTCAAATGAATCCAATTCAATACTCAATCAGGGTTTACTATGTCACTAACAAGTCATTGTTATGGACTCTAGAAATACAAAGACAAAACCAAATCTATCCCCATCTTCAATAATTTTTCATTCTATTAGAAGATACAAGAAATACAAGTGGAAATAAACACAAAATATATAAGAGGTAATAGAAAGTCATTAAGAGGAGCTATGGGTCTTGACAGGGCAAACATAGCTGGTTCAGTGGATGAGGGCTGGCTTTGAAATCAGGAAGACTTGAGTTCAAATCCAGTCTCAAAATACTTACTAGCCATGTAAACTACTTTCCTCATCTATAATATGGAAATAACTGAACCTACCCACCAGAGCTGTGAAGATCAAATGAGATAACAATTGTAAAGCACTTAATGTAATGCCTAGTACATAACAGACACTATAAATGTTCATTACTATTATTCTTTATTATTATTGTTGTTGTCAGGCTTTTTCCTAGAAAGAATCTAGGGATTTTAGAAGGAAGAAGTGAGGATAGAGTGCACTCCAAATACAAGGGAGCTCTTGCACAAAAACATGGGAGGTGAACAAAAGAAAAAGAATTCATTAAAAGGTCCCTGTATGTCAAATAGGAAAAAAGGATCTCCTTGCTCTCAAAGAGCATATATACTAATTGAGAGAGAAAAGAGGCAGGAAGATTCAGTTAAAGGGTCAGTCATCAAACATTTATTAAGTGTCTACTATACGCTATGGACTCTGCTAAAAGTGTTGAGGATACTAAGGAAGTCAAAAAGAAGTTTCTACTTTCAAGGATCTCACAGTCTAATGGGATGGATAGAAAGCCCCATAATACCTGAGCATTAAGAAGCAGAGCCAATGACAAGACCCAGAGGTCATTAGGGAATATTGGTAGGTCAATGGTCAGTGCTCAAGGGTCTGGAGTTGGGAGATGAACAGAATTTAGGCCAGTTTGAATAGAGCAGAAAGTGTACCCTCCACTCCCTTGTTGGCATCCTCCCACTGTCACTGAATAAATAGAAGGGAGATAATCATGACAACCAGAATAATCTCTCTCTTTGATCATACCAATCCCATGATCAAAAACATCTGGCATTTCCCCTTCCTTCTAGTACAAAATACAAACTCCTTACCTTGGCATTTAAGGCCTTCCATGGTCTTCTCATACCTATGTTTTGGCATTATGTTTGCATTACTATCATTTATGCACCCTATACTCTAGCCAAATGGAACCCAGACTTACTGTGTCATGACTTCACATTGGTCAATCTCCATATCTAGAATATGCTCCTTTCTCATCATTGCCTATTAAAATTCTCTCTATACTTCAGGATTCAGCATTAATATCATCCCTTCCAAGAAGCCTTCCTTGATTTCCTCCACTTCCAGCTAAGACAGATCTCCCTGGAGTGTTTTGGAACTCTCCTTTGACCCAGTAACATTGCCTTGAATCATAATCATCTATGTCCATATTGCACTCTAGTTGTCTTTAAACATCTAGAGAACTAAGGGTGTTGCCTTCCATCTTTGTACCTCCAGCAGCTTCAAATAGTACTTAACCCCAGTAGGCACTTTATAAATATTTGTTATATTATTGAATTAAGAACAAAACTAGATAATTTATCTGGGTAATTCAGTAGATGTAATGAGCATGCAAAGTCCCCAGTCAGCCTATTGAAGCTATGAGTGATTATTTGGAATCTTCCCATTATAGAGAGCCAAGTAACATGAGTACTGGAGTTGCAGTTAGGAAGACCCAAGTTCAAATCCTGCCTTAGATAGTTACAAGTGTGTCACCTAAGTCAAGCCATTTACAACCTCTCATTGACCTCAGTTTCCTTATTCATAAAATAGTGATAATATCAATAATGTCATCAAAAGATTGATTGAATAAAATAGATAAGGTGCTTTTAAAATCTTGAGTTGTGATATGTATGCAATTATTATATAACAATATATATCACTGATTATTAAGTTGGTTATAAAAAACCAACACTTCTACCATTAGAAAGACCAAGTCATCCTGCTAACTAAGATAGAAAGTGTACTTTATGCCAATGCATTTTCTTTATTTCGTCCATGTCTTCATAAATGTCACATGAGGGATTAGGGAAATGAATTGTGAACATTTGACCTGGAGAAGAGAAGACACAGCAATTTTTACTTGAGAGTTTGACAGATGGGAGAAGGGTTTGATTTATTCCATTTGACCTCAAAGGAATTAGAAGCAATAGGTGGAGACGGTCAGGAGACAAATACAGGTTTAATGAAAAGAGAATCTTATTGGGAACTCAAGCTATCCACAAGCCAAATGGGCTGCCTTGACAAATATGAGTTCTTCCACAGTAGAGAGCTTCCCAGAAAAGCTAAATGCCACTGGTCACCTCTATTGAAGAATTCTTTTTAGGTATTTTTTTCATCTAAATTGTTTCTGAGATTTCTTTTAAACTCTGAAATTCTGTGTTCATTTGTTTTGGTACAGAGAATTACATTAAATAAATGATACCATGTTATTGTCTTTCCTCATAAAAATTCAAGACCATTTAATCTTGTCTCTTGGATGTATTCCTGGCCCCAAATTGATGACTTTGCTCTCTTGATGAGGTAGAAGCTCAGAGATGTTGCTAACATGTCTGAAACTAGTCTGGCCCATTCATTCTGTCTTCTGCCTTGAGATTTGGCTTCTAATTCCTAATTCATTGTTCCTGAGCCAGTAAGTTAAGAAGGTGCCCTCACACACAACTGAAAATGAGTATCAGATTTTCAGTGTTCTAAAAATATAATAAAAAGACCTTGAGCACTGAATAGAATCAGAAAACCTTGGTTCAAACCTCACCTCTGTCACTTACTCCCTGTGTAATTTTGGACTATCAGATTGCTTTGGACTTCAGTTTCCTCACCTGATTTGTGACCCTAGGAACACTGGGATTTGGCGAGGTGAACAAAATACAATTTAGCACCTGAGGTAGTTGTTGTCCTGAATAGAATATTAGACTTCAAGTCAGAAAGATATAAATTTTATTTTTGCCCCAGAAACTCACTAGGTGATCATGAGTAACTTGCTTTGCTCTGTGAAATTTCAGTGTCCTCATCTGTAATGGTTATAAAATGCTTTGCAAATTTTAAAGTTCTCTAAAAAGTTCTAAAATTCCATAGAGTGAACAGTCAATATTATTACCCACTTGGCTTCTCTCTGAGAAGATACTTTATTCCACCTTTCCATCCTTCTCAATTCCACAATCTTTCCTCAGTGATGTCACTCTTCTTTTAAGTATTTTCTTAGTAAGAAGTCCATGTATGGTATCTCATATTTGTAATGTTTCATTGCTCCACAATTCCTGGGAAAACAATACTATAGGAGCAGAATGAGAAACAAATCTAGAAATAATTGGGGAGTGAATAAAGGGGCAATTTTTATTCTTACTCCTTGAATTCCAGGAAAGTAGGGATGTGACACAGTGCGTCCCAGGGTCGCTGGAGGGACTGGCAGCAGGCCCAGCATACAATGTGCGCTGATAGCATCACTCCATGCGTTCATCCAGACTAAGGAACAATGGCCTGGCTGCAGCCACTCAGGCTTCCTCACACAGAGACAGAGCTGGACCTGCCTGGGCAGCTGGGGCAACAGTAGGAGAGGGACTCCCAGGCCTTTCCCCTTTAACTATGTGCTCAAAATAGGATCCTGAGGTTGGAGACCAAAATAAATGGCTGCTTTTCAAACAACTCTCTGAGGGAGAATCAGACCATACTTTGCTGGACTGAACTGGAGCCTGATCTTTGTATTTATTTGTGGAAAGAAGAACACATGAACACTAATAGTGTACATTTATATTGTGCTTTGGGGTTTACAAAGTGCTTGACATGTGTTATCTCATTTTATTCTTACAACAACTCTGGGAGATAGGCAATTAGAAATATAGAAAATAGAAAGATGGCAAGCTAGAGAAATAGACAGACAAACAGATGGATGGATGACAGGACAGAAAGATAGACAGATAGACAGACAGATGATAGATGGATAGATAGATAGATAGATACCTAGATAGAGGGATAGATAGATACACAGATAGAAAGAAAGAAAGAAAGAAAGAAAGAAAGAAAGAAAGAAAGAAAGAAAGAAAGAAAGAAAGAAAGAAAGAAAGAAAGAAAGAAAGAAAGAAAGTAAGAAAGAAAGAAAGAAAGAAAGAAAGATTTATTAAGTGCCAGGCACTTTGTTAAGGGCTGAGAATGGAAACAAAAGCAAATGAGACAATCCTTGCCTTCAAGAAGCTTACTTTCTAAGCTCAGATAAAATATATGGGAGAAAACAATATACATACACACACATATATATTGGGGTGCTAGAAAGAGGGGGAGAGGATACCCATGCAATGAGACAGGTAATGGAGGGAAAAGATCCAGAGAGTTGAAATAAGAATGAGGTGGATCATGGCTAAGGACTTTCCTAAAATGGTGATCCTTCAAAGAAAGTCACCAGTGAGGAGAGGAGGTCTCCAGATAGAAGTTTCCCAGTGTGACAAAACTAAAGTGGTAGAGGATGCTGTGAGATGTATGCTATTATTAAACTCATTTTACAGGCAAAGAAATTAAGATTCATAGAGGTTAAGTGACTTGGCTAAGGTCACAAATGTTTAATTTGAAATTGGATCTTTCTGACTCCAAGCCTAGCATTTTTCTGTGATGCCAAACTATCTCCCCAATATCTCAGAAATATGCAGACATCAGGGCTGCCAACCCTAATTTGTACCTGAACCAGAATCCTCTCTACTCCATCCCTATCCCAAGGTCATCTAGCCCCAGGGAGGAAGATGGAAAAAATATTTAGTCAGAACTAGAATATGCCTACCCAAGACCCAGGATTTACCAGGGTAGTGGGGAAAAATCACTTATTGGCTTTATGACTTTGTTTCCTTCTTTGTAAAAATATGCCTAATAATATCTATCCTGTTTCCCTAACAGGGTATTTATGAAAATCAAATGGACAAATGTACAGAAAGCTCTTGGTAAGTGATAAAGTTACTACATAAATGTGAGTCAGTTAACAAACATTTTCAAAGTACCCATTATGTGCCAGGGAACAATTATAATAATAATTTTGTTAAAATAGTACTTTGTATACATATCTCATTTAGCTTCAGAATAATCTTGTGAGGTATGCACCATGAGTATCATTATGCTCATTTTACAAAAAAAGAGAAAGTAAATCTCAGAGCGGTTAAATCTCTTCTCTTTTTTCTTCTCCTCTCTTCCCCTCTGCTTTGATCTTTTCACTTCTTTTCTTGTCTTGTTTCATCTTCTCTCCTCTACTCTTTTCTTCTCTTTTTTCTTCTCTTTCCTCTCCTCTCTTTCCTCATTTCCTTTCTTTGCCTCTCTTTTTCTTAATGATCTTCAGTGAGAGTGTGCTCAGTGCCTTAGTCATCCTTTCCCATTTTTAATAATTGGATTTAGTTAGAAAAACTAACTCTGCTACCCATTAATTTCCCTGATGCTACCATGTCATCTGTTCTCTGTTCAACCTCCTCCTCTCCTTCCCACCAGAACCTGGGATTATATCCCTAGATCCCTCAGGCTCTGATAGATGCACTTTGACTTTACCTTATTAGGACCAAGGCCTTTATGTCCCTTTGCTACTGTCTATTTACTGTGTTCCACCTGGGTACCTTATTCCATTATTTTTATGTACTTTCTGCCCCCAAAAGATGGTAAACTCCTTAAGGATAGGGACTGTCTTACTAGCCTATATCTGTGTCCTCTGCACTTGGCACAGTGCCTGGAATATAGTAAGCACTTAAATGTTTTGTAGTCATGTAGCTATCTAGCTATCATCTACTTTTGTCTAATCATCCATCCACCTGTCTATGTAATTATCTATTATCTAGTTTTCACCTAATTATCTGTCTATCCATTTGTTTAATTATCTGTCATCTATCAATCCATCTATCATCATCTTTTCATCTATATACCCATCTGTTCATCTATTGAATCAATTATTAGCTATCATTATCTATCTAATCCACTATCTATCCATCTATATATCCATCATATCTATCATCACCATCATCATTATCTATTTGATGATATATTTATTTATCTATCTATCTGATTTTCTATTATCTGTCATCTAATTATCCATCTATCTCATTGTTATCAATTTAATTCTCTATCACATCCATTTATCATAGCTAATTACATATTACCTATCGTCTATTATCTATTTAATTATCTCTCATCTATTATATTTATCCACCTATCATATATATATATATATATACATATATATATATGTATGATCTTGGGCAAATTACTTCAGCTATCTGACATGAAGTTTCTTCAACTAAAAGTTAAGGAATTGGACAAGGTGAACAAGGTTATGTGTAAAGCTTCAGCTCTTAATTCCATGAGAATATATGAGCCTACTATGTGTAGATGGTATCACTCATTCCCCAACACCCTGTTTTTGGACACCTAACTCTATAACTTTCAATAAAAATGCATGACTGGCTGATATTACTTATTAGAATGTCCTCATTCATGAAAGAGTGTTCAGTCTACTTTCCACCTTTGTCTAGGTTTGGCTTAGGACCACTAATTAAGTTGGGCCCACGTCAGATCTAAATCCTTTCTACAACAAAATAACCCAAAGGATTTCCACCACAAAGAATGAAGAGATGTTCCCTTCCTTGGGATCTGTATGTGGGGTCAGTGTCTCTGTAGTCTCCAAGCCCCACTGTAGCATTTGAAGGTTTCTTGCTTCCTGTGTCTTATTTCTTGGTGTTTGTTCTTTTCCTTTGGGGAAAATTGAGCAACGTTTGTCTAATCTCTCTCCAGACAGTGTGGAGGCATATTTGCCCTCTTATCTTCACTTATCCAACCTCTGACATTTAATTTACCATTTTTATAGCCAACTCAGGGTGTACAGAAGTGATGGTCCCAATCTGAACTACACAAAAGATCCAATTTAGCCCTTGACCCAATAGCATCAAATGGAAGTGTCATCTCAAAAACGTTAAAATGTGATTAAAATCAAAGTAATCATTGGACCATGTCACAAAAAATTGGAAGCAAATGGGACCTGTGGTTTGGTTCTTAGACAAGACAAATAATAAAAAGAACAGGACAGAGAATGCTGAAGATCTAGATATTGAGCCATCAATGGTTTGTTTACAAATTAAGTTCTCTGACCTCCTTCTCCTTTTTGTAATGGTCATTTGTTCCCCCTTCTAGCGCTAGAACACATACAGGTCATCCATTGATTCAAAAGAGGTTGGCATCCTCCTTGCTCTCTCTTGCCATTTCAAGATACCACAATTCAACAGCCTTCTTCCCTTTGTTATTCAGTTGTATTGGTTGTGCCCAAACCTTTGTAACCCCATTTGGAGTTTTCTTGGAAAAGACACTAAAGTGGTTAGTCACTTCCTTCTCTAATTCATTTTGCAAATGAGGAAACTGAGGCAAACAAGGTTAAGTGACTTGCCCAGGATCACACAGCTAGTAAGTGTGTGAGGTTAGATTTAAACTCAGGTCTTTCTGACTCTGGGACCAGTGCTTTATCCACCACACCACTTAACTACATTTATGCCCTTTAGGTTCATCTCACTAACACCCTCTTGAGAACATTGTTTCACAAATGAGGTCAATCTAATAAGTACTATCAAGCAGTAATGCACTGTTATTGAAAGATCATAATGTTGGGTTTCCAGAGAGAGGGCTTTAGGGAATGAGTAACAGCATCTTACACATAGTAGCAACCCAGACTTGTGGAATTTAGAACTGAAAGAAACTTACACATCAACCTTGCCCATTTAATAATTCTGTATCTTTACAATACAGAAACTACAGCTAAGAGAACTCACTGAAGGTCACATGGGTAAGTAGAGAGTTGATGATGAAGATAACAGATAGATAAATCCATTAGATGAGACATAATTAAATGGTTAGCTAGATTATTAGATGACAGGTAATATATAATTAGATAGATAATTAAATGGATAGATAATCCTACTTTTCTCAGAAATTTAATGCCTGCCTTGATGACTTCACTATTCATGTTGATGGACTTCTAAAACCCTGGGCTCACAGTTTTGTTTTTACCTCTTCCATGACTATGGTCTTCATCTTACACATCCTGTAGTCCTGTAGGAATAAATGGGGCAGCCTCATTCTTAATCACTTATCTCTTGAAAATGTCCATCTTTAGAGATTTTAAACTCTGAAATGTTCTTCTATGACTATGATCTTCTGACACTTTTCCCACTCTTCTGTAAAGCTCCTTTTTTATCATATTTGTGGATTGATTGACTGAAAATGGAGTTCAAGGTGGTTAGACCCCCTTACTTTTCAGTTGAAGGGTAGTCTACCTTAATCATAGGCATACATAGAGCACCAGTTGACCTTGTCTTTGCTCCAGGCCCATCTATGCCATATAAGATTCTTTAACTTTTCCCATCAGCCAAAAGAACATTTATGCTAAGAGTAGGAGATACTCCAGAGATTGCTACCACATGGCAAGTATTATAACACAGAAAAACATGCTTTTCCATTATTATAAATTGTATTTCTGGAATTTGTACCAGGCCTGGCAGTACTTCAAGTGCAGGAGATATCTGTATTGGCCATTGAGTTTAAATGGACTCCTCCACAAGGGATTGTTTTATAAGCAGCTAATTTTATATGCTTGCGCGCACACACACACACACACACACACACACACACAAAATTCATCTACTTCTCTGTCTCTTTTTTAAACCTTTACCAATACTGGTTCTAAGGTAGAAGAGTGGTAAGGGCTAGGCTATTGCAGTTGTGTGTACCCAAGGGCAGGAGGGGTATTAAAGGAAAGTGAGTAGTTGAGGATGATTCCAAGGCAGAAGATCTGGATGACTGGAAGGATGATGGTGGAACTGATATGAAGACAAAAAGTAAGAAAAGACCAAAAAAAAAAAGACAGAAAAGGAAAGCAAGCTTGCCAGCTCTGGAGCAAGTTATGATAGGCAGCCTCTGACAGCTAAATCAGTCATCCAGCAGTAGAGAAGAAAGATAACTATGGTGGAGTAACCAAGCTCTCAAAAGGGGATAGTTCTTCACTTTTCCCTGTCTAGCTTTCTGGAAGCAAGTGGCAGACAGGGGAGTGCCGGTAGAAAGGGCACGTCTCTCTCCTTCCCACACCACAGTCGGGGGTGTCTTGCAGCAGAAGAATTTAGGAGATACTACAAGAAGGATGTCCAAAATAACCTAGCTATGTAGTCATGCTTAGCTGTGAAGAGGAGACAGTCCAGGGAGCAAAGTCATGGAATGCCAACAGAGCAGTGTGAAGATGCCACAAAAATTGAAAACAGAATTGCAGTTCTACAGTGTGAGGTGCCTTGACAAGGTTTGCTTCTAGACATCTGCCTCTCTATTTGTGAACTTCATGTGTGTGCTCACTCTTCCCCTGGAGCCTGGCAGTGTTAGGAGGCACCATGTGACAGACATATCCCAGATTTAACGGGAAAAGATTTTGTAGCTGCTCTACTTTGACATTTCAACAAATGTCTTTGCTTAGAGCTGATTGTGTCAAGTGTCTGAGTATTAAAAGTCAATGCACTAGCAGGAGTTTGTGAGCTCTAGTTGCATGCACATGTGCACTAAAGATAACTATATTATATATGTGTGTACTATAAATACAAATATGTATACTATAGATACCTGTATTATATATGTGTGTACTCTATTTATCTATATTATATGTGTGTACTATATATAGATGTGTGTACTATAAATACATATATGTGTACTATAGATACCTGTATTATATGTGTGTTTTATAAATACATATACATTTACTGTAGATACCTATACTATGTGTGTACTATATATACTATATTATTATTATCTATGTACTATATGTATCTATAGTCTATGTGTGTAATATATACATATATTATATGTGTGTATTATATATGTGTGTACTATATACGCATACATGTGTACTATATATACCTATATTATATGTACACTGTAAATATATATGTGTATTATATACCTATATTATATATGTGTACTCTATATACCTATATTATATGTGTGTATGTACTCTATGTTTCTATATTCTATGTGTGTACTATAAATACATATATGTGTACTATATATACCTATATTATGTGTGTATACTATATATACTTATATATGTGTACTATAAATATATGTGTGTGTACTTCATATACCTATATTATATGTGTATATACTGTATATATATACATTATATATGTATACTATAAATACATACCTGTGTACTACATGTATCTATATTTTATATGTGTGTGCTATGTATACACTTATAGCATAGGTGTTTATGTATATAATACATATATATGCAGTCATTCAGGTTTCATGACAACTCACTAAAGTATATAGATTTGCAAAAGTGTCACCCTCAGAATCTACAGGCTTCAAAAATTCCACAAAATTTCTGAGTGAAAGCTGAACCAGATTAAAATATTATTGGGAAAGGTTTAATAAAAAATATGTGTTCAGGGTCACACAGCTATTCAGTGTCTGAAGCCAGATTTGAACTCAGGCTTTCCTGACTCCAGCCTCAGCACTCATCACTGAACCACCTCGCTGCCTTCTCTTTACTGACAGTGATGTGCAATCCAAAAAGTTTGTCTTAAAAGACAGATTGGACTTGTTCTGTTTGATCCTAGAGGACTTGGAGCAATAGATAGAAAATGCAATGATGCAAATTTCGTTTGAGTTCATGAAGGGCTTCCCAATAGTGGGAACTTTTCAGAAGCAGAATAAGTTTCCTCAGGAGATAATGGGTTGCTCATCACCTTTTTGGGGAAGGTGGGTGACTGCTTGCTCTCCTCTGGATTGCCTTACAGCTCTGCGATTCTCTGTTTCTGTAATTCTATTATCTAGCTAAACAAATTACAAAGGTTCCTTCATTTATATAAAGGCTCTTTTTTTCCCTGTTTACAAGTTTTCCTTTCTCCATTATTTGATCAAACTCAATCATTTGAAAGATCCCAGGCTTCTAAGAAAAGACGTGCTTGTGTAATATGAATGCTGACAGGTCAGATACTAGGGAGCTGTCAGACAGCAGAAAGACTTCCATTTATTTTTTCAAATTGAAAAAGGTTGTTTTGTTCCTATTTGCGGAGTTCAGAAATGCCCAGACTAATTTAGTTCAAACTTGCCAAATAGAAAAATCACGTTTATGTTGAAAGAACCCATGGAAGGTCTATACTGTGAAAGGGGAATTCTTCAGACCAGTCAGAGGGGAGTTGGCCGGTGCTGTCATAGAAGCGAGGCCAGTTCCAGAGTTATGCTAATGGTTTAGAGTCTTTTCTTGTATTCTCTTGACATCCAGAGAACACCAGAGAAGTCTGTACAATGGCTGTCTGACAGCTATCTGTCTCTCTAGCAACATGACTATGTGTAGCCATTTTCTTTATGCATTCTTTAAAGGACAATAATCCTTGCACCTCGTGTTTGTTGCTATTTAAATGGGAGTTGTCATGATAATTAATCAACAAGCATTTATTAAAAATCTATCATGCTAGGCTCTGGAGAAACAATGATAAACTTGAATAGGCTTATGCCTTCAAGGAGTTTTCCCCAAATAATTACTCATTTGAAACAGTGCTAATAATATCTCACATTCACATAACAACACCATTGCAGGGAGCAAAAATAATTGTTTTTGTTTTTAAATGGGGAAACTGAGGCAGATAGCCTATATGACTTGTCCAAAGTTTCAGAACTGAGATTTCAACTCAGGTTTTCTGACTCTATTTTAATTAGTCTTTCCCCCACATCAGGCATTGATATCTATTGTAATGACATTTTATTTATTCATTCATTCATTCATTCATTTATTTATTTGTTCATTTATTTATTTAATTAATTTTAAGCCCTTACCTTCCATCTTGGAGTCAATACTGTGTATTGGCTCCTAGGCAGAAGAATGGTAGGGGCTAGGCAATGGAGGTTAAGTGACTTGCCCAGGGTCACACAGCTGGGAAGTGTCTAAGGTCAGATTTGAACCCAGGACCTCCTGACTCTAGGCCTGGCTCTCAATCCACTGAGCCACCCAGCTGCCCCCTGTAATGACATTTTAAATGACCAATTAGATGTTTCATGTGATTCATTTCAACTGGATTAATATGTTTAGTATTTAGTCTATGAACTAGTTTTTCAATGTTGCTTGAAAGGGTGTTGAATTAGAACTTAAACTAGTCTGAAGATTAGAATAGTCAGAGTTGAAGTCATGATTTAGAGGGGCAGAGACCAAGATTTTATAATAACAATAAAGCATATTCAAATGGAACTTTATTGCTGACAAAGTGGTTATGCATATTATCTCCTTTGAGGCTAATCATACCCTTGTGAGGTGTAAAGATTGTTACTACCATCATATAAATGAGAAAATTGAGTCCTGGAGAAATGAAATGATTTGCCCTGGATATAAGCTAGTAAGTAGCAGAGCTGGGACTCATACTCATGATTTCTAACTCCAAATCTCCCACACCACAGCTTCCTCAAGCCAGATGTGTCATTGGAGTCTATCTTCAGTCTGAATACCAGAACACCCAGAATGCAGATTACAAATCGTGACATCTGGGTAAGTCATTTGCTTCTCAAGTAAAGTGGGAAAAGTGCACATGCTGCAAACTTGAGGCTCATTTCCAGGTCTCTTATTTGCTAAGAACAGTAGAGAGGGGAAAGAGATTCTACAGGAGAGAATGGTTTGGATTGATATGAACATAACTATTTTTATTGAAGCCAGTAATAGGAAATTCATCAACTAGATCCTATCAGCTATAATCCCAATCCTACACTATCCTGGTTTATTGATTCCATGTCCAGCTCTAATTTTGGTACAAATCCTATTAGCTTCAAATTCATGGAATAGAATCTTCCCCCCAAAAAATCACTCATATAAGTTATAGAACTTCAGGATCTTAAGAATTAGATATGACCTATGGGATCACCTGGGCAGAAATATTTTCTACAGGATTGCCAGAAAGTATTTGTCTGGGCTCTGCTTGAAGACTTCCCAGGATGAAGACCTCATTACCTCCAAATGCAGTCAGTTCATTCTTGAGAACAGTGATAATTATTGGGAAAATTTTCCATATGTTGAGCTAAATCTTGCCTCCCTTGCCTCAGTTCTACTCTCCAGGAGTCAAATCCAATCCTTCTAAATAAGTCTAGTCTGTCTAATCACCAAAGGATAACACATTCAAATCTTTAAGGGATCTCAAAGGCCATTTAGTGTAAGTTCCTCTTTAAACTAGAATGAAATACATCCAAGGGCATTAAGTAACTCCCCTAAAGTCATATCAGTAATAAGTAAGAAAACTCCATTTGAGGAAAAAGACTTGTACAAGAATATTCATAGCTGCGCTCTTTGTGGTGGCCAAAAATTGGAAAATGAGGGGATGCCCTTCAATTGGGGAATGACTGAACAAAGTGTGGTATATGTTGGTGATGGAATACTATTGTGCTCAAAGGAATAATAAAGTGGAGGAATTCCATGGAGACTGGAACAACCTCCAGGAATTGATGTAGAGCGAGAGGAGCAGAACCAGGAGAACATTGTACACAGAGACTGATACACGGTGGTATAATCGAACGTAATGGACTTCTCCATTAGTGTCAATGCAATGTCCCTGAATAATCTGCAGGGATCTAGGAGAAAAACACTATCCATAAGCAGAGGACAAACTGTGGGAGTAGAAACACCGAGGAAAAGCAACTGCCTGACTACAGAGGCTGAGGGGACATGTCAGAGGAGAGACTCTAAACAAACGCTTTAATGCAAATACTAACAACGTGGAAATGGGTTCGAATCAAGAACACATGTGATACCCAGTGGAATCACGCGTCGGCTATGGGGGGGGGGGGAGGAAAAGAAAATGATCTTTGTCTCTAATGAATAATGCTTGGAAGTGATCAAATAAAATATTATTAAAAAAAAAACTCCATTTGAATCCATGGTTCTCAACTTCAGAGTCTGTATTCTTCTCCTGTGCCACACCCATGAAAACCCTTCAAATATGTGATAACAACAATCATGCTTTCTCCTTACTTCAATTCAAGCCCTCAGACTAAACATCACGAGTTCTTTCAACCAATCATCATATATTAAGGTTTTGAGTTTTGTAAGAAAAGTCAACAAATCTATTTTAGAAGAATGAGTTTCAAGATATAAAATAAATCCATATAAATCTTCAGCATTGCTATGTATTAACAACAGAAAATGGTGGGAAGAGCTAGAAAAAGAAATTCCATTTAAAGTAAGTACAGAATATATAAAATACTCTGCAGTCTACCTGCCAAAACACACAAAGAAACCATATGAATATCAGTGCAAAACATTCTTTACAGAAATAAAGAAAGACATAAATAATTGGAGAAATATTAATTGCCCAAATGTAGGCCAAGCCAATATAATAAAATAGAAATACCATCAAAATTAATTTTTTTATTCAATACCATACCAATCCAACTATTAGAGGATTCATTTTTAGAACTAGGAAAAATAATAGACTTCATCTGGAGGAACAAAAGGTTAAGAATCTCAAGTAAAATAATGAAAAATAAGTCACAATGAAGGGGATCAGATCTATCAGTACCCAATCTCAATCTATGTGACAAAAAAGTGATCATCCAAAAGGTTTGATATTTAGTTGAGAAACAGAGAAGATATTCAGTGGAACAGATTAGACAAACAGCATAATAAAGCAAATGCGCAAAGATAACTAAAGGCCCCAGACAATGAACTAATAATCTCACTATTTGACCAAAAAAAACCCAACAACAACAACAAAAAAAAAAACACTGGGAAAACTGGAAAAGTCTGGAAAAAACAGATACAGATCAACATCTCACATCCTATACCAAGATTAGATCCAAATGGATGAATGGCTTAGACCTGAAGAGTGACATCATAAACAAATTAAAGGAGTAAGTAAGAAACTATCTTTAAATCTATATGTAGAGGAATAATTTATAACCAAACATAGTATAGGAGGTATCATAGAAAACAAAATAGAGAATTTTGATTGCAAAATGTTAAAAAAAAAAAAGTTTTGTACAAACAAAACCAATGCAGCTAAAATTAGGAGTGAATCAATTAAGTGGGGGTGGCAAGATTCTGCACTGATAAGATTCTCATTTCCAAAATCTAAAAGGAACAAATTTAAATTTATGAGATCAATAATCATTCCCAATACAGATGATCAAATAACACAAACATACAATTTTTAAAAGAATAAATACAATCTATGAATAATCATATAAAAATGCTCCAAATCACTTTAATGATTAGAGAAATACAAATTAAAGTAACTCTGACGTTCCACTTCACAACTATTTGTAAGGCAGAGCTTACAAAAAAGTAAAATGACAAATGCTTCAGGGGATAGTGAAAAACATACCCCATTTTTATAGCTATGAATTTTTCTCACCTTTCTGGAAAGCAAATAGGAATCAGCTCCCCCAAATGTCACTATACCATTTATGCTTTTAGACTTATCAACACCACTACTAAGCTCATGCCTCAAAGAGATCAAAGAAAGAGGAAAAGGACTCATCTGTACAAAAGTATTCATAGCAGTTTTCTTTGAGGTGGCAAAGAACTGGAGATTAAAGGGGTACCTATAATTTGGGGAATAGTTAAATTATGGTTATTAATTTTATGGGTTATTATTGTGCTAAGAATCCATTATATATCTGTGTGTATATAAATATATAGAATGAGTTTTCTTTTTCTTTTAATTTTTCAATGTGGGGGAGGAAGAGAAAAGAGCTTGTCAATGAAAAAAGAAAGAGCACTGATCAGAATTCAATTCCCAATCTGACAGTTATTACATGTATAACCTTGTTAAGTTACTTAACTCCCTTGTGACTTAATTTCTTCATCTATAATATAAAGAGATTGAACTGGATGGTCTCTTCTAGATAGAAATCTGTGATCCTATGAGTCTCATCATTAACATTATAAATATCTTTTTGAAAACATATATTCGCATTCATTTCTCACAATAATTCTGTGTCTGGATAGTATGTATGCATACTATTGTTGTCTCCATTTTACAGAAAAGCAAAGAAGGCTGAAAAATTTAAATGCCCGTAGTCACATGCTCAGTAAATGTCAGATATGAGATTTCAACCCAGGTCCCTGGACTAGAAATCTAGAATTTTTTTTTCACCATAGTTCATGGTGAAACAGCTTCCCTATTCATTGTAAGCTGTTCATCCCAATCACCCTACTTCAGATGTGCTCCAGGTGACCAATACCTCTCCTAAAAAGCAGTTCCCCCAACCCTTCCAGATGTGAGCTGTCTAACACAATACACAACAGGGCTTTCTCTTCCACTTTCTGTGGATACCATGCTTCTTTTTGTCTAGCCTGCAATCATATTAACTCTTTGGGTCACCTCTTTCCAGATGTCAGCTTGGAGGCTACTTTTATGCTAAACTTATTTCCAATATTTGAACAAAATTAGAAGGTCACTGCCTTTGGGGCTCCTGATGGGCAATCAGAAGGCTTGAGGGAGCATTCCTATAAGTGATTATATCTAATGCATTTTCATGATCCTGGGAGATAAAGGTTACCAAACCAGTTTGAAAAGAAAGCCCAATAGAAATGTGCTAGATGGCTTCCCATGGGGCACTCTGAGTGTTTACTTTGGAAAGATCCATCTCAAATAGGTCTTTTCCTGAGTTTTGATTGTATTAGAATGTTGTGTTTATGATGCTGTAGATAAGGCTGAGATGGCATAGCCACTCGAAAGCCCTTTCCTTGTTTGCTCATTATTGTGGAACTAAAAAGCATTTTCCTCCAGGGCTGAAACCTAGCTCTTACAATTTCAGCCAGAGAGTAACAATCTAGTCCTTCACCTTTCATTTGGAATTTGCTTCCCTTTCTCAATCAGAGTCCTTTCTGATATTTATAGGAAATCCAGTTGAGAACTTCAGTTCATTCCTTGAAGCCAGTTTCCTTTGTCTATTTCACTTTACTGTCTTAAATATAACCCAACACCTCATCCATGTGGAATATTTACATTTCTCTAGTCAAAACAGTAACACTAATAATTTTTTTAAAAGAGACATAAACCAAAAACACTAGCATTCTTTAGGAGACATGCACAAACACATTAACATGAAAGAAATACTGGAGTTAGAGCTAGAGGAGAGACATGGGTTCAAATCCTGATTCTGCTACTTAGTGATCACAGACAAGTCACTAAACCTCTCCTAGCCTTAATTTCATCTTCTATAAGGAAAGAGTTAGATTGGATGATCTCTGAAGTCCCTTTTCTCTCGGGATCCTATAAATTAGAACTAGCTAAACTATGATAAAGCTATCTCCATCATATCAGCATGACATGAACATCATCAAACCATATCCTTTGCCCTTATGTGGAGGACTTCTCACATAATCTCTTAGCTTGGAAACTGTCAATGGATAATTCCAATGACTTCCAGGATAAAGCATGAATTCCTCACACTGATATTCAAGGCCTTTCTTGGTCTGGATTTAACCTATTTTCTCAACTTCATCTTATCTTATTCCCCCTTCCCTATCCTACATTGTAGACAAGAGACTCATGACTAATGCTCCAGTCCATTCTGCTGCTGCTGCTTTATTCAAGCAATCTACTATTCCTTCATTAAATGTATTTCCTGCATAGTTCTACCCATTCAACTTAATTAAATTCAACAAAGATATAATTAAGTGCTCATTCTTATCAAGGTTCTAAGATTTAAAAAAAAAGAATAAAATCCATGTCTTCTCTTGACTCCTCTTATCTTCTTTCCATTGGCCATAATAGCCAGAACTGTTAGTATCTTCAAAAGGACATGCAGTCACATCTGAAGGAGTCAGGGGATTCTTTCACTAATGACCTTCATTAATGTGTTATATAAGTGGTAGGAGCCATAGGTCCTTTCCTCAATGGGGCCATATTGGCCTCCAATATGAGCTGAGTTCTGGGCTTTTTCATTTATTCTTTTCCCTTTGTTGTGAACAGTGGAGACTCCAAACTGGCCTAGCAGCTCAAGTGGGATCTGGGAATCCAGGAATGTAGACCAAGTGTTGCAGCCTGTCCACTATTGACATCCTGGGGAGGATTAATCAGGACTTCAGCCCAGAAGTCTGAATAGATCCATTTTTTTTAGAACTGCAACTGAGTGGGAACATTACTTTGTAGAGACTGAACTAAACTGTTAACCTAATCATAACCAAAGATTGAGATAGTATTAGTGAGATTATGTGCTGGAACCAACTGAGTTCTTGAGAGCCAGTAGCTAAAATTTTAGTGTCTAGAGAAAGAGGAGGAGATAGCCATACTGTACATTGCCTCAGACAAAGTGCATCTACAGGGTGGCTAGAAGATACTTTTTAGAGAGATATTAGTCACCTGGAGCATATCCAAAGTAGGGTAACTGGGATGAAAAGCTTCTGTTGTATTGTCCATTCATTGTAAGCTCTCTGAGGACAGGCCTTTATGTCTAGTGCCTAACATTTTTGTTCTTGTTCAGTCATTCACTCCCATCCAGTGGCCTTGACTATGACCATTGGGTCTTGACCATAAGGATTTCTTGACAAAGTTACTTGAGTAGTTTGCTATTTCCTTCTCTAGCATGTTCCCATTTTACAAATATGTATCTAAGGCAAATAGGGGTTAAGTGATTTGCCTAGGATCATGCAGCTAGTAAGAGTTTGAGATCAGATTTGAACTCAGATCTTCCAGACTTCAGATCTGGTGGTTTATCCATTATACCACCTATATGCCCCATTTTCTTGAATAGTATAGGTCCTTCTGTAAAGGGTGAATATTATGGTTGAGACTGAAAAAATCTAAATTTAAATGGTCACCAAGGGAAATCCCAAATACTACCCAAGTCAGCTGCCAAATTTTTATGGTGATTTAATTACAACAGGATGAAGAAAATATTAGAGGAAGAGAGAGAGAGGGAGAGAAGGAAAGAGGGAAAGAGAAGGAAAGAGGGAGAGAAGGAAAGGAGTTTAACTCAGAACCACTCTGGCTCAGGCTGAACCAAAGCCGACATTAAAGCCTTGGAAAGCCAAGACAGAGAAAGGAGTCAGTTATTATCACTCATGTGACCAGTCTGAAGGAAAGCTGTCTGTGGGGCTCCTCCAAGCTCAAGCTCCAGAATCGAACTGAACTCTAGCCCTCCTCACAGGAAGTCCCAAGAACTCCAGAGGCTGTTCTCTACCTCACTTCCTGCTTCTCACATGTGCCAATGGTGGCTCAAGCTTGACTTAGGGTCACCCAGAGGTCTGTCCATTTTTTGCACATGTCTCTTGAAGGCCATTTTCTCAGGTAATTAAATCTTGAGTTTAATGCAGATCTTCCTAATCTTGTTAAACTAAGAAGGGAGGAGAAATGTAGTTTCCAAGACCCAATTCTGTTATTCCAAGAATCTCTATTGTTATTGATCAGGAAATAGCTAAATCAGATCTTCTAAAGAATGGTCTGATTAGGGAGGAATAGTTTTGAAATTCACACTTCATAAATGCTTTCTGATGGGTTGATTCTTTCAAGGCCCAAGTCAGGTATCATCTCTTTCTGTCTTATCCACTCAGGTAGAGATAATACTTTTTACCCTTTCTTCTCAGCTAAATCCAAAACAATTCAACAAATTCTCATTAATTTTCCACATTGAGCTGATTCCTCCAAAGAAAATGTGGGCTCCTGTTGAGAAGAGTATAAACTCATGCATATTGGAATCTTTGTACAAATACATGCAGGTAAGGGATGGAATGCCAAATTTGAGGGATAGCTAGAAGTCCAGTTGGACCAAAATGAGAGTATGTATGGGGTGGAGAATATGAAGAGAATGTGAGCAGGTATCTCTTTGACCTGCCCCATGTCATCTCATTCTAATTCTGGGCTGGTGCTTTGTTCACATCACGGGGATTTTTTACTCCTGCCTTGAGTCCCCACTTCTTCTGTCCTTGGGGCCCAGTAACTGGTACCCCATTCCCGTTTAACTACTTAACACTGATTGGATATTTCCTTCACACATAGAGAAAAAGTAAGTATACAACACTGTCAGTCTGCTGTTTTCAATGTCTAACCCAACATAAGTAGTAGGCACTGCTTGATATCAGGACACCTGGACCATAAATCCTTTAGCTATATCATTAGGACCTCGGAGATCTTCCATTTGTCCTGCATCTAAACACTTCTGCATATATGTGGTCTTCTCCAATTAAAATGTGAGCTCGTTGAGTAGGGATTGTCTTGCTTTTCTATTTTGTTCTCAGTTCTTATTACATTTTTGGCAAAGAGAAAACTTTTCATAAATACCAATTCATTCATGATAGGACTTAATGTTCATTTTTGTAAAAATAAATTCAGTATAGAAGCTTGGGAGTCATGCCCGGAAAATATTTCTTCTGGCATAGGAGGGCATTTGTAGCATGCATCCTCAACTGGAATGGAGGAACCCTTTGTAAGGTGTAACTTAAGGACTCAAAATATACACACATGTCTTTTCCAGACCTTTCTTAGGGAATGGAAAAATTAGAGCCAAGATGCTTTTCCTTCCATGGCAAATAAGTAGGATAGATTGAGTTGTATTGTTCTAACCACTCCTCGAAGATGAGACTGGTGTCCAGGAAGAGGATTAGCCATAAACTATCTCTTCATCTCCCTTCCTGGACAAGAATTCAGGATTTAGGGTGCTGAACAATAGAATGTGTGACTGACTGAACTGAATAAATGGAGACAACTTTACTTGAAAGATAGACAACAGAAACAGCAGATGAGAGAAAGAAATAGTTAATGGAGATTTGAAAGCATAAGGACTTTCAGGGACTTTTTAGCTCAGTACAAACATATGAATGCATTGGAGATTATCTTTATAAATTGAAGATGGAATTCTCAGTGATATTCCTAAAAATGACAGATGTGAACAGAAAGCATTTCTGTAAACAACCTTAATTGGGAATTTTCTGTGCCTGGGAAAACAACCACATATCATGCATGACAAGAGCAATGTCCGAAAAGGGCAGCCTTAGTTGGAAGGGTTGCTTAACTCACCTGTAGTGAGGAAACAAGGACCCTAGTACAAAACTGCCTCTGAAGTGGGGACAGAAGAACAGGGGAGAAGCCCATCCCAGCATGCTTCTCATTTGATCCACTTCTGGTTAACCAGGTGCTCAGCCCTACCTTTTCAGGATTGGAGAAGGTCTACATTAAGTTTAGAAGCTGGAGGAAAAAGTCCCAGTTGCCCTACCCCAGTTTGAGCTCTGCTTATAATTGAGACAGAATTAGCTTATCAGTCCCTGGCAGTCCTAGCTTCTGGGGGATTATGGAATAGTCACTAGAGAGAAGCCAAATGAAAGGCATGGAAGGTCCTTTTTCTGGTCCCCAGATACCTGGAAGTTAGTCACTAGAGAAAAGAAAAGTTGCTTCCTCTGTCTTCCCAAGGAGAGAGTGCTGAAGAGATCTGAACAGTACCTTAAGTCTTGTCCACTACTTCTGGTCTGTTCAGTCCTTCTTCCTTCCTGCTAGCATTCCTAGAGAGAGCCCAAGGAAACTAACTCATTTTAGTGTCTTGGACCCCTTGTCAGTCCGGGGAATCCTGGGAATCATATTTTAAATCTGTTAAATAAAATATATAGGATTACAAAGGAAACCAATTATAGTGAAATATAATTATCAAAATATTAAAACAAGTTCAAGGATCTAGGGTTAAAAAACTATTCCTTGGGCTTGAAAAACACCACCACCTTTCTCCACTTAAAGCTATATAAGAGCCAGTGGTGGTGATATTCTCTTCATTGGGAACAAATCAGCTTTAAATAAAGATCTAATTTGTCAACATCAGAAAGCTACCAGTCGCACCTTTCACTGAGACCTCACTTTCCCAAGACCTATAGTTCTAAACCAAACTTGGAGAGGGGCCCACGGGTATACTGGACCCAGCTCCTACAAGCTTCAGAAAGCTGATTGTTAAATTTTCAGTGCTAATATTTACAACTCAGCAAACTACAAATCAGGGCTTGCTTTCTGATTTTATTGTTGAGATTTAATAAAACAGTGGAGAAAAAGGTTAATAATATATGTTAAACTTAAAGTGTAGCATACTTATATTTTTTTCCAAAAGCTTATTATTAAATATTTACCAGCACAGCCTGAAGGGGCAATTATCATATCCCTCATCCTTTCCAATTATACAGTTTATAATTATCATGTTACTAGGTATAGCCAAGCAGGCAGACAACTAATATAAGTCTTAAGCCATTTAAGAAACTCCATTGACTTACAAAGGTTGGGATAAGAGATTTGTATAAGAATGAATAAAAATATTTTTCACTGGTTAGTAAAAACTTAATGTCCAAGATCAGAAACCTCATTTGGCTTCCATTGCCTGGTAGAATAATATATGTGCTGATCTGGAAATTTTCTACCCATATTTTTTTACTCTCTTATAGATTTTGTTTTCCTTTCTACCGAGTCTTTATTTAAAGCAAAATAAAAACAAATCTCTGTAATTGGAAAGCTAAAAAAGACCCTTGAGGAAAATCAGGGACAAAAGGTTACATGCTCTTTTGTTATTCCCACTGGCTCAGATGAAGGCTCAGGCAGGGGCCAACTTTAACAGCCCCTGTGACTCCCCTGAGCAGCTCCAAGAAGAGGCCAATGTGTCTCCTTGGAGGGATATGAGAATGTCTCTGATGGGAAAACCACAGCCTATTTGTGAACAAAGGCAACATGATGTTCTGAACTGGAATGAATATTGAATTTGGAAATCAACTCTTCAATTCATATCCCAGCTCTGCCTTTAACTACCTGTGCAATCTTGGGCATATCGTTCGCACTGCCCGTATTTTATTTTCTTCATGTATTTAAAAAAATGGAGGAGGGGGTTGGACTGGCTAACCCTTATGGGCATTTCCAGTTAGGATTGATAATCTCAGATGATCCACAGGGTTCTCATACAATTCCAGAATTTCTAAAAGCTCTAACTGCCCTATTTGAGCCTCCTGTTCTTATATATCTAACCCACCCTACGTAAGGAATCCAGGACCTTGAGTGAGGGAAGGTCATGATAGTCAATTCTAGTCATAATTCCAATATGAAAGATGGAAGTACTAAGACAGAAAAAGCAAACCAAGACCTTTTTTCCAATGAAGTTGAAATGCTTTCTTGAATTCATCTTACTTCCAGATTTTTAGAAAACCAAGACAATCTGACCTTGCCTCAGTTTAGGATATTCAGTGTAGTCTGAGCTCCTCCTGTCTGATGGGAGCTATGCATTTGGAGTTATCTCTCCCTTTTCTCTCACATGCAATCAATTTTCAGGTTCTATTGATCGAGACTCCATGAAACCTCTTTTTGTTTTCTTCCTCTCTACTCACACAGCCACTATTCTTATTCAGGCCTCCACCATCGCTCATCTAGAATATTTTAGTAGCCTCCCAGCTGGTCTCCCTGTCTTCAGTCTTGACTTTCCATCACCAATCTATCTTCTACTGCCAGTTATCTTGATATGGCATAGTGCTAATGGTTTCCTATCCAGAAATCTTCACTGGTTCACACTGCCTATCGCTAAATTTTAAACAACATAGTTGAATGGATAAGGAACTGGAATTGTGATTTGGGTTCAAATCCTGTGTCAGACACTTATTGTGTGGCCCTGGGCAACTCATTTAACCAATGAGACTGTTTCCTCATCAGGAAAAATAAAAATATAATATAAATAAAAAGAAAGAAAAATCCTTCTAGCACTAAAATTATGATCCTTAATTTCACATTTGAAGTTTTAAAGATTCAGATAGATTTCAGGTCTTATTTTCATCTCATTGTCCTTGCTGTCTCTCCTATAATTTTTATATGTCATCTCTTGACTCTGCGCGTTTGCACAAGCTATCTCATATGCCTGAGATTCATTCCTTCCTCCTCTTCAACTTTCTAGAATCACTGTCTTCCTGTAAGATGCAGCTCACGTTTTGCCTCTTTTCTTTAGTATTTCTAGATCCCACACTAGATGAAAGTGTTCTCTTTCTCCCCAAAGCCTCATTATCCCTTAGTTCTTTGACCTACTCAATTCCAATGATCTTTTCCTGTATTTTCCTTCAGCTTTGCTCTGGGGTGGTCATATGGTAGACTTCGCCATCACTTGAAACTGTTCCAATCTTAGGATCTTAAAGGCTCATGTTTCTCTTGCTGACCACAATCTCTTTGCAATTTCTTCTATCCCACACTCTCATTCCTCCTGAAGTCAGTAAACCCTCACACCCTTTTTCTCCTAGTCCATTACCTCTGTTCTGACTTCATTTTCCAAAACATTCATTTCATTGAATAGGAAAATAGAACCTAGAGAGATTAAATAGCTGCCCTATGATAATATGGCAGCATAAGCATCATCAACTGAGTCTGGTTCACTGCTATTTAAATGTGTTGTTCAAGACTTATGACTTCAAATGAGGGCAGACTACCTCCACAAGCAATTCATTCTTCTTGTGGATCCTGAATTGTTTCTTTGCCTGAAATTAAGCCTAAATTTCCCTCTGTGCAGCCTCTGTCTGTTGTTCCAGTTCTGCCCTCCAGTGCCAGGCAGAACAGGTCTAACCTTCCTTTCTCATTGATAGCTCAAGAATATGAATGATGTTCAAGTTCAGCTATGATGTTCCTCTAAGTCAGGAGTTGTTAATCTATGGTTTGTGAAGTCAGGGTTTTTTTAATTTAGTATCTGTATTTTAACATAATTGGTTTCCTTTCTAATCTTATGTATTTTATTTTATGTGTTTAAAAATATCATCCTAAGAAAGTGTCCTTAGTCTTCATCAATCTCTGTCCATGGTATCTATAACATGAGAAAAAGCTAAGAGGTCCTGCCCTAAAATTTCTCCTTTCCAGATTAAATATTCTCCATTCCTTTAACTCCTGCATGACACACACTTGAAGTGTTTTACCATTTCAACTGTCCCTCCCCTCTGAACCCTCTAAAGGTTATTAATGTTCTTTTTTAAATGGGACAACAGATCTCAATACACAGTCTGATCAGAGCAAGTCCAGGAAAACAAAGATATCCTTATTCTTGGGATATTATATGATTATTCCCATTTCACAGATGTAGAAGCTAAGGCTTAGAGAATTATAACAGGGTCTCATACCACTAAGGATAGGAATGGGATTTAAGAACAAGGCTGTTTCCCCACCACCATGGTCTCTTCTTTGGAAATTTTATTCTTCAGGGAATAGCACAATCATGATACATATAATTAATAACCAGTTCTCTCCTCCAGCTTAAGTTACTGGTCTTAATTAAAAGAGTTACTCACAATTCAGCATCCTAATTATCCACTTCTCATGCTTCCAGACACCAGCTGGGAGAGTTGGATCAGAGATCCTAAATGAGAACCTTGAGTAACCATAGAGAATTCATAAGCATAGAGGTAACCTCTTTTGTATGTCTTCTTCACCAGTGGCTACTCCTTCAGAAGGTGGTTAAATACATGTCCACTCATCCATGTGACTCAGACTTTATCCAAATTCTGGATGACAGAATCATGGATTTAGAGCTTGAAGAACTCTGGATATTGAGGAGAGACTTCAGGAAAGTGTTACCAACTGTTTTCTATAGGTGAGAAAAAGGAGATGAATATTGTATATTTTTTTCCAAATGAGCAAAAATGTATTAATTTCCTTGGCAAATTTACTAAATTAAAGAAGAGGTTAAGAAGAAAGCTTATTGGTAAACAAAATAAAGAAAAACTACTGAACTTGACATCACGAGACCTTAATTCCAATCTCTTTTCTGTATATGGTAACTTGGAGTAAGTCACTTCCATTCTATAGAAGAGGTTGGATAAGTGGATTACTAAGGTCCCTTCCATTTTGAAATTGGTGGCATTACATTTTTCTTCCCTTTTTCTCTTTTTTCATTGCTTCAATTCTTTTCTTTCTCTTACTCCTTATCTTTTGTCCCCTTGTTCTTCCCATTCAATATCCCTTCCTTCCTTCTTTGAATTCTTTCTTTCCTTCTTTGCTTCTTTCTTTCTTTCTTTCTTTCTTTCTTTCTTTCTTTCTTTCTTTCTTTCTTTCTTTCTTTCTTTCTTTCTTTCTTTCTTTCTTTCTTTCTTTCTTTCTTTCTTTCTTTCTTTCTTTCTTTCTTTCTTTCTTTCTTTCTTTCTTTCTTTCTTTCTTTCTTTCTTTCTTTCTTTCTTTCCCAAAAACAAAACTCTGGGGAAATTCATAATTTTTCCCTATGCAGGTATTGATAAGTAATTATGAGGCAAAGTCCCTTAATTCAGAGCAAAACTCAATTCCTTTTTTAGATGAAATACTGTTTTTAAAATCCCAAATCATACTCTCCTTTGGCTCCATGTGTGCTCTACCAGACAAAATTTAAAAATGTATGAAAAAAGGTTTAAAAGGCAAGTTCAAACCCCCTTACAATATAACAACCCCATTATCCAGCCTGTTAACACTTTGAAAATTCCTTAGTCCATCATCTTCTTAGACTACATTTTAAAACCTCTGATAATTTGTTTTTGCAGAGGTGTTGGAATCTTTCAGGCAGGCAGTCCCACTGGCAAGAGGGAAATATGGGAAGAAATCTCATTTGTAATTCCCTTATGCCAGGAGTTTGGGTGATTGTGAAACACTTTCATCAGAGCTTGTGTTTTCATTACTGCTTGTTCAAGGAATAATCACAGTTAGAATATTTAATTACCCAAAAGGCATTTCTAAAAGCTCCGGCTACACAGAAGGTAATGAAGGTAGTTATAGAAAAGGGGGGAGGAAGCACATTGGGTAATGAAGACTGGAATGTGCTGTAAGAGAAAAAGGCAGATAGAAATTCCTTTTCAGGTTTGCCAGGAATTTGTTCAATGAGATGTATTCATCATCTACCATATCTAAGATATTGTGTAGGATGCCAAAGTAGATACAAAAGTTAATTAGACATAGTTTGGAAATCAAGATGCTTACGATAAAAAATGTTCACAAATAAAAACTCAATATTTCAAGGATCTGTGATTTTGTCAGTGTTCATACTCTCTCTCCTGACACGGAACACAACCCTTCCATGACTTACTGAATGTACTTTGATAGTCGTAGTCAAAAAACACATCATTCTGTGCCTATCATGGTAATATAAGCCTCTTATGAACTTAGGAGGGCAGGTCCTCAGATAACAGACTTACAGAGCTTTTTCTAAAGCCTTGATAGTGTAGTAAGTCTATCAGGAGACCCTTAAAAAACCAAGATAAGTACACAAGCAAGTTATAAACCACAGGGGGAGATTGTGTGGGAGTGTGGAACAAGGCTCTGAAGTCAGAGGATTTGAATTCAAATTCTGCCTCTGAACCATATCAAATCACACAACTCCTCAGGTCTCTGGTCTCCATTTTATTAACTATAAAATTAGTTTGGATTAATTGCCCTTGTCCCCTAAGATCTCTTCTATCTTTCAATTTATGATCTAATGATCATATTATAGGAAAGTTTTGAGATAAAACAAGGGAATTATAAAAGTGTTGGCATTTGGATGTTGATAGAGATGGAGTGGAGACCATTTCAGATACATAGAGTACCATGTGCTCAAAGATATAGGTAGAAAAATCCAGGTTCTCTGTTAAGAAAATAGCAAATAAAATAATTTAGATGGCAGATAGAGTGTGTGTGTGTGTGTGTGTGTGTGTGTGTGTGTGTGTGTGTGTAGCTCTCTGGTGAGCAACAAAGAGTCATTGAAGATTTTAAGGTAAGAAACCGAAATTATCAATGTAGTACTTTAGGAAAATTACTCTAAAAAAAGAGAGTATAAAGATGATGGTGAAGTTATTTCATTATTCCATTTAAGAGGTAATGAAGGTCTGAACTAGAGTTGATAGTAATGAACATGATTAATGGCTAATGGAAAGAAGAGATAATATATTAGTTGAATCTATAGAATTTGGTGACTCAATATAAGCTGTGAGTGAATCAAATAAAAAAAATAATTCCAAGGTTTTCATCCTAGGTTATTGGGACTACTTGACACATTATAGATGAAAAGTAAATGCTTATTGATTGCTGGATTGATGGTAGTGCCATTATAAGAAAGAGGGAAATCATTAAAAAAAAGGTCTTGGGGAAAGCTGATGACTGTAGTTTAGAACTTGTTGAATTCATGGCACTGGCAAACTATTCTGGTGTAAACATACACTAAGCAATAAGTAATCTATATCTGGAACTCAAGAGAATGTTTAGGCATGGCATTTTTATTTCAGAGCCAGACTAAAAGAAGTGATAGTTGAAGAAATAGAGCTAGGGAAACAAATCAAGGGAAAGATTAAAGAGTGAAAGGAAAAAGAAGCTAACAATGGTATCTCCTGCCATGTTAAATGTTGATTGTGTATTGTCTTTCATTCCCAAAGGGGACCAAAATGTCATCACTATGCCAGGATCAATGTACAATATGTCTGATTGTAGCCAATCAGATCTATATGACCTATGAAGGTTCTGCCACTGGTTGAACACAAGAAGCCGAATTCATCAATTGGAATGGAGATGTCTCTAAATTTGCACATTTCTTTTTAATTACTACAGTTCTGTTTTGCTCAAAGAACACAGTGCCTTCTTTGATGCAGGCATGCCATACTGGACATTCCTGTGTTAGTATCTCTCACACATCACAGTCAAAACTTTAGTGTCCTTTTATTATTTCTTCTGTCCTCCATGTGAGCACTTGCCTTGTATGAGCTCTCGATAAAAGATTTTTAGGCAAATATGCATTTGGCATTCAAACAACATAGCCAGTCTATCAGAGTTGTTTACTCTGCAATAGAGTTTGAATCCTTGATGTTCAGGTCAAGAAAGAACCTGAGTGTCTTATCCCTTATCTTGCCAGGTGATCTTCAGAACCCCTTAAGATAATTCAAATAGAAGCAATTCCATTTCCTGACATGTCACTGGTATACTATCCGGGTTTCACAGGCATAAAACAATAAGCTCAACATAATGGCTCTATAATCCTTCAGTATGGTAAGCAGCCTAATGTCTCTTCTCTCCCATACTTTCCTTTGGAGCTCTGGCAATGTATGTGTCAACTTCATCATCCATGTGGACATCCCTGGAAAGGGTACTGCCAAGCTAAGTGAACTTATGCTCAAAATTTCTCCATTTGCTTTAACTGATCCTTTCATGGATGGATGAGGCAGTGTTGGCTGATAGAGAACAATGGTATCTTCCCATGTTAAAAGAGAAGAAAATGGAAAAGAAGCCAACAAAGATGACAGAAGAAACAGAGAGGTAGAAAGAAAACCAGAAAAGCAGTGTCAAAGAAGCCAAGAATAGAGGGCATGTCAAGAAGGACAATAGTTTCTCATCATTCCATTTTGCTTGTGGGAGAGGATAATTTTTCTAAACATGAATGAAGACTGAAAGCAGGAGCTAATTGATGACAGCCAAAGGTCACAAACCATAGATCTAGAGTTAGAAAGGACCAAATAGACCATCCTGGTGCTACAGATAAGAAAATGCAGCCTTCATTATTCTTGAGTATCCTCTGTGGGATAGAAAGTAGAAGCAGGGATAGGAGGGAAAGGAGAAAGTAATTTTTGCTGTGGTTAGTGGTGTGTGTGCATGTGAAGAATTTTTGCCAATAATCTCTTTGGGAAAATATGTAACAGTTTATAATAACAAAACAAAATTTTCAAGGTTTTAAAAGTCTTAAAGCTAAACTCTGACCTTCTAGACTTTAATCCTAAATTTTAATCCTTCTTAATTTTCCCTCTCTTGCCTGACTGAATGAACTCTTCCAGTTCTTGCTAATAGAATGAGAGATGCCAGAGATGGGGGAAAGATCAAAGTTTTCTTGCTGAGCTAAACTTGATTTAGTAAGATCTTCTGTCTCAATATTCCTAGAATCTGTTTCCCAACATTAACCCTTGGGAATGGGAATTTTGGGTTCCCAGATGGTATTTCTCTGATATTACCAACACACCAATTCTCCTACCCAAAGTCCTTCCACACTCAATGAAGAAGAACATTTCCAATGAATGAGAGCATTAGTCCATTCTACAAGAACATGTAATCATTACCTTCACTTCCAAACTCAATGATATTGAGATTATTTTGTGTCCTTCAATCCCCTTTACTCCACCTACCTAGACAAAGAAGCCTTTCAATCAAGATTTCTTTAGGTCTTTTTTTAACTTCTGTACCTCTGCCCCCCAAGGATTTTGTTGATTCTCATCATAGAATGTCCTTTATTGTTCATAACCATCTATGGATGAGAAGGCCTTTGATCTGGAATTAAATATTAGAACCTGGGTTCTAATTCCAGATTCTGGTTTTTAGAACCTCTGTGTTCTTGAACTGAGCAAGTTGCCTTCAGGCTTCCCTAGCTTCTTTCAAATCCCAGATAAAACCTCTTCTACAAGAAGCTTTTCACAACACCCCTTAATTCTAGTGCCTTCCTTTTGTTAAAATTATTTCCTACTTTTTCCCTAATAGAACTTGTTTATATATGGTTGTTTTCTTGTTGTCTATGTCATTAAATTATGAACTTCTCAAAGGCAGAGACTATTTTTGGCTTTCACTGCATCTCTAGCACATAGCACAGTTTCTATCATATAATAGATGCTGAATAAATGCTTATAGGATCTATAATGGACAGTTTCCCCAAGTTTTAGTTGCCTCATCTGTTAAAAATCAGCTTGCATTTCCTACCTTAAATTGTTATTTTAAGAAAAGTGCTAGAAGAGCCAGCACTGTTAAGTGTGTGGTCTGTGACACTCATTGCTTCTGTGATTTGGGACTAGTCACTTATTCTCTCTAGACTTCAATTTCCTCATCTGTGAAATGAGGAAATTGTATTAGATGACCTCTGAGATACCTACCAACTCTGAATCTATGAGCCTATGGTCACGTATTCAATTCAGTTCAATTCAATTCATAGTAATATAGACGTAGACCTTAGAGCTACCTAATATACCCTTTTATTTTACAGATGAGGTAAATGAGGCACAGGGAAGTTAAATGATTTTTTCGAGGTTACATTGATAGTAAGTGGAAAGCCAGCATCCAAGCCCAGGTCATCTGACTGCAAACTAAGCTCTCTTTCCATTATATTATTACATTTATTAATTTGATTTATCTTGTTTCATTTGAAATACCCCAGTAAGGAAGAATCAAGAGCAATGTGTGGATATTGAAAGAAGGTGAATTTAGGGCAGATGCCAAGAGGAACTTACTGGCAATCGAGGCTCTTTCAAAGGGAAATGGGTTGCCTTGACCAGTAATAAGTTCCCCCTCCCTCAGTTTTTTGTTGTTTTATTTTGTTTTATGTTTGAGAGGCAGAGGCTGAATGGTCACTTATTAGGTATATTATAAAGGAGATTTTCATTTAGTTGTGGGTTGGACTAAATGATTCTCTTCTAATTCTGAAATTATAGAATGCTTTAATAATTGAATTCAATTCAACAAATTCTCCAATATTTACCCTATGCAGATAAATATTATAAAATAATATGGAATTGTGAATTTTTAAAAAAGGTATAGAATTAAGTTGTAAGAGATGTAGCTTTTGGATCTAGAAAAGACCTTAATCACATTAGATTATAAGTTCCATGAGAGCAGGGAGTGTCTTTTGCTAATTTTTCTATCAACATTGCTCAATACCTGGCACATGGTATATCCTTAAGGTCTGTTGAATGACTGGCATCATCTGGTCTTTCATTTTAAAAATGAAGGCCAAAGAAGTCACATGATCATAGACTCAGAAGTGGAAAAGACTTCAAAGACTATTGGTATCAATTGTTTCATTTTAGAGTAGAGGAACTTGAGGTCAAGGGAAGTGAACTACTTTACCCTTCAAATTCTCCTAGCCAATAAGTGATGGAGCCAAGATTTGAACTCAGGTCAGCAATCTTTCTACCACACAACATTGCTCTAAGCTCTGCTTTCATGGGTCACTGAGATTCCACTTAGACATTTTTACTGATCTATTTACCAGATTGTGAAATGAATCTGGTCATGTTACTAGGACTTTCCCTCCATCCATTTATTGATGACAGTTCCTTGGGAGTTTTCCCAAGGAGACCAAACAAAACCCTGCTGAGCAGAAGACAAGAGGATATGGAAGAGAAAGAATGAGGTTGAATACTTAAGCAGCTTTTCTCATGGCACCATAAAAATGTAATAGGGACCAGTCCCTGTAAAGTTTTCTAAAACTGGGAATCGTATCTAGGACATATTTGTCATGAGGATAGTACACATGATTACAGTCCAGAGTATGCTTATGACATTCAAAGTCAACTAGGAATGTCAATTGATCAATTAAATTACCCCCTCACCCGCACCCCAAAAAAGCCAGCATCTAGCACATGTCATTACTGGAGCTCCTCAGCATTATTTCATTTTAAGAAATCCCCATAGTCTCTTTGAGCCACTGAACCCACCTCAAGTTTCTACAGCCCCCATACCATTTTTAAATTATTTCTTTTATTTCATTAAGTATTTCCAAGTGACATGTAAAATATTTTAAACAATATATATTTTTTAATTTTGATTTTCAAATTTATTCTTTCCTCCCTCCTCTCTCCTCGAGAAGGCAAGCAATTTGATACTGATTATATTTATGAAGTCATGCAAACCACATTTCCATATTAGCCACTTTGCAAAAGAAATCATAAATAAAGTCATAACAATCAAGAAAGTAAGAAAAAATATTCATCAAACCAAATTCAGAGTTCATCAGTTCTTTTTCTGGAGATGGAGGGCATTTTTCATCATGGAATTGGAATTGTCTTGGATCATTGTATCAATCAGAGTGGGTAAGGTCTTTCATATTTGATCATTCATACAATATTGCTGTTACTATGTACAATATTTTGCTGGTTCTACTCATTTTCCTCTCCATGAATTCTTCCCAGATTTTTCTGAAATCATCTCACTCATCATTTCATATAGCAATAATATTCCATAACAATTATATACCACAACTTGTTCAGCCATTTCTCGATTCATGGACACTGCCTCCATTTAAAATTCTTTGTCACCACAAAAAAAGAGTTGCCATTAATATTTTTGTACTAATAGGTCTTTTTTTAAACTTTTCTTTGATTTCTTTAGAATACAGACCTAGTAGTAGTATTGCTGAGTCAAAGAGTATACAGAGTTTAATAGCCCTTTGAGCATAGTTTCAAATTGCTCTCAAGAATGGTTGAACCAGTTCACAACTGCACCAACAGTGTATCAGTATCCCAATTTTTCTAAATCCCCTCCAAAGTTTGTCATTTTCCTTTTCTATCACATCAATATGATAAGTGTGAGGTGAAGTAGTATCTCAGAGTTGTTTTAATTTGCATTTCTCTAATCAATAGAAGTTTAGCATTTTTTTTTAAAATGTGGTTATTGATAGCTTTAATTTTTTTTCGGAAAACTGCCTGTTGACTGTTTTTCAGCTGGGGAATGACTCAATTTTTAAAATAAATTCAGCTCAGTCTCTATATATTGAGAAATGGGGCCTATATCAGAAACACTTACTATACATTTTATTTATAAAGTTTTTATGGGTTTTTAAAAATATTTTCCTAACATCAGCTGCATTAGTTTTGTTTGTGCAAAAACTTTTAAAATTTTGTTTGATCAAAATTATATACTTACAGGCTATGATGCTCTCTATTTTTTGTTTTGTCATACCCTTCCCTTATCCATAGGCATGACAGGTACATTTTTTTGACAGGTACATTTTTGCAAGCTTCCCTAGTCTACTTATAGCTATGATATGTGACATTTGTGTCTAAATCATTTATCCATTTTGAACTTATCTTGGCTTACAATGTGAGATGTTGGTCTGTGCCTACTTTCTTCCAAACTGCATTCCAGTTTTCTCAGCAGATTTTGTCAACTGTTGAATTCTTGTTCCAAAAGCATGATCTTTGGCTGTATCAAACACTAGATTACTATGGTCATTTACTACCGTGTATTGTGTACCTGATCTATTGCACTGAATCCACCACTTTTTTTTTTCCACCAGTACCATAACTGTTTTGTAATATAGTTGGAAATCTGGAAATGCTTATCCTTGCCCACCCCCATCCTCACTCCTGCCCAATCCTCAGTGCAACTCCGGACCCAGAGGACACTCCATCCCCCCCCCCCAAAAAAAATCCTATCATTCAGAAAAGCCTTTAAAAAAACTCAGTTCCTATCTGCCATGTTCTCTTAACATTAGACCATACCTTGAGAATAATTTCCAGACTTGGAACATGATACAGTGTGTATATTATCTGGAATCATTTATCAGCACAGCAGACATTCTAATTATGGGAGGCCAGGGCTGCACAACTTAGTTTGGGGAAAAAAAAGTCAGTAGTGACAAGAAATCTGACTGAGTGCTGGATAGCTGAGAAAAGTGTGGTCTTATTTTAAATCCTTTTTGATGTGTGTCAGGGAGATTATAGGGGGCTGGGGGGAAGAGCATAGGTAGCTTCAATAATTCATCATATAAAATATATTTACATATAGTGATTTCAGATTCATAATAGCATTACCTCATTGTGATCCTTAGAGGTATTAAGTGTTCTAATTTCAGAGAAAAGAAAACTGAAGTACAGATATGTTAAAGGACCTGCTATTGTTCATTCATTTCAGCCCTGCCTGGCTCTTTGTGACTCCATTTGAGGTTTTCTTGGCAAAGACTCTGGAGTGGTTTGCCATTTCTTGCTTCAGCTCATTTTACAAATGAGGAAATTGAGACAAACAACTTTAAGTGACTTGCCCAGGGTCACGCAGCTAGTAAGTATCTGAGGCTACATTTGAATTTAGGTCTTCCTGATTCCACGACCTGCATTCCATCTACTGAACCACCTTAAGTTAAAGGTCTTGGTCTCATACCTAATATAGTCAGCACTTGAATTTAGGTCTTCTGGCTCTAAAATTGAGATTCCTTCCCCTACTGCATGATCACAGGCATAGAATCAAGGAAGGTGGTCACATGTTTGAGATCCCATTGATTCTAAGAGAAGATCCAAAACTCCTCCATACTTTGACTTGAGTCTCTATTTCCAGACTGATTCCATATTGTTCCTCCTCAAACATTTGACTTCCCAGCCTCACCAGCTTGCTGCTCCCCAAACACACCATGCCCCATTCTCCACCCCTTTATGTTTGCATAAAGTGTTTCTCACAAATGCAATCTCTCTCCCTCCATGAATAGATCTCCAGGAGTCCCTTGCTCCCTCAAAGGCTCAGCTCAAATCCCATTCTGGATTACAGATTTACAGCCAGAAAGAACTTTCCAAAACATCTAATCCAACCCTCTCGAATTATAGATAAGGGAAATAAATCCCAGAGAATTTAAGTAACTTGCTGAAGAAAAAAACAGAGAAGTGGCAGAGGCAGAATTCAAACAGGGTTCCTCAGACTAAATTGAAATGTTCTTTCTAGTTTCTTATATTATCTCCTCACTCCCTACATGAGGCTTTTCCTGAACTCCAGTGGTTAGTGTTCTCACCCCATAAGAAAACATTTTGTAAATGGAGTAGACCCAAGATTTCTTCAATATTCAGATCTCACCGGTGAGAAAATTCCATCTACTAAGGAAGGATGACACCTCCTTTTGTGTGATCTCAGAGAGTTAGCTAGGGCAGAGATGTCACATTCATAGAAAGCAACCAGAACCATATTAAAATTAGGAAATTGTTTTGGGAAATTATAATTCCCAAGATTGTTTTAAGGAAAATTACAATTTCCCAATTGTTACTGGGAAATGTTCAACAAAATAAAAATACAATATAGATTATATTTATTTGTTATTTTCTAAGTCAATATGCAGTCAGAAGGGGTCTGTTTCTATTTGAGTTTGACATTACTTGTCTAGGACTCTGAGTGATTAATTGATTTGCCTAGGACCAGGATATGTCAAAGGCAGGATTTGAACCCAGGTCTTCCCAGCTCCTAACTAGGTTCTCCATCCATTACACCGCATTATCTCTTATTTGGTATATAGTTTGCATTTATTTCTCTTCTGAGCATTGAGCTCCTTAAGAACAGGGAGAATTCAGTTTTGCCTGGATCTCCAGGGTCTGGCACAAAGAAGTCACTTAATGCTTATTGAGTCCAAATTCAATTGAATTGGTTCTTGACTATAGCTGTATTTAGCTGATCATATTAAAGACTATATAATTTAGAAATTGCACAAATCTATACCTATCTATAGAGTTCTTTCATATGTTGGCATGTTCATATTTATACATGTTTAAACTGGATAATGTTTATATTATACATACATATGTCATCCACATTAAATTCCTTCTCAAAATATAATTTAGCTGGCTGAGTAAGAACTTCTCTTGCCCTGTAGATCTAGGTTTACAATGGAATTTGGCATTCCTAGAAGCCCAAAGCAAATACCAAATGGTAGAATGAAAATTCCCCCCAATTGGTTAGACTAATTCTCATATTACTAGGAATAGGACATAATCCTATGATTCCTCAGGAAAATGCCCATATCCTCTTCATTTGTCCTACATTTCCAATGTGATCCACATTCAAACTAAGCCCTTCCAGTTGAGTTTACCAGCCCCCAAAATGCCTATGTCTCAGTCTCATTGTTTCTGAATAGACCCTAAGAAATGGTCTTTAACACTTTAAAATTTCTTTATGATCTTCAGGATCAAATATTAAGTCCTTTGTTTGACATTTAAAACTATTCATAACTTGGCCCCTTACTATCTCTTCAGCTTTCTTATACTTTCATTCCCCTCTATGTAATCTATCATCCAGCTTTATTGACTTTCAGTCCCTTTGCAATGATTACTGCTGAGCCTGGGAGTCTCTGTCTCCTTCTTTTTCCCTCCTAGTTTTCCCTGCCCTCTTTCAAGGCTCAGTTTAATCACTACATTCTCCAGGAGTCATATCTCAGTCTCCTCTAGCTGCTAGCATCTTCCTCTTTCAGATTATATTCATCTATTCTGTATATATCTTCCATTAATTATATATACTATGTTATTTATAAATATAAACATATAACATGTTATTGCTCTATTCAAATGTATGATCCTTGAGAGCAGGGGCTGTTTTGTTTTGTTTTTTTCCTTTCTTTTTATCCATACTTAACATAGTTCCTTGGACATAAACACGTAATAAATTCCCCTTTCCTAATTGACTGGTTGGCTTCAGGAACATTGCCTTCTTGCCTCTCCTAGTGTCTGATGGCTCTTTCTCAATCTCCTTTGCTAGATCTCCATATTCTCCCACCTACTAAATGAGAGACTCCCCCAAGGTTCTGTCCTGGGCACTGTTCTTTCTCTATACTCTTTCCCCTTGTTAAATTATGATTTCTGTGGAAACGATTCCCAATTCTAGTACATTTTTCACTGATGTCCTAATCTCTATTAGCATATTACCAAGAACCTGCTGAAAATTCCAGACATAGCATTTCAGGGCTTCATTCAAGGGAAGAATTGTTCTCTCACTTAGTTGAGTTCTGTTCTGATAATGAGATAATCTAATCTGGATTAAACAGAATTCTGCAACCTCTAATTTACCAAATTTAACTTGACTGACTGACTGACTCATTCCAGATTTTCTTTGGGATATCATGTTTTTAACACATGAAAATGTTTAGATGAACCATTGTTTCTTTATTGATAGTGGCTAGAGTTGAGTCACCTTGTACATCTAGTCTCCATCCCATTAACAGGGTTATAAGTTGTGCTGGCTACTTCTAGGAAAAATATATAACCTCTGAAGAACTTGCCACTTTGGTATGATATGAAATCCTTGTGGTCTCTGGATCCTTCCCCTGCCCCAAGATCAAGGCAGTAGGGAAAAAGAGGGAGAATGTACCATTGTGATGTACTGCTCATTATCCTTGGGCTAGATGTATCCAGGATTAGGGAAAATATTTCAAATTTAAGAGATCCTCTGTTCGTCAGTATGAAATGGCACGAAGGAGACTTTATTCATCAGAGATTTTTTCCAGCAAGAAGATAGCAGGAAGTTATTTAGACAGTGCAGAAAGAAGGTGTAATGTGGGTCTGCTGGGCAGTCTCACAAATTACGACATGTTCTCATATTTGTGACTCAAGCTCTTGTCCAAGTCCAAATAGTAATTATAAGCTGCTGGTTGCTTCAGTTTTGTCAATGAGGTCCAGAAGTTGAGCCATGTGGCATTTGGGTGGATGAGGGGGTAGCAAATAAATATCTGTCCTCTTGGGAAGATCAGACATATTCCTGTAATCATGGTCTGATGAGTATCAGCACTTTGACCAGGGAAGTGAGGAGAACTACAAATAATTGTCTGTAGAATAGCGGGATTGATGTCTCTGTGAGTAACTTTCTCTCCAGCTCTGGATAGAATTGACACAGCACTTGAAGCCACCTACCTTTGAGGACAATGAGGTGTCACCTCCCTGGATTATACCCCAAAGTGAGTAATCTATTTGCCAAACACTATTGTTAACAGAGCTACTATGAGTTTCCTTATGTACGTTGCATGTGTTTTTTTCTCTATTCTATCTAGTTAGTCAATAAACCTTTATGAAGCATTTAGCACGTCATTATAGAATATCTCAAGCACTGAGGTTATAAAGGAAAAATCATAGGGACCTATTTAAGGATCTAGGATCACAGCCAGATCAAAAAGAAGCCTTTGAGATGATCTAGTCCAATTCTTCATTTTAGAGATGAGAAACCACGCAGATATTATGTGGTAGCCTCAGGATTTGAAATTAGCTCACTGGCTCCAGGGCCAATGATTTTTCTTCTTTGTTTTATGTCTCATATTTCCTTCCCTGTGTGCATATTGCTGGTGTGTGTGTGTGTTTTATATTTGCTTGTCTATTTGCATATTGCTTCCTCCCAGTAGACTCTAAACTCCTCCAGATAGGCACTATTTCCTCTGGGCTATTGTATGCTCAGAGACACATATAGCACCTTATATGTAGTAGGTAATTAGTCAATTGTTGAGTTGAATGAAATTGAAGAATTATACTATAATGAAATGCATTTACCATGAAATCACTTGTAAAAGAATTGAATCTGTATTTCATCACTCAGGAGCACCTTGGGACCTTGGAGGGCCCATGAATTTTCAATTATCACAGATCAGCAATTATCATGGAACAGCAGTGTCTTTAGAGAAGATTTAGGACACCGTATCGAGTGCATATTGCCCAAAGGACACGGCCCAGAAGTCATTTCTTTCTGGATGAATCGCTAATATTGATTGACTTGTTTACTTGTAACTCATCTCTTTTCTTGAAAGTGAGGGGCAGAGGGAAATCAGAGCTTACAGAGCTTTCTGCCTGTTTGGATTCTCTATAAACATGAATTCACTGCTTAGCCCAGGGAGACTATGCCATAGCTAAGCCCTGCCTTCCTTAGATGAAGGATGCAGTACAAGAACCAAGTTTTTTTGGACTCCAGTCCCTGAGCAATTTCTGCTCTTCTGATTTAGAGGAAGCACAGTCTCTGAAAAGATATCCATCCCCCTTTTAGAAGCCCACACTCAAAGTCACAGCGATGCGCCTGTCAACAGGCTCCCAGAGCAGGGATGTGGACTGCTGATGGGGTCCATTTTTACATCAGGACATTTTTGGCAGCTCCTTTGCTTCACTCCTGAGAATTACCAAAGAAGCTCTAGCTGTGCAGAGAGTTGGGCCAGATATGGGATAAGATGCAGGCCTTAGCAACCATCCCTCAGGGTGATGAACCCAGTGGCCCCAAGTCAAAACACTGAAGGTGACGTAATGCTAATTGTATCCTTCAGCACCTAGGGGAGTGAAGGGGAGGAAGACAGAGTGAGGATAGAGGAAAGTAAGGAGGAGTAAGAGGGAAGCCAAAAGCATCATTTTTGCTTAATATCATCTTCAACACTAGGGAAGAGAAAGGCTGGACAACAGTCTTACTACTTGACTATCCTTGCTTTTTGGAGATAAAATGCTAAACGTGGAGCCAGAGAAAGCTAAATTCAACTCTGACCTCAGATACCAATTTGCTGTGTAACCTTTGGTTCCATCTGGCTCAGTTTCCTCATCTATAAAATGGGAAAATAATAATAGGACTTCGGTCCTATTGTTATTGGAGAATAAAGTAAAACTATATTCATATACTTTGTAAACAAAGTTCTATACAGATAATATCTAGTATTATTGAAATGTATAAATGAACTATTATTCCTATTATATATTTCTAAATATATCTAATTTATCCAGTGTGAACATTGAATGTGAAAAAGACTAGCAATGTATAACAACTGTTGTTGTTTGTCCTTTGTTTTCTATGAGGAACTTGTCTTGACTTGTGCATGACTTAGATTTAAGAAAGGCAGAGTTGCACAAAGTCATCAACCTCACTTTACGTTCCAGAGTAATCAAAGCTCAGTGGCAAGAAAAAGTCAAATCAACTGGTGATGGCCAAGGATACAGTGAATAACTTTGACTTTTCTGATGTTTGACCAAGCTCTAGCTGCCCCACAGTGCCTGCTTTAGCTGTCTTCATGGCCATTGGGACAAATTGTTCTCATTTGTCTATTCCATTGGGAAAAGTCTTCACAGGCTTGTGGTAGACATTGCCCCAACTCACCAATGGGTTTAAAGCCCATTAGTTACCATCATATAGCAACGATAAACTAATGAAGAAGAATGATACAAAGTCCCTTATATCACAATGTCAACATGGTTTTGTAGAAAGAGGACTGCATTAGACTGGATTTCTAACAGTTATTCCATTGCCTCCAGCAGAGTGGACATTATATTTTATCCTAGGAATCCCTAAGGATTTGGAAAGGAGGGGGATGTAATCAGATCTGTGTTTTAGGAATATGTTTAGCATTTGAGTGAAGGATGAGCTTGGCAGCAGAGACTGGAAGATGAAGACTAATTTAGATGACTTTTGTCATAGTCCATGAAAAGCAAGACAACGTCTTAAACTCATCTCAGCCTCTCCAAGCCCATGACGTCTTCTGAAAATTAACAGGAGTTCCAGGGCTGAAGTCTTTTCCCATATAATTCTGCTACTACTCTCTCACCTCCTTCTCAAAGTACAGCAAATGTGTTCAGGTCAATGCAGTGAGTCAATAAGCATTTATTATATACTCACTATGTACCAGGCAAGGCACCAAATTACAGAAAGGCAAAGGACAATTCTTGCTTTCAAGGAGCCCATGGTTCAATGGGGGAAACAATATGCAAACCACTATGAAGAAACAAGATATATAAGAACTTCTTGCTATTGTTGTCCAATCCTCTCTGACTCTTTCTGACCCCATTTGGTGTTTTCTTGGCAAAAATCTTGGAGTGGCTTACCATTTCCTTCTCCAACTCATTTTACAAAAGAGGAAATTGAAGCAAACAGGATTAAATGGCTTGCTCAGGGTCACACAGTAAGAAAGTGTCTTGAGTTCAAATTTAAAATTGTCTTCCTGATTCCAAGCCCAGCACTCTATTCACTGTGCCACCTAGCTGTTCCTTGAAACAATAAAGGCTTAACTGGAAATAATCAAGAGATTATTAGACTTGTAAATGCATGGTTATCCTATGAGTAGTGCCCACCATCTCCTGAGGGGAATGTTTTTTATTAGTTGCAACCTTAAAGAGATGAGATTTAGGTTGGTTATTCACAACATTTCTTAGTAAGATCTTTTTTAAAACAAAACTAGTAGAAGATTAGGTCAGCAGTTTTGCAAAACACAAAAAATCAAACAAGGTTTTGTTTTCCATTGTACTCTTCCAAGGAATGATCAGTCACACTATTGTACTTCTGTTTAAAAAAAATTATCATTATACTGTATTTTGAAATAACTTTTCCTTACTTTCAATTCACTAAAGTGAATTCCCTGAGGAAAAGCTGAGAGCACACTTTGCCTTCAACTTACGCAGATTGTTCCCAGAAAGGATGTGTCCTTTAGTTCTGGCAAGTGTGGGCTCCACATCTTCCATTGTCCTTAAACTGAGTTTTGTTGCCTTTAATTTGTGTCTTTATATCCATTAGCATCCCTGCTTTCTTCACTCTATTACTTTATACATCTTCCCCCAGTTTCTTTGATTTCTTCATAGTCATCATTCCTTACCATGAAGTAATAATCCATTCCATTCATGTCATTGGCCAACCATTCTTTAGATATTATTCACATGCTTTGTTTCTAGCTTTTTTGTTATCACAAATAATGTTGCTATGAATATTTTGTGCATATGAATTTTTCTTGCTGCCAATAACCTCTGCATGAAATAATCCCACTAGTAGGATCTCTTGGCCAAAGAAAATAAATAATTTACTATCTTTACTTGCATAATTCCAAATTACATTATAAAACAATTGAAGCAATTCATCACTCCACCAACATTGGATTTAAAAGATCTGTTTTCCCATAACTCTAGCACCTAAAGAAAACCCTAAACTACATTGAGTTGATGCTTGAGGGAGAATCTATAGGGTAATATGACAAGGACCACAGAATATTAGCAGAATGAATGGCAATCTATACTTATATCATGATGAGAACACTCATCTTGATAGAATCATAGAATCATTAACTGTAACCCTAACCTTAAATTATTTTTTCATATTTTCTAATTTGATATATGTGTGATGATACTCCAAGACTTTTTTATTTGCATTTCTTTAATTATGACTGATTTTAAACAATTTTTCTAATGATTGAAAAATTGCATTTCTTTTACAAACTGCTCATATCCTTTGAAGGTTGTCTATTGGGAAATGGTCCTTAAGCTGTAATATTTGTGTTAATTCTCAATAGATGTTGAATGACAATCATTTTAAGTGTTATTTAATGCACAGCTAAGGTTATAATCATTTATTTTTCATCTATAAGCTCTGGAACGTCAGACCTATATTTCTGGGTAAATTACACTTGGGATTCCCTTCTGACATCATTCTATATATTCTATTAAACTATATTTTGGTTTCTGTTTCCAGAACTTCTGGGCAATTTCTTTTTGTGATTTCTTTAGGGTTTCCCTTCATATCATTGATAGAAATAAACAATATGAGCATCTTAAATATTTTGCATTTTCAGATTTTTAAGCTGTATTCCAAGCCAAAATTTTAATTATTATATAAGTAATGTATAAAATTTCTCAAACAAAATTGTCTTCTGAATTTCACTTGGGTCCATTTCATGGAGTGGTATACTATTGTTAGAGTATTTGGGGAATCCAACTATAAATTCCCATGATTTCTATTTCACAGTTTGTATGGCAGCTCCTTTTATCCCCTGGGAGAAAAACAATCTTTAAATAAAATTATGAGATTGGTGATGATTAATTAACATTATATTTGTAACCAAGGTGAGGCAACTTTCATTTATTCATTTTCCCCTGAATCATTTTTCATCACACTGTAGGACACTTCTCACCCTTTGAGATCACTCTGTCTTTGGGTCCCATTTCTCTGATTGGTCAGTTCCTCTTACAGCTTCCATTTTAAGAAAAGTACCCAGGTCATCCATGTTTTCTCCATTTTTTTCCTTACTCCTACATGAGTGCCTCTTCCTTACTTGTGATTCCTCATCTTGTAACTTCCTTTTATGTGTTTTTTTTTTACCTACAAGAATGCAAGCTCCTTGAGGGCATGGGACTCCTTTACTTTTTGCTTGGATTTCTATTGCAGGCATTTAATATAGTATTTTGTACATAGTAAGTGTTTAATAAATCCTTAGTGACTTGTAATTATTGTTCTCTGTTCTGGGGCATGAAACATAAAAGCAAAGATAGTACTTCTAATCCTCCAGCAATGTCAAAACAATAGAATTTGGAATTTGGTTAGCCAATATAATTAGTTAACATAGGAAGTTCCTAGGTGCTGAGTTAGGATGAGCTCCTTCCCTAATCTATGCTGTGGTGTTCCCAGTAATAGTCTCATGTAGGCTTCCCATGGTCTTTGTACTCTTAGGTATTCCATGTCTCTTCTTTGGTGAGCACTTGCTTTGGGTGGAGAAATCACTAGTTATGGAACTTATCTTCACATAACATATCTTGAGGAAAAACTGAACACTGAGGTAGTTCCATCTTTCATTTATTGTGGTCGTACATTCTTACCCTTGACTTAAGTTTGGTATGGGTATACCTGAGTTAGCCCATACAAAAGGACCTCTTTGGGGTTTTGAAGAAGCCAGGTGCTTTATAGGGAAGATGCCAATATACATTAATAAAAGGAATTTCTTCCCCCTGAAAATCCTTTATGCATTGAAACTACCACAAGTCTAATCCATATCCCTATAAATATTTCATTATTCTAAGTAAATACTTTGTATCCCTTTTATTTTTTCTTTATTTAAAAGTTTTTGCTTCCACTTCCCTTGTTACCAGAAGGGTATTTACTGAGAAGATCTAGCAAAAAAATAGAAGTAAAGATGTTTCTCCCAGACAATCAAAAGCATACTCTCTACTAAATCATTTTGATCCCTGAGGAGGTAGAGTTTGAACTTACAGCAGTTTCTACATAGAATTCACCCACATCGAGTTCATTTCCAAATGCAACAGAGCCAATGGATGACTTGCTGTTGCTCCCTCTTGGATGTTTTCAGTCTCTTCAATGCTAGGTCAAGCAGGTCTGTAGGGACTTACTTACTGGGATTGGCCATATGTGAAATTTCACATGGATTCCAGATAGAAGACTTTTCTTCTGCCTCTCTTCTACCATCGTACCACTGTCTTTATGAAAATTGATAGTCATGGTACAGATCCAAGTACTGAGTTTATTTGTTTGGGTTTTTGCTTTAGGTGTGTCTATCACCAAACAATTCATCACCTGCTGACTGTTCTGTTAGCGATGAGCCTTTCCATACCTACCTAGGCTCACAACAGACCAAGTCTGTCACTATAGTCAAAGCCTGGATAACATAATTGAATTTATCTATATTCAATGAGAAAACCTTTTGGAAACCCTAGGTCATCACTATTCCATGATGAGGCTTTCATAGCAATGAGAAAACATATTAGCCATTTATTTTGCACATGGGGATATTGTAAGTCCTGCCAAGATTCCTCCTGAAAATGAGATCTTTAAAATGAAAAACTGATCATCAGATAGTTATGATTATAATAAAAGAGAAGAAGAATTGGTAAGTGACAACCATCTCCAGTGAGTTAATCAGTCAAATAATTTTTAAGAGTGCCTATTATGTTCCAGGTACTGGGCTAAACTCCATTTTGCATGGCTGCCTTGGGAATTAGAATGAAAACCAAAGGAAAAGATAATGGAACGAATCCAGATTTGGAATCCAATGACCTTGGTTCAACTCTTGACTGCTACTTTCTAGCTAAACAAATTACATCTCCTCACTTGGACTCAGTTTCGTATTCTGTTAAATGATGGGTTGGAGCTAAATGACCTCTCAATCATCCCTCCAAGCTCTTAAGTCTGTGATCCCGTGATCCTCTGATCCAAGAATTTATCATGATTATTATTGACTCTAATTTCACAACACCTTTCCTTTGAATTGTTTAAACAATACACATTCTAAGATTAAATCTCTGAAAAGGCATTTTTGTCTCAATAGTAAGAAGGGTATATTATAGCATATGGCTCACTCCATTTCCTTCCTTTAGTAGTAAATATATGTACTTTTATGGAGATTATTTTCACTGGTTATAATTAGCTCATTTGCACTATACTGAACAGTGAAGTAATATACAAGGTTCTCTCATGACTCAACTTCCTGTGTACCTGGATATTCATCTGTTTCCTGGGGAGAGTCACACTGGGGCCAACTCTTTCTTTTCTCTGAGGTCTTTCAATTCATTATATAGAACTTCATCACTGGACTCAGAGCACTGACCTTGCCTTGAAAACTCAAGCTTCTCTCATACTCCCATGTCTCCTTTAACCTCCAAATCTGATCTGTTAACACAAGGGCCCATCCATTTCATCCTACAATGTCCACTGTACCAAAACTTTCAGCTCCAGCCCCACTGAGATCATTTGTTTCCTAGACCCCATTCTTTATTTATTCTGATTATTATAATATTTTTCAAACAGTTCTCTCTCTCATCTCTTCCCTCTCAAATTTGTCCTGCACTTTGTTACTAGGTTAATTGTGTTCACATCTAAGTAAGATAATGTCAGTTTGGTATCAGAAAGTCTTCAAAGATTCCTCAATAACTACTTCAACCAGGTACTCAAAGACTTCTATGATCTAAAACCTATCTCCATTGATAACCTTATGTACTCTAAATTTGCCTTCTATGTATCCAGAGCTTCAGCCAAACTGGATCATTGAGGATTTCTTTAAAATAGCCTATGCACTATCACATTATTCTCTTCTCTTAGAATGCCCTTCTCATTGATTTCTGCCATTGCCTCCTGCTATAATCTTTCAGTATTCAGTTGGATTGCCACTTTACATGACAATTTCTTTGATTTCCCTGAACAGAATGGATTTCTCAGTTCTTAGAACTTCCATAGCACTATTTATATTTCTCTTATGCCAATTGCCATCTTGAATCTCATGTGATAGTTATTGGTATACATCTTATCTCCATTATCAGTCTGCAAACCCCTTTAGGACAAAAAACTATGTCTTATCCCTCTTTCTAGGCCCTTAAAAATTCATAACATTTATTCACTTATTGAGTGCTACTTTTGTGTTATAAATGAATAAGCTTAATTCGAGATTACTAACTGACCCCAATTTCATATCATATAAAAATCAGTTGAAGGTTTGAGGATTGTTGAGTTTGGAGAAGAAAAGACTCAAGAGGACAAAGCAGTTAAATTTAAATGTTTAAAGTACTATCTTGGGGGCAGCAGGTTAGCTCAGTGGATTGAGAGCTAGGCCTAGAGATGGGAAGTCTTGGTTCAAATCTAGCCTCAGACACTTCTCAGCTGTGTGACCCTGGGCAAGTCACTTGACTCCCATTGCCTAGCCCTTACCAATCTACTGCCTTGGAGTCAACACACTGTATTGACTCCAAGACAGAAGGTAAGGGTTTTAAAAAAATCATAAAGTACTATCTTGTGGAAAAGTTGTACAATCTGTTTTTCCCCATAAAGAAATCGTAAAAATTGCAAAGAGATAAATTTGACCATGATATCAGGAGAAATTTCCTACCAATTAGTCCTGTGAAGGGGAAAATGCCTTGGAGGTTGAGGGAAGGGGGTGGGGATTGATTCTTCCTCATTGGAGAATTTCAAACAGAGGTTAGATGGCCACTCATCTGGTATACCAAAATGGTCAGTTCATTCAAATATGGTCTGGATCAAGAGCCTTAGTGAGATACCTTCCACCTCCAAAATACAATGGGACTTTGTAATGTGGGGGGAATAATTGACCAGGACAAACTCCATGTTTCTGATTCATCTAAAGCCCCTTTTATGAGCATTAGTTTGATAAGCTGGAGCAAGAGCCATAAAATTATCACTATCTTTCTCTTTGACATGAACATTGAAGATAGGATCTTTAACTAGGTTCTAGGACTTAACAGAACAACGACTTCTGCTCATGGTTCTGCTTATGATTATTAACTGGCCTGAAGGTTTTTCACATCACCAAAGGTTTATTGATAGAGGCAGCTCAGGGTAGCTACAGTCCCAGGATTAGGGAAACCTGACTGCACCAATGATTAATTTTCAGTATAGGTCAAGTAATGCAGTTTCTGGAACAGAGAGCTTTACACAAGAACCATGAACCATCAAGGGACCTACAAATAGATTTTAGAAAATACATTTTTATTTTCATTTACCTCTACCTGAAATTTAGCTTTCTCTCCAAATATTTAAAAACATGATTCTGACAAGGGATGCTCAAGATTCACAAGATCCCTGCCAACAGGGGTCATCACAGAGACAAAGATAGAGACAGAGGCAGACAGAGACAGAGAGACAGAAAGATAGAAAGGCAGAGAAAGATTGACAGAGGAAGAGGATATTAGAAATCTCCTGTTTGCTGGACAGTAAAGAGGAAAAAACAAGTTGGGATAAGTAATGAAATAATCAGCAGAGGATGCCACTGATGTGGGTGTGGGGTAGAGTTCACCATAAAAAAAACTTAACATATATATATATATATATATATATATATATATATACATATATTTCAATTTATCCAACAGCCCCATCTGCCTTGCACCAGAACCTTCATTTCAGAAAGGTGAGCTTTCATCTCATCTTGTCCTGAACCAGATCTCCAAAACACATCCTATTTCCACATCGTGCCATAGTTTACACTCATTCCTCTTCCCATTCTGGCTCCCCTTATTTAATCATCTTCCTCCTTTTAGAATGTCACTTCTCTAAGGAAAAACTTGTCTTGATTGTATTTGTAAAACCAGTTCCTAGTTTAATATCTAGAACAAAGTAAACACTAAATAATCTATCATCTCTCTCTGTCATTTAACATCCATCCATATAGTCATCTATCCATCTCTCATCAATCTACCAATCTACCTACTTTTCTAACTATCTATCTGTCTCTATCTGCCTCTGTTTCTGTCTCTATTTGTCTGACTGTCTCTTTCTCTGCCTCTATCTCCCCATCCCCATCCCTTGCATTTAACAGCTCATACTCTCCCATCCCTCATCTGGCAGAACAGTCAGGGTCAAGTCTCCAGGGTAAAGAGGATGGGGCAGTTCATAAAATAGCAGGACAGGTTTAACTTCACTCCCCTTTGATTCACTGTCAGCAGGCAGCTGTGTGGGATATAAAGGGTTCTAAACCTAGAAAGCTATATGAGACCTGGCCAAGAGATGCCTATGGCAAAAGTGAATGCCTTGGTATTTCTGTCTAGAAGAAACAGTTGGAAATGAATTAATGGAAAACACTTTAGACAGTTGTGAAAATTAAAAAGAAAACAACCCAGGAAACAGAAGGGAGTTTTAATGGGCTCTCAAATAGAATCTGGGATGAGTAGTGCCAAATCACAGGCTAGAACTCCATTCTCTTATTCCTGGTGAAATGATTTGTTCACGATTATTCCAAAGAGAGGGTTCACATTTGAATTATGGACACATTGTTCCACGATGTCTGAGTGGTCATCTGTGCTTTAAATCTTTCTTCCTTAATGAAATCAGAGGAGAGAGACCAATTCTATGGCAATTGGAAATCTTGGGGTTGAGTTTGGCTGATGCAGATGCGATGGGTTCAGAATGTTAGTAGAACTCACCTCTAGCCAAGTGAATGTAGTATGTTCAAAATGATAGATGATGGGAACAGGCTTGTCTTCAGGATATATGATGCTTGTGGGCTTACCACTAACAGAAGAGAGTGGAAAGGAAGGCCCCAGAAAAAGAATGTCAGCAACTGCATCTCCATAGTCCACGATGACGGCTGTAAAATACTCTTTGGCATCAATAAAACTTGAGTGATGGCTTTTTCAAATTGTCCAAAATGAGAAGCAGACCCAAGAAGGCATACTTCAGCCAATGGATGTTTTTCATAATTATCCCTAAAGCTTATTTGTAGTTATGGGGTCTTTTAACAGCCAAATGTTCTTGGGGGTCTTTTTGTCCTATTAAACTTCCCCCCACACTTACACATACAGGCACACACACTTATGAGACTTACCCCAGTGAGGGTGACCTCATCTGCTATGGAAGGACTAAAGAAAGCAATGCTGACTTGGGAGGACAATTGAGGGGCCGGCTTAGTACAAAACAGGGCAGATAAAACCTCTGCCAAAATATATATTCAGCAGGACCCAGTCCTCTGAGGGGGTTGGAGTAGAGAGGGGCTTGTTCATCCATTGTATTTGGACAAAACAGAATTGGATTGACCCAAGGGGACTTGCCTTCTGAAACAGCAAACCATTTGCTTTTTTTTTCTTTTTTTTAACCATATAAACTTAGATTTCCTAAATCTCAGACATGAAAAGTGGGGAAAAGAAAAGGAAAAAAAAAAGGGAAGGTCCCATTGGACCAAGGAGAAAAATGTCAGCCAAGAGTACTATTCTCAGCCTGCAGAACCCCAGCCCCCTGGTCACATACCAGCACTGATTTCTAAATGAGGTTAAGGGTCAGTTTTAAACCCACCAAAATTGGAAATTCTAGGCTGGGAGGTAGCTGCTGGAGTTGGTGTGTTGTTTCTGAAGCAAGGAGGATTTCCTCTCCTCTCAGGATTTAAGGTCACCATGGTTCAGAGTTCAAGGATTTTTGTCTGGAAACTTGCATATTTTTTATTGCAGAAGGTGAGAAAAATAAATGTGATACAAAGCACCCAGGACCTCGGAAGGCCAGCTGGTGCATGCAATTCTAAGCAGTTTTTTTTTTTTTTTTTGCTGGAGGAACGAATAGATCTTTAACTGAGCTCAGGGCCTGTCAGTAAGAGTGTGTAGAAGAAACTAATTGGCATGATACATTACATGATGGTAAAATACAGTCAAACTAAAGGAATAAAAAAGAAGCAAGAATACCTGATAAGGAATTGTTCTCTCTCTATCCCCACTCCCCACCTCTTTCCCATTTCATTTTTTCTTGATTTTTTCAAGAAATCATTTTCTCAATTTCACAGACTGTGAAAGATTAGGTAGATCTTAGTAGTCAACCAATAAAATGATGTGTGAAAGAATTCTCGCTATAATGTGTGCGACAAGTAGTCATCTCGCTTCTGCTAGAAAACTCCAAGGAAAGTGAATCCACCAGTTGTGAGAGCAACTGTTTCTGCTTTTGGACAGCTCAAAGTACCTGACCTCAAGCCTAAGTTGGCCTCTTTACAACCTACAGCCCTTACTCCTAGTTTTTCTTACTGTATATCATTTGTCTTGTGTTTATTTTCTCTTTTAGTCCAGACCTTCCATTTCATCCATGTAATGCATTCCCGATGCTGCAGAAGGGCGCTCATCTGTACCATACTACCTCATGGTGCTCTGGGACACCGAGATGTTGTGAGTCTTATCCATAATCACATAACCAGTATTTGTCAGAAGCAGAACTTGAACTCCGTTTTTCTGACTCCAAATCCTGCCATTCAATTATGTTTTATACAAGTTCAATGCCTAACTATGGTCAAAAGCAGAAATAAGTTTATTTCCTCATTTTTCCTCATCTTTTCCCAAATCCAAGAAAAGACTTAAGATTGGAACCCAGATCTCTCTTTTCTGACAGTTCGTTCTACCAAATTTTATATTGGCATCTGTGATTTGTTCCTCCAGTTGTAAGTAATGAGTTTTAAAATATTAACACATTAGAGACACTTCTGAATGGCTGAACTTAAGTAAATTTCTATGTATGTGTGTTATTGTCATTATAAATCAAATTCTAGGTCTTCTCTGAAGCCTAAAATTCAAAATATGGTTATCCTTCTTCTGTAGTGTATAAAGGGTTAACCTTGGAGTCAGGAAGACCCAGATTCCAGCTTAGCCTCTGATGCATACTAGCTGCATATTCATGGGTAAACCACTCAACCTAGTCAAGCCAGTCAATTTTTAAAACCTGATAAGATACAGATGTGTTGACAACTTACATGGGTGAAGGGCGTATCTACACCTGGAGTTCTCTTTAATCAATGAAATTATAATTTTGGCTTTACTTTCTCTTCAATAAAGGAGAAGCAAAAATGGTAATATTAGCGGATAGAACTTCTTTCAAATTTAAAGAGGACATAAATGAATGAATGAAGCATGTGTTAAATGCTTATTCTGCAAAGCACTGTGTTGGGTTTCAGAAATAAATTAGAAAAGTAAGGCAGTCCCTGCTCTCAAAGAATTCATCTTCCAATGGGAGAGACAATATATTGGGGTAGATTTGATCTCATGGTCCTTGTGGTGTAGCAGAAAAGCAGATGGGAATGTTTCTTTAATGTTATCTCTACTGATAAAATCATATCATATATGGAAAAATAAAGGAGAATTATATTTTGGGTAATATGTCCACTTTGCTCATTCCTCCATTGTTTATTTAAGATCATTTCCCTTCCCTCACACTTGGCTATAAATACAGTATGTTCTTGCATATACAATGTATATCACACACACACTGAAGATACATGAGGTAATTCAATGCAGTCATTCTTTGGAGAGGTGAGAATCCAAATCAGATGCTATTATTCACCTAGAGGTCATCTCTAGTTTAACATCTCTGGCCTAATTTCTTCCTCATCGGGTTTTCCACTCCTGCCCTTGATACCGAGCACAAACTGGCCAAATGGTCATAGATGGACCTGTACATCTGATAAAGAAAGAAAGGAAAGCAAGACACGAGAATCTGATCACATATTTATCCTACCGGCATTATTTTTTTTAAAATCATTTGAATTTCATTAGAGATTTTAAGCCTTAAAGTCCCTCTGAATGTAAAAAATCCAGCTAGTTTCCAAATACACAGGTGAGAAATCTTTATTAGAAAAAAGGGTGAATACTAACATTTATGAAAGGCTATTCATTCATTCATTGTGAAGGCCTTAAAGCTAATGACTTTCGGGAAACAGAAAAATGAAAATAATGAGGTATATATTTAAAAGGGAACATTCTCCTCATATTAATCATCCTTGACAGATCTTATTATTATCCCTTGAATAGAAACTAAAAAAAGCTTTGCAGAGAGTACTTCTCCAGTCTCCATTTCATTCAGCAAAGTTGGGTGTTTTAGAAAGATTAGCTACTAGAAAAGAAAGGTAACAGGATTTTTAGGTGCCAACCCAGAACCTTATCCCATAAGATCAGTCCTAGATGTTAGGAAAACCTACCCAATGTAGCTGGTAAAAATAAATCAAATAATTAACTATAATTTATTAAATTCATTTGTTGTTCAGTTGTTTTAGTTGTGTCTGACATCTTTGTGACCTCATTTGGGATTTTCTTGATAAAGATTCTAGAGTGGCTTGTCATTTCCTTTTCCGGATCATTTGACAGATAAGGAAACAGGCAAACAGGGCTAAGTGACTTGCCCAGGGCACCATCGCAAATAAAGTGTCAGATGCCAGATTTGAACTTAGGAAGAGAACTCTTCCTGACTCCAAGCCCACCATTCTATTCACTGTGCCACATAGCTGCCCCTATTAAACTTATACAATGTGCCAAAGAACTAGGTGCCAAGGTTATAAATACTAAAGCAGGATTGCCCCTGCCCCAGGGAGTTTATATTCTATTAGGGGAGTGCATGATGTAAACAGATAAGGACAGGACCTATTATCCTCAAAAGAGAAATAATGACTAGGGGAATCAGGAAAGTTCTTCTGAAGAAAATGGCACTTGAGGGGAGGCTTGAAGGGTCCTAGGAGTTCAAAGAAGTGGTATGACATAGTAGAAAGAGATTTGGAATGGAATCAGGAAAGATGGAGTTTTGAATATCATTTCTTCCTAGCAATGTGATGGTGGGAAATTAACATCTGTAAACCCAAGTTCATGTTAGTGCTAAAATTGGGGCCTCTTGATGCCCAGAGGTTTGGCTTATGTCTTTTCTGAGTCTTTTAATTTGTTTTTTTTTCTATAAAATAATTTATTTTTACCCATTTTATGTAATAACAAATTTCCACGTATATTTTCTGGTTATATATTCATCTTTATCCCTCCCATCTCTCCCTCTTCCCAGAGCTGACAAGCAATTCAGTCTGCTCTACATGCATCATTATGCAAAACATATTTCCATATTGTTCATTTTTGTAAGAGAATAATCATATGTAACCAAAATCCCAAATAATTTAAGTGAAAAATTGCATGCTTTAATCTGCTTTCCACGAGTCTATTAATTTGTAATTTGTAAATAAAACTGCCAAATTTTATGAACCTAGGTGCATGTAAGGGGAGGTGGTGACCATCCTTTGAGAAATTCCAAACACTATTTCCACTGATTTTTCCAAACTAAAAATAAACAAATAAATGTTCCCAAAGTATACAGGGATTCTTTGTATCAAGGTGGACTCTCATAAGGATTAGATTTGTTAAACTTATATGTTTTCCTATAGCAATAAAAATCTAAGGAAGGATTTTTAGATTCAGGACTAAAAGGGACCTTAGAGGTCATCTGAATCCCAGAATGGTGAAATGACTTATCACAAGTGACCCAACAGAAGTGACAGATCCCAGATTTTAATCCCAGGTTCTCTAGGACTTCTTACTTCTGGACCAGACTAGTAGGTGAAACAGCAGATCATGGAAAAGGTTGAGAATTTCCCTATCCTTCCATAGATCTAAGTTGTAAGATTATAAGATCCTAGATTTAAGGCTGCCAAGTACATTAATCAGTTTACAAATGAAGAAGTCATGTCTCAGAGGGGCTGTAGTAAGCACCAGAAGTTCCTTTTGATCTCACTTCCAGATACCTAGCACATTATAAGTCACGTAAGCTCTCTCAAACCAATCTCAGTTTCCTCATATGCAAAATGGGGATAAAACATACTTTCTGCCTCATAGGCTGGGTGCAAGAAAAGCATTTTGCATACACTTAAGTGATGTACAAAATATGAGTTATTATTACTCCTGTCCAAAGTCCCTGGAGTTATATTTCTTTTGAATGTTTCCCTTGCTGGAATGTAAGCTTAGAATATGGACTGTTTCAGTTCTGTATCTCCAGTGCCTTGGGCTCAAAGATCACTGTAGACAGTGACTGCAGCCATGAAATTAAAAGACGCTGCTCCTTGGAAGGAAAACTACAGCAAATTTTGACAGCATACTAAAAAGAAAGAGAGAGATTACCTTGCTAACAAAAGTCTCTATTGTCCAAGCTATGGTTTTTCCAGTAGTAATCTCTGGCTGTGAAAGTGGTACTATCAGGAAAGTTCAGTGGAACAGAATCAATGCTTTCAAATTGTTTTGCTGGAGAAGACTTCTGAGACCCCTTGGACATCAAGGAGATCAAATCAGTCAATACTGAAAGAAATTAACTCAGATTATTCACTGGAAGATCAAATACCAAAGATAAAGCCAAAGTAGTTTGGCCATAATGAGAAGACAGGAGTTATTGGAAAAGACTGATGCTGAGAAAGATTTAAGGCAAAAGGAAAAGGGGGTGGCAGAAGATATGATGGATAGTGTCATGGAAGCAATTAACTTAGAGTTGGACAGACTTTGAGAGATAGTGGAAGACAGAAGAGGCTGGCATGCTGTGGTCCGTGGGGTCACAAAGAGTCAGATATGATTGAACCACTAAATAACAACAAATTCTCCCCTGTCTTTCACAATTCTTGACAAACAATGGGTACTTCTTGACAAATGAAAGCCACAAAAACTATTAAGTGTCAGAACCATGGTTCAAGCCAGAGGCTTCTGATTTCAAAGCCAATGTGGGATGGCACACCATATTGCTGTCTCTTTGCATACCAGGACTCCAGAATGCCAGAGGTAGTCTTGGCAGGAAAAAATGAAGCCAAGGAGGTAGGCCATCAGGGGTTCACAGATAGAAGAAAGTAGGACACAGAGAAGTAGCCTAGGACCAAGAGATGGCTCAGGGGTTAAGGCAAGAGCCCTGCCTGATTGGGACAAGTCTAGATGAGCCCACATTGCAGGAACCACTCGGGCAACCAATAGCAACACATAGTCTCTGGTCTCCTGTGAGGGTCAGAGGGCTGAGGAATGAGACAAGAAAGACATAGAAGGGAGCAGAAGGCCAAAAACAGCTCAGCTACTTGACAGTCCTGCCCAAGGCAGGCAAGCTTTCCCCACTCACACCAATGGCCATGTCAACTGATCATTCCAATGGAACCTTATTACGCTTATGATGTAATGACAATAAACAAGCCGAGAAATCCTTTCTTGATAAAGCCCAGTTCTGCAGGGCACACATGTGTTTGCTTGGGGAAAGGGAAAAAAATGAGGGAAGTCAGACAGGGAAACATTACAGGTCGGGAGCATGTGGGTCACTGGAAAGCCCTGATGTTTTCAATTTTCCATTCATATGCTTGGCATATGTTTATGTCTTTACACCATTTGCTTTTTATAACTTTGGGGCAATTTATCTCACCCTTTTTTGTAGCAAAAAAGCCAATTGATCCACCGAAGAACTACACACACACACACACACACACACACACACACACACACACACAACTGTTCAGGTCCTCATTAAATTCTCCCAATACTGATGGAGAGATTCAAAGCCCGAGGCAACACTGAGACCAGCCCTGGCCATTTCAAGGTTCAGCAGCTGCTAATACCATATATCTTGTACAATATACTTATAGTACCAGGGGAGACCACCCATGTTCTATTGTATGTACAGGTTGACTCCACACCACATTATTTGGGGAAAGGCTAATAAATTTTCCTTAGCTTCCCTGTGGCTGGATTAACAGTGCAAAACTCAATAATAACATTTGGGATGTGCACTTCATCTGTCATCAGAGGAACTCGGTGGCCTTTTGCTAGTATTATTTCATTTATCTTCATTGCTCTTATGAGATAGAGAAGATAGAAGAGAGCCAATACAGTGGGAAAATATATTGTTGGATAAACCTGTAGCATTCAAATCCTACTATACTCACTTGGCTAGGTGATTACAAGCAAGTCATCTTCTTGAACCTCAATTTCCTCATCTGTAAAATAGAGATGATAATGCATGAATGGCAATATGAAATAATAGCTAGAATCCTAGACCTGACTCAGAAAGATTAGAGTTTGAATCCTACCTCTAATACTAACTGGTTAGGTGGCCTTAACTTGTCTGAACCTAATTTCTTTATAAAATAAAGACTATAATAATAGTTCCTACTTCAAAGCATTGTTATAAGGATCAAATGAGATAATGCATATGCTTTGTGGTCATTTTATGCACACACAAACATACAAATTATTTATTAAAGAAATATAGGATTACATATGAAAGATTATTTATACTGGATACATATATAGTATATATGATCTTCCCACATAGAACATTCAGAATATTCATACACATATAGCATGTGTGTATATATATTCATATATGTACATATGTATATGTGTATGGAGGGGAGAGAGAGAGAGAAAGACAAAGAGAGAGAACATAGATCCTAATAAAGAGGATGTTCCTTGAGGGAGGGGACTGTTTCATTTTGTCTTTTTATAAGGACACATTTTATATATATATACATATATATATATATATATATACACACATATATATATATAAATTTTATAAGGACCCATCACAACATCTTCTATATAGTGGGCAATTGACAAATGCTTACTAATTACCTGATATGTAAAGAACTCTTTAAAAATGTCAACCAAAGCCATTGATTTTTAGGTGCCTCTTTTGCCCTATCTCCTGCTCCCCTCTCTTCCCTTTCCTTTCCTTCCCTTAGAGGAACATTAGAAAGAGCTCCGCTTCCTACTATTTGTGTAATATTGGGTGAGCTACGAATGCTTTGTCCTCCCTCAGAAATGAGAGGATTGGACTAGATGTTCCCTAAGATGCCCTTCTGCTCTAGATAATAGGATCATAGATATAGAACCAGAAATAACCTCAGAGTTCATCTAATCCAACAATTTTACCTTACAGATGAAGAGAAACTGTAGCCCAGAACAGTGTTGAGTTGATTTGGCTATGGTCACAGAGCTGAAACTCAACCTGGATTCCACCATAGTCTGTGATCCTGTAATCAATGGGCCCATCAATAAGTCTCTACTGTGAGATTTAAATTTGGTTGAGGTCTTAAACTGTAATGAGTTAAAATGGTGGAAGATATAAATTGTGATAGATATAAGAGAGGGTGAGTAAATTTGACCGCAGAAATATGTTTCACTACAGTGTCTTGGGTTTTAAATCAAATATAAGGTGGTCGCCAGGGAAATATTCCCAATTATTCAAATACCCAAGTCAACTGGGTTTTATAGAGATTTTAATTAACAATACAATGAGTAATCAAAGAAAGAGAGAGAGAGTAAGAAAGGAATAAGTATGAAGGGCCTCAAGCCAATATGGCCTAGACCTGAGCCTTAAGAGAGAAATCAGTCAGTTTTTTTATACTCACCACAAGGTCTGACTAAACAAGGATTTTAGTGACCCCAGGCCAGCTCCATCTCAGCTGACTTCACCAGAGAGCCTTCTAGCCAGAGACTGTTCCAAAAGGCCTCTCTCCAGAGCTCCAGAGGGACAGAGTCCCCTTAGAGGAGCTCCAGGGAGACCTCCTTAGAGATTGTCCTCCAAGAGCTTCCCTTCTCCAGAGCCTCTCTCAAGAGATTCTTCCCAAGCAGTCCTCATCAGAGATCCTCCAAAAGGAAATCCTCCAAAAGGATATATATCTCCTCAAGAGATTCTGCTTTTTCTTATATAGGGGTTTTTCTCTCATGTCACCTCCCCTAAGTCCCTACATCTACCAATCACTGTAGATGCTTTCCAAAGGACTGCCCATGTGAATTCCTGCTAAGTTGACAAATCTCCTCAGTAAGTCTGAATCAGAAAAAATGCTGCTGTGTCAACCAAGATCCTCAGTAAGTCTGAACCAGTCAACTAATCTCATTAAGACAAAACTTGCCAGACCCTTTTAGGTACCTAGCATCTCATTGTATCAATTCTAAAAAGAGGCCTGGCTCAAAGAACTCCTTGCCCCACCATAAGCATGGATCCAAGTACTTTCTTTGTTTAGCAATGAGTTTTCTCCCCTAAAGCAGTCTTAAGTACGGGTGGAATAGAGGTCCTCCCATTTCTGATCCTGGCGAGTTCTCACATCAAAAGGGGGAATGTTTCTCAGTAGGGAATTTGTTCCAATTAAGAATTCCCTGATGGGGAAATTTTTTTTTAATATATTTTATTTGATCATTTCCAAGCATTATTCGTTAAAGACATAGATCATTTTCTTTTCCTCCCCCCCACCCCCCATAGCCGACGCGCAAGTCCACTGGGCATTAGATGTTTTCTTGATTTGAACCCATTGCTTTGTTGATAGTATTTGCATTAGAGTGTTCATTTAGAGTCCATCCTCTGTCATGTCCCCTCAACCTATGCATTCAGGCAGTTGCCCTTTCTCGGTGTTTCCACTCCCACAGGTTATCCTTTGCTTATGAATGGTGTTTTTTTTCTCCTGGATCCCTGCAAGTTGTTCAGGGACATTACACCGCCACTAATGGAGAAGTCCATTACGTTCGATTATACCACAGTGTATCAGTCTCTGTATACAATGTTCTCCTGGTTCTGCTCCTCTCGCTCTGCATCACTTCCTGGAGGTTGTTCCAGTCTCCATGGAACTTCTCCACTTTATTATTCCTTTTAGCACAATAGTATTCCATCACCAACATATACCACAGTTTGTTCAGCCATTCCCCAATTGATGGGCATCCCCTCGTTTTCCAGTTTTGGGCCACCACAAAGAGCGCAGCTATGAATATTTTTGTACAAGTCTTTGTGTCCATTATCTCTTTGGGGTACAGACCCAGCAGTGCTATGGCTGGATCAAAGGGTAGATATTCTTTTGTCGCCCTTTGGGCATAGTTCCAAATTGCCCTCCAGAATGGTTGGATCAGTTCACAACTCCACCAGCAATGAATTAATGTCCCTACTTTGCCACATCCCCTCCAGCATTCATTACTTTCCTTTGCTGCCATGTTAGCCAATCTGCTAGGTGTGAGGTGATACCTCAGAGTTGTTTTGATTTGCATCTCTCTGATTATAAGAGATGTAGAACACTTCTTCATGTGCTTGTTAATAGTTTTGATTTCTTTATCTGAGAACTGCCTATCCATTTCCCTTGCCCATTTATCAATTGAAGAATGGCTTGATTTTTTGTACAATTGATTTAGCTCATTATAAATATGAATAATTAAACCTTTGTCAGAGGTTTCTATGAAGATTTTTTCCCAATTTGTTGTTTCCCTTCTGATTTTAGTTATATTGGTTTTGTTTGTACAAAAGCTTTTTAGTTTGATGTAGTCAAAATTATTTATTTTACATTTTGTGATTCTTTCTATATCTTGCTTGGTTTTAAAGCCTTTCCCCTCCCAAAGGTCTGACATGTATACTATTCTGTGTTTACCCAATTTACTTATGGTTTCCTTCTTTATGTTTAAGTCACTCACCCATTTTGAATTTATCTTGGTGTAGGGTGTGAGGTGTTGATCTATTCCTAGTCTCTCCCACACTGTCCTCCAATTTTCCCAGCAGTTTTTATCGAATAGTGGATTTTTGTCCCAAAAGCTGGGATCTTTGGGTTTATCGTATACTGTCTTGCTGAGGTCGCTTTCCCCCAGTCTATTCCACTGATCTTCCTTTCTGTTTCTTAGCCAGTACCAAATTGTTTTGATGACTGCTGCTTTGTAATATAGTTTTAGGTCAGAGACTGCAAGGCCCCCATCATATGTGTTTTTTTTTTCATTATTTCCCTGGATATCCTTGATCTTTTGTTCTTCCAAATGAACTTTGTTATGGTTTTTTCTAAATCAGTGAAGAAGTATTTTGGTAGTTCAATGGGTATGGTACTAAATAGATAAATAAGTTTGGGTAGGATGGTCATTTTTATTATATTGGCTCATCCTATCCATGAGCAGTTAATGTTTTTCCATTTGTTCAAGTCTAGTTTTAGTTGTGTGGCGAGTGTTTTGTAGTTGTGTTCATATAGTTCCTGTGTTTGTCTTGGGAGGTAGATTCCTAGGTATTTTATTTTGTCTAAGGTGATTTTGAATGGGATTTCTCTTTCTAGTTCTTGCTGCTGAGCTGTGTTGGAGATATATAGAAAAGCTGATGATTTATGTGGGTTTATTTTGTATCCTGCAACTTTGCTAAAGTTGTTGATTATTTCAATTAGCTTTTTGGTTGAATCTCTAGGATTCTTTAAGTAGACCATCATGTCATCCGCAAAGAGTGATAACTTGGTCTCCTCCTTGCCTATTTTGATGCCTTCAATTCCTTTATCTTCTCTAATTGTTACTGCTAGTGTTTCTAGTACAATGTCAAATAGTAGAGGTGATAATGGGCATCCTTGTTTCACTCCTGATCTTATTGGGAATGCATCTAGTTTATCCCCATTGCAGATGATATTAGCTGTTGGTTTTAGATATATACTGTTTATTATTTTTAGGAATGACCCTTCTATTCCTATGCTTTCTAGTGTTTTTAATAGGAATGGGTGTTGTATTTTATCAAAAAGGCTTTTTCTGCATCTATTGAGATAATCATGTGGTTCTTGCTAGTTTGCTTGTTGATGTGGTCAATTATGTGGATGGTTTTCCTAATATTGAACCAGCCCTGCATCCCTGGTATAAATCCTACTTGATCATGGTGAATGATCCTTCTGATCACTTGCTGGAGTCTTTTTGCTAGTATCCTATTTAAGATTTTTGCATCTATATTCATTAGGGAGATTGGCCTATAGTTTTCTTTCTCTGTTTTTGACCTGCCTGGTTTTGGAATCAGTACCATGTTTGTGTCGTAAAAGGAGTTTGGTAGAACTCCCTCTTTGCTTATTATGTCAAATAGTTTGTATAGTATTGGGATTAACTGTTCTCTGAATGTTTGATAGAATTCACAGGTGAATCCATCAGGCCCTGGGGATTTTTTCTTAGGAAGTTCTTTGATGGCTTGATGGATTTCAATTTCTGATATGGGATTATTTAAGAATTCTATTTCCTCTTCTGTTAGTCTAGGCAGTTTGTATTTTTGTATATATTCATCCATTTCTCCTAAATTGGTGTATTTATTGCCATATAATTGGGCAAAGTAATTTCTAATGATTGCCTTAATTTCCTCCTCATTGGAGGTGCTGTCCCCCTTTTCATGGGGAAATTTTTAACATTCACAAGTCTGAGAGATTTCAAGATTTACAATACTATGTACCTAACACAAATCTTTTTCTTCCCTTTCAGAACTATCTTGCCATTTAGTCTTAGAGAAGAAGCCTTGTCTTTAGAACCCTTCAATCCAATGAACAGCAAAGATGCCTTTTATCACCACTATTATTTAAAATTGCACTAGAAATGCCCACGATAGCAATAAGAGCAGAAAAAGTAATTGGAGAAATTAAGATTAGCAGTGAAGAAACAAAGTCATCGCTCTTTCTAGATGATATGATGGTATACGTAGTGAATCAACCAATAAACTAATAGAAATAATCAATCCAAAGAACAATTGTTTAGCCCTTTCTGTGTGCAAAGTATGATACTACCGTTCTATGGACACACAATGACAAGAAGCTTACATTCTACTAGACAGATAAAGCATACATTCAGAGAAGAAAATCCAAGGCGATTGGAGGAGGAATTGAATATTATCAACTGGAGGCATCCAGAAATGCTTGCCTAAGAAGGGAGAATTTGGGCAACACCTTGATGAAACTCTCAGATTCTTTGAGGAAGAAGAGAGGTTGAGTAGATTCCAAGAAAGGTTAATGGCTTATGTGAACACACTGAGGCAGGAACTATAAAGTCAAGTTTAGGCAATAGCCATAAGTACAGTTAGGCTGGGATTTGGAATAAAGGGAAGAGAACAGTATGCCATACTTCTGGAAACCCTTTGAGTTTTCTAGGAGCCAGGAACCTCCTAGGTGGCTACCACTGAACTCCTTGGCCCTCCTCACTTCTTTAAATTGCCATGTCAATTGATCATTGAGATACTGCATTATTTTTCCTATGATGTAATGGCAATAAACAAGCTCAGAAATCCCTTCTTGATAAAGCCCAGCTCTGCAGGGCACATGTGTTTGCTATATATACAGCATGTTACACTGCTATGATAGTGAACCCTGATGACCCCCCCCCCCCACCAAAGACACACAGACCTTGGATCCCATGAGATCCAATGGAAACCTGGAATGTGTGGACTGACAGTCAAGACTTTTATTGCAGGGTCTGGTGTCTGGCACAATTTTGTGGTTTCACAGAAATTCAGAATCTCTGAGTTGGAAGGGCCGTCATCTCTCTAGCCCAGTCTATACTGGTCCACGAATCCCTTCTACAACATCTCAAATGATATCTTCCATCCAGGCTTTGTTTGGAAACCTCTAGTGAAGTAGAACTCATCCTAGTCATGGCGTCCAAACTGAAGGGTTTTCCTTTTATCCAGCCAAAAATTGCCTCTCTGTCACTCCCAGTCATTTCCACAAGTTCTGAGTTCTGCCAACAAGATGAATTCCGTATTTAGAGTCAAAGATCTTGAGTTTAAATCCTACCTTTGACATTTACTTCCTGTGTGAACAGAGGGCAAATCAGACCATCTCATTTGATCTTGTTTTCCTCATGGGTTTGATGAGAGGAATGAATCAGATGGCCTCTGAGGTCTCTTCAGACTCTCAATCTATGATCCCAAGTTTCATCCTTTAAATACTTGAAGACTTTTATCATGTTCTGTGCTATACCAACTCCCCCCACTACCCCATTCAATCTCTTTTCTCAAGCATAAACCACCCCATTTTTTTAACCATTTATCACACAGCACATCCTCAAAGCCCTTCTACCTTCCTCTTTGTCCTCTTCTAATCTGACAGCGTCTTTCTCATTCTTCTGCTTCCCCCTAAGCAGTGGGCAGAGTTCTGACAAGCTCAAAGCTAATTATTCCCCAGCTAACAGTGTAACTGCAGACAGAGACATTTCTAACACCTACACATCAGAAAACCAAGAGTGTAGCACTTGACGGAGAGAACCACTAACAGGCTATCTTAATCATTCTCAGTTATTCAAGATTTATCATTTTCAATTGGACAGTATTTGCTAAGTGCTGCTAAGTACTTTGTACTTCAGGCAAAAGGCACCCTGTCTCACATGGCTCTTGCCAGGGCTCACAATGAAACAACAGCTTCTGACAAATTTCCAAGAGTGTCTGTTTTAAAGAGAGATAAGTGGATGGAATGCTAAATTCTTGAAATACCGAGCTGACTCACTTTGTTTCGGATTTTCAGGGTCAGAAAGGTTACTGAACATAGCCAGGATCACCCAGCAAGTTGGCAAATTTGGGCTGGGATGGTGAACTCAAGGACTCCTTTATCTATGCCCAGTCTGCTGAGCTTCTATTCCAAAGATGTAATTTGCTTAAAGAGGTCAAAGGCACTTTTTTCCCTGAAGAGACTGTATTCTAAGTTAGCTCCTTAAAGGATGCTCTATTGTTGATTCCCCAAGTTTCCTGGTTTGACAGTGATATATAAATGAAATGATCCATAAATATTTCAGTGATTATAGTCTGACAGTCATTTTTCGATCCTGGGGATACAAAGACAAAAAAAAAAAAGAAAAAAGAAAAAGAAACAACTCCTACCTGCAAGGAACGTCTATCCTAGCAGGGATATACATATATGTATAAACTATAAGCTATACATATATGTATAAAAAAGTGACAAGATAATATTGAAGGGAAGAAGACACTATCAGTTGGAGCCTGGTATTTGGGGGAACAAGGATGGAAAACAAATTCCTGCCAAAGGAGATGCTCAAGCTGAGTCTTGAAGGAAAACATGAGAAAGATTGTGTTCCAAGTAGAGACAACCAGAGATGCGAGATAAGGTGCTGATGTGAAGAATAGCCACCCAAAGGGCCAATTTACCTGGATCAGAGTACATAGAGGGATTGTTGTTATTTAGTCATGTCTGACTCTTCAGAACCTCATTTAGGATTTTCTTGGCAAAGATACTGGAGAGATTTGTTATTCCTTCTCCAGCTCATTTTACAGATAACAACACTGAGGCAAACAGGGTAAAGTGGCTTGCCTGGAGTCACACATCTAGTATCTGAGGATGAATTTGAACTGCAATCTTCCTCATACTATCCACCACACCCTAACTGCTTAGGGGAGAACAAAGTCTAAAAAGGTTAGAAAGAATGAAACCAAGTTATGAAAAGTTTCAAATGCCAAATAAAAGGAAGCCAAAAAGCAATCATTAAAAAGCAAAATATTAAATTATTTTAAAAATTAAAATTAAATAAATAAATAAATAAATGAAAATTAAAAATTAAATTCACTATGTGTAAGATATTGTGCTAAGATTTTATAAATAGTTTTTCATTTGAGCCTCACTGTAACCTTGGGAGGTATGATCAATTATTGTTCCCAATTTGTAGTTGAGGAAACTGAGACTGACAGAGGTTATGTGATTTGCCCAAAGTCAAACAATTAGTAAATATTTGAGGCTGAATTTGAACTCAGATCTTTCCTGATTCCAAGCCCAGGACTCTATCCACTGCACCATCTAGCTGCCTTTAGGAATTTCTATTTCATACCAAAGGTAACAGGAAGCCTCTAGGTCTATCAATGGGGGTATTGTATAGGAGAGGGCAAGAGGCTAAATACTCAGACCTATCCTTTAAGAAAATCACTTTATTGGCGGTTTGGAAGTTGGATAGAAGTGAGGAGAGCCTCAAGGCAGTAAGATCAATAAGGATGCAATTGACAATTGAAATAGTCGAAGAGAGGTGATGAGGACCCAAGCCTGGGCAATGGCTATATGAGTGGAGGGAGATGGACACTTTAAGAGCTATATAAATCAAAACAAAACAAACTCCCCCCCCCAAAAAAAAAAAGATTTTGACAATTGATTGGATATTCAGGATAACTGAAAGTGAGGAGTAAATGATAACTCCACTGTTGCAAACACAAGTATGATGGCGCTCTTGACAAAAGAAAAGAATTTCAGAAAAAGGAATATATGGGGGGGGATAAAGACTCAAACATAGAAATGGAAGAAAACTGGGTTCGAATATTGGTTCTGCTTCCTTCTAACTGTGAGATCAAAGCAGTTAAACTGTCTAAGAATTTAGTTTCCTCTTCCATGAAAAAGATAATCATATCCACCATTATAAGAAAAGCACTTTGTAAATTGCAAAGCCTCATACAAATAAGCCAAATAGGCATTATTAGGATTTCTAGCTCTCTTTTGACTGCTTCATCTCTCCTTCCTCTACCCTAAAAAGACTAGAATTATTAGTTTGAGGGCTTATAGATCCCTACTTATCTGGGACTCCAATGCCTTAATAAAAAAGCAGCCTGTAAAGACTAAGTTGTATTTTTAAAGCTCCAGGGTGAAAAATCTAAAAGACCTTTGTCTTCTGGGTGCTATTTGGGAATCCCATCTACACCAGACCATAGAAACGTGATGACATACTAAAAGCCTATGATTAATTTGGGCTGGTCCCCAACCGTCTGCCCCTCAGTGCCACATATTGAAGCCGTTACCTCCACATTGCTCCTGTCACTTTAATTGAGATGTTTCTGAGTGCATGGGCTTAACTATAGGAGAGGATTCCAAGTATCTCTTTTCTCTTTCCCCACGTCAGGATTTTTTTTTTTTGCACTAACAGATCTGTCTAGTAGTGAGTGATATTCTTTAAATATGAGATTCTTTTTTTTTTTTTAGTCAAGCTGTTTAACATGGAATCTTGAGTTCTCTTTCCTGATTTCCTGCTGGTTTTTTTTTATCTTTTTTTTCACACAAGTAGCAAGAGACAAAGGTGGCAGGAAAGGGTTAGTCTAGAGCGGTAGCAATTGAGATAAAAAGGGTTCCTTTAATACTATTTGAATGTCATGAGACATGTCAGCAACCAGAGGAGAAAACTTCCAACTTCAAGGTTGCAAGTTGGATCAGAACTATATAAGAATGCAAGCTTTTGCCAAACCAAACTTATTAAAAGTATTTTAAAATTAATCCCATTTTTCCTTAGTTTGAAAATCACAAAGATAATAATAGCTCATGTTTCTAAAACTTTTCATAGTTCATAGAATGCTTTCTGAACAATAGGTCTGGGAAGGGGGTAGTACAAAATCATCCCCATTTCATAGATAAGGATAGAGATCTTGAAGAAGAAAGTACATAAGTATCCCTTCCACATCTAAGGAAAACTTTTTGTCCCTCCCTTTGGAGGCCTGGATTTTTCACTTTCATTTATGTTATTGAACAGTAAAATACGTACTGTATAGGAAATATTATCTATAACATTGAATACCGTTTATGTATCTTGAATTACTAAACTTTTAAAAGATATCAACATTTCTAGACTTTCTATCCAGTTTGCTCACTTTTTCATTCTTCTCACAAACTTTCCCTTTTTACTTATTTTAAATTTTAAAAAGATATTGTATGTATTTATGGCATTAAAAAGTATGTTGATATTTTACAACACCATACATATATTTTATGCATTTCTGAGTCTCTAAACTTGTCCTGTGACATCTGCTGGCCTTTGTGTGTCGTTTGCAGTTTCTGCAAAAGTCCCATTTAGCTTTTAATATCTTCCTCTGTCTCTCTGTCTCTCTGTCTCTGTCTCTGTCTCTCTCTGTCTCTCTGTCTCTCTGTCTCTGTCTCTCTGTCTCTCTGCCTCTCTGTCTCTCTGTCTCCGTCTCTCTGTCTCTCTGTCTCTCTCTCTCTCTCTCCTCTCTCTCTCTCTCTCTCTCTCTCTCTCTCTCTCTCTCTCTCTCTCTCTCTCTCTCTCTCTCTCTCTCTCTCTAAGGTTTTCATGATTCCAAGCCCAGTGCTCTGTGGTTGGAGCACACTGTTCCACTGTGTAGCAGTGTGCATGTTCCACTGTGCCAGTTAGCATGTTAGCTTTTTCCAACATTATAGCATCAAAGATTGATTAGTTAGTATCCTTTGTACCTGAAGAGGACCAAAATGACATCAATGACAATGTCTTTTGACTAGTGAAAAAATAGATTTAAGCAAGATGGAGTTACACCAAGTCAGCAGCCTCATTCTCTCTTCAAGAGTCATCAAAGTCCAGTGGCAGGACAAAAGTCAAGATGATTGATGATGGTCCAGGATGCAGTGAATGACCTTGGTTTCTTTGAAACCTGACCAAGCTCTAAGCATTCCCCAGAGCCTACTTCAGCCACCTTCATGGTCATTAGAACAAATTGTTTTCATCTACTCGTCCTTTCAGGGGAAGTCTTCACATGTCTAGGTAGACATCGCCTTAATTCATCAATGGTTTGATACCTGTTAGCTACCCTCCATGGGGGTTAGCCTACCTGCTGAGACAGTTTACCATGGTTTAACCACTCGGCATGCTACTGTTTCTTGAAGCCACAGGTGAGAGTTAGGTAGGAAGCAGAAATCAGAGAAGTAGAAATCAGAGAAGGCAAGAAATTCTGGAAAGGGTTGAGCCCTTTCACTAGAAATACTAGTCTTCCTTGAACACTCCCCAAACCCCAGTATCAAAGATGATATGCCTGAAAAGATGAACCATAGGATCTTAGACCTAGAAAGCACTTGGAGTCATCTAATCTAACCCTCTTGCTTTACAGACAAAAAACGAGAGGCAGCAAGAGGTTAAGTGATAAGCCCAAGGTCACTGCAATAGGAAGTACTAGAGGCAGAATTTGAGCTCTAGTCTTCCTGATTCCAAGACCAATGCATTATCTTATGTACCATAGGTGTCAAATAGGCAGTGCCCAACACTCCCCAGTGCAGCCTGAACTAGATTAATATGTAACTGAGAGGTATTTAACAAAATGAAATAAATAAAAAATAAATAAAAATAATATAATAAATAAATTTAATTAATTAATTAATTAAAATATTGATAATACTAATATGTGGTTTTCTGAGTCAATTGACAATCCACAGGACTCCTTACGTATGATTTGGTTACTTTGTTTCTATTTGAGTTTGAACCACTATTTTCACACCACCACCACTATCCAATATTGTGGGCACAAAGATAAATCCATAATTGGTCAATTAATACCTCAATTATCACCTTTTCCATTAAGCTTCCAGGTTATTTGTACTTTTCTAAAATGAATCTCGGATTTTTAGTCCTTAAAGTAGAGGCCAAGCTGTGAATTCACTCTCAAAGAGTTCGGGGGGCACTTTGGGATGGAAGAGGTTTTTCTTTTCCCACAACATGATTTTTAATTTTGTATTCCCCCTTAAATCTATAAACCTTAAAATTTCTTAGACTTGTGAATGTTGGAAATTTCACCATTGGAATGTGAACCCCATTGGCAAGGGAGGTTCCTCCTCCTCCCTTCTTAAGATTACTTTAGGACAGAAACCTTTTCCTGAACAATGGAAAGGTTTGCAGCATAGATCAAAATTTAATTATTCCAATCTCCACCCTACTCAGGGTAACAGGATTTAGGAAGGGCTGCAGCATAGATCAAAATTTAATTATTCCAATCTCCACCCTACTCAGGGTAACAGGGTTTAGGAAGGGCTGTACCAAAGGATCAAGATTTAATTATTTGAGAATAAGACCTTCAACAGACATGTGCAAAGCCCCAGACCTCTGGGCGGTCCTGGGTTAAGCTAGAGCCACCATTGGCACAGGGAAGACATGGACAGTGATTGGTAGATGTGAGAACTGAGGGGAGGGAACTTGGATGGTTTCCTTAAAGATAGCGGGGTCTGAGGACTAGAGGTGGTTGGTTGGAGAGTTTTTGCTCCGAGAGGTGGTGCTCTGAGAAGCTTGCTCTGAAGGAAGATGGAGGTGGAGGCCCCTAAGACTGTTTCTCCATTTTGGTCACGTGAGTGATAGGGACTGATCTCTTTCCTTTGCCTCAGCTATCTAAGGGCTTGGGCCTTTTGGCCCAGCCTAAACAGAGGGGGTATTTAAGCCCTATTCCCTTCTCTCCCCTTTCTCTCTCCCTCTCCCTCTCTCTCTCTCTATCTCTAATACCTTTCTTCCTCCTGTTTGTAATTAAACTCCATAAAAGGTTGACTGCTGACTAGAGTTTTCATTTAGGAATTACATAGCTGAATTCCTTGGCGACCTTAAATTAATATATATCAGTCTTTTAAAGTGATTTCCTTGTCACAAATTCCAATTTCCATGTTCCTTCCATCAGTCACAAAACTGAGTTGCTAATACAGAGGGACCACCGACTATCGATTTAAGCACATAACACAAGGCCAGAGCAGGTCAGGAATGGAATAACTGAACTTGATTTCCTGTGATACATAGCTCAATGATTTGGCTTGGTTTCTTTTTGGCAAAGTTAATTTAGAAGAGCGTACATATATTCAGAGTGAGAGCTCCTAAGAGAACAAGATAAATAACCCTAACAAGACCGGTTTCCAGCCTCCTTCTATGGCCACATCCAGGAATCAGGATTTTTTTTCTCCTTAATTCAATTAAATCAATTAATTCAAATAAATTCTCCAAATGTTGTTGGGTTCTGGGAATATGAAGACAGATATTAAACAATTACTGCCTTCAGGGAGCCTATATTCTACTGAGGAATGTGACTTGTGTACAGATAGTCATATGTATGAAGAGATCTAAGAGATATGAAAAAATGGCCAAATTGCAGTTCCTGGAATATGACATTCTATCTCTCATCTCTTTGATCTTTTGTTTCTGGGTCTTTCCAATGGCCATCCCCGTACCTGAAATCTCCTGCCCACTTAGCTTTGACTTTTGCCTTTCCCAGAATTCCTTCAAGACTGCACCATCTACATTCTCATTGCCACTCTCCCAGCTGCCACTATCCCCATCTCTCCCCATGTCCTCATCTATAAAATGGAGATAATGATAGCATTAATCTCCTAAAGTTGTTGTGAGAATATAATGCAGTAAAGCTTGTAAACCTTAAATCTCTACATAAATGTTACATGTTATTGTTGTTACTATTATTATTATAAATCCTTATAAATAAATAAATTATTATAAATCCTCACCTTCCATCTTGGAATCAATACTATATATTGGTTCCAAGGCAGAAGAGCAATAAGGACTAGGCAACTGGGATTAAGTGACTCAGTGGATTGAGAGCTCAGTGACCAGGGTCATTAAGTGACCTGGGTCACCCAGCAAGGGAGTATCTGAGGCCAGATTTGAATCTAGGATCTCCTGCCTCTAGTCCTGGCTCTCAATCCACTGAGCTGCCCAGATGCCCCCCTGTTGTTATTTTTCATGATGAAACTTGCTACCTAATTCCTGACAGAGAGGCAATGGACTCAAGATGGAAAACAAGACAAATGTTTTAAACATGTGTAGGAATTTAGGTTGCTCAACTATACATTTTTCTTATTTATTTTTCTGTTTTTAGTAGGAGTGAGGGGGGAAATGAATTCATTCTAATTTTTTAAAAAACTGAATTTTTAAAAATTAAAAAATAATTGTATTGATATCTTTTGTTGTCATAGCAACAAAGCTCTTCCCTTCCCCCTTATCCTTTATCCATTAATTTTTGCCGTTCTTTGTATCCTAAGAATGCACAGTGCCTGGCATATATTATTTAATAAATGCTTGTTGACTGACAGATGGACATTAACCCCCTAAGAGGAGAGGAGAGAGTTGGTGACCAGAATATTGAGAGCTTTCCTTGACCGAGTCAGTCTCAGGGAAAGCACCTTATCCAAGCCCCATCCTCCATCCCCAGATTGGTCAAATAAATAACACTTAAGGACCTCCAACCTGATTTACATCCCCCAGACCCAGGGAATATGAAATATGTCTGCCAAATATGTATTAATAAATCCCAAACATCTCATACGTTTTCATCACGTAGCCTGAAAAATGAGAGTGACGGTGTTTTTCCTGGCCTATTAGGCTGTGGGAGATTAGATTTTGAGCTATTCCAGGAGATCAAGCCTTTTGCTTCTAGCTTGAAATACTACCCTTTAGATCTAGGAGGAATTAAGGAGAATGGAAGGTGGACAAAGAGAGCGTCTTTGTGCAATTTAATAATGCTCAGACCTCAGCATTTGAAATCTACTCTTGGTGGCTAGGAAAGGTGAGGCATTATCCTCTTTTTGTTCCTCCTCTGAGCCCAGGATATTGGATCTTCTGATGTACTGACTTTCTTTCCTTTCAAGGAATACCTGTTAAATACTAAGATATGTTCTGGGTGATATACAGGAGGCGAAATCAAGATAGGAGATTATCGCTGTTCTCAAGAAGCTTCCAGTCAAGTTAGAGAAATAAGCTAAGGATAAACAATTAGAGAAAAATTATATAGCACTTCAAGCCAAGGTTCTTAACCTCAGGTTCATGAACTTGTTTTAAAAAATATTTTGACAACTGCGTTTTCGAATAATTGGCTTCCTTTATAATCCTATGTATTTTGTTTTATGTATTTCAAAATATTATTCTGTGAAAGGGTCCATAGACATCATCAGACTGCCAAAGGGGTCTGTGACTCAAAGAACCCTAACACTAGTGAATCAAAGATGAAATAATATGGCACGGGATGTATATCTAAGGGAAGGAGTTTTGCCAAGTATTTGGTCCTAGATGCTGGTGATACAAGTACAGAAAATGAAACTATTCTTACTTTTAAGGGAGTTGCATTCTAATGGGGACAGAAGATGCATATATAAAAATATAAACAGCAAAAAATCAATGAATACATTCATATATTATACAAGAATATATATATATATATATATATATATATACACAAAAAAAATAGTTTAAGGGGGAAGGAATACAGTTGTGGGGAATCAGGATAAGTTTCATGGAGAATACAATACTTTCTGTCTTCCTCCCTCCAGAGAGCCCTCTGTCTCTCCTCTCTTTTTTTAGTTTTTCAGAACTATGAATTTGCTACCAAAGTAATCTTCCTATTATAAAATTCAGACTACGTCAGTTTGTTAGAACCCTGCCCTCAGCCATAATTGACAATATTGTAATAATCATCTGATATTAAATTAACTTCTCTATGGAATGGTGGTCATAATTATTCAATTTTCTCCTCCATTTAGCTCCTTTCTTGAACAAAAAGATCCCTAACAAGTCAGCTTGACTGGACTGATTGTACAACTTTTCTGCTGTCAACAGAGTAGGATTGCCTCAATAAATTTTTTAAAAACTGACATCCCTCGAAAAGGGAGATGATAATGTTTGCAATCACCTTGCAACTTCACTCAGAAGTTAATCCTTACAGCCCTGTAGAAATGTGAATTGGTTATTATAATGAATCTATAATGAATAGGTAGCCATTTATCATTAGATAGGTGAATTGTAAGTTAAAATCTGATTTACTTCTTCAATGGTCCAAATATTGGTGATTTCAGAAATATGGCTACTCTTCACCAAAGTAGATTATCACCCCTTACTGCCGTAGAAGATTTTTTTAAACTTTGATATTTTGTCTTGGAGTCAATACCGTGTATTGGTTTCAAGGCAAAAGAGAGATAAGGGCTAGGTATTGGGAGTTAAGTGACTTGCCCAGGGTCACACAGCTGGGAAATGTCTGAGGACACATTTGAACCCAAGACTTCCCATCTCTAAGCCTGACTCTCAATCCACAGAGCCCCTAGCGGACCCCTTAGTAGACAGTCTTTGTAAGTTTCTGTGATCAAAAAGTTATCTTACATATCAGTTTCCTTATGAAGAGCCTTACCAAAGTTAGGTAGGCTGGTGCTTGGACAAGAGTTCTTAATATGTTGTAGGGTCATTATTACAATAGTTTGGCAAGACCTACCAGAAATTGCATTTCATGAACATAACCTCTGAAATCCTAGCGTCAACTTTCCATCACCATAAAGCTTCAAAAGGGAAATTTGTAATGGAGGGATTTTATTCTATTCAAGTCAAGGAAAAATAGAAGGGTGAGTGGGAATGTGTTCTTAATGTTCTTGGTTTTTAATTACCAAGTTGCCAAGAGATAGAGAGTGAACTAGAGACTAGACACACACAATTGTCGTGCATCAGACCCAAGGAAAAGAAGGAAAAGGAAAATATCAAGAATGAATTTGATTCTGACTCCCAAATAACTGGAGATCAGAATATTATAAACCAAAAAAAGGTGGAAATTTCAGAGATGGGAATGGAAGCTGTCAATGATTGAATTCCAATATCTATTGACCCTTCCAAGGATAAAAGAATTCCAGGAAATGTCCTTCTTTAGGAGGAGGCAGATTCCAGTTGTAGTCAGAAACGCAGCTGCTAAATGTTCTTCAGGTCCCTCACCAGCATCTACTATCTCACCTACCCCACCCTCTTCTGTAAACTCTTTGCAGGTAACTATGAACTGTGTGTGCACAAATGGATGAATGCATGCATGTGTGTGTGAGTGTCTCTGTGTATGTGTATGGCTGGGTGTGTTTGTGGAAGCACGGGTATGCTGATTGATTGAGCGTCTTAGAAAACAGGCTATTTCCTAGAGTTAATAAATCTTGGAAAATGGGAATTCCATGTCCTTTGGTGATTTTTCCTAATTGCTTCCTGCTCTCTTCTCAAAGTATTGCCTAATTTGGGGCATGACGGTCTGACACAGCCACCCCCAAGTTAATATTTCATAAAAATCTGGAATCCCATTTTAATATCCTTCGCCCTCCAAGCCCACGTCCCAGGAATCTGAAAACCCATACCAAGTCAGAGAGCATTATTTTGAGTAGGGTGTTCCCCACAAAGAGTGACCACGGGGACCCTAATTAATAGTGGCTTGTTAGTACCAGGAATCTCCTTTCAGTCTGTTCAAAAGCCTTAGTTTAACTAGCCCTGTGAAAGTTTCAGTTGTAGCCATAAATTTCAATTTCTTTTAAAGGAACTTTGTAAAAGTTGCCAATGAGTTGCAACCATTGCTAGGAATTGTGGATTAGTTGTACAGAGGGGACCAGGGAAAGATGTTTCACTTTTGGAGAGGAGAGTAGAATACAAGCTAGATGGCACAGAGGATTCCTCTTCCTGAGTTCAAATCCAACTTTAGATAGCTAAATTAAGGGACCCTGGGCAAATCACTTAATCCTATCTGCCTCAGTTTCCTCATCTGTAAAAGGAACTGGAGAGGGAAATGGCCAACCATTTGGACATGACTGAAATGATTGGACAACAATAACAATGTAGAAAATGGTAAAGAACAAAATCAGAGCAAATGGTGAAGAATAAAAATCTAGAAACAGATGTCAAAAGACATAACAAGAAGGTTGAATGCCTAACTTCAAATAGAAGAGATATTTTTAACCCCCTGTTTGAAGGTTAAAGAAATCGATACCCAGAGTGATAAAAGTAACTTGCTTAAAGTGAGTCAATGAAATGTTTTTTGCGTACCAGTACATGCTGGGCACTGGGGAGGGCACTAGGGATATAAATACAAAGAAAGAAACTATCCCTATTTATGAGGAACTTACATTCTGGTGGGTACAACTAGATATAAAATATAGGCAGTATAAATATAAAATAAATAAATATACATTTATGCAAAATAGTTGATATGTGAGTTAATTTAGAAGGGAGGGCAATAGCAGCTGAGGGTGTCCAGGAAAAAAATTCTTATAAAAAGGGGATGCCTCATCTTAAAGCAAAAGAGGAATTCTAAGAGGTCCAGGAGTAGATTAAAACCCAGTCTCTTCCCTCACTGCCTCACACCTCTAGTAGTGTTCTTTCCATCATGGTGGTATAGAAAGATCATCAAACCTGAAGTCAAGGGACCTGAGTTTGAATCTTCTTTGCTACTTACTACTTGTATGACCTTGGACAAGTCTTATGGAACACAGCTCCCATGGTATAAAATAGAAGAACCCAACACTGGCTACCAACTCATTTTCGTATTGCCTTCTACTTCCCTATGGAAGAGGACAAAAGACCAGAGGATGGAGAGACCCTCCTGACCAAAATTTCAAAATAGAGGAGTCTTTGGAATGAACTCTGAAAGTCAAAACAGGGTAAATAGACCACCTGAGGTAGAGATGAAGAGAATGAAAAGGGGGAAAAAAGCTCAGTGATTGTTTTGGTTTCAAGTGAACCTGAAACCTCAGAAGCCAGTTCAAGGCCAGGATGAGTTATGAAGCATAGACTCAAAGAAGCAGGAAAAATGTACTGAAGTTTGAAAAAGAAGATTGTGTAAATAAAAACAATTCAAAATTATTTTCTAAATTATTGAGTTATACTTAGCTAGTTTTGTTTAATCTTGCTCCATATTGGCTTAATTTTAAATTCGGTTGTTTTGTTCTTTTAAGAAAGAATTTTTTTATATAAAAAATTGGTATCAAGAAAATAACACTGGATTAAGAGTCTGAGGATTTAGGTTCAAATCCTGATTTTTCAATTTACTACCTGTAAGACCATGGACTTTACTTCCCTGGACTTCAGTTTCCTCATCTGTAACATAAAAGAGTTCACTACATGGTTAGTGAGATCTCTTTCTGGTATGACCACATGAAAAGAATGTCAGAATTTGTTATCATCTAGCTCTCCTATGGAGCAGATCCTTTTTAGTTTGATCATGTGATTCAATAATCATATGTCTGATTGGTGGTGGTATGCCCTAATTCTGGGGGACTATGAGGGCAGGGAGAGATAGAAAGGAAAAAAAGATAAGAGCCACCCTATGAACCCTAAAGCCAAAAATCTGGAGTTCTCCAGTGCCAGAAAGCATATAAATTTTGTGGGGTATATGGCAAAGGAGTAGAGGGGCAGGACATTTGAGTTTTCCTTTAGGGTGACAGAACCGATCAAATACATGCAGAGACTTACACATCAAAAAAACATAGTTGCATTTTATTTTCCAACTGAATGGCTTTCCAAAAGGGAAAGATGCTGTTAATAGATAGTCTCTCCATCATAAGCCTCTTTCTTCATTATTAAGGCCCTTGAGAGCTAAGGCTGAGGAGAGAGGAGACATTGCAACAGCTGGGAGCATTTTATCAATTTATTCCCAGAATGATGATTACTGGATTTATTTGGCACACAGTTTTCCACTGGCTGAATCTTAATAAGTTATATTTGTATTGTAGTTTTTCTTCTGTATGAGAACAGACCAGGAATAGAATTACAGAATATTAGAGTGAGAAGGGACCTCTGAGGTCATCAAGTGAAACTCTTCGACAACACCCTGGACATTTAGTCTCTGCTTGAAGACCTATGTTTATGGGGAACTCATTACTTACCACGTCCTCCCATCCTACTTTTAGAGATGAACTCTAAATATTGGTAATTGTTTTCTTCTGCCTCTTTATCACTTGTATCCAGTGCTTCTAAGACAGCTAAATGGTGATTTAAACATTTAAAGGGGATCTGAAAATGGGAGAAAGGGCAAAATTAAGTTCTTCATTTTTAGAAATCAAGAGTAATATGAAGAAGAAACATATTCCCGCATACTAGGACTGGAGAGGCACTTTGTGGTACTATCCAAAGCTAGATTTAGCTATAACATAGCCATACTCTTTTATGATGATCAGATTTCACCTTCTCCTTTCCAAAATTGCTACATTCTCAGAAATGAGTGAAAAATCCTCTAAAATTATCTTTGAAAAAACAGATTTCCTGAAGAACTGAAAATAAAAGAACTATAGAGTAAAAAATGATTGGTTCACTCACTAACCAAAAGGACAAGGGATTGGTGGAAGGGGAGGGAAAGAATATGAATCTTGTAACCATGGAAAAATATTCTAAATTAACTAATTAAATAAAATTTTCAAAAAAGAATGAAAACACTAAAATATAAAAAATGAAGTAAATAAATGAATACATTAATTAATGAAAATTAAACAATTAAATGAATGAATGAACAAACAAACAAACAAATAAATAAATAAATAAAGGATGAGGGAGCTCTCTATTGTTGCCCAGGGATGGCTATAACCACCAAGCTCTTCATGAATCAAAGTGAAGAAATCATAGAATCATCAAGAAAAGGAGAGTGAAGAGACAAGAAGGATGAAAGAGAAAAAAAGAAAAGAAAAAAACACAGAGATAGAGAGCTACTGTAAGGATGTACAGGGAAAAGCTCCTTCCGGGCTTTGGTCAAGAGGTATCTTTGTATGTCTAAGGAGAAAGCTGAGTCAACTACGTTGGCCCCAGTGACCTTGGTTCCAATGATTTCGGCACATGGATTTAGCTTGCCTCTGGATCATTTCTCTTCCTATTCAGCAACATGAGGCCAAGAAGGCTTGGGCTTGAAAAGGTGGGGAATTCTGAACTCCAGAGTTGTTTGGTCATTGCCAGGCAAATATCCATTATCTAGTTTATAGTTCAGTTAAAAATTATGGCATTTACAGAATACTCACCATAAGCTAGTCTCTCTTCAGTGGAAGGAGAGCCTCAGATCAAAAGCTTAACTAGCCACAAAACCTCAGTCTTTGCTCTAAAGATTTGGGCATTCAGGGTTGAGAAGCATCTGCCAGGAAGATGGGAGATCTGCACAGCCAAGTGACTGAGACTACGGGAGAGGCTAGGGTTTTCTGTTGTTCCTAGGATAAAGATGAGAGTTTTTCCTGTCTTTTAAATAAAAAGCTAGGCTTTAGTTTATTAGAGCATGGTAAGAGGCAGTGGAGATGACAGTTGCACAGCACCCACAAATATTACGTGTCCAAAAGACCAGCAATCCAGCAACAGTCTCCTGGAGCAGAGAATAGCAAAAACTATAAGCCAGCGGAAGAACAGGTCTGCCCAGCAGAGACTGTAAGACTAGTGTCAGAACATATAGCAGGATGACATAGCTTGAAGGCAGCAGCAGCCCTTTTGTGCTGGAGGAGTTTGTTGCCCCTCCGCATGTGTGCCTTGGACACATGTACTCCCTAGCATCTTAAAATTTTAAACATCTGCTACTTAAGGGACATGTCCCTTATCCTCCTTTGGGCTCCCTTTCCCTATGTGTTAATGAGGGGGTTGGGGTAGATGACCTCTGAGGATCTTCCCAGCCCTTGATCTGCGCACCCCTCTATCTATGTGCCATGATCACACTTATTGTTTTGTTCACACCTGTTTTTCTGTTGGGAGACCACACAAGTCAGTGACCTCTGATTGGACATTTTTGCCAAACTATTGTGGTGCTCAGTTACAGCTTTATTCCATTTACTCCCTTCCATCATTCCACAGTCCAGCCAAACTTGCCTTCTTGATTTTCTTTAGAACAAAATGCTCCATTTCCCATCTACATGCTTTTGTCCTGGTGATCCTCCTCTTCCTGGAATGCACTCCTTCCCCACTGCCACCTCTTAAAATCCCAGATTTTCCTCAAAATTCACCTTGATCTTGTTTTTTTAACTTTCTTTTGAAATTAACTTGAAATTACCTTAATTTTGAATTTAATGAACAAACACAGGCAAATACAGAGAACTACAAAGAGGACCATATTAAAATAAAATATGACTCCCTCCAGCTGCTAATGCCTTCTCTCATGAGATGGACAATAGAGTAGATAATTGGATCATCTGGGGATCGAGAACTTCTCAACTCTAACTTCTCAACTTCTTTTTTCTCAACTGTAAAATTAGTGTTGGACTTGATAGTATCTAAGGTCTCTTGTAGCTCAGTCTCTGATTCTATGATATGCCTTCTATGTATTCTATGTATTTTCTATATTCCTATATATGAGTATGTTGTTTTCCCCCACTGGAAAGTAAGCCCCATGAGGGGAAGAAAGGTTTTGCTTTTGCCTTTGTATTACAAGGCTCAATCACAGTCTCCAGCATATAGGAGGTTCTTAATAAAAGCTTATTGATTAGTGGATTGGTTGAGTGCCATGGCAACACCTTATCCATCCTTTCAAAAGCTGTGCTTTCACTTTACCCATTTTTGGCACAGATGATGCCATGCTGGTGGATGGTAGAGCATGCATGACAAATCACTTGAGTGAAGTCTTTCTGAAGGACCAATAAACTTTAGCATTGAACTGGAAATGCCTGATTGGGTATCTTCCATTTACCAAGTCAGATATTTCAATGTCACAAACACAGCAGCATCTGATTGTATTCAAATGTCTAGTGAAACACAAACCCATTTAATTTTCCTCTCTGGTAAAGCATCTGCATCTCATCTCTAAATGACTTTCAAATCACAGTTTTGCATGGATTACTTCTGGCTAGGATTCGCCCATCCTCTGTCCATTCAGTGTAATTGGCTTCAGTCAGTGATGGGCAGATGTGGTGATCTTACCTATAGATTTTTAGGTATGCCTCCTTTTTCTGGTTCTATAACCATCTATTTAATTATCCTGCAATAACATAACATTTGACAGGTGGCTTTCCAGCAATTGTTAGGACAGATCTTGGCAAGACAGCATCCTCGTGTTTAAGCAGCATGAAAACAGATTAGCTCTTCTTTCTTTTTTAATTTAAAAAAAAAAAAACTTTTACAGAAGAGCAGAAAGGGGTAGGCAATCACAGATGAATGATTTGCTCAGGGTCGCACACCTAAGAAATGTTTCAGAGTCAGATTTGAACCCAGATCCTCCTGTCTCCAGGATTGGTGCTCTATCAACTACACTACCCAGTTGACCCCACTCTTCTTTTTAGGAAAGGAATTTCTTAAGCATCCTCTAAACAGATGATCTTTATTGGCAACTTGGAGACAAGCAGAACAGACAAGAACCAAGGTAAAACTGGTCATGTATGGTTAGGTAAACCAGAAATTGGCACTAAGAGTCCAGGATTAGCTAGAACCTGTTTGTGAATGATATGGAGCTAGGAGAAATGATGATGAGTGTGATTTGGATCCTGAAAGATCTCAGTAAGCTAAAATGATGAGCTGAATCTAGAAATATGAAATGTGATTATGGTAAATGGAAACTTCTCTATTTAATTCAACAAATCAGTTAAGAATGGAAGTGGGGCCTGTAGCTAGGTATATGAAAGGGATGTGAGAATTTTATTGGACTGTAAGCTTGATTGGAATCAGCCAAAATATTCACATAGACTTTGAGACCCCACTGTTATCTCTGTGCCTAAATAATTTTTGGAACAGATCTGTGATTCTATTGATATATGGAACTCCCAAAGAGGAAACTCCCACCATCAACGAAGATTGGGATCTCCTCTGCAATTTAGACTTTGAGAACTGTCTGGGGCTCCCAGCGATTAAATGACTTACTTGTCCATGGTCACATAGCCAGTATGTGTGACCTTATCACATCAGAGATAAGGTTCGAAGCCAGATATTCTGAGGCTCAATGTAATTATAATTAATGAATTTCTCTATGACTTCAAAGTTTACAAAGTTTTAACAATTATCATTTGATTCTCAAACAACAACTTTAAAGTAAACACTAAAAAAATAAAGTAATGGAGCTTTTATTTTGCCATTTTTACATACGAGAAAACTGAGGCATAGAAAGGCTGAATATATTATGCATCATCATTTGGAGAAATAGAATAATAAGCATTTCTATAGCACCTCTGCTGGACCCATCACTGTGATAAGCCCTTTTACAATTATTTTCTCATTTGGTCCTCACAATAGCCTTGAAGTGTAGGTGCTTATAGCCACACTTTACAGTTGAGGAATCCAAAACAAATAAAGGTAAGTGATTCACCCAGAATCCCATAAGTAGGTATCTGAGTCCAGATTTAAACTCATCTCTTCCTGACTGCAGGAGCAGCACTTTGTCCACAGGGTCACCAACTGCCTTTATAAAGTAAGACTCAGAGATAGGATTTGAACCCATGACTCTCCTGATGTCAAGATCTATGCTTTTTCTACTATACCATATTACTTCTATGAGGCACAGAAGGATGTCCTGAGTGAAAAATCTGTTGCCTTTGGCTTTTAGGAATTCTATGGCATTTTTTGTTGGACCAGTCTTTGCTGCACTAGTAAATAGGACAGTGACATTTATTTGTTTGTTTGCTTATTTATTTCTCTTTCTTCACTTATACTACATAGTGAATGAATCTGAACTTCTTTTGCAGGGCGTTTGATAGGATCAAGCCCCATATCAATTCCAGAACAAAGTGAGTCCCCTACATCCTTGGTCAAGGAGTCATATGACTTACCCTAGACATGTTTTTATTTATGGCATTCTTAGAGCTTCCCCCACACAAGACCACTTCAATTCTTGCTAATTTTATCATCCTGCAGCATTTTTGTCACTGTGGCCCCCACTGATAAATCAGAAGGAGAAAGAGACAGCTCCAAATCCAAGTAATGGAGTTAAATATCCCTTCCAAACCCAAATGCAAGCCAGATGTTTTCCATCTACCAACATTTGCTTCCTCTGTTAGACGTGCTGCCCATATCATTACCCCTTCCTCATGGCTGTCCAGTTCTCATGGCTAATGAATATGAAACATCACTGAAGCTAGTGTTTGCATTAAACTAATTCCATGGTGACTTTCTGTGGTGAGAATCCTGTTTTTCTTTATTCAGTTGGCTTTGGGATATGTTTTGAGCCCAGAAAGAGGAAGCATATCGTGAGGAGAGAGGGATTTTATATTACAAAAAAAGGGGGGTTAGGGAGAGATAAATGAACTCTTCTGCACTTTGCCATTGGCCAACAATGGAAACTCATCACCGTAATTGACTTCCAAGTTTTGTACTTACTTTCCTCAGATATAGTCCCCTGGCCAAACTTTGCCCTAAAATGGTATAGAGCTGTTCTCATGAACCACCATTGGAGTATGACCTCAGTCAGGAAGAGCAGTGGTTAGTCCAAGGACCATAGAAACAGAAAGATGAAGGAGAGAACCTTAAAAACTTCCTAGGAGGTTAGACTCATTCCACAGTAGCATTAACTCTTCTTGGAGCATCATAGTTTCATTCCTTCTCTCCAGCTTATTGATGAGGAAACAGGGCTCATATTTCGCCACAAAAGGAAATTACTTGCCCAAGTCTCTCTCTCTCTCTCTCTCTCTCTCTCTCTCTCTCTCTCTCTCTCTCTATCACACACACACACACATACACAGAGCCTTTCTTATTGCAATCCAAAGAAAAAAGGTCCTGTTGTTATCACTATAAAACATTCTTCCTTAATGTCCACTAGTCAGGCAGACATTCAAGGTTTTTTCTTTCATATTTATAAGTGATAGTTAGATCATTTTAACTCTTAGATTCCTCACTATTTCCCAAGTACATTGTTCTAATTGATAATTAGGTATTCAAAACTTCCACCCAAGGCCCAATACAACTATTTGCCAAACTATACCTAAAGACACATGACTCTTCAAAGCAAAAGCTCTTTAAAGTGGACCAGAAAAGCAAATAGTAAGGAAGCAGTTGAGATATTGGTCATTTCCTGGGTCCATGTGCCAAATGTCTACCAGTTTCCATATCTGCAGAACTGTGTTCCTCAAATTCCCCTATTTACCTTCCCTCCCCAATGGCCGAGCAAGGGTGAAGTTTAGGGTTCAATCTATCTGTCTTATGAATTTCTTTTCTTTCAGGTCCAAGCTAGAGAATTCTGATGCCTCAGGATGAAACAGTGGAAACAATGCTGGATTTTGAATCCTATGGCTTGGGTTCAAATTCATGCTCTGCCACCTACAACCTTTGTAACCTGGGTGGAACAACTTAACCTCTCTGTTCCTGGTTTTTTTCATGAATAAAATGAAGTCATTGGAAAAAAAGTCCTCTAGGCTACTTCTGACTTTGTTTTTATTGTAGTGATCATGGCATGGCCAGGCCAAGCTTCTTGGTTTTCTGCTGTGTGCTCTGTCATCCTTGAAGTACCTCTTCTGGCTTATCTCATCCACTTGCATCTGTGACTTTTGCATTCCTCTAGTTTGATCTTCTTCACATGACCACCATCTACTAATTGAAGCATGATACAGGGAAAGAACACTAGATTTGGTACAACAGAACCTACAATCAAACTCCCACTCCATGCTCTTATGACTTGCCTGACATCAGGCAAATTATATAAAATCTCTAGTCCTTAGTTTCCTCATCTTTAAATTGATCGTGTTAGGCTCAGATACCTTTATTTTCCCTCCCAGCCCCAAATCTATGATTCTATTCTTCTTATAGATTTTTTATAGGTCTATACCCTCCACTCATTAATCATACTACATTATCCTTCTTTCAAATCTATCTGCCTTCTCTTTCTCCATATGTCTGCTATTTCCTTTCCATCTCCTGCTCATCTCACATAATCTCACATCCATATACAAGGTACCCCTGGGGTCTTGTGTCCCAGGATTTCCTCCAATCAATAGCAGCTCTGCCCATATTAGAGCCATAGCATGAATGCAGTACAAGGTTCAGTTGTCCCTGGGAGAATTGCCACTGGAAACACCGAAGTTGTGCTGAAAAGCATCCATTAAAGACAGAGACACTCTATGCCCCCTATTATGTATATTTTGTGGATTTGGAGCCTGGGAGGGCTGCATGTAATTCCCACATTATGGACTAAGCTCTCTCTTGAGCTGTTTTACAAAATGTTTCTGAATGGGCAAAACCCCAAGAGCACAGAGTCTTGAACCCTTTGCTGCCATGATTGCTAAAGCCACAAACATTTCCAGAGGAATGTTCTCTGAGTGGTTATGATTCATTTACTCTTAACTCATCACATTGTTGCTAGAGAGCTATAGGTTGGCTAACCAGCCCCTTACAAAGAATTTTTAATGAGTCTTCAAGAACTCTTGCTCCTAAAACTATACCCTCCCATTTGCTCAAAGGTGAACCTTTTTTTCCACATCAAATGCCTCCCTTAGTGTTTGGCATCTCCAATACTGGTCCCAGCTTTAACCTAGTGCATAGTTATAAGAATCAAGAAATAATGCAAGTATCTAGGGTGAGCTCAACAGACTTATTTTTTAAATGAATTTAAAATTTTTATTTAATTAATTAATTTAGAATATTTTTCCATGGTTACATGATTCATGTTCTTTCCTTCCCTCCTTTCCCCACCCACCCCCCATAGCCCATGCGCAATTCCACCAGGTTTTCCTTGTGTTAACAGACTTATTATTACAGAGGAAAGGACCTCATTAAACCATATGATGATCTAATGTTGTTTGAATCTGTTGGCATGGTGGATAGAGTTCTGGCCTTGGAATCCTAAAGACCTGATGATGATAATTATGATGATGATGTAGTGGTGGCGCTTTTATTATTATCAGCAATTATTAACTAACTAAATAATTATTAATTAAATACATTAATGGTTGGGTGATATCAAATAGTTAATAATACTATTAATTAATATTACTCATAATAATAACTAGCATTTGCATAATGATTTAATGCTTAACAAAGTACTTTCCCCATGTGATCTCTTTTGATCCTTACATCAATACAAGAAAAGTAGCTCCTGTTCTTATTCTCATTTTTTAGATGAAGAAATAGAGGATAATATTAAGGAATTATTCCAGGATCACAAAGATGCTACGCTCAGTTCCTCTTGATTCCAAATCCTGACTTTTATACATTGTGACACCTATTTGTTTCAATTCTGAGTTTAAATCTGCCTCAAAGCCTATCATATCATTCTGGGCAAAATCATTTAGCATCTCCATGTCTCTTATTGTTCATCTGCAAAATGGGATTAAAAATAGCAGGGTTGTTTGAAACATCAGATGAAATAATATAAAAAAAACACATCAATGTTAGCTATCATTTAAGTCACATCATTTCTTATTGTTCTGAAAAACAGTGGCCTCTCGTGGTGGTAGAGTTAGTTCTGCTCTGATGCCCCATCATGGTGGGGAGGCAATCACGGGTTTTCAACAGTTATTTGGGTGCAGCACAAACGGTGACACATACTGCCAAGTTAAAACTCAGCATAGATTTTGGGCTAGACTATGTCAGTCTTCTGAGAACTGGCCTCAGTGTAAGGTTTGCCACAGGATGAGGAATGCTTGATCCTCTTAAGAAGTACTTATCTCCTAAATTATATTGGGTTTCTGATCTATGGTAGGGTAGGGATTTCTCCTACAAATAAAAGCACGAGTGGTGGAAGCATTAGGGAACCAAGCAATACCATCCCCATTTACTCTTAAAATTCACAGCCAAGAGTCATCATGGGAAAAAATTAGCAAAGCTAAGGAGCTGCCGCGAGACTGACCAAGTTGCTTCCTTTTCTTCAACTCCTTCATCTACAAAATGGGACCAATGCCATCCATCTGGTTTGCCTCAAAGGATTATTTTGGGTATTGAAAGAGATGATAAATAAGGAAACGTTTTTGAAAAAACTCTAAGAAATCTATTCATTCATTTCATCAATGTTTACTAGACAATTCCTATCTATACCAGGCATTGTACTCCTGCTTTTGAGGAAATTGCTTTCTACTAGAGGGTCTATATTTTCCTGAAATGTGTAAAAGTAAAAATATGTACCATTTACATCATCAATATTGATATAGAAGTATATACATGCCACATATATGTATGTACTTACATAAAACATTTACATAAGTATATAAAAACATATAAATGTATATATTAGGGTTGGCTTGGTGGCACCATAGTATTCAGAGTACTGAGCCTGAAGTCAAGAGCTTGTAAGTTAAATCCCCCTCAGACATTTCCTAGCTGTGTGACCCCAGGCAAGCCACTCTACCTCTATTTTTCTCAGTTTTGTCCACTGTAAAATGAGGGTTATAAAAGCACTTCCCTCGCAGGGTTTTATGAAGATCAAATGAGATAAAGTGTCTCACATAGTACCAACCACATAGTAGGTCCTTGTTTTCTTCTGTCTATAAGTTTGTATTTTATTTAGACTTTGGACTTCACTCTCTCTCTCTCTCTCTCTGGTGCTGACTATTTTTCAGATCTTCAGATAGCCAGAGACAAGAAATGTTTGTAGAGAAGTCAGGGAAGGATCTGATTCTCTGTTCTCCTACTCTAATTAGTCATTAGCTACGCCTGATGTTGATGGAAGGGTTTGGCTCCTAATCATTCCAAAGGACCCTTCTCCTGGGAGACATATGTAGGTAAAGGTCTAACGGGAGTTACGGTTATTTATGAATATGGTGCAAAAGCCAAATTCTCGTGGCCAGTTCTGCCACGAATAGGATGAGGTATTTTGCAAAACCTCACAATAAGAGTTTCAAAGTTGATTTAGTTGGAGAACAGACAGAGCCTTGGGAATCTCCTTCACCCTGACTTTCATGTTCAGTGACCAGTTCTCTGGCCCTATATTTCCAATAATATCTCTGGCAGCGAAAGTATTTTCCTGCCTTCTGTCCATATGTATAGACACATATATTTATGTTTTTCCCTGTGGTTTGCATTAAATATTTGTTAAATATATTGCAAACTGTTATATGATCTGGTCAGCAGCTTCGAGACCTTTCTGAGGTTTTGCTCCCCCAACCACCTCTAGGAATTCCATAAATAAATCACCAACATAACACAAACCTCCTAAGAAATGAAGGTCAGTAGTTTCTCATTCTTGCAGATGTGCAAAGGCGTTGTGGCTCTCAAGCATTTCCATCTCACTGCACACTCAAATCACTGTGGTTTGGGGCTATAGAAATAAAGGCAGGCTTTCCTTGATATTTGGTGGAGTGCCAAAGAAATGGGGGTACCGGGTACCAACACTCATGTCATTTTAATATCATCTGCTAGCTTTAATTAGAGTATTGATATTCTCAGTGTGCCACCTTCTCTTCTGTGGCTGATGAGTTCATACATCATGGGAGAAATTAAATTGTGAGGGATCGTGAAATGACAATTCTAGATCAAAAGAAAAACTCAGAGACAATCTAGTTAAATCTCCTCATTGGGAAAACTGAGGCCCAGGGAGACAAAGTAACTTGCACAACTGATGAAGGCAGGAAATGACAGGGGCGAGATTTTAACCGAGTTCTAAGTCTAAACCTCATATCATTCCATTATCTCTTGCTGCCTCATTTAGTGTCACCATTTCTGAAGATGATAGATTAATTTTCAGATTACTTTCCATCTGTTCTGTGCAGAGCTTGTTAAGATCTAATTATTTATCAGCTTTATTATATTTTATTATTTATTATTAAGAAGTTAATTATTAATAGCTTATAAATATATAATTATTTATGTTTCCTCCCTGCACTTATGTGCCTTGAAGGCAAAAACGTTTTGCCTCTGGATTGTAGGAGAGAGTTTTGATTGTTTGTCATTCTTTGCATCCCCTGTGCCTAGCTGAGTGCCTAGAACATAATATGCTTATGATACATTGACTGAAGTACCATAATATATTAGAAAGAACTTCAAAGTCAAAGTCAGAATTCCTCTAAACAGCTGCAAAAGGCAGTATAGCAGAGAGGATAGAGAACAAAGCTTGGGTTCTAGAAGATCTTTGTTTAAATTTCACCTCTGACATATACTGGCTGTAGGACCATTTAACCTCACCTTGTCACAGGCAATTCTAAGTTGCAGAAGAGGCTCTGATATGCTTCTGTAAAGTGAATTTCCTCATCAGGAACTACTTACACCACTGGAATCACAGGTCAGCTTGAAATCCAAGCATAAAATCTAGACTTTGATTCTACTATCAATTCTTCTGTTTACTGGCTATCTGACCCTAGAGATACTTTCTGATCTCCCTGACCCCCAATTTCCACAAATGCAGATGGCAATAAATCTCAGATGAAAGGCAATGGCCAATCTTGGCCCCAGATAAAGATGGCAAACCCCACTTTCCTCCTCTCAGGAGAAAGATTGGGCACTATTGGGTCCAGAATGCTGTATTCGTGGTTGAACAGTCATTAGTTTACCCTGTTTTTCTTTAGTCTCAGGGCCAATTCTATAATAGTAGTATATCAGAAAATGACAGTTGGACAAACAAAAGATGCCAGTATCAGTCCACTTATCCAATAGAGTAAAATCTACTTAAAGGTTTGTCTTCATCTTTTGTTTTTCTTTTTAACCTTCAGTGGCTGGCACAGAGTAAATGCTTAATTAATTCTGAGGGACTGAATTGAACTTATAACAATATATAGGGTAACTCTGGAATTACCTTGTTCTGTTTGTGTCATCACCTTTACTTGCTCCATATTGTCAAATTGGGTTCCATAGTTCCTACCTTCTATAGCACTCCAACTGGGAGACCGCAGCCACCTTATATCTCCTTCAAATCCTTTATGTACAGCTTTCTTCCATTAGAGTGTAAGTTCCTAGAATGCAGTGACAGACTAGCATGCTTTTAATTTGTAGCCCCAGTGTTTTGCACAATGTACATAAACCTAATAAATCATGTATCCATCCATTATCCATCTGTCTGTCTATCTATCTGTCCATCTATCTATCTATCTATCTATCTATCTATCTATCTATCTATCTATCTATCCATCTATCTATCCATCTATTCATCTATCTGTCTGTCTATCTATCTATCCATCCATTCAAGCAAACCTGTATCTATCTATCCATCTATTTTTCTATCTATCCATTTAACTATCTATCTATCCTTCCATCTATCCATCTATTCATCTATCTGTCTGTCTATCTATACATCCTTCTACTTATCTTTCTGTCTCTGTCTCTCCTTTTAGCAAAATTTAATTTTTTATTTCCTTTTTATCTTTTATCTTTTCTTTCTTTTTCATGCTTTCTATATTTCTCTATATATAAATATATGTGTATATATAAAGGTGCGTGTTTTAACCTATCTATCAAATAGAGATAATATTGCCAAACCTGATTATCTCTATTGTCTCTTGAGGTTTGGGAAGCATGCCATATTTGGAAGTAATATGAAAGTGTGGAGGATAATACCAAGGCTAAATGGTATAATTTTATAATCTGATATGTGACTAATTGTTAATAAATATTTATATCATACTTTACATGTAGTATCTAATTCAAGTCACAAAATAATCCTCTAATAATAACATATAGCATCTACCTCACAAGATTATTGGGTTTAATTTTATAGGTGGAAAAACTGAGGCTGAGGGATTTACTGACTTGCTCATGGCCATGAAATTAATCATCACAGGCAATATTTAAACCCATTTCTGGCTGCAGCTAATACTTTCTACTTCACAATAATTGCTCTGGTTCCATCAATATACCTGAAAAGGGGAGGGAATAAGTATTTATATAATATATACTATGTGCTAGGAACTGTGTGTTAAGTGTTTCTTACACATATTATCTCATTTGATCTCCACATAACCTTATGAAATAGATGTTATTATTAGTCACATTTTTCAGTTGAGGAAAATGTTTGGCAAACAGAGGTTGAGCTACTTACCCAGGATCATACTAGTGGGTGTCAAAGGATAGATTTGAATTCGGATATTCCTAACTCTGAGCCTATCTCTGTATCCACTGAGATATCAAGTGCCTCTAGAAGGAATCCACTTCCATTTCTTGAACTTTGCTTCTCTGTGCTTTTGTCTTTTGGGGTGTTGGATGTGGAATGGTGTATTTAACTAGGTCAAGAATCTACTTGATGTATCTGATGAGTAACACGTTGTATACACCTCTATCCAAAGATATAATATGGGGCAATGAACAAAGTGTTCAGTGGAACAAAATAAGTCCTTGCTTCATATGATGGACACTTGCTCCCGGTCCCTACTGGCTGTGTATGGGGATAGAGGTACATTGAACAAAAACGGAGAGCTGTCCAACATGTGGTTTGGTTTTTTCCTCACAACCCTGAGCCAAAATATTTAAAGCTGTCAAGCATAAGCTGCCGTCTCTAAGAATTAACACGAATAAGACAAAGGTTGATCATGAGTCAATGATATCTACTTTCATGGCAACATTCTCTCCTCCAATCTGCCTGGTGCGGCTTTTCTCCAACATTCTCTCCCTTTGGCCCCTCCTCTTCTCCTGGGTTCCTGTTCTCTTGTTCCCATCTGGGGAGTACAGGATTTATTGGTGTAAAGGAGGCCCAGATTGGGGAGTGGGGGACAGTGAAAATAGCCATAGCCAGAGGCATTGTGGGGTATGGTTTGACCCCATTTTGAAGTGAACACACTACACATTGCCTTCTCAGGTCCCACTTCTTGCTGAGGTCAGGTATCATGAACCCTAAATCCTCCAGATGGGAACAAGCTCTTCTCTTTGATATCAAAGATTTCAACTGAATCAAAGAGGGAAAGAATTCCTGAAGTGAAGCGTCTAGAAGCCTCAAAGGAGGGTTCATGTCAATATAGACACATGTCCAAATAGTCACACTAATACAAACCAGAGGACCCTATATCAATTGTTTAAGAACCTGGAGGGAAAGAAAGAGAGAGAGACAGAGACAGAGAGAGAGAAAGAGACAGAGAGACAGACAGACAGAGAGAGACAAAGAGAAAGAGAGACAGAGACAGAGAGACAGACAGAGAGACAGACAGAGAGAGAAAATGAGAGAGACAGAGAGAGAGACAGAGACAGAGAGACAGACAGAGAAAGAAAGAGAGAGAGAGAGAGACAGAGAGAGAGAGAGAGAGAGAGAGAGAGAGAGAGAGAGAGAGAGAGAGAGAGATCAATTGTATTCACAAATTTTGACTGTCTTGTTAAGTTGGAAAGACTTCAAGGAAGCAAAATGGCACCAAGACTAGGGAAATGTCTACGACTTGGATTCAGGATGAGATGGATTCAAATCCTGAATCATAGTACTATGCGATCTTGGTTAGTAAGATACTTTCTCTCTGTGTGTCTGTTTCCTTATCTGTAAAAAAGAGTTAGATTTGGTGATCTCTAAGTTGCCTTCCATCTCTAAATCTATGACTCCAGTAATTCATTAAGTATGAAATGAATATTGGGCTTAGAATCAGGAAGAATTAAGTATGAGTTCAGCCTTGAACACATTTACTAGCTGTGTCCCTCCCTAAGCAAGCCTTTCTCAGACTGTTACTCCATCTTCAAAAGGAAAATAACAATAACACTTACCTGACAATACTGTTGTGGGAACCAAATCAGATAGCAGATGGAAAGTGCTCTGGAAACATTAAAGGGATTTTGAAATGCTAGTTATTTTCCCTGTTAATGATAATCTCTATGTGAAGCAAAAAACAAGTCTGTAGCACAGTCCCTGCTCTCAAGATGCTATAAATTAGTTGGAGACACACATTCATGAAAGTATGGGAAGAGCAGAACTTACTAAGAATTTTACAATTTAGTATATAAAACCAATGATTCAGAATAAATTTCAAAGGCATTCAGGGAAGTAGGGAATAGACCCATGGCAGCCTGAATGGTTGGAGAAGGCTTTATGAAATGCATAAGACTACAGTAATGACTTGAAGAATGAATGAAATTGAGGGAGGAGAACTGCAAGAAACTCTATGATACTTTTCTTTTAAGTATTATAGGGGTGAGGGCAGCTGGATAGCTCGCAGGATTGAGAGCCAGACCTAGAGATAGGAGGTCCTAGGTTCAAATCTGGCCTCAGACACTTCCCAGCTGTGTGACCCTGGGCAAGTCACTTGACCCCCATTGCCCAGCCCTTACCACTCATCTGCCTTGGAGCCAATACATAGTATTGAGTCTAAGGTGGAAATTAAAGTGAGGATTAAAAAAAAAAGCATTATTTATTTTTCACAGTCATTTTTTCCTCTTCCTTCTTCCTCACTCCCATTGAGGAGGCAAATAATATGATATCAATTATACGTATAAAATCATGAAAAACATATTTTCATATTAGCCATATTGCAAAAATAAACAAAAAACAACTGCAATCCAGAACTACATATGGGCAATAGAATCACCAAACAATACAAAATCCTGTAGCCAGTGCCAGCAAAGGGTCCTCTGTAATTTCTTTCTGATCAGTTGTCCAACTCCCCTCCTTTCTCTGGACAGAGCTCCTGAAGCTGCTGCTACCACTGTCATAGGTACCTTCAAGGCCCATCGCTGCTGCTGCTGTGTCCACATGTGGTCTGGACCAGCCCCCACTCAGGTGTCACAGACTTCTCCTTCAGACCTTCTAAGCTGTCTTGGTTGAGAAAAATATCTTGCCTTGACCTTTTGTTGGCCAGAATTCAATTGAATGTTTTCATTTTGTTTTTTGAAGTTGTTTGGAGGAGAATGTCAGGAGAATTTGGCTGGGTTGCTATTTCCACTCCACCATCTTGGCTTGCCTCTCTCCATAACAATTCCCTACCCCTGCAGTGTAATGCTAATAAGCTCAAGGATTAAATCAGTGTAGATGGGAAAAAATCAGCAAAAAAACTTGAGCAACAATCTTGTCCCTGTGAAAGAGAAGAGAAACTGAGATTTCCTCCCTTCTTTGTAGACGTGAGTCTGAAACATTTTTTTATATCACAATATTCCATTGATGTGGTTATTTTTTGCTAATTTCCCTTTTTTTATTTTTTTGCCATAAAATATGGCTCCTTAGGAAGGTGGAGAAAGGAATATTCTTGAAAATCAGAGTCATGTGAGACACAAAAGAATCAATCTATTTAACATTTTAATAAAAATTTTTAATATTTAAATTTTTATTTTTCAAATCTCCTTCTGGAATTAACTAGCTGTGAGTTAGAGGTAAGTCATTTGGAGCCCCTCTGAACATGTCTCCTCAGCCATTTATTAGGAATTGTCATATGAGAATGTAGGGAATGTTGCTTAGTGGTTAGAGAGCCCACCATGGAGCCAGAAAGATGTAGGTTCAAGTTTGACTTTTTACAAACACTCCTCTTTCTCAGGATCCCTAAGCATCTAAGACTGTAGTTTGTAAAGTAGATGGTTATTTACATTGATAGAGGGAACTGCCTCATTTAGAATTCCCTCTACCAATAAAATTACAGATACAGTCCAAAAAAATAAAAATCTATAATGTATGTCTTGTAAAGTTATTATGAGAAACCCGTGAGAAGCTGTGTGTGACGTATTTTGAGAAATTTAAAATGTTACATAAATGTCCACCAGTATCATTTTACAGAGGAGTTCAATCAAAGAGAGGGCAGCTTGGGAACTGGATTGAAGTGGACAAAGGAATGAGCACCCTGAGTACAATAATGAGACAGCAGAGGAAGGGACTTACTATGAATTCTGAGACAAGCCAGAAACAAACTGAAATAGGGCAGGGCTAGTGGGGAACATTACAGTATTAGAGTTGGGGGACAGCCATAAAGTTGGGAGTGGGAATGACTTATTTTTTGTAATTGAAAAGTTTTATTTAATTAATTAATTTAGAATATTTTTCCATGGTTACATGATTCACGTTCTTTCCCTTCCTTCCTTCCCCCTCCCTGTAGCCAATGTGTAATTCCACTGGGTTTTACATGTGTCATTGATCAAGACCTATTTCCATATTATTCATATTTGCACTAGGGTGATCACTTAGAGTCTACATCCCCATTCATATCCTCATTGATCCATGTGATCATGTAGTTGTTTTTCTTCTGTGTTTCCAAGGAATGACTTATTTGAAGAAGAGCAAGGAGGCCATTGTCATTAAATTGAAGAGTACATGGGAAAGAAGACAGAAGAAGAGTATAAGGTATTATGCAGACGCCTGTACTAGCCTGTACCAAGAATGCAGGACTAGAGGTAGTAGATTAAAGCTATCTAGGCTTCAGCAACATGGAACTTATGGGTGACCAAACTGGAAAGGAGAGTTCATACATCAAACTCAGAATTGAGCTCCAAAAATATATCAACAGACTCCAGTGATGGGCAGAACTTAATAAAATGAAACATAGTGAGGAAAGAGGCAGAGCCCTAAATATGGAGAGTTTTAAAAAAAGCAATGGTGCAAGGAAAAGATTGTGGGGTGGGGAAAAGGATTGGAAATTACTTGGGGAGATTAGGGGGATGAATTAATAGGATGACATGACAACCAAAAAAGTGAATGCAAATTTAGGCTCCATTAAAGAGAGAGGTACAGTCAGTGTCCAAGATGCAAAGATCCTGCTGTACTCTGCCATGATCACATCTGGAGCTCTGTGTTAACTTTTGGGTGTCATATTTTAGGAAAAATATTGACAAATTGGAATTCATTCCAAAGATGGCACACTGACCATCAAGGGGATTTGAATCTATGCCAGAAGAAGATGGTTGTAAGGAACCAGAGATGTTGACCCTGGAAGAGAAAACTTTGGAGAAATATGATAAGCTTTCAAAAATTTGAAGGGCTTTTATATTGGGGAAGAATTAGACTTGTCTTGCTTAGGTCCAAAAGGCAAAAACTCAGCAAGTTGCCAGGGGATGGATTTAAGTTTAAAAATAAGAAAAATCTTCCAATAACAAAAGATCTTAAAATGTAGAACAGGCAGGCTCAAAAAGAAGCCAGATTTTCATCATTGAGAGTCTTCAAGCAGAGGGCAAATGAGCCCTTGTTAGGATGCCATAGAGGGTATTCTTGTTTCTGGTATGGTTTGGTCCATATGATTTCTGGTTTTTTATTCAGTAAATGGTTTGGGGCAGAGGAGGAAAATAAAGAGGAAATTGTTTTGAGTAAGTGGCCATAGTCTAAGGCTAAAAGTGAGCCATGGAAAGACAATGTCTTCAGAAGTTGGGGTACCTCCAAGAAAATTTTAAAGTAGGTAAAGTTAGAATTTGTTTCTGCATCATCTGCCTAATTCAGGACTAGGAAGAGGGATAGAAAAAGCTCTGATTCTAGAATCAGAAGACCTGAATTTAAATCCTATTTCTGCTATTTCCTACTTTTGTAATTTGGGGGCAAGTCTATAAGATTTAAATATCAATCTGAGATTTTATATTGTTTGTTTTTATTAGTAAAGATAAAAAGAGAGAAAGAAGGTATTACCAGCCTAATTAACCAAAATCTCTCACCAAATTATTGTTTCTCCTCCCCTGTAAAATGAAGGCACTGGACTACCAGAATTCTATGACTGCATTCTATGCTATGATCTTCCTTCCACATTCTCCTGCTTTGTCATCTGCCTTCTTCCCCACCTTCTACTCTGTCCTCTCCATTCTTCGGTCTTCTAGGTCCCTTCTCAACTAGCTGTCAACCATTCCTGAGAAATGCAGGATTGCAATTTATTGACAAAAATAGTCTTAAAGTGTGGCCCTTCCCACCCAGGGATGTTTGAATTTTAAAAGAGGAAGAAGAAAAGCCTTTAGCATCCACAGGAGAGAGGCTCAGAAGTTAAAATTACTGTGGGTACATTTGATGTTTGGGGGAAAGGAGATCACTTTTTTATTTACTCCATGAACCAGGACCACATAAACATGTCCTGTTTGGTTCTGAAGGGCCCAAACCAGGAGGTTACCAAGAAGTAGATTTGGTTTAGAGTTAGGAAGAATCTTCAAACTATAAGAGATCTTTAAATATAGGGTAGGCTGTCTCAAAAAAGTAGTGAGGTTTTCATCATTAAGAGTCTTCAAGTAGAGGGTGAACAATTTCTTGTTGGGATGTTACAGAAGGGATTCTTGATTCCAATATGGTTTTTAGAAGTGTATGTGTGTGTATGTCCAGTTAAATTTTCAATATGAACATTTGTACCTTGGAAATTAGCAATATAAATCAGTATTAGATTTTCTTTTGCTGATTTTCTGGACTTAAGGAAATAATAGAAAAAATGTCATTAATGGGGTCAGTTTAAATTTAGAAGTGTTTCCTGTGTGTACTTTATCCCAGAGGGTCAGATGTGAAACATTTACCAGCAAACCCCTGCCTGCATGTATGTTGGGGGTAGAGTTGGGGAAGGAGGATGGGACTTATCCCCATCTCATTATCTTTCTCCCAACTACCTGTTCCCTCAACTATCAGCCTGAGGAACTGGTAATGTTCACCCAGGGTGTCCATGTCCACAGGTTAGCCAGTGAACTTGGTAGTGGAAGGGGAGAGTCTTTTGCACAGTGTCCTCTCTCTGGTCCCAACCCTACCCCAAAAGGAATTAAATAAATTAAATCTTAGTATATGACCTGATGACTTGTCCCACTGGATAGTACCAGGTTTAAAATCAGGAAGACTCATCTTTCTGAATTAAAATCTAGCCTCAAATACTTCCTACTGTGTGACTCTGGGCAAGTCACTTAATTCTGTTTGCTTCAATTTCCTCATTTGTAAAATGAGATGTAGAAGTATCTTTGCCAAGAAAATTCCAAACAAAGTCATGAAGAAGACACTGTGGAGTACCTAGGGGCCCCAGTGGATAGAACACTGGGCTTGGAACCAGGAACATGTTTATGAGTTTAAATCTGGCCTCAGATACTTTCTGTGTGGCCCTAGGCAAGTTACTTAACCTTGTTTGCCTCAGTTCTTCATCTGTAAAATAAGCAGGAAAAGAAAATTAGAAACTACTCCAACATCATTTCCAAGAATCCCAAAAAGAACTAAAAAAAGAATTAAACAAGTACAACTTGTTCTATCCCTGGCCTGGAGCAGAGTGCCTTGTTGGATCCCTGGTCCAGATCACAGGGCATTGTTGGTGTCATTGGTGAGGGCTATCCTGAACTAGGTACCACAGCAGAGGATCAGAAACATCCAGAGTATAAAGTGAGGATGTTGAGCATGGGGAGGGGGGTGCAAGATGACCATGCCACAATAGTGCCCCAGATCAGCTGTATACAGAACAATTTGGATCTGGGTTTTTTCATTGTGTTTTCCTATGGACATTTCATTTGTAAGAAACCAGTCTTCACATCTAGATCTATTTTTGCTTTTGACAAATGGGCTCCATGCATGTGTGCCCCGGGATAGAATTGTAGGAAAACTGTATACCTGGTAAACCTATAACTAAAACAAATTGAATGAGTGTCAAAGATCACTAAATAACTTTCTCTCTCTGTCTCTCTCTCTCTGTCTCTCTCTCTCTCTCTCTCTCTCTCTCTCTCTCTCTCACACACACACACACACACACACACACACACACACAATGGAGTCTTGCTTTTAAGCTGCTTAAAATAATTTAGGTTTTAATAATGACTCCTCATAACTTGACCAGGTCCACAGTATGGGGCCTGCTCTTTCAATGGCGCCATTTCTTTAATTAATCTTCATGGCCTTTGTAGTTTAGCTTCCAGAGGTCCTTATCCAAGGACCAAGAAAAATAAGCCTGTTATGAGTTTGGCATGGACTATCTAGGCTGAGAAATCATGCAAAGCAAGCCATCCAACATGAGTTTGTCACAAAGGGGTTTGTTTCTTAGTAATACCCATAGATGTGGAGATCTTTCCAAAATGGGATTGATGAGAAACACCCAGAGTTTTTTTCTGCCTTCTTTTGATTAAAGAAAATGCTGAATTTCTGGGAAGGCCTTAAAAACCATTGTCCTTCGTTAAGCATCCATACTGGTAGTTGCTTTTTATTTTTATTTTAAACTCTTACATTCCATCTCAGAATCAATATTGTGTATTTAACAGTAATAAGGCTTAGGCAATTGGAGTTAAGTGACTTGCCCAGAGTTACACAGCTAGGAAGTATCTGAGGCCAGATTTGAACCCATGACCTCCCATCTTTGGGTCTGGTTCTCAATACACTGAGCAACCTAGGTGGCCCCTCTTCATAAAGCCCTGTTAGCACTAGGTTTTCAGCCTCTTAATGATGTAATGCCCTTTCAGGTTATTCTTATTTATCTTTTGATACATTAGCAAATGATGGAAAGGAGCCATAATTGATCATGTCTTCTAGCCCAGAAATCCCATTATATAAGCATTAGTGGAACTAGGGGGTTATATAAATATTAGGGGTATGTGGGGTGTTGAGGGAAGACCAGTACATCTAGTATGAGGGTTGCCCTCAGGACTGCTTTCCTCCTTTGGGTCCACCTACTACCCAGCTTTCACCTGTGGCTTCAAGAAGCTGTAGAATGTATAGCAGCCACACTGCAATAAACCTTCTGATAGATGAACTACAAAAGGTTGAGGATAATAGATGGACTTCAGACCTCTTGTTGAGTTGTGGGGGAGGATGGTATCTACCCCAGGTATATAAAGACTTCCCTCAACACAAGGGGCAGATGAGAACTCTCTATTCCAATAGCCATGAAAATGGTAGAAGCAGGCACTATGGAGAATTAGAGCTTGGTTAGACATCAAAGAAACCAAGGTCATCCACTGCATCCTGGGCCATCACTAGTCATCTTGACTTTTGTCTTGCCATTAGGCAATGATGATTCTGGAAGAGAGTGAGGCCAATAACCTTGTGAAACTCTGCCTGACTTAAATCCAATTTATGAGTGAGTCAGAAGACATCACCAGTAATCTAATTATGATCTTATTTCAGTACGAAGGACAACAGTAGAGGCAAATGGGGATGTTAGACTAGAGAAGAGAAATCAAAACAGAACAGAGAGCAGGACAAGAGAGCCTTTTCCAAGTATTTCAAAGGTTATATAACATGGAAGAGAGATTGAAAGGTTTTTGTTCAGACTTGAACAGAACCAAGAGCAATGGGTAATAGTTGAAAAAAGGAAAATTGAAGTTTGATCTAATTTAAAATTTTCTAATAATTACAGCTGTCCAAACTGGAATGGTTGGATTGGCTTTGACTGTCCCTCCTGCCTGGAATACACTCCTTCCTTACCTCTGCTTTGTAAATTTCTCATCTATCTTTAAGATGGCAGTTCAGACTGGATCATCCTCTGTATGAAACCTTTCCTGATGCCCACAACTATAAGGCCCTCCTCCCAGACCACTTTGTAGTATTATTTTTTGTATTTTTCCATATCTTCATGTACAACTATCCACGTAAGTATACACATACTTGTTGTATCCTTCATTGGAACGCAAGATCCTCGAGAGTAACATTTGTTTTATTCTTGAGATTTGTATCCAAAGGCTGAACTTTCTTCAGACCTTCTCATTCAGTCAACTGTGTTGTGTTGTGAATGGGGCAGGGGGTGGCTCCCCATTCCTAATTCCAAACTGCCAGGAGTGGTCCCATCCCAGGCTGATGACTACTTTCTCTCAATATGCACTTGTTAAAATATCTAATTAACTGATTGCCTGAAAAAATTTAAATATATTTTATATAAATATTAAAATAAATATGTTTTAAAAGTCTTTAATATTTAACAACTTTCAGAACTTCATTTTAAAAAAAAGAAGGCATCAGAAACAACAGTGTGATCTGAAATTTTGAGCCAGTTTTCACAGAAGTCACTGATATATGAACTGGTATTAGATATAAGTATAAGAAAGAAGCTGCTTTCACTCCTGATCATATGCATTTGGGTGGTCCCAGGGGATTTGTTCTAACAATCCTGAAAAATGGATTTTTCTTAAAGTTCCTTTCATTTTTCAGAGAACCGATTTGGTTTATCCAATGTAATGTGTCTAACAAATGCTCATGGATTAAATGATTGGTTGCTTGATTGGATTGCCTCAGAAGTAGAGGAGGGGATTTCTCTTCATTGAAGAACTCCAAACAAGAAGCTAGATCTGTCTACCTGTAGGGGATGATATAGTGGAGATTTCTTTCAGGTAAGGATTGGACCAGCTAGCTGCTGAACACCCTTCTAGACTCAGATTCTGAGCTTCCATGATTCTCTTAGACCTTTCATGTCCCCTCCAATAAATGATAGCCTATTCCTTGTCTAAAATCTTTTAGTCCATTCATGTTAGAGATTTCTAGTCTAACTGATGAGTACCTCTTTACTGAAATGGGTGAGTTAAATAAGGGTACAAAACTATAAATAAAATTAAAAATAACAGGTCTATTAAACTAAAGGGAGAATGGAAAAAGAATTGGGGAATAACTCACTTTTACCCCAAAACAGAGATTAAAACCCTCATGACTTCCTATAACTATTCAAAACTTATTAAATTATTAATTAGGGAGGGTTTGGTAGGAGCAAGAACATGACCAAAGTAGATCTCATACAACTGGAGTCTTTCTTTGGGTCAATCAGCTGTCTGAGTAGGAAGTCACCAGCACATCTGTTGAATATCCACTCCTCAGCAGCAGCAGTAGAGATAGGCAGAATCTCAAGGAAGGCCCACAGGAGAGGGAATCATTGGCTCTCTGCGTCCACCCCAGAATAACTGGACTGAAAACCCTCTAGGTTCTCTCCTGCCTGTTATGGAAAAGCAACAGTCTCTCTTCCCCAATGTTCTAGAATCCTTAGTTTCCTTTGTATGATGTCCTGGTTTGCAGGATTTACTGTTCCTGTTAAAATCCCTTACAACATTATCAGTGACATTGGAAATGGGCAACCAACAAATACAACTAAGAGAGTCCCTGTCCCGTCTCTACAATTTCTGACCTTTTCTTTTTTAGCATCATTTAATTTCCCTGATTCATAAATGCAATAAAAAAGGAAATAGCATCTATCTTTTACTTAGAGATATAGATTCATTGTTTGTGGTGGTTGTTGTTCAATCATGTCCAACTCTTCATTAAGCCATTTGAGGTTTTCTTGGCAAAGATTTTGGAGTGGGTTACCTTTTCGTTTTCCAGATCATTTTATAGATGAGGAAACTGAAACAAATAGGGTAAAGTGACTTGGCCAGGGTCACACAGCTAGTAAGTGTCTGAAGTCAGATTTGAATTCAGGAAGATAAGTTTTTTGGACTCCAAGCCCCATATTGTATCCACTGCACCACTTAGCTGCCCATCCTCATTATTTACTATATATCAGATTCTGTACTGGACACCAGGGAAACAAATGCAAGCAAGTCTCTGGCAAGACAGTCTCTGCCCTCAAAAAGCTCACTTTCCATGCCCATCATCTGAGAAATGGGAGAACATGGATGGGCCTGAATACAAGATAATAATGCTGCACCATAACAACAATGGGCATAGGGAATTCAGATACATTTGGGAAGAATTTTGTGAATGGATGCAGAGCCAGGAAAGCAGAAGGAAGGAAGGAAGGAGGGAGGGAGGGGGAAAAAGCACATATTGACCACTTATTATGGACCAGGCACTGTGCTAATCTTTTTATAATTATTATCTCATTTCATCCTCACAACAAACCTACAAGGGGAGGGACTATTATTATCCACATTTAATGGATAAGGAAACCGAGGCAGACAGAAGTAAAGTGCAAGTAGTAGGTGTCAAAACCTGAATTTTAATTCGTCTTTTTGATTACAGGCTCAAAGCTCTATCTGCTGGGTCACCTATTTGCCTCTAGAACTAGAAGAATTTATACAGAAGTGGCAATACTATAATCAAAGGACATCTAGGGAAAGCCACTGGATCTGTGATTTCATTGGTTTAGGGAACTTCCAGGTAAAGAAACTCCCTTTACCAACATAAGTCAGCAACTTCTCTGTAATTTAGGGTCTTAGAAAGTTGACTAGAACACCAAAAGGTAAGGGACTTGCCCAGGATTACACAGTCAGTAAGTGACAGAGGCAAGATTTAAAACCAGAGCACTGAATCTTGGAGGCAAGTTCTCTAACTATTATGTCACGTTCAGAAAACAAAAGACATTGTTAAAAAATTTTTAAGGGAAGTTTTACACAATCTGGTATCCCCATCCCAATTTTTAAATAGTTAATTACTTCATTTCTAACTCTAAATTTCTACAATTATTAACTCATTTGGTTGTGAAGAACAGAGCTTTGCCATTATCATCTTTATTATGCCTGAAAACAAAGTTGTGGTATATAATTAATATGATGGTATAGAGAATCAGCTTGATGGCTTAGAACAAGCATATCAGGAGACTTTGACTCCATTGCTGACCTACTCCCTTTCTGGCTGGGTAGCCTTAGGAATATCACTTTACTTCTATGACTATCTGTTTCTTCATCTGTAAAATAAGGCTCCGAGGTTGTTGGGAGGAGCTCACCATGTAAGCAATCAACTAGTTCAACCATTTCCTAGTGATGTTGTTAGGAATATTTTTGTCTATAGGGAATTTCTAGCTTTGGTCTCCTTAGAAAATATGGCCAATCATGGTTTATTTTCCTGGGTGAAATTGTAGGTATAATTTAATGGTATGTCAATATAGAGGGCAGCTAGATGGTGCAGTACATAGAATGCCCAGCCTAGACTCATCTTCCTGGGTTCAAATCTGGCCTCAAATCTGGCCTTAACTACAAAATGAAATAGAGAAGGAAATGGCAAATCACTCAAGTATCTTTGCCAAGAAAACCACAAATGGGATCACAAAATGTCGGATACAACTGAAACAACTAAACAACAATACAGTTTCAAATTGTTTAGCTGAAGTTAGTTCAATTCACAACTTCAGCCACAGTACATTAGTGTGCCTGTTTTCCCACAGCCCCTCCAACAATTAATTCTTGGGCATATACATGTACAGAGCACAGAGTGTGTTCAATGTGACTTAGGACTAGGGAATCTGAAAATGTTTTGGCAATATTTACATTTGTAATCTATTTATTTTTATTTCACAATGTAGCTCTGGCATTTGGCATTTGGGGTCATTTGCTATCCCAGTGTAACTGTGATGCGGTTCCAGAATTACCCAGCAAGAGAAATTGGCCCCTTAAGAACTGTTGTTTCAACAATCTGCTATTTATCTTCTTTCAGGTCATTGTGTCAGTTTTTCATTAAAACATGAAAAAATAACAAACAGAGCAAATGGCCCTTCACCCTGGTCTGTCCTTTTGACTCAGCCCAGAGTCTCCATGATGATAACCTTTACACCAGATCCAAGCTCAAACAATTATGGACATACAGGGGTCTCAATGGGTTTAATCTTACTTGGATTAACATCTTTCCATTATTTATTGGCTTGATTAATTCTTAGCCACCTTAGTGTCCTACTGATGTTCTAATACCATTCAAACATATGCAGATGGTGAACCTGAGAGCAAACCAGGGGAGAAAAAAGAATACAATGTGAGTCAAATGCAATAGCCACAAGGGAAATCTATAGCCACACAGAAAAAGAAGTCTTCATTCTAAGGCTGAGAAACAAATTGTTCCTTGGTAAAGACTATGAAAATACTCCAAGGAGAAAGCAAGTAATCTAACTCATTGCTAGAAGCAGAAATTATCGCTCCCTCCTCTTTATGGGAAATAATATGAAATTATATTAATGGCAAAATTGTGAATATCTTTTTACCCAAAAATCCCACAAATGAGCTTATAACCAAGGGATTAACAATGGGAAGAAAAGACTTGTCTGTACAAAAAATTTCAAAGCCACATAATTTATAAGAGCAAAAATCTGGAAATAGGCTATGTATCCAGTGGCTGGGATAGGCCTAGATAAATAGTATTATATGAACATAAAAAAAAAACTGATATTGCTCTAAGAGATGGTAACTCTAAAGAATACAAAGACGTTTGAGAGGAATTTTCTGAAATGATACAGAGTGAGAGAAATCTTTTTAGGAGAACAACGTGCCCACCAACAACCCCTGAATGACACTAAACCTTGAGCTATATACAGTAGAGCACACTGCTAACTCACTCTGTTCACTTAAATTGTTTGGCCTTCCTGTCCTTTGGCAAAGGGGACAGAGGGCCTGATAAAGTCAGAATAGTGAGATAGGTACAAGTTCATTCCTATTTTTCATTGATAAATTTTAATAAAGTAAATAAACAAATTCACAAACTAGCCAAAGCCAAATCAAATTGAACCTCAGACATTTTCTAGTTATGTCTCCTGGAGTAAGTCATTTAACCTCTCCCAGCCTCAGTTTCCTCATCTGTAAAATGAAGTAATTGGGCTCCATCACTTCTAATGTCCCTTTCTAGTTCTAATACATGACTTTAAGAGCCTATTACTGAAAGTTCATGTAATTGTCCACTTTTGTGAACTACACGTAAGTGGACAAGTAGCTTCCATCCTCTCTCCCTTGTTTCCTTTTATAGACAAGCAAAGAGGAGTGGCTTCTCTCCAAATACTCCATCCTTCTAAAAGTCTAACCTAATCAATTTATATTGGGGGATGTTTCCATCAGTTTGACCTATCCTATAGAAAGAGCCAAGCTGTGTGCTCATGCCCTCTAAAGGGAGTTGCAATCAAAAACCCTAAACAAAAGTTCATGGTGCTAGAAGTTCATTATATCAATTAAAAAGAAGAAGGAACCTGTCTCTGTTTCACCATTTTGAATTTATTTGTCCCTCTGTACCCCTTGCATTCCTCATGCTTAGTTGAAATCAATGGGTTTATCATGCCTTGAATTTGCTCTGCATTTTTCTCTCTGAGCTTTTTCCTCATATAAGTCTCTCCATTTGAAATACCTTTTTTGCAGCTATCCATCAAAATTCGATTTATCCATCAAAGTCCATCCCAAAACCATCTTTCTGCATGAAGTCTTTCTTGATTGATTCTGAATGGATTTTCTCTTTGCCACCTTCAAATTTCCATAGCCCTTTATACATTTCTCCTGGAACTTATGATACTCTTCCTTATATCATCATTATTTAACTCATATTAAATGAACTTGTATGCATTTTTAGCCCTCTTTAAAAGAATGTAAACCCAATTCACACCTATCATATTGGCCAATCTGATAGAAAAGGAATATAATATATGTGGGAGAGGTTGTGGGAAAATAGAGACACTAATACACTGCTGGTGGAATTGTGATCTGATCCTGTCATTCTGAAGAGCAATTTGGAACTATACACAAAAGGCTCTAAATCTGTGCATTCCTTTGACCCAACAGGCCTATATCACAGAAAGATTAAAAGAGAGAAAAGGCTCTATTGTACAAAAATATTTATATAAGCTCTTTTTGTGAAAGCAATTGAAATTGAGGGGTTGTCCATTAAATGGGGAATGGCTGGATAAGTTGCAGTATATGGTTGTGATGAAATATTTTTGTACAATAAAGAAATAATAAGCAAGATGATTTCAGAAAAAGCTGGAAAGATCTGTGGGAACTGATACAGAATGAAATAAACAGAACTTGGGGAACATTGTATAAAATAACAGCAATATTGGATAATGATTATCTATGAAAACTTGGCTACTCTCAGGCATGCAGTGATGTGGGACAATCCTGAAAGATTTCTGATAGGGAATGATATCCACCTCTGCAGAAAGAATTGTTGAGTCATCTTTCACAACAATGAATTTATGGTTTTATTTGGGGGTTTGGGTTATGTATGAATGTGCTCATATGACAATGACCAATATGGAAATGTATTTGGCATGACAATAAAAAATGAAAAAAATATGAACAGGATAATTCCAGAAAAAAAACTGGAAAGACTTAAATGAATCAAGGCAAAGTAAAGTGAGCAGAACCAGGAGAATACTGTAGACAAGAACAATATTGTTCAATGAACAAGTATGAATGGCCTCGTTATTCTCAACAATACAGTGATTCAAGACAATTCCAAAGACTCATGCTGAAAAATGTCATCTGCTTCCAAAGAAAAAACTGATAGATCTGAATGTAAACATAAATAAACTATATTTAAATTTCTCCTTTTTCTTGGTTTGAGATCCCTTCCACAAAGTGATTATTATGGGAAAATGTTTTACAAGGTTGTAAATTTTAAAACTATACAGGATTGCTCACTATCTCAGAGAGAAGGAAAGAGAGGAACAATGATGAAGAATTCAGTTATTTTAAATGGATGTTAAAAATTAGTTTTAGATGTAATTGAGGAGAAAAATAAAATATTTTTTTTAAATAATGTAATGGACTTCCAGGTAAACATGGTTGAAGTTTGGATGCAGGAATCTACTTCTTCTTATTGTCTACCAATATAGACTACCTCAAAAGGGCAAAAATACCGAATTCATATGAACAAAGGGACTCTACAGTAGGGCGTAGCATTGATGGTGTGGAGGATTTGGGCATTTCCACACTATAACGGGGAGAAATAATTTCCCCAAAATGCAAACTGATCTACCCTCCCCCACCCCATCTATGGAGCAAGTGCACTAGACTAAGAGCCAGCACATGCTAGAATCAGTGAGCGAGCAAGGGGCACCTCTAGGTCCTTGGCAGAGGACTAGGACTAACAAAGACTGGGAGCAACTAGACTTGAGACACTGACAGGAGGAAGAGCTCAGACCTTGGGAGCGAAGATAGCTCAGAGAAAGGCTGCAAACAGTAGAAACTCCAGACACTCCAGAGGTGGCCTCAGGCAATAACCTCGCTCCTTAGCTCCATACATAGAGAATCTAACCTCCTCACTCAGTCTTCTGACTGGAAAGGGAAAGAAAAACCAGCATAGTGATGGCAAACAATGCCCAGGAAAAACAACTTCCCAGCACCAAGAATAACAAGAAGAAGGCTTTGACTCTGGATAATTTATATGGAGGAAAAATCCAGACTATTGGGGAAATAACAGAAGAGGACAAACAAATAAATGCATCCAAACCTTCCAAAAATGGAAATTTGCCACAAGCCCTTAAAGAATTTAAATCAGAACTTATGAAAAAATATGGAATAATATTGACAAGAAAAGTGGGATATACTTCAAAAAGAAAATAAAGTTTAAAAGAAAAGAACTCTCATTTGGAGAAAGAAGCCCAGAAATCAAATGAAATGATAAATAAATTAGAAACCAAAATTAAACAGCCGGAAGCCATGAAAAGCAGAATAGACAAAATCGAAAAGGAAAATCAAAAGATTATAGTGAAAAAAAAGTCTTTAATGACCAGAATTGGGCTATTAGAAGCCAATGATCTCACAAAGCAGGAATAATTAATAAAGAAAAATCAAAAGATTGACAAAATATAAGGAAACATGAAATATCTCATTGAGAAGATGACCAATGAAGAAAACAGATCTAGAAGAGACAATCTGAGAATCATTGGTCTACTTGAAAATCCAGAAATAAACAGAAACCTTGACATCATACTACAAAAAGTTATCCAAGAAAACTGCCCTGATGTTCTTGAATAAGAAGGTAAAATAAACATTGAAAGAGTTCATAGAACACCCTTTACACTAAATCCTCAAAAGACAATCCCCAGGAAAGTAATTGCCAAATTTAAGAGCTTCCAACTAAGTGAAAAAATTTACAAGAAGCAAAAAATGATAATTTGGATATCAAGGAGCACCAATCAGGATCACATAAGATCTGGCAGCTTCCACACTAAAGGACCTCAAGGCTTGGAATATGATATTCAGAAAGGCAAGATAATTGGGTCTTCAACCAAGGATCACATACTCATCAAAACTGACTACATACTTCCAGGGGAAAGTATGGGCATTCAGCAGAATAGAAGATTTCCAAATATTTATAAAGAAAAGACCATAACTAAGTGGAAAGTTTGATATCCAAACACTAAGATCAAGAGAAACATGAAAAGGTAAATTAGAAGGAGAGAGGAAAGGAGGGAAAATGTTTTTAATTTAAATTTTCTTCTTTAAGGGCTTCAATAAGATCAAATTGCTTATATTAATATATGGAAAAATGTTATTTGTATCTCTCAAAATTATATTCACTATTATAGGAATTAGAAAAATCATTCACAGGAAGAGAGTGGGATAATAAGAGGTCTAAGATTATATGCAAAAAAAAAGAAAAAAGGGAGGGGGGAATTGAAGATGGCACCAAGAGAAACTTGAAGGAATAAGATAAATAGGATAATTGATATCAAACAAAAGGGTGCATGGGCAGGGGAGAGGAAGAATACTATTATAAGGAGGAGAAGAGAGTGCTAATAGGAAATACTTAAACCTTACTCACAGTAAAATCAGTTCTGAGAGGGGAGAGCATATAGATCCATTGGGGTATCAAATTCTATCTTACTATACAATGAAAGTGAGAAGGGAAAAACTAAAGTGGGGAGTGGGGCAGGGAGTACAAAAAAGGAGTGAAATAGGTGGGAACTTAATAGACACTAAAAAAATTAGAAGGGAACAAAAAGCTACGGAGGGACAGAAAGGGAAGTATAATAAGGATGGGGATCAGGGGGACTGATTAATAGCAAACCACTGGTTTAATAAGATATAGTAAAAGAAGAATGGGCAGAACTAAGAGAGGATATAAAAATGTTGAGGAATACAGAGATGGTTATTATAATTCTGAATGTGAATGGAACAAACTCATCCATAAAACAAAAGCAAACAGGAGAGTGGTTTAGAAATCAAAATCCTACTATGTGTTGTCTACATGAAACACACATGAGGCAAGTAGACACTTACAGGGTTAGAATTAAAGGTTAGAGGAAAATATATTGAGCATCAACTGAGAAAAAGAAGGCAGGATTTGCAATCATGATATCTGACAAAGCCAAAGTAAAAATAGATCTGATTAAAAGAGATTGGGAAGTTAATTACATCCTGATAGAAGGCAATATAGACAATGAGGAAATATCAGTTCTCAATATATATGCACCAAATGGTGTAGCATCCAAATATCTTAAGGAGAAACTAGAGTTAAAGGAAAAAATAGATAGTAAAACTATACTAATGGGAGATCTAAAACTTCCTCTATCAGATCTAGATAAATCAAACCAAAAAATAAATAAGAAAGAGGTAAGAGATGTGAATGAAATCTTATACAAATTAGAGTTAATAGATATGTGGAGAAAAATAAATTTGGACAAAAAGGAATACACCTACTTTTCAGCAGCAGATGGTATATTCACAAAGATTCACCATGTACTAGGGCATAAAAACATGGCAAGCAAGGGCAAAACATCAGAAATAATAAATGCAACCTTTTCAGATCATAATGCAATTAAAAATAATAATTAGTAAGTGTACATGGAAAGTAAAATCAAAAATTAATTGGAAATTAAATAATGTGATTCTCCCAAACTAGTTAAAGAAAAAATCATAGAAACAATTAATAATTTCATTGAAGAAAATGACAACAATGAGATATCTTTCAAAATCTATGGGATGCAGCCAAAACAATACTCAGTGGGAAATTTATATCCTTTGGTTCATATATTAACAAATTAGGGAGGGCAGAGGTCAATGAATTGGCCAAACAAATAAAAAGTAAAACTTGAAAAGGAACAAATTAAAAACCCCCAGTTGAAAAGCAAACTAGAGATCCTAAAAATTAAAGGAGAAATTAATAAAATTGAAAGTGAAAGAAATATTAAATAAATTAGACTAAAAACTGATATTTTGAAAAAACAAATAAAATAGACAAAGTACTGGTCAATTTAATTTTAAAAAGGAAAGAAGAAAACCAAATTAAGAGCATCAGAGATGAAAAGGGAGATCTCACTTCTAATGAAGAGGAAATTAAAGCAATCATTAAGAAATATTTTACCCAATGGCAACAAATATGGCAATCTAGGTGATATGGATGAATATTTTAAAAAAATATAAATTGCTTAGATTAACAGAATCAATAGAATACTTTAAAAATCCCATATCAGAAAAAGAAATTTAATAAGCCATCAAAGGTCTCCCTAAGAAAAAAATCACCATGGCTTGATGGATTCACAAATGAATTCTATCAAACATTCAAAGAACAGCTAATCCCAATACTATACAAACTATTTGACATAATAAGTAAAGAACAAGTTCTACCAAATTCCTTTTATGACACAAATGTGGTACTGATTCCAAAACCAGGCAGGTCAAAAACAGAGAAAGAAAACTATAGACCAATCTCCTAAATGAACATAGACACAAAAATTTTAAATAGAATACTAGCAAAAAGACTCCAATAAGTGGTCATGAGAGTCATTCATTATGATCAGGTGGGATTTATACCAGGAATGCAAGGATGGTTTAATATCAGGAAAACCATCCACATAATTGACCATATCAACAAGCAAACCTACAAAAATCGCATGATTATCTCAATATATGCAGAAAAAGCCTTTAACAAAATACAACAGTCATTCCTATTGAAAACATTAAAAAGTATAGGAATAGAAGGGCCCTTCCTAAGAATAATAAATACTATATATCTAAAATCACCAGCAAGAATCATCTGCAATGGGGTAAATTAGAAGCATTCCCAATAAGATCACGAGTGAAACAAGGATGCCCATTATCGCCTCTATTATTTAACATTGTACAAGCAACACTAGCAGTAACAGTTAGAGAAGAAAAATAAATTGAAGGTATTAAAAAAAAGTAATTAGAGACCAAGCTATCACTCGTTGCAGATGATATGATGATCTACTTAAAAAATCCTAGAGAGGGGGCAGCTGGGTAGCTCAGTGGGTTGAGAGCTAGGCCTAGAGATGGGAGGTCCTAGGTTCAAATCTGGCATCAGACACTTCCCAGCTGTGTGACCCTGGGCAAGTCACTTGACCCCCATTGCCTAGCCCTTACCACTCTTCTGCCTTGGAGCCTATACACAGTATTGATTCCAAGACGGAAGGTAAGGGTTTTAATAAAAAAAAAAATCCTAGAGAATCAACCAAAAGGCTAGTGGAAATATTCAACAACTTTAGCAAAGTTGCAGGTTACAAAATAAACCCATATAAATCATCAGCATTTCTATATATTTCCAACACATCTCAGCAGCAACAGTTAGAATGAAAAATTCCATTTAAAATCACCCTAGACAATATAAAATACTTAGGTATCTATCTGTGAAGACAAACAAGGGAACTAGTTGAACACAACTACAAAATACTCTTCACACAATTAAAACTAGATGTAATTAATTGGAAAAACATTAATTTCTCATGGACAGGACGAACTAACATGATACAAAAGACAATCCAAATCAAACTAATTTACTTAGTTAGTTCCATACCTATTAAACTAGCAAGAATTTGTTTTTACTGAATTAGAAAAAAACTACAACAAAGTTCATTTGGAAGAACAAAAAAGCAAGAATATTGAGGGGTACATTGAAAAAAATATTTGAGGGAAGGTGGTCTAGCAGTACCAGACCTCAAACTATACTATAAAGCAGTGATCATCAAAATAATATGGTACTGGCTAAGAGTCAGAAAGGAGGATCAGTGGAATAGACTTGGGGTAAGTGTTCTTAACAAGACAGTTTATGACAAAACCAGAGATCCCAACTTTGGGGACAAAAATCCACTATTTGACAAAAACTTCTGGGAAAATTGGAATGTAGTATAGGAGATTGGGTTTGGATCAACAAACATCTCACACCCTACACCAAGATAAACTCAGAATGAGTGAATGATTCAAATATAAAGAAGGAAACTATAAGTAAATTAGGTGAGCACAGAATAGTATACTTGTCAGATCTTTGGGAAAGGAAAGATTTTTTTAAGACCAAGCAAGAGTTAGAAAAAAATGCAAAATGTAAAATAAATAATTTTTATCATATTAAATTAAAAAGGTTTTATATAAACAAAACCAGTGCAACTAAAACTGGAGGGCAAGTAGCAAATTGGGGAAATTTTTTTCATAACAAAAAACTGAAAAAGGTCAAATTACTCAAATTTATAGAGGTAAATCAATTGTGCCAAAAATCAAGCCATTCTTCAATTGATAGATGTTCAAGGGACATAAGAATAGGTAATTTTCAGATAAAGAAATCAAAACTATCAATAATCACATGAAAAAATGTTCTAAATCTCTAAAAATCTGTGAAATGAAAATCAAAACAACTCTGAGGTACCACCTCACATCTAGCAGATTAGCTAACATGACAGCAAAGGAAAGAAATGAATGTTGGAGGGGGTGTGGCAAAACTGGGACATTAATGTATTGCTGGTGAAGTTGTTAAGTGATCCAACCATTCTGGAAAGCATTTTGGAACTATGCCCAAAGGGTGCTAAAAGACTTCTGCCCTTTGACCCAGCCATAGCACTGCTGGGTTTGTACCCCAAAGAGATAATAAGAAAAAAGACTTGTACAAGAATATTCATAGCTGCGCTCTTTGTGGTAGCAAAAAAAAAAAAAAGGAAAATGAAGGGATGCCCTTCAATTGGGGAATGGTTGAACAAATTGTGGTATCTGTTGGTGATGGAATACTATTGTGGTCAAAGAAACAATGAACTAGGGGAATTCCATGTGAAGTGGAATGACCTCCAGGAATTGATGCAGAGTGAAAGGAGCAGAACCAGGAATTTTGTACACAGAAACTGATACACTGTGGTACAATCAAACGTAATGGACTTCTCTACAATTAGCAATGCAATGAGAAAAAACACTATCCATATTCAGAGGAAGATTTGTGAGAGTAGAAACACAGAAGGAAAACAACTGCTTGATCACATGGATAGAGGGGATATGGCTGGGGTTATAAACTCTAAATGATCACCCTAGTGCAAATATCAATAATATGGAAATAGGTTTTGACCAATGACACATGGAAAATCCAGTGGAAGTGTGCGTCAGCTATGGGAGGAGGTTGTGAGGAGGGGAGGTGAAGGACATGATTTTTGTAATCCTGGAAAAAAATCTAAATTAATCAATTAAATAAAATTTTTTAAAAGAATGTAAGCCCCCTGAGAACAGGGTTTATTTATTATTCATTTTTGCATCCCCAATAGCACCACATAGGCCCTTGAGCAGAGTAAACATTAATCAATGACCTGAATGGAATTGAAACTAAGTTCAATTTCAAGAGATCTGGAATGATACCAGCATTTATTATTGCCAAAACGGGGAATGTTTTCATTTCCGACTTAAACAAAGCCATTTTGTTCTTTTAATTACTTTTTGGGTAGAATTACTGATAAATGTAATAGAAATTTTGTAAGCTAAAACCAAAGTTTTGTTACCTTAATTAGTCTAAATGACACTCATGTTTGTTTTAAATGTATTACTAACTCCCCCTATTTGCTTTTGTTAAGCTTTGAGTTAGTTTTCTGGATTAGAAAAATCACAGACTTTGCTCTTTCCATGTAGTAAAACTTCATTATATTGAACTAATTAGGAGTTTGGCAGAGACCAGACTCCGTTAATGAACTGTCTAAATCATATAATAATTCAAAGAATTACATTTTTTCAAGTATGTGCAGCCATTCATCCACCTGCTCCGACATCTTACCATGGCATGACAGTGACCCAGGTTTCTTAAGGACTTGGCTGGCAGAGAATAAAATCTGACAAGCCTTCCCAAGCTGAAAAGGTTTTCAGTCAATCCATCAGTGGACCACGCTGCACAAGGACAATTCTAGCTAAGCTAGGAGCTTGGCCACTAAGTGATTAGTTGGTTTGCTTATGGAAACCCATTTTGATAAGGAATTGACAGCTGCAATCTAGGCTGATCAAGAAGATACGTACGCCCCCCCCCCAAATTACAGATATTTGAAAGAATGAAAGAAAAGCACTGCTGTGTTAAAAAAAAATGTTACCTATAGCAGCAATAATCAAGAACGATTTTTAATTAGTGAATCAGTTGTTTCCATATAAATGGAACGATGGAAGATTAGCATCCATGAGGTCAGTTCTCGTTTGCAAGAGTTTTAAGTATTTCTCCTTAAGTCTTGGCTCCACTCTCATCATTCATTTCCATCACGCATGAAAAGTCTTTTCCTAACAAAGGTAGATTTAGTTCAGTCTCTAACCGAAGGAAGAAAAATTCTCAACCAGTGAAGGTGGAATAATATTAAGCCAATTTTCCAGGAAGGGGATTGGAAGGATGGAGATGATACCCCTCCCTCTTCCCAACCAGCCACTTGGGACCTTTAAGTAGGGAACAGAGGACACTTGGCTGGTAAACCTAGCTGAATAAACAACTGTACTAGACAGGAATGTGATATTTAATGATCCACAAGCACATGGGCTTTCAGGGAAATTTCTAGCTTGGTAAAAATATGAAAATCCATAAAAATGAGAATATAATTCTTAATAAGAACTCTAGAGATAGAAAATATAAGATTTAAGATTCCTGTAGAGAGGACAGAGCTAGATTAATATTAATACCTGTCTTATGCCTTACTTAGTGACCAGGAAAAAGCTGAAGAGGAGAAGGGAAGAACTGAGTATAATCAAATCCCTCCCTTCTCACTCTTTCTGATCTTTTCAAGTAAGACAATGATTTTTCCTCTTGCTTGATCAAAGTCCAGTGTGGACAGTTTTCTAAAAGAAATGCTTAAAATATTCCAGAGAACCCAGTTCTTGTCTAATCTCAAGAATTTTGTCCACTCCATGTACATAATAACAATTCTTGCTAGAGCCTCTTGCAAAGATTCTTAAGCTGGGGTGTGTGAACTTTAAAAAAATATATCATTAACTGCATTTCAGTATACTTGGTTCCTTAGTATTTTAATTCATGCATTTAAAAATATTTTTCAGAGAAGTGGTCCATGGGCTTCACCAGACTGCCAGTGAGTTTCATGGGACAAAAGGTTAAGAAACCTTTTCTACCCTCTTCATTAGCCAACCTGAATTCTGAATGCTAGAGATGATATTCCTTCTTCATTCCTAACTTTAAGCAAAATCTGAGGACCACTAGGGGGTGCTGCTCTTTTTCAAGGGCTAAATCTGATTGGAATTAAGGAGATACCACCCTATTAACAACAGAAAGTCACCTCCTCAGTCCTTTCACCTGGAGCAATTTTTCCCACTTTCCTTAAAACTACTGTTTCATCTGGAACTAGATGGGGAAAAAAAACAGGAATTATTATGTTCCCATTCCATAGAGCAAAATACTAATGAGGTTTTACTTGATAATTATGATATTATCCAAGATAACAATTCATAGGATGTTTTATAGAGGATGCATTTTATTTTAAAGGCTGTGTAAGTTCAGTTGTATGGGAATGAACTCATAAAAAACTCCTAGCCTTTCACCCTTGCTTGACTTTCCTTTGGAATATGGCAGGTCATTAATAGAATTCGTGGGTTCTAGCCTCTATTTTTCTAGAGGGCCAAAAGGAATATGCCTTTCAGGGTCAGCTGAAATTTTTGGATCAGTCTGGCCAGGATTGTGTCTGGAGAAGGGGGATACTTGTTATAAAAAGCCAGAAACCAAGCTGCATTGTCTCTAAGAAAGGAGAGTATACAGAAGTGCAACAGTCTCAACTCGTCTGATTCATTTATTTCTTACAACAAATTCAGTTATTTCTTACAGTCAACATTCACGTAGCATTATAAGGTTGGCAAAGGACTTAATAGATCTCTCTCTCTCTCTCTCTCTCTCTCTCTATATATATATATATATATATATATATATATACATATATTAGCTCTTTTGATCCTTATAACAACTCTGGGAAGGAGGTGTTGTTATTATCCCCATCAGAGGAGGAAACTGAGGCAAAAAAAAGAGGTTGTGACTTGCCCAGGGTCACACAATGAGAAATTATCTGAGGGAAGATTCTATTCCGGTCTTAATGACATTAGAACTCTATTAGATTTGCCTTTACAACTGATTACACATTATAACCTATTAATTGAATGATCATACTAACTTATTAGGAAGCTAAGGGGAGGGGGGCTGCTTCATATGGACCACCATATGGACAAATCCAGCGACTCATTCATTAGCTTGCCAACTGGTCGCTAATTTTTGCAAGTATAGAGTCAGTCTATATTTACTAAACAAGAAGGGAAATGACTTATCCAAGGTCACACAGTAAGAAGTAAGTTGGAATTCAAACCTAGGACCTCTGTTTTCACATCCACAACCTCTTGTTGCCTTGCTTACTGAACTTAAGCTATCAGATGTACTTTTGGGGACTAGTCAATGAACTGAGCCCTTCACATTCAAGAGGGATTTTCCAATGTCATCTACTAAATTCCCTTTATATTTACCCTCTATTTCAGTCAAACTGGACCTCTCAAGGTACCTGACCATGATCCATCCTTTGTTTATTATGCCTTTTGTTTAGTATGTCCTCCTTTTCTTCTTCCACCTGTAAAATTCTATTGTGTCTTTCAAAGCTCAGTTCAAATAGGATTCAAGAAGAATCTGGAATCTTCTTATTCCCAAATACTAAAAGATCATTGATTTAGACCTGAGGAAGGGACCTCAGAAATCATCTAATCTAAGTTCCTCATTTTACAGATGAAGAGACTGAGGCCCTGAAAAATTAAGTGACTTTCCATAAATTTCATAGCTAATAAGTGGCAAAGAATGGATTGGACCAAGTTCATACCGAAGGGAAAGGAGTTCAGTTCAGAAGTGTTTTCACTTTAAAAGATCATACTCATAGTATAATGATAAAGGAATGAATCTATAATGGTGGAATTTAATCTACTATTTGGGAAGAAATTTGGGTCTTGGGGGCCTTTCCAGTATTTTTTAAAAGCTATTTCCTTTGCCTATGTGTAAAAGGTATTTTATTTCCACCTTTTCCCCAGACATTTAGGAAGGTCATCACATTTTCAAATGAATAGAAAACACTGACTGAGACTTATGTGCTAACTTACTGAAGCACATAAAAAGAATCTGATTCAATGGATTCTCCTTTTATTAATTCATTCATTCATGTATGTATTCATCCATTTGTTCAATAAGCATATTTTTGTGTGCTAATTATATGTAGCAAACTGTGCTCAGTCCTGTGGAAGATACAAAAAGGACCAAGACAGAACCCTTGGCTTTTAGTCTATGTCTCCTGAATAAATCAGAAGCTGAATGACATGGGGAAAACTCATTGAACCATATTTAATTCATGCATAGATCATGAGTTTATAGTGGACAGAACCTTGACTGGGGAGTCAGAGAACTTCTTTCAATTCCCAGCTCCATTCCCTGGATCACTCTGGGGGAGCCAGCTACCCTCTGGGACTCCTTTCCTCATCTGAAAATGAAGGAGTTGGAAAAAAAGCTCCCTACTACCCCTTTCCTCTCTAGATAAATGAGGAAGAAGGATTGTCCTAAAGAGCAGCCAATAAGTTTTCCTTGGTCCCACAGTCAGCTCGATTATGTGAATAAATTTACACATTTTATGTACTGTCTCTATGTGGCGGTGGTGCTTGCTTGTTTTTTTCCCTAAACCTCTCATCTCATCTTTCTCTTACAGTGAAAAGGCTATTAAACTTGACATGTAGGCCAAGCTGGAGAGATTTGTTACCAATGTTGACATTCTAGACCTCCATGTTTTGATGAATATCAAGATCCATTATTTTTTAAAGTAAACACTGGCTGTACCTCTTCTTCCATCAGCACTGGCTTTTATGTAACTAAGTCATGTCCACTGAAGTCAAACATATATATATATATATATTGTCACAAATCTGTGTTTGACTCTCATAAACCAAAAGCAGGTCTTTAAAATTATCTCTCTAAGATTTTAAACAACTAAATTTTTTAGGATCCAAGAATTTGGAAAGCAACAGAATGGTTGAGCAAGAAGGGCTCCTCCATGATCAATTAAGAGTTTCTCTTTGTATGTTTTTTCAGTGCAAGGCTTTCATTCTGTAAGTTGCACAGCACCCAGCTTTTCAAGACATGGTCAATGAATTTCTCCCACCCTGGCAATTGAACCCTTTCGTCATCATTCAGCTGCTTTTTGTCAATGGCCTTGAAATGTGTCACTTATTATAAACACACATGATGAATGAGTGTTATGGTTAGAAAAGGAATTTAGTCATCTTAGTTCTTACAGGGAAAATGGCAACTCTACGAATAAAATAAACCCAAATGCACAGCCTGCTTCTATCCAGGCTTTTGATGTCATTAAGTGTTTGGAGCATCATTAAAAAGTGAGGCTTTTTTGGCCTGAAGTAATGAATCTGTACATCTGACAAAAGTCAACATGATGGCTCAGTGGGTAAAGAATCACCAAATGCCTCTCAATAAAGGAAAATATCCTTCTGCCACTGGAAGGAAGAAATCCTGGCCTTTTGGTCCCTGTACCATTCAGGAGTGAACCAGAGGTAGAATTTACCTGCAGTCCTCTGGCCTCCTGCCTTCTCTGCAACACATTCTATGGCCAATACACATGGGCAAACAGATGAGCAAGGAGGAGTAAAAAGCCTTCCATTGTGCTGGTCAATGGGAACAGAGAACTCTCAGTTTGGAAGTCCACCACTTTCCAGATCTCCTTTGCCATCATTAAGTCCTAATATCAAAATAAGAGAAACTGAACCAGCAAAAGTGGTGGATAGTTAGAAAGAGAAGTGGAACCAAGTGGAAGGATATTAAGGGTGAAGAGCAAATGGCCACATAATATTAAGATATGTAGAGGAAGTCTCCAAACAATAGCTAGAAATCCCTGTGGATGATCTGTGGAAGAATATGGATTAGAGTAGGTATAGAGGATGGTTAAACATACCATTGGAAGCAATACCCAAGTCAATTAGATCACAGGTTCATCCATGTACTGAAGAAACTGACACATATATTTCAGTTTAATGTTTACAAAGTCTTTTCTCATAACCCAATGACAGAGGGAGACTTACCTTGACTTTTCAGATGAGAAAAAGTAAAGAATAGAAGCTCATTCAGAGTAAGAATTGTTTCATTTTTTGTATCAGTGCCTGCAACATTTATTAAGTTTATTAAGTGTTTATTATGTGCCAAGCACTGTGCTAAGTACCAAGGATCAAAATAAAAAGGAGAAAGGCAAGATCATCTTGACTCTTAAGAAGCTTACAGTCTAATCAAAACAGATAATACATAAGTGAACATTCAGCTCTAGGGTGGATGGAGAGGGCCAGAAGTCTCAACAGAGCATCAGCAGGGTGTGTGAAAGAGCCCCTAAGTCTGAAGGCTGCATTCAGTAGATCAGATGAAAGCATCAACCTGTCTGGCAGGCAGAGGAATATCAGGTTGTAATATCTGCAGAGTTTTAGTGCTAAGATCCAATGGTCTTCTTGTCATAACCAGATGGAATAAAGAGAAAGCATCTACTCTGGTGATGGATCTTTCCACCTGTTGATGGACTGTCTAATTAATTATTTAATGGTTCATGGTCACTCACTGGCAGAGTCAATATTCACCCTCAGATCTCTTTTCATTGCTAGTTTCTTCCTCTTTCCATCACCCATGGTATTCTCAGCAGGTGAGAATGCTCTTGATGCCCAATCCCTGGGTCTCCCAGCCATCCTAATATCACTTAAGCCAAGAGACTTTAGGAAGACTCACCACTTTTTTTCTTATTTCAACCTTTCCCCCTAAAATTGCCTGGAGTGAGATGCTATTCCAAGAAGTAGAATGCTCAGCTGGACCCTTTTCTCCAATTCATCTCATTTTTCTTATGGAGAGTATTAGCATTAACACGTATGCTAACAGGGACTAGATGAAGCCAAGAAGCTTAAAAAAAAAAGGACACAATGCTGAGGCATTTTTAATATGCTTAAAAAACAAAAGACTATTTTCATATTTGAGAAGGAATTTTGAAACCCAAGGGCCCTGTCCATTGAAATGACCCCTGGCCTGCGGGAAGTTCGGGGAGGATCCTGCCCAACCCAGCCATTCAGGAAACAGCCAGCCAAGCAGTTGGGAGACTTTACAGAAGTTCTCATTGTTGTCCTGCTGGCTGCTTGCAGTGGCCCAGGTGGGGAGAAAGAAATGCTTTATGTACTCCACCCCTGAGGCTCTTATCCCCAGCTGGCAGCCTGCCTGATTAGTTGGGGGTGATTGGGTAGGTGCAGCTAGTCTAAAATGACCATCAACATACCCAATTCCAAGATCACTCTGGGCACTGACTTCTCTAACTAGATATACAGTTGTGAGAGAAAAGGAGAATAAGATCTGTTGGGTTACCCCGAAGACTGGATGACCATTTGTTGGAGTTGCAGTAGAAATTATTCACAATAGTCAGAGGGAGGACTAGATCAGGAATCCTTAACCTTTTTGGTTTTGGTTGGGCTTTTTTTTTTTAATAGGGCCCTTTGGCCATCTGATGCTGTCTGTGGACCACTTCTCAGAATAATGCTCTTAAATGCATAATTCATAGGATCACAGAGGAAGCCAATAATACAAAAAAAAACCAGATAATTTTCTTTTCTCATCCAAATGGACAAAGTTCTTGAAATTAATCCCCAGAACCTTCTGGAGACTTCAGTTTAAGAGACCCTGTACAAGATAATCACTGAGATCTCTTCCAAATCTAAGATGCCATGAAACTGTTCACTGGCTTAATTAAATCACAGCCTCACTGGGCTTAATTTTTCTTCTTCTCCTATGGGAATAACAACCATTACTTGACCTCCTAAATTATACAAGTTAAAAGATTCTAAGCCAATTGATGCTCAATGACCAAATTTGGCATCCAGAAATATTTTATCCTTATATAAATTATACAAGCTAAAAGATTCTAAGCCAATTGATGCTCAATAACCAAATTTGGCATCCAGAAATATTTTATCCTTATATAAATTATACAAGTTAAAAGATCCAAGGCCAATTGATGCTCAATGACCAAATTTGGCATCCAGAAATATTTTATCCTTCTTGGACCCAAATTTCTTCCCCAAAATTGAAGACACAATCATTATAGGACTAGATAAGGTCAAGGAAAAAAATAGCAACTCACTCTTAAGAGAAGCATCCTCTGTGAGATAGGCAAAACTATGCAAGTAGGTAGCATTCTTGTCCATTTTCTATGGATAAAGAAACTACATTTCAGAAATAATTGTATGTTATTACCTATGGTTACTAAACTAGTAAGTGCAGGAAGTAAGTTTTTTAAGACAATAGAATTGTGTGATAGGAGAAGAACTAGCTTTGGAGTTAGGATCTGAGTTCAAATCCATCTCTGATGTTTCCTATCCATATGGCCTTGTGCCAATCACTTAACCTCAAAGGGGCCACAGTTTCATCTTTTAAAAAAATGAAGGCATTAGGCTGGATAGTCTCTACATTCCCTTTTAGATCTTACATTTATGATTCTATGATTTCTATGAGTTCTATGTTACATTCTATGATTCTATGAGTTCAGGTCAGAACTGAAGAATAATCATATTATCTACATTCTCAGAATATAAAGTGCTTCTCATGAACATCAGCAAAACATTTTGAGTTTTTTCATGATAGCCGTGGAAAGAGGATAGTCCCAAACTAGTAACTAATCCTAGGAGTATCTTGGTCCATGAAGTGACAGTTTACTCCAGAGACATGGGGTTCTTTCTTCTCTCCCTTTCTGCTTTTTCTAAGCTGCTAGACTAGTACCTATCATCAGTGTTATTGTTTTTGCAATATACCTGAGCCCCTTCCATTTTATGCTTATGTAACATCTGTAAGTCACTTAACCTCCATGGACCTCAATGTCCTCATCTGTAAATTGCATATATGTATGAACCTATATCCTATGACCTCATCCTTGGACTTATCGAAGGATAATGTCAGCATCCCTAATGCTTATGGTGATAACTAGGCTCCTGGTCTAGGCATCTCTCTGGATAAGCTTCTGAAATAGCCCAGAATACTCTAGAGATCATGGCCCTGATAAAGGCTGACTCCAGCAGTGAAAGGAACTAAGGACTGTCTCCTGCCTCATATCAGATCAGTGTGAGCCAGGCAAAGTGAAGCTGGATGATGCCAGAGCCTGCTAACTTAGGGCAAAGAAATAGCCAAGGAAAACAATGACAAATTATAGCCCATTAATCATGGAAAGCTAGGTTGACTTAAAGTTGGCCCTGTTATCTTTTAGGGTCTTTAATAGGAAGTCACTGAAGACATGCAATGTGCTCTCCTCGAACTGTATCAGTGTTCCCAAAGAGTCATTCAGATATAGCAAGAGACTAGAAAGTGTCCATAGGTGGACAGATTTCAGGACCATGTTCTTTGATAACTATCTGAAGAACCTGATAGGGTTTAGCCTAAGGAAGAATAAACAGTGAGCGATATGGTATTTTTGTTCAAATAGTTGAATGAGTGCCATATAGAAATAGCAATGGCATTGTTGATAGAGTTGTGAACTGATATAACCATTCTGGAGAGTAATTTGGAACTATGCCCACAGGGCTATAAAACTGCATAGCCTTTAATCCTGTAGTACCACTACTGGGTCTGTATACCAAAGAAAGAGAAAAGGACCTACTTGTACATAAAAAAAAGGGGAAAGGACCTACTTGTATAAAAATCTTTATAGCAGCTCTTTTTGTGGTGGTAAGGAAATGGAAATTGAGGGAATGTCCCTCATTTGAGGAATGGCTGAATAAATTGTGGTTTTGTTGGTGATAGAATAATTTGGGGCTGTAAGAAATATTAATAAGGATAATTGCAGAAGAAGTTGGAAATATCTACACAAACTGCTGCAAAATGAAATAAGCAGAACCAGGAGAGCATTGTACACAATAACAGCAATATTGTTCAATGACCAACTGTGAAAGACTTAACTATTCTCAGTAATACTATGATCTGGGACAGTTCTGAAGACTTATGGTAAAGAATGCTATCCACCTCCAGAGAAAGAACTGTTGGCGTCAGATGAAGATCAAAGAATACTACATTTTACATTAATTTATTTAGTTTTATTTGGGAGAGTTGGTTTTACATGAGTATTCCCTTGCAATAATGACCAATGTGGAAATATGTTTTATATGATAATATATCTATAACCCAGATCAAATTGCCTACCATCTACAATAGTGAGGAGGGAAATGAGGGAGATAATTTGAATCTTAGAATTTCAGAAAATGTACATTGAATATTGTTGTTACATGTAATTGGGGAAATAAAACATCTTTTAATAAAAAAAAAGAAATAGCACTAGAATGATTCTGATTAGCCCAAGATATCAGAACAAGAAACATTAGATAGAAGCAAGAAGGCAAAAGAAGGATTAATGCAAGGAAAAGGTGTCTAATACTTAGAGGTATCAAATGTGGAATGGGTCACCTCAGAAGATACTAGGTTTCCCCTCAAAGGGAGTCTTCAAATTGAATGATCACTTGTCAGTTATATTGTAAAAGGACTTTTTATGCAAGTATGTGTTGGACTTGGTCTTCTATTCTCTTCCACCTTTGAAATTCTGTAATTCCATTTTTAGTTGGTTAGTCCTTATGATTTCATTTCCCACATTATTTGGACTGAGAGAGAATCTCTAGTTGGAAAAAATTATCTGGATTCCATCTCCCAGAAGACTCTTTTTGGCTTCGCATATTGATTTTTGTCAGATGAGACCCTAGAGAAGGACCAGTCATGATAATCCTGCACACTAGAGTATCTCAGGGCATGGTGAAGAATAACTCAAACTTTTCACCTCAATATAAAAATCATCAGGATCTAAATATTACTCTTCGATGCAGAGGTTCTTCTCTCCATCATACCATATCTCCATTGATCACTTTTTCCATGTCTATTCCCACTCCTCTGATGGCTCCAATATCCCTATTTCTTGACCCCTTGCCTTGTGTAGATTACTCCCTACTAGATTCTCATTTGGTTATATCAGTATAATATGACAAGATATTTAATCTTCTTTGTTATATAGTTCAGAAATTTTCTGTGTCCATTTCCCAATATGTAATGTTCCCCCAAGAATTTGGGGAAATCAGGTCTCAGAGACATATTTAATATGAATGACATTTTAAAGATGAATTCCCTTTAAATAAACCTAATCCTAAGACAACCCCTTTTTCACTAATTTTATGATACTTTTGAATGTTACATTTTGATTTTGACTTTATTATTTTTTTAATGGCAAGCAAATGAACACAAGGCACTTCTTTAGTATTACCTGTCACCAATCCCTTCTTCTGTTCCATTGTATTGGTCTTCTCCCCCAACTCTAGCTTATTTATGAGATATATTTTACCCCATTTTACCTCTTTTCCCATTTCTCTCAGTATTATCCTTTTTCAGCCTGAGGATTTTTTTATATTTTTTTTTACATATCATCCTAAACAGTTTACCACCACATCCTTAATGTATACTTCTTCTAGCTACTATGATAATGATAAATTTTAAGAGTTACAAATACCATCTTTCCATATAGGAATATAAGCTATTTGACCTTATCAAAGTCCTTAATTTTTTTTAATTTATTTTTATGCTTCTTTTGAATTTTGTATTTGGGCATCAAATCTTTTGATTAAGTCTGGTCTTTTCTTCAGGAAAACTTGGAAATCTTCTATTTTATTAAATGACCATACTTTCCCTTAGAAAATATTGTAAGTTTTTCTAAGTAGATGATTATTGGTTGAAGAGCCAGTTCCCTTGCCTTCCGGAATAGACAAGGGGAGTTCTCTTGGAAAACTTCATATACTGTGATGTCTAGCCTTTTTTTTTTGTCATGACTTTCAGTTAGTCCAATAATTTTTAAATTGTCTCTTATGGATCTATTTTACAGATCAGTTGTTTTTTTCAATAAGGTATCTCATATTTTCTATTTTTTCATTCTTTTGATTTTTTTATTGTTTCTTGGTGTCTCATGAAGTCATTAGCTTCTATTTGCCCTATTCTAATTTTTAAAGACTGAATTTCTTCCATGACCTTTTGATTTTCCTTTTCCATTTGATTCATTCTTTTCAAGTCATTCTTCTTTTCCTATGACATTTTTGCCTTATTTTCCAGCAAGTCAATTCTGACTTTTAATACATTGTTTTCTTGTTTTGATTTCAATGCTTTTGTTTCAAGATGATCTATTTTGCTTTTTAGGCTGCTGTTTTCCTTTTCCCAATTTCCTTCAATCAGTCTTATTTGATTTTTGAGTTCCACTTTGAGCTCTTCCAGAGACTGAGTCCAGTTTCCAGGTATTTTTTAGGGTTTTTTTGAAGTTCCTTGGATCTTTATCTCCTCTGTTCTTTCTATTCTTTAGTACTTATCTATGCAGAAGCTTTCAGCTGTAACTTTCTTTTTTTTCCTCTTGTTTACTCATTTTATTTATTTATTTATTTAATTTCTGTAAAGACAATAAACTTGCTCTTCTGATGATTTATTGAACCAGGGTGTTTGAGCTTCTCTGTCCTGAGGCCAAATCTTCTATTTTCTCAATCCTCTACTGGTATACTGGATTCAACCAGTTGGGCTAATCTGGTTAACTAACAAGCCATGGGGCAAAATCTTCACCATAGCCAGCAGGGGGCAAGGGTGCCCAGCCCAATGTGCCACCCCCAACCCCTAATTTCAGTCAGAGGCATTCCCTCATGGTTGCAGCTTCTGCCCAGGGCTTACACAGACAGCATTTCTTTAATCACAGGTCTCAGCATGGTAGGTAGGGGAGGGAATTCAGCCAGCCAGTCTATCCCTTATCTTTCTGTGCCTACCTTAAGGATGGTCTGAGAGGTTTCAGGTTTTGGTGCTCCTAAACCATCATCTTGACTCCACCACAGAGCAAATCTTTAAAGTGTGTCTGAAAGTCTTATTTTGGTAATATTTTTCACTTATCTATGAGACAGCCTGGTGTAATCACTAGACAAGAGTCAAGAGATTAGTGAATTCTCTGGTCCCATCCCTGCCAGTGATCAAAAGATGCAAGTACATTCATTCATAGAATAGATAAGTTAATATTAACTTGATAACAGGAAGGAGATAGGAAGGTGTGGATATAAAAGCAGGAAAAATAATTAAGAAAACATAGCTCTGTGCAATCAGTTAAGCAAAAGGAAATAAGTAGAAGCCATCATTATTTTCAGTCACCATTATCACAATCACTGTTTATTAAGTCAGCAACTGTCTCATATTTGTATTAGGGTCCCCAGCACCTAACAAAAAGTGTTTAGTACATAGTAAGTACTAAATAAATGCTTATCAAATTTCCATGGGCAAAATGAGCTAGAAGGAATGATTTGGTAAATAATGATAGGTTTATCAAAAAGTGGTTAAATGTTGCCCAGCAGTCTCTTAAGACAGTAACAATATATCTTTTATTTTTATTTATAAATAGAATTTATATTTATATATTTATAATTTTATTAATGATTTGAAATTTATATTTGTATTTATATATTTATAAAATATGATATACTAAGAAGTTATTCATCTAAAATGATAAATTTTTTCAAAATGTTTTATTTCAATAGAAAAACACTCAGCTATTTGGAAACTTCACATCCAAAATGACTTACTCCCTAGGCATTCTAGATAGTTCAGTTTTTACTGAGAATACTAATTCATATTTTACAAAGAGAACTTTTCTAATGCAGAAGATGATTTAGAAGGAAGGACAGACAAGCAGAGAATTATGGATAGCAACACATTATTATATACATTATGAAATGAAGAATTACTCACTCTCAAAGAGAATTTTCTTTCTAGGTTTGGATATACATGTTCTTGTGTGTGTGCACATATGCACATGTGTGTATGTATGTGTCTAAATTCAGAACTTAAAAAATAAAAATAATAAGTTCAAGGAGAACTTTAAGTTTGACCAAGAGTTTTAAGGACATAATCCTAACTGACCTTTATTTTTACAGACGAGCAGACTGAGGTTCAGAGGTTGCCTACAGTATGCAAAGTTCTGGGTCAGGATTCAGAAGGTCTTCTGAGTCCAGATCCAGAACTCTTTACATTATGCTATGCTCTATTTTTTTGCGTCAATTATAGCTCTAACATTCTATATTCCTGAGCATCCACTAAGTCCCAACATCAATCCTGAAAGCATCTCTCTTTGGTTTTACTGGAGTGAAGTTGGCATCATTTATTAGCTGCCAGGAGCATTAAAAATGCCTTTCAAAAACCATGCCCCTAAAGTTCACAGGCTAGATTAGAAGCCAGAGAGAAGACACATTTGGCCTCAACCTCTGGTCTCTGGCATGCACACATCTCTCCATCACTGGAAGCCAAGGTAGCAACAGTGCAAAAGGGTACTTCTTGTGAAAATCAGCAGGGACATTTTCCTGCCAATTGTGAAAAAGGGAGTAGCCCCAAACTCACTTCTCTGAACTAGTCCCAAAAAAAAGCACCTTGATGAGGTAAATGGCCATTTTCTTTACAGTGAATAGCATCCAGAGTTCAAATAACTCAACATGGCACAGTCAGGCAGAAGTCTCATTGGATCCAAAATTCCTGATTCCCCTTGTGCAGCCACAACTGCTCTTAGGCATGCCAAGTACTTGGCTTTGGCTGTATTACTTAACCCATTTCACTATAGATTGTCCCATTTTCATCCAGAGAATTAAGAACAGATCCTCCATTAGGTGGTCATCCCATGGGAACTCCAATGTGTTGGAGATGAAGCCGACTTGCTAAAACGAGACATTCATTGTCTTGCATTTTAGTTTGGGTTTATTTGAGTTGGCTTGGTGTCTTTAAATCATGTCTACTGGAGAATTGTGATAGGAAAGAATGAGACTCTGGAGGTTTGAGGGGAGGGGGCCCAGCCATGACCCAGAGATGACATCGGAAAGTAACTAAGGAAAAGAGAGATACGGTTCCAGCTTTCTCTGTAAATCCTTAAAGAGGTGAGTAAATAGGTCAGTGGGGAGTATGATATGCCTGAGACTGAATCATATACCATCTCTGAATAGGGAGAGGGTAAAAAAGGAGGGGGAAGGGCTTCAGGAAGGAGAAGTGTCATTCTTGGCTGTAAAAAGCATCTATTTGCAACTAGATTTGCCTGGGGATGAAGAGGGCAATAGCAGGGTGAGGTGGGTGGGTTTTCCGAGAAAGACTGATCTGCAGAGAGATCTGCTCTCTAGACTAGCTCTTTTTTAAGAAAATATTTTAAGGAAGGTTCCAAATGGTAAGTGTGATGGCTATTTTCTGGTTAACAGATGGCCTTGAGTGAAGCACCAGTTAAATATCTTTTTAGAACCTTCTGTGTGAATTCAAACATGATCCTTTGCAAACCTACCTGTTTGCATAGACACTCAGCCTAATGCCTTTAATGACAGCGGAGTCTTTGTTGAAGATGCTGCACCTTCCCATAGAGGCTATGTACAGCTCCTTTGTTGACTGCTGCAAAGTAAGTTTCATTGTGTGAACTGTCCATCAGTTGAATAACTCCCATGAGACAGTAGTTGTGAGAGAATCTGGGTCCTTTCTGTGGACAGACAGGAAACCCTGCCTGCTACTCATGGCTTTTCTTTTCCCCTTTTGACTTTCTTCTGAAGTGCTCCTGAGAGTAGTACAGAACAAAGAACTGAGGTAGTAGAGAGAATTTGAAAGGTGGCCATCAAAGGCTACTTTGGATTAAAGCAATGTGGCAAAGGCAGAAAACAACATGGACCTGGATTCAAATTCTACCTAGATACTGTGTGTGTGACCTTAGGCAAGTCACTGAGCAACCATGCACCTCAGTTTCTTCTTCTGTAAAATGAGAGTTTTGGATTAGATGACCTCCATAGTCCTTTCCCACTCTGGATCTATGATCCTCTGGTCTATGAGTCAATGTAATGCTTTTCCTTGTGTTCTAAGAAGCTTTGCTACACAATGTTAAATTTCTATCCTCTGTCTTGGAAAGGCATTGTCAACACTTTTCATATGGCAGTCATAGAAAAAGGAACTAAGTGTCCAAGGGAGCATTTTTAATAGTTGCCTCTCTAGCAACCCCAAACTCCCCAATTAATACTATTTTTTTCTTGGTCCAGACATGTACAGAACTCCTGGTGTGGAAACTTCCTCCTCCAAGCAAAGCTGCCCTTCTTGGCTCCAATTTACCCTCTTAAATTGTTGTGGGGAAGCATTAGAAAGTTAAATGACTTATCCATGGTCATCCCAATAACCTGTATCAGATGTGAGACTTGAACCCACTTCCTCCTCACTATGGGCCAACCTTCTTTCTAATGAGCCATGTTACTTCTCTCATATATAAAGATCTATGCACATATAACATGATTCTTTACCTTATAGAATCATTTTCTCCTTAAGTTTAGGTTCAGTTTTGAGAAAAGATTAATGAAAAATCTCTTACATCTGTTCTTTATGATTCATGGAAGTTGCTTCATACATATTTATTGAATGTAATAGATGAATGAATTGTGGTTAGTTACAATGGAGAAATAATGCCAATTATGATCTCCTATTGATACTATGTCCTTATATAACCAAGAGATTTATCATTTGCCCTGAATATAATAAAAATAGTAATAATAACAATAATAGTGACACTAGACATTTGCATTTACAAAATGCTTTCACATGCATTACTTAATCTGAGTCTCATTACAAAAGTAGGGAAGGCAAGGAAAAAAGATCGAGCATTGGCTCTGAAGTCAGACAAGCTCAAATCTAGAATCTGATGCATTGTGACTTTAGTCAAGTCATCTCAACAAAAGGATGGCCTTTGTTTCCTCAACCCAAAAATAAGGGAGTTAGTCCAGAAAACCTCCAAGGTCCCTTACGGTCCAAGTCAAGTTAACTACCATTTATTAAGTACCTACTATGTGCTATGTACTTTATCTCCATGGGACTATAAGGAAAGAAGGAGGATGCTCTGAAGGAACTCTCAGTCTAGTGAGGGAGATAACAAGCAAACAACTATATACACAAGATGTAAAAAGGACAAATTGGAGGTCATCTCAGAAGTAATGCACTAAAATTAGGAGAATAGGAAGGCTTGTGGTAGAAAGCAGGATTTTACCTAAGACTAGAAGGAAACCAAGGGAGTCAGAAGGCAGAGATGATAAGTGAGAGCATTCCAGGCATAGGAAACAGCCAATGAAGATGGATTGTCTTATGTACTGAACAACAAGAAGACCAATGTCACTGGACAAAGAGTAAGCTATAAGAAGACTAGAAAGGTAGGAAGGGACCACATTATGAGGAGCTTAAGAGTTACACAGATGATCTATAATCCCTCCTGTTTTGTTGTTGTTATTTTACAGACAAGGAAAACTGAGGCTTAGAAGTGTCAAAGGTTGCAAAGCAAATAAAAAACATGGCAGCCCTCACAGATGCCTTGGCTTCTATCAGTCCTCCTCTTTTCATGCCCTTATTTTAGTCTTGAATAATAGTAGAGCTCTCATGAGTCCCAGAGATCACCCCATTCAACTATTATTATGGTACAGATGAGGATGTGGGCTCCAAGAGGGTAAATAATTTACCTGAGATTACATATTAACAAGTAGCAGAGCTAGAACTAGAATCCACATATCCCAACTCTTTGCCCAGTGAGCTTCCCAACACTTCCCTCTGCCTCTCCCTGCAAGCCCATTTCTTGACCTCCCATGAGCAAGAAGGGGTGTGGGTGGCAGCACAATTAACTATAAATAACTTTCTTAATAAACTCCTGCTATGAACTCTTTCTGGAGGAGGAGTTGTCTGTAACTACAACATAACTTTGCTGAGAAAGTTATGGTCAGGTCACCTAGTAATAAAAGAATCTCTTGATTTATAGATCTCACTAAATGTCCTCTGCTTATCTCTAAAGAAAAGGAGCAGAAACATTAAGAAAAATAACGCGGTTCCTGTTAGTGACAAGGCAGAAGGTTGAAAATACAGCTTGTTCTTTACACAGCAGCTTTCTTGCAAAGGACTGATTTTAAGACTGAAGGGGAATCTACAAATGATTTTCATTAGTTGTACTTGAAGGGTTGAAATCTAGGAGCATGGTGGCCAGATGTTCCCTATCTCCACCAGGGCAAGGAAAATAGCTTGAAATTGTTGTAGAAGAATTTTGAACTTGCTCTGGGGAAGAACCATGAGGCAGTGTGGTATATTGAATAGTGAGCTGCTCCTGGAGTTAAGAAAACCTGGATTTGTGTTCCCTCTGACACACATTGGCCATATGACTATGGCAAAGTCCTTAAACTTCCCAGTATCTACAGGCAACTCTTTAACAATGGAAGGTGCAGAGTAGGTACTTATCTGTATTGGTACATATAAGTTCTTCACTGGAACTTCCCTATAATGATGAAATTTATGGACTCACTTCTCTATTACTACTACTACTACTACTACTACTATTACTACTACTACTACTACTACTAATAATAATAATAATAATAATAATAGACTATAGAAGCAGCATAATGCAACTCTCTAAGAAGTCCAATGAGTTAATCTTTGTAAAGTGTTTTACAAACCTTAAAGCATTACATAATATTCTAGTGATGATGATGAAGATAAAGGAGAAGACAAAGAAGAAAAGGAGATAAAAATGAAGCACATTTGAATTTAGAAATAGAAGATTTGAGTTCAAATTCTAATTTGGAACAATTCTCTCATTTCATCTTTGTGAACTTCCATTTTCTCTTTCAGTAAAATGAAGAAAGGTGATGACTAACATCTTTTTCCAGTTCTTAGTCCTATGTACTAAGAAAATTTCTAAGCTCAAAGCACATAGATAAGGTGGGTTGTAAATAAAGTGGGAGGAATGCAGAATTTAGAGTTGAAAAACTTGATCTTGAATCCCAAACCTGTAATTTATTGCCCTGTAAGACTGAGCCAGTTGCTTAGCTTCTTGGGGCCTCGGTTTCCTCTAGTGTAAAATGATGAGGTTGGAATTAGATGACCTCTGAGATCCCTTCCAGCCCTAAATGTATAATTCATGACTGCCTTCTCTGAAATACTTTAAAAATAGTCAAACCAAGTTGATTTAGATGTAGTTGTAGCTGAAATAAGGCTGGTCTCTGACCTCTCAAAAGGCATTGAGTCTTTTTTTAAATAAAGCTAGCATAAAGGACAGTGTAACATAGTGGACTGAGACCAGGACTTAAAGAAGACCTTCATCAAAACCCTATCTGGGGACAGTTAGCAAGTGATTTAATGTCTTTGAGCCTCAGGCCACTATAGGCTATAGACAAATCAGGTTCTAAATTGGTGCAAGGAATTCCCACACTGACAAAAACCCACGTCGGATGTAGTAACATAATAAAAGACATTAATATAGCACTTTAAGGCTTACCAAGCATTTTATATATGTTATGTCCTTTCATACCTTGGGTGGAACCACATATACTATCATATCTTTATAAATGAGTAAAATTGGTTCCGAAATTCTAAGATTAGTCTGTGGTCACACAGCTATTAGGTAACAAATTGTTTTCTGCTCCACATCACTTCAGTGGAAAGGCCAAGGGTCAAGGTAGGTGGGAAAAGGCAGGGGGTGAATTAGAAGCAACCTCATAGAATGTGCTCAGAGAAAGAGCTGTTAGACCATCTTATGGAGCTCAGAAAATTCTGACTTTGTGCTCTGTCTACTTCCAACAAGAGAAGCTTTGGGTTATTGCTAAAGGCGCCACATGCCATCCAGGTCACCATATGATGCCATCTTCTTAGCCCAGGAGGAGGAAAGGATATTAAAGCAGAGAAGACTGACCAATGAGCACTAAGGGCTGCTCATTCAATATACTTTAAAGGGAGAAACAACTTCTGCTCTTTCTTCTTCCTCTTCTGAATGTGTGGCTTGGAACTTTGATAGCTCTTTTCTTTGGACTTCTGTAAATGAGGGTAAGGGGAGATTTCTTTTTTCCTCACTTCCACTTTCCCCTAGGAACTGCTCCCACTTGTGCCTGAGACTGTCTCAAGGCATTAGTAACTCTTCTTTTTCTTTGTAATTCTTTCCCTAATCAAATAAACAATGACATGAAATATAGATTTGGGGGACCTGGTGAGTCCATTGGGAGCTCAAGAGCTCCTTGGGCCTCTCAACCTTGATGGGTACCCTTTAGAATATGTTCCCTACAGATACTACAAAATTTCTTAAAAGAGCTTACAAGGGTACTGTACTGAGAATGCTCCATTTTTATCCCAGGTATAAAAGGATCAATTGGTCCAGAGGTCCAGGTTGCCCTCTCTCCTGCTCTTGGTTCACATGGAGAAAATTCAGTCAGTTCTCAGAATGCCTGGTCTTGGGGGGGTGGAGGGGGGCAGGTTCTAAACAAGTTTTTTCTCATTGTCTCTGGTTCACTTTGCCCCTATGCTAGAGTAGAAATGTGAGAACAATCCTTTGAACAAAGAATTATCCATATCTAGGAACTCCCTTAAAAAGGGATTGATAAGATCTCTTTTATACTCAATATACAAAAACATTGAGTATAGGACAGCTATTTATTTCTTCCACTATAAAGGTATGTTTGGAACACAATCCCTACATATATAATGACAAGTACTTAAAATATGCAAATATTTATGGTATACATAGATATTTCATCTCAGATACCTCACTTGAGCAGCTCCATCATTGATGGTCAGCATGGGATACATGGCTCATGCTCCTGGCACTGTTCTCCTCTTCCAGGTAATAGAGTACAGAAATAGCTACAGCAATTATATCCAGAGGCAAGATGACTGCTACTCACTTAGGAACCCCTATCCCAAAGTAGTTACTATCTTGGGATTCCCAAGGCAGTCACAAAACTCTAAAAGTCCATCTCTTGATTGCTCTTTGATGATGTACAATGAGAAAGTAATGGAGAAGAAACTGCCCAAACCTAGAGTCCACTTCAGATTTACTCATGTGATAAGCATATGCTCTAACTACCATGTGTGAACAGCCACAACAACTACTGGCGGTGAAAAGAAGGGAAAGATTCCTTTCTCTTCCTTTGGGAAGTCCAAGGGAGAACTATTGGAGTTCCCATTTATAAGCTCAGAAGGAAGGGAGAAGATAATATGAGCAGACATTTTTCTCTCTTTTGTGCCATATTCATTTTGGAATGGAGTTGTTCTCACTACTCAAGGGACAATAATCTTTGATGCAGTCTGCCATCATGAGAGAGGATGGGAACCCAACATGGGAACCAGACAAGAATTTTTATTGCCAAAGTATTCATCTTGCTAGAAGTGACCAGGGCACAGGTTCATGGCCTCCACACAACCATCCCCGAGCATACTCTATGGAGGGAACACTAACCCATACTCTTTCCTCCTTCATATGCATGCAAACCTATTTCTTATTAAGTCAAAATTCAAATGAAGCCGAAAGAACAAAACAATGTGAAAACCATTTGTCTTTACATACCTGTCCTATGTGTTTCTTATCAACAATTGTAATGGCAAAATGAGAGGGAATATAGTAAAGTAGAAAGCATAGCAGTTTGGGGGTCAATCTCTATCTATGACAGGTGCTACCAGTGTGTCCTTAGCCCCATGTCACTTAACTTCTGATGCCCCCAACAACTCTCTAAAGCTCTAAACTATAGAACCAGTGCTGTTCTGCATTGATGAAGATGGTTTCCTCAATAGAGGTTCTTTATTCCAGTTAAATCACATGTCCACAGTCACCTCCTTTAGACTGTGAATCCTTTAAGGGAAGGGACTGTTTCTTGCTTCTTTTTTGTTTTCCCTACAATTGGTATAGTACTTTGATACATAGAAGGCACCTAATAAATGTCAATAAATGTTTATTGACTGGCTGCTTGACCTCATTACTTAGCAACAACAATAGTGAAATATCACTGTGGTTAAAAAAAAAGGCAACTTCGGATTCAACTTCAAACATTTGTTAAGTCACTTAACCCTGTGTGCCTCAGTTTCCTCATCTGATAAATGAGATGGAGAAGGAAATGCCAAACCACTTTAGTATCTTTGCCAAGAAAACCCCACAATCTGATCCAAGAGGGTTGGATAAGTCTGAAAACAACAATATCATCAGTTTGGTTGGAAGAAATCTTCCAATGCTCAATCTTCATGATTTTTGCCCATCACAGAATCTTAGAGCAGCTAAGTACCTACACTAGAGGCAACAGCAGTCTTCTCTCTTCTCCAGAATAAGCACCCTAAATTCCTCCAACAAATTCTCATATCCTCGTCCTCTTCTGGCAACAAAGGTTGTCATATTGATAATGTTGTGTATCTGAGAGAAAGAGGAAAACCTAGGACAAGGAGTTTTAGTTCATTTCTAACTGTGGTAAACTTGTGTCTTTCCAGAATAGCTGGGGAAATGGAAGGAGGGGAGTGATTTAGCCAAATAGTATGTGAAATGTACAGCTACCATAGTTGAATACCTTACATACAATCGCCAATTAGTACAGATAGAAGACACCCATGAACCCCAAGTTAAGAAGCCTTATTCCCTAAGAGCCCCCAAAGCTCTAGCACCTCCCTGGATTTGGGGTCATGGAGACCTGCATTCAAATTCTGCCTTTGACCCTAACTAGCCCTGTTCCTCTAGATAAATCACTTAACCTCCCTCAGCCTCAGTTTTCTCATCTGTAGGTTGAAGACAATGATAGTACCTACCTAGCATGGTTGTTGTGAGACAATATTTATAAAAGATCTTGCCAACATTAAAAGTTTGCATCAATGTTAGCTATCATCATTTTATTATTTTCTTACATTTTTATTATTTATATTTGTAGATTTTATTTATTAGTATTATGCTCAATTAATCGTACTGACCGAGAAGATAAATAGATTAATAAAATATTTTCAACAACAAAGATTTTAAATAGACCTAGTCTTCTAATGTCCAGAAATTCAAATCAACTAGAAAATTCCAGCCTGTTCAATTAGGATTTTACCAAAATAACTCATTGAATATATGTATACATTCACACAAATCATAGATTCAAAGAGGTGACCTTAGAGGTCCTCTAATTCAAGCTTCTTATTTTACAGACATGGAAACTGAATCCCCAAGATGTAAAGCAACTTGGCTATAATCCTTCAGGTAATAAACATGAGCCACAGTTTGAATTCATGTCTTTGCCCCCAATTGTCTTTTACCCTTTATATACAACTAAACATTTAGGTAGTATCCTGGATAGAACTCCATCCAAAAGACCTGCTGCCTCAAACACTGACTAACCTAGTGACTTTAGACAAGTCATTTAACTACTCCTTGATTCATTTTCTTTATCTATAAAATAAGAAAAATAATAGCACTTAATAGGGGTCTTGTAAGGATAAAACGAGGACATAAATGAAGTGCTTTACAAACTTTAACCCACTATATGATGTTATCTGTCATTATTATGTCTTGCTTCCTCCTGATCTGTTTGTTATCCACACAGTGCCAGCCAAGGCACTCATAGAGGCAAAGGAACAAAAGCTTATTAAGTACTTATTAAGTGTCAGGCACTATGCTAAGCATTCAGGCTATACATAAAACTAAAATAAGATCATCCCTACCATCAAGGAGCTTGTATTCTAATGAGAGAAGACAGTACATCAAAAGGAGCCCAAAATGGGGGAAGAGGAAAAGATTCCCAACTGGAAGCAAGGTGAAGAAGTCCAGAGTCTGAAGCACAGCTTGGAAAGGAATGAAGCATGGATGCTCTAGCTCCATTCCCAAAAGAGGCTCCGGGAAGGCATCTCCAATGGCACAAGAGGTTCCAGAGTAAGACGGAAGCTCCCTAGGTGAGAAGGCAGCTGAGTCGTGGTATCCCTGGTTTACTGGTCAAGTTTGGGCATAAAAGAAGGACATTCAGGGCAACACTGGGATTCAAAAACACTTTGTTTAGACAGATTATGGTTGGAATTTCATCTTAAAGAGAGCCAAAGAAGAAGCTATTGGAATCTGGCAAGAAGAAACCATGAACTTTACCCTACATTAATTACATAAATATTAGCGAAAGTATGTGGCAGTCAACCAAAGTGAACAATCCCTGTTTGCTGCTGATGGTACAAATCAGTTGCAACATATGAGAGCAAACAGTATTTTTTTTTTAAGCCGATGTTAAACAGCTTTGAACTCAATTCTTTATCTACTTTGTCTAAATAAAATGCCATTGGAAAGTGGCTGACAGAAAGCATGGGGTTTTTTCCTACTCACAGAAGTTAAATTGTCCATTTCTCCCTTGAGTCCCCCCCCCTTACCTTTAGAGGAGAATCCTTCTCGGTATATGAAAAGGGAATTTGGCATTCATGTGCATTCCACCATATTCCTCCCTTCTCCAGTGGAGCAAGCTGATGGGGACCAATGGTCGGGACAAGGGCTCCAGAACTTCTCCCCATGAGCACTCATCCAAGGATTTTACAGGGCTTCTGGGAAGTCAAGGCCACAGAATCAATCTGTCACAGAGAGAATCTATTCTGTGGAAGAGAAATGAAGAGAGAGATTTGCAGGACAATCCAGGCATGCAGACCAAGGAGAAGGACCTGATCTGCCAAATCAAGGAGAAGATTCCATAGGGAATGTTCCCAGGAGGAGGAGGCAGTTGACTGACCAAGAAAGGAGAGAAAAACGGACTTCTGATGGTCTCTCTCTCTCTGGGAGTTGAAGCTGTTTGCTCTCTCTGGGGGTTGACTGACCAAGAAAGGAGGCAAGCCTGGCTATAAGGGGAAGAAACCGAGAACTAATCTTGTTAGCTTTTGTCCCAGGCTGAAGGACCCTCAAGGGGGTCTTCTGAAATTAGGCTGAGAGACCTTGGTGGCTTTGTGGAGAAGAAAAGAAGAATAACAGATGTCCTCCATCTCTCTGACTGTCCCTCTGTCCCAGTTGTGACTGAACTGATTTCCCAAATCCTCAAATTCTCCTTGTAGTTTAGGGAAACCCTTATTCCTCTTTCCTCAGTTCCCTATCCTGTTGTTTCCCAATAAACCCCTTACCTGAGAAAGAAAACAAGAGTATCTTCATAGTCCACTCAGGGAGGAGGGGTGAAGTCACAAGTTTCAAGAAGAAACTGGGAGGGAAAGGCTGGAAGAAGGGAAAGAAGAGAAGGAGTGTGTGGGATCTGGGAGTGAAGGGAGGTGGAGGTTAGGAAACAGATTGATATATCAGTCATCAATAAAGATCAGTAGGCAAACCCCAGAGCATTCCCCTGTAGCAGCATCCCTCTATCTCTGTGGCAGCATCTCTCAATCTCTATCCCCATTATAACTAGGAATCCTCAAGTGGCCCGATACTAGCAGCTGTCTAGTCACAAGCCAGAGTACATCAGTCACTGCAACAAGAAATAGTGTCACGCAGATTACCCATTTTATTACAATTCCTAGAACTGTGATGAATGCCCTGAAAAATGGGTCTTTTAGCACCAGGATGATAATAATGATAACAATGCCTCAAAGAGGAATTCAGTAAATTTGCAGAATATGAAATTATATCCTAACACTTACAAAGGTAATAATTTTATCCACTTTGTAATAGTACCCCAATTATTAAACTAAATCCTGATGAGTGGGAATAATGAATCCCATAAAGTGGGATTCATTATTCAGATTTACACTGCATATTTCCATTGTGCTGGAACCAATAACCATATTTTGCATAATTATAACTTCAAATAGTCCAAATTTGAATATATGAATCCATTTGTGGAGTTTCATTATTTGTCTTCATCTGGCCTTGGTTGTATAAAATAACAACATTTGGAAACTGACTTGCCCTGGGATCTTTTCTTTCTGAATTCCATAGAATATAAGATGAGAACAAGAATATAACAGCTAACATTTACAGCGTGTTTTAAGGCAGACAAAGCCCTTTTTTATACATTACCTTTTTTTGGTCCTTTACATAATCTTCTGAGAGATGAATTATAATAATGGTCATTTTACAGATAACAGAACCGAAGCTCAGAGACATGTAAATAAACTCTCTGTGGTTATATTGCTAATCAATGCACAAGTCAGGTTTGTAGCCCTGGTCATCCAGCCCATGTGCCACCCCTCAGAGAGGGGTATTCAGTAACTGCTCTTTACCCTTGGTCCTTACCAGAACTCAGTCATGGATGTGTTGTTCAGTCATTTTTTAGTCATGTCTAAATGATCATCAGTACTAGTAGATGTCTTGAAGCAAAATTTGAATTCAAAAAGGTGAGTCTTCCTAAATCCAGGGATGGGTCTCTGCCTACTGTGCCACCAAGCTGCCCACTGGATTCGGTTATAGAAAGAGCACTAAATTTGAAGTCAAAAAACCTAGATTTAAATCCAACTTCTCTCATTTATTTGGGCTCCCATTTCATAAGGTTGTGAAAAAAGGATAATGTATATAAATACTAGATATTATGATTCTAACAAAACATATTCAAAATCTCAACAGCATTTTATTGATAAGAGGTACCATAGTTCAATAGAAAATATATTGGTTCTGGAGTCAGAGGACCTGAGTTCAAATTCCACATCTTACCCTTACTACCTTTTTAGTGACCTTGGGCAAGTCACAAACTCTCTGGACCTCTGTTTCCTTATCTGTAAAATGGGGTTCCAGACTTGATTGGAATGATATGTTCTTAATGAAATCATGCTGGCTCCTATCCATACTTGCTCAACTAAATGCTAACATCACTGACAATGATTCATCCTAGAATTTCACCAAGGACTGACATCAAGCTCACCTACACAAAATCAGTTGTAACATTTACTTTTTCATTATGGGATGCTTAAACATGTGAAAATGAGTTGTATCATTGGATTATGAGGGATACAACTGTAAAAAGCATCAATTAAGGTTTTAGAAGCCTGCAGATCACCTTCTTAAGATCAACAAACAGAACACTGAGGTGTTGTATTTGCAAATATCTGATCCAAACCCTTTCTTGGTTTGTCTCTGAAATATTCAGGAGACAGTCAGGCACTCCAAGCATTTCTGAGATGATAACAACTAATTTCAGGTTTAGTTCCTTGCTTTAAAAGTCTCTCACATAACCTCTTGGCCCCATTGACCATGTAGCACACATGCTAGAAAGCAGAGTACCAGGTGTGGTGTGAATAACATCCCAACTGTCTAGTTAAATCTGAACTATGGCTGCTTTCCACTTAGGCAACATCTTTTATCTGTAGGTTGCTCAGAATGCTCTCTGTGTGTGAGGTCATTTAATCTTCCTTGGAATATCTCTGAGAGGGAGAGAAGCAGCTGTGGAGGGAGCTCACCTCTCCTGAGGGGGAGTTGAGAAACCCCATGCCTTGCCAACGGTTACAGAACAAGGTCTCCTAACTCCTCATCAGGAGAGCTACCCAATATATTGCACTTGACCTCTGAACTCTAGCTAAAGAAGAAAAAGCAGATCTCCTAAAAGTAGGTGACCATAAAGGAGAAGACATGAACTAGATGACTTCCTGGGGTGCAGTTATGGGATAGGAAATCTGATAAGGATTTATTCAAGTGAAACTAGTCCCAAAGAGTCCATTGACAAGAGGATAAAAAAAGACTAAAATCACAAGGAAATAACTATAGATGCAAGAGAGATGCCTCTGGAAGTGAGACATCCAAGTCGTTTCACAATATATTTTGTGTTCAGTGGCTGAATCCCAGAATCACTGTGACCTATGGAAAGCAGCTTTGAAAAATATTCTCATTTTAGAATTTACTTCTTTTTCTTGTATCATGGAGAGAAAGAAAAAGGAGGAAATAAAATGAGAATTGACTTGATTTCCCCATCTAAACCACACATTTGATGTCATTTTGTTTGTAGTAGGTCAAAAGAGAAATGCTAGAAAATCATTTTAAAAGGGTAAATCCCTCACTATCTGATCTTGCCCTTCCCACCCATTTTTATAAAAGATTCTATATTGAAACTCAAGCTCTGGCAATTATGATGTCTGTCTCCATCTCTCTCTGACTCTCTTCTCTGTCTCTCTTTCTCCCTTTCTCTTTCTCTCTCTCTCTCTCTCTCTCTCTCTCTCTCTCTCTCTCTCTCTCTCTCTCTCTCTCTCTCTCTCTCTCCCTCCCTCTCCCTCCCTCTCTCTCTCTCTCTCTCTCTCTCTCTCTCTCTCTCTCTCTATCTATCTATCTCTCTCTCACTCTCCTCTCTATCTCTCTCTCTCCCTCTCTCTCTATCTCTCTGTCTATCTCTCTGTCTATCTCTCTGTCTATCTCTCTGTCTGTCTCTCTGTCTGTCTCTCTGTCTGTCTCTCTGTCTGTCTCTCTGTGTGTCTCTCTGTGTGTCTCTCTGTGTGTCTCTCTGTGTGTCTCTCTGTCTGTCTCTCTGTCTGTCTCTCTGTCTGTCTCTCTGTCTGTCTCTCTGTCTGTCTGTTTGTCTCTCTGTGTGTCTCTCTGTGTGTCTCTCTGTGTGTCTCTCTGTGTGTCTCTCTGTGTGTCTCTCTGTGTGTCTCTCTGTGTGTCTCTCTCTCACCATGTGCATATTTTTTAAAAGGGGAAGTTATCTTTCATTGTCCTCACCAAATCCATCTGTGTCCCTTGGCTCATTCCTGGAAGGCATCCTAAAGACATTTATAGGCCTCCCAGATGGTGTGAGAATACTTTAGACTCTGTCCTGACCTCGAGCTTTGGGGTAACTCACAGGACTGCAGCTTTTCTACTTTTCTTACTAAAATCAGAAAAAAATATCCCTTCAATTGATGCTTCTGGAACTGTGATCAATAATAGCCTTGGTGTGGTTATAGTAGTATAGTAGTATAGTAGTATAGTTGGGTTATCTAAGAGGAAAAAGGAAAGAAAACTCTATCATTTCATTTAGTCCCTATTCTCGTGACAAGAATTGACAACTTTCCAAACTTCCTCTTGACTCAACTATGGCTTGCTTGGTGACAAATGACCACAATCCTACTCTTGTTTCTACTCTGCTACTTGCAAACTTTGTGACATCTGGCAAGTCACTTAACCCATCTCCATGACTGATCTCCATCTGCAAAATGGGGCTATTAACACTAGTTTGACCAAGCTCCCAGAATGCAGTTCAATTCAGCAAGAATTCAGTAAATGACATTTAGGAACCAAGCACTCTGCTAGTCACTGGGGATAGAAAGATTCAAATAAAAGAGTCCTTGCCCTCAAGGATTATTCTTTCTATTAGAAGAAGCACAAACAAAATAGAAAATATATACAAAACTATTCAAAGTAATTTCAAAAGGGAAAGAACACACTAAGAATTGGCAAGGAATTGTGGGGGGGAGGGATAAAAGTCCTCCTGTAGAAGGTGGCTGCTGAGCTTAACTTTGAATGAAACAGGATTCTTCAAGGTGGAGGTTAAGAGGGAGGGCATTCCAAGCATGGGGCAGAGGTAATACAAAATGATAGAGGCAGGAAATGGAACATCATATATGAGAAATAGTGAATGGGACAGAAACAGAGAAGAGAGATAGCTGAAAGGAGAGTAATACAAAATGGGAGTGGAGAGATAAATGGAAACCAGATTGTAGAGAGTTTTAAATGCCAGGATCCATTGTAGTAGAAACAAATATGAAGTGGTTTGATTTGGACAAGACATATAGTTGTGCCACCTTCTCATTTCTCCCTCCTTATGCTAGCAAGAAAATCAACTGCTACCACTTCTGATTACTGCAACCACTATCACCATCCCTGCCTTCACTGATCTAAGGGAAGAGAGGAAGAAAGGAGACAAAAAGAGAAGAGGAGGGAAAGTCCTATTTTCAAATCCATGTTTATTTGTTCTCCACCTTCCTTCTCAATCTCTGTTGCCTTGAGATAACTGGTCATGACTGCCTTCTTGACCTTCCCTCTCTCTCTCTCTTGACTTGTTTGAGGTTATATAATCTCAATTTTTCTCCAAATACTTCTAGGTTAAATATTCTGTAATTCCAAAACTGTTTCCTTTCTAGTATTTCTTCTTCTTTGTCCCTATTACTGGTTTCTCAAGGGTTATTCCTTTATTTTTTGCTTTTCCCTCTTTATACTCATTCTTGGACAAATCACACACTTTCCTAGTTACAACTTTTACATTCTGATGTCTCCAAACATAAATCAAACATAAACTAAAACTGATTTCATTTTCTCTCTCAAACCAATTGATCCTTCCACAGATGCCCTCTCTTTTTAGGATACCACGTTTTTCCTAATAGCCTTGTAATCCTGAACTCACCCATGACCAGTGGAATATTGGAGCCCTCTCATACATGTTCTTGAAAACCAATTATTTTAATCATTAGATGCTATAAAGTAGCACTTAATTTATTATTTGGTTAATTGTCCAGGCTTAAGAAAGTGCTAGAGAAGGTTTTAATAATGAGATTACACTTCAAAGTATGTATTAGTGCATATGTTTTTTTTTTCTCCAAAATCATAAGTTAAATATTTATCAATACATCTCTGCCTTTGGCTCACCTCTTTTCCTATACATTCTATATCCAACCATCAAATCTAGTTATATTTCCTCTGAAATGTTTCTTTGTATGCACCTCTTCCTCTCCATCTCTATTGTTACTCTTCAAACCTAAGTCTTCATGACTTAATGCATGAAATAAAGGTAACCACTCTTAGTTGGCTTCCTTTATCTCAATCGTCCTTCCCTCAAATTCAACATTAGGTCACTAAGAAATCCATTTTCTTCAAAAACTAATCTACTGTATAATCATCAAGGGCTCATTATTTCCTTTTGCCCTGAATCAGAACTTCATTCTCTAATGCCAAATGTAACCTGGACTCACTTTATCAATCTCACTCAGTGTTTTACTGCCTTCTAAAATGACTTTCTTCATCCATTCCACTCCTGGCTTCCTCCACATGCAATCAACATACTATCCCCATTTTCATTTCTATGCCTTTCCTTATAGTCCCTTTCCCTTCTCCTTTCTTCTTATGAATCCTTTCAAGCCACAACTTACAACTTATGTCTTCTAAGGAGTCTTCCTGTAGGACCCCATTCATCATTGATCTCTCCTCTTTTAAAAATTATTATTATTTATTAAAATTACATGTAATAACACATTTCCACATAAGTTTCTGATGTTATATGATCCAAATTGTATACCTCTCTTCTTCTCTCTCCCTCCTGGAACGGGCAAGCAATTCAATCTGGGCTATACATGTTTATCTATCACATATAACATATTTCCATATTATTCATTTTTGTAAGTGAATAATCTTATAAAATCAAAACACCAAAAAAATACCAAAGTTAACAAGTGAAAAATCATCTGCTTTGATCTGCCTTCTGACTCCAACAGTTTTTTTTTTTCTGGAGGTGGATAGAATGCCTTGTCATATATCTCTCAGAATTGTCCAGGATTGTTGTATAGCTAAATCGTCTCTCACTTTTGATCATTCCACAGGATTGCTGGCGCTGTGTACAATATTCTCCTGGTTCTGTTTATCTCACTCTGCACGTAGGTCTTTCCAGCTCTTTCTGAAAGCATCCTGTTCATTATTTCTTATAGTACAATAGTATTCCATCACCATCATATAGCACAATATATTCAGTCAATCCCCAATGGAAGGACATCCCTTCAATTTTCCAATTCTTTGCCACTACATAAAGAACAGCTATAAATATTTTTGTCTCAGCAGGTCCTTTCCCATTTTTCAAAAATATCTGGAATACATACCTCATATATACCTCATAGTGGCATTGCTGTGTACATATATATATATATATATATATATATATATATATATATATATAGAGAGAGAGAGAGAGAGAGAGAGAGAGAGAGAGAGTATAAGCTCTTTTCAGAAGGCATAATCTGCTTATTCCCCATTCCATGACACCTATTCTAAGTTTCACCAAATAGGTTTATTCACCATTCTCCTATGTTCAGGTTCCACAACTAGACAACCCTTGCTTTATACAGAGAACTGAGAGTAAGTTCAATCAATACAGTTTGGGTAGACCCAGATTGTCTGGGTCTGACCCTAACTTCATTATCTTTGTTATGATACACCAGCTGCTCACTATCTTTTACAAACTAACTGATGACAAATCCCTTAATAACAACTCAAACTGCAAAGATCCTTAAGAATTCAACAGATAAACTGTCCAGCAACTGGAGCATCAGTGCAGATAAAAGGGCGGCCCTCAATCACACAGACATGGAATCAATCCATCAAAAATTAGAATGACATTTTTCATCAATATCACCCGACTAAATATTCACAATCTCCATTTGTCAGACCCACTGCTGCCTGTTTGCTACTAGAGAAGCCTCAGAGAATGAGTACAAACAATAAGATTATATCCCAATGCCCTAATTCAGTTACAAAAAAAATGTACTCATATTATAAATTTGGTCCATAGTCTGAAGGATAAGAGAATGGTGACTTTTCAGACTCTTCCTGTCTGAACTCTCTTTATTCTCCTGCCAAAAAGGTGATAAACGCAAGATAACATTGATAATAATATTTATAACAGCTTTTCATATACTAACTCATTTCGAACCTAGAGTAACCATCTGAGGTAGATATTAGGAATATTATTATTGACAGTTTAAATGTGAAGAAACTATACATTCTTTAAAGAAAAAAAACCCTTACCATCTATCTTATACTCAATACTTTGTGTTGACTCCAAAGCAGAAAGGAAGTAAAGGCTAGGCAATGGAAGTGACTTGCCTGTTATAAACCTAGGAAGTGTCTGAGATAAGATTTGAACCCAGGACCTCCTGTCTCTTAGCTTGCCTCTCAATTCATTGAACTACCTATCTGCCCCTGAAACTATTTTCAAAGAAAGTAACTTTCTCATGGTCAATCAGATAGCTACTAGGCATCCAAGGGACGATTTGAACCTGTGTCTTCTTAACTTCTATTCTAGCACATCATCCATGAGGCCATGATTTCTTTTATCATTGCTCATCCTCCCAAATCTAGTGCATGCTGGGCATGGGATCTGGTACAAAGGAAACCTCAGATTACTCACATTAGCCAGAGCTCTGCCCATTCACCACAATGGCAACGTAGGGAGAGAAAGCCTCAGGAACCACTAATGCTCTCTGCTTCCCACACTGGCTTTTCCATCATTCCACTCCTCTGATGTAGGTCTCTCTCAGCTTTGCTCAATTAGACATGGTCAGTCTCTTAATTCCTAACTCCTAATTGCTCCTGAGGCAGCCTCTTGAGTGGAGGCTGAGCAATCAGTCTCCCTTGAATGCAGCTGTTCACTCCAGTCCTGGTCCCTCTGAAGTATCTCAGGAGATTCCTTTGCCCATCATGCACAACTTTACCTGCTCTTTCTCTGACATCACTATGTTTTTTTTTCTTGAATCCTCATTCTTTTAATCATCATAGTAGTAGGCTCAGATCTCAGAGCAACCTAGAAATCAGAGGTCTTTCCATAACCAGAGAATCTTCCATCTTTTCTTTTTTAAAACCCTTACCTTCCATTTCAGAATAAATATTTTTATATTTAATATTTTTTATTATTTTTAATATATTAATTTATAATATTTATATTATACAATATTGTATACTATATAAACTACAATATTTATTTATATTAATATTTTATTAGTTTATTAATATTAATTTATATTGATATTTTAATTAATATTTTATATTTTTCTTCTAAGGCAGAAGAGTGCTAAGGACTAGGCAATGGGTGTTAAGTGACTTGCCACAGGATCAAACAGTTAGGAAGTATCTGAAGCCAAATTTGAACCTACAACCTCCCATCTCTAGACCTGGTTCTCAACCTCTTGTACTATATGACTGCCCCCTTAATCTTTCTTTTATAAATATATATTTTAATTTATTGATTGATATACTTATATTTATTGATATATAAATAAACCATTTATTGAGAATATAAGAATAAAAAGAGATTTCTAACTCTAAGGGATTCTAACTCTACCCAACTCCCCTTAATCTTTCTTATGCCATAGGCTCACCTGGAAGTCTGATGAAGCTTATGGATACCTTTTCAGAAATATATAGTATTTAAATAATTGAAGAAAAAGCTAAATTAGTGAAAATAAAGATATAATCTTTTCTTAGCCAAGTTCATGTTCCCTTCTGAAATCTAAAGGGTCTTTGGGTCCTGAATTAAAAATTGTCATTCTTTTCCAACCCTTTCACTGTACAGAGGTTAAATGATTTGCTTTCCCAAGAAAATAGCATAGGAAGGATTCAAACCCAAGTCCTATGACTCCAAGCTCAGCACTCTTTCTCCTGTGACTCTCCCTCCCAGGAGGACTATTCTTCCTTCTGTTTTCCTGCACTTTGCTCAGGTCTCTTCTGGCTGCCTTGCACTTGGGTTAATTTTGCCCTTGTCTCAACCTCTCTCTAGACTGAGGGTGCCTGAGTGATGACAATGGCCCATTCTGCCTCTGGTGCCTGCCTCCTGATTTCCTTTGGCCTGGGTTTTCCGGTACCTGAGCAGGATAATAATGTCAGTGCTTCCTGGGGATTAATGAGTGTTCTGAAGGTCCTCAGAGCTCAGCTCCCTGGCCCTCCCCCAGCTGATCATTAAGCTCCAGGAAATGCTCCATGTCTAAGTCATTATGGCTGAGCCACATCTTACATCCAGCTCCTGTCTTCAAATCACCCTGAATTATGAGCCCAGATTGGGGAATTTAGTCAGAAGAGGAGAACACAATGGAGGCTGCTTGGTTTCTGCTTCCTTGATTAATACTCAAGGGATGTCCCTGAGCCTTTACTTAGGGTATTGCAGTGGGGGGATGACCCTCATTACAAATGGAGGGCACTGCAGGGCTGACCCCGCTGACCATGTCTGGGTTTGTTTGGGGAAATACTTAAAGGAAAACATTAATAATATGTGTATGTAATTAATATTAACCATTAATAATAGATCATGTGAATCTATTAGTTAAAAGATTCCATACATATATATTCACATATTTCACAGGAATAGATACAAATATATGATTACCTCCAGATACACATCTATGTAATTTATTAAGTCCGAGTTAGCCTTATTTAATGGTGGTACATCTGCCACCTGTTTATATTTATTAAAGCTTATTTTTTATTAGAAGTAGCCTGTTTTAATATTTTAAAGAATGGCCTTCTTCCATCCTTAACAATTGGTCCTCTGAGATTTTCATTCATTTTATCTTATCTGTAGAGGACAATGTTGGGCATGAAATTTGGAAATTCTGGGTTTAAATTCTGCCCCAAACACTTGCTAACTTTGTGATGCTAAGCACTTAATATCTCTGAGACTCAATTTTCTCATCTGTTCAGGGGGGATGATAATAAAAGCATTTAATCAATTGGGTTGTTATTAGTATCAAATGAGATTATATGATTAAACTTTAGGGCTGTGGCTCAATTAAGAGGCTACTTGCCAAATCCTTCTTCCCTTCATTTTATAGATGGGGAAACTGAGGTGAACAGGGTCAAGTGACTTGCCCACGGTCACACAGCTAGTATGTGCCTGAGGACAGATTTGAATTCATGATCAACCTTCCTGATTTCAGGTCTGGAACCCTATCCACTGGTCCACTTAGCTGCCCAGAATATTGGAATAGAAAGTATATTTTTTAGAAATTATAAAGGGAATAGGAATAAGACATGTCCCAGTTCAGGGAGCAAAGGTACCCTTCCCAACTTCTCTACTGGGTGGGTCCTTAGCTCCATGGAAATAAAACTCACAACATCAAGAAGGAAAGTCCCATGATGGCAAATGGAGTTAGAGAGCTTTATTGAAGAGCTTTATCTCACTCCTTTGGGTGGGTTTAAAATTAATATACAATAACTATTATATTTTAAAAGTTTTATTAATAATAACTAAAGTAAAAGAACTACCTGAACCCAGCCTGATCACATGAAAAAAGAAGAGGGAGAGGGAGGAGATACAGAACTTATAAAAAAAACAATGTGACCACACAAACGTGGAGGCACAGGAGAGATTAAAGGGAAATTAAAGGGAAAGATTTGGGGAAATACTAAGAGACTTCTGGGGGATGAAGTCCAAAGGTTCACAATCTCCACTTATACACTAATTTGCTCTGATGTCCATCTTTGTTTCCAGTCCTATGGCATACAGTCTGCCTGGTACTGGCAAATTGTCATTACTCTCCTACTGCGAGCCTGACTCAGGTGACTTGACCTTGACACTCCACACCGTTCACCAGCAGTCTGCTCACACTGCCCACCTAGGGCATAATTCGGCACCAATCTATCTTTCCGATTTAGCTTCATAAGGTAGCCATCCACATACACCGCATCCCAGCCAAACTAGACAGTACACTTTCCCCCATACCTATTCAGGGCTCTCCTTCTATGCCTTTCCTTCCATTACTCTCCAGGCTCATGTGCCCTCCTCCATGCCCCTTCTTTAGCAAATGAAATCTTGCCTATGCTCTAGAAATACTCTGGTACTGCAGTGGATACAGTGCCAACCATCTTCTTTCTGAGTTCAAATGTGGCTTCAGATATTTACTAGTTGTGTGACCCTGGGCAAGTTTCTTAACTCTGTTTACCTCAGTTTTCTCATTATGTCAAATGACCTGGAGAAGGAAATGGCCAACTACTCCAATGCCAAGAAAATCCCAAATGTGATTCCAAAGAGTTGAACATGATGGAAAAATGACAGAAATAGCGGGCAGCTGGGTAGCTCAGTGGTTTCAGAGCCAGGCCTAGAGATGGGATGTCCTAGGTTCAAATTTGGCCTTAGACACTTCCCAGCTGTGTGACCCTGGGCAAGTCACTTGACCCCCATTGCCTAGCCCTTACTGCTCTTCTGCCTTGGAACCAATACACAGTATTGACTCCAAGACAGAAGGTAAGGGTTTAAAAAAAAATTAAAAAGAAAAAGAAAAATGACAGAAATGAAGAGAACCACCCTAAACACTACTTTCACAATGATGCTTTCTCTGTTCAGCAGTCAGTCATTATCTTGCAACACTTGGAGCACACATAGCCTTTCGTTTGTACCACTCTTAAGAAATCCTTGTGTTTCTTTGTGTATATATATATATTAATTAATATTAATTATTTAATTAATATATATATAATTAATGGTGATGTATATATATATAATATATATATTATATATATATGACACATGTAAAACCCAGTGGAATATATATATAATATATAATATATATAATTATATATATATTATATAATATATATATATATATATAAATCATCTGTATTTATGAACCAAATCCTGGGTAAACAGGGAGTAATATTATATATATATATATATATATATATATATATATATATATACATCACCATTAATTAGATCCAGAGTTTCATTAAAGCATGATCATGTCTTTTCCAGCTCTCTCCCACTGCCCAAACCAATGATCTACATCACAGAAGGGATTCATGAGTATTTGTTGACTTCTTGATGGCTTTCATGGTACTGGATTTTCTAAGAATCTAAGTGTTATTATCATAGTTAGCAAGAGACAAAGTGGTACAGGGGAATAGGTGGGGAAGTACAGACACTGGAGTCAGAGGATCTGAGGTAAAGTCTACCTCTAAGACTTACTGCCTATATGACCTTGATTAAGCCACTTAATAATTTGGCCCTCAAGTTCCTCAACTGAGGGGGCTATATTAGATTGCCTCTGAGCTCACTTCTTCATCTGTATTTATGAACCAAATCTTGGGTAAACAGGGAGTAATATTTAGAGAATCCATGAATTATGTTTAAGATTTACTCTTCTCTTTCCCAAAGTGCTTGTTTATTGAAAGAAAGCAGTGTTTTTGTTTTGGTTATTTTTTTTCTTTTTGGCTATGAACCAGACTCTTTTTGAATGCAAGGGCTGACTATTTTTTGTCCCTAGTGTGAAATGTAAAATGTGTGGAATCCAAACACATTTGAAAGAAAGAGAAACATGTTTTTTTTTAATTTATTAATATACTTGAAGCAAATGGCTTTGGGAGAAAAAATATATTCTTAAGCACTATTCATGAATTTGCTAATTGTTCTGTCCCTCTATAGACCTCGGTCTCTTTTGGGCTTCAGCCATACTGTGAACATAGAACCTTGGCTTTCTTCCCAGAGATAGTCATGATCTGAGGCTGATGCCTACACACTGCTGGCTGTGTCTCAGAGAGAAGTGTGCCATCTACAGAAGGTGTGATTCTTCCCCCTCTTATAATTGAAATCACTGATGTATAAGGATTGGCAGGACATACATGGGGTGGGGCATGTCAAACCTTGGAACATTACAAATAGTTTATGTACCAGCTTTGGCATTTTTTGTAAGCTCTGAAAGAGGTTTTCCTTCCTTCTAGCCTTTTTTTTTTTTAGGTAAGGCATAGTGTCTTAAAGTTCTTAATAGTCCAGTGTACTTCATTCATTTTATACCAGTGAGAAACAATGGATTGATTTTTTTTAGTCTATAGATCAATTTTTCCTTTTATATCCTTTCTTATCCTGCTGTTCCCTTCTATTCTTTGTCCATTTTGTTACTTACTAATATATTTAGATTTGAAATTTTTATTTACTTAATTAATTTAGAATATTTTCCCATTCTTGCATAATTCAAGTTCTTTCCCTCCCCTCCTCACCCCCCTCTCCCATAGCCAATGAGCAATTCCACTGGGTTTTACATGTGTCATTGATCAAAGCCTATTTCCATATTATTAATATTTGCACTAGGGTGATCACTTAGAGTCTATATCCCCAATCATATCCCCTTTGACCCATGTGATCAAGCAGTTGTTTTTCTTCTATGTTTCTACTCCCACAGTTCTTCTTCTGAATGTGGATAGTGTTCTTTCTCATAAGTTCCTCAGAATTGTCCTGGATCATTGCATTGCTGCTAGTAGAGAAGTTCATTAGGTTGGATTGTGCCACAGTGTATCTTTCTCTGTGTATAACGTTCTCTTGGTTCTGCTCCTCTCACTCTGCATCCATTCCTGGAGGTCATTCCAGTTCACATGGAATTCCTCCAGTTCATCATTCCTTTGAGCACAATAGTATTCCATCACCAACAGATACCACAATTTGTTCAGCCATTCCCCAATCGGAGGGCATCCCCTCATTTTCCAATTTTTAGCCACCACAAAGAGCATGTTTCTAGCCTTTTTTAAATAACCAAATAAAAACGTTTTATTTCTTTTCTTCTTGGTTCTCTTAAGAGCGGAGTTGGAGGTGTTGGAGACTGCAAGCTGAGAATAATCTGTGAAGGATTACTTCATAGTGGAAGTAAGACATTTCTTTCCCTCATCTTTATTGGCTATGTAGCTATGAAGAAGAGATACTAAAGGCATAGGAAATACTATGTCCTGACTTCCAGGGGTAGATCCAAGAAGGTAGAAGTAATCTTCAGCAGCTCTCTGCCACCATGAGAATCCTCTCCAACCAACAATTAAAATATCACCATAAAATGAATACAGGAATGAAAGAACCAAGAAGGAAACAGAGTGAAACAACTTTCAAGAAAAGAAAAACCCAAAAGGTAGGCAATAAACATCTGGGCACTGGGGTGAGAGGACAGCAGACCCAGAAAGAAGTTGTGGCAAGGAGGGAAGAACAAGCCAAGAGCAAGTCACACACACACACACACACACACACACACACACACACACACACACACACACCCCACTCCACATATGCCATCTGAGGTTCAGGAACCTATGCCTGAGCCAACATCCAGGTACTAAGACCCTGCCTGAGCAAAATAGAGGTACAAGCCAACCCATACCCCTTGAAATTTCAAACCTGTGGAGCCCCAGTCCAGGGAATTTTAGTCTGGGCTTGGGACAAGGATTTAATTCACACTTTGGGATGGATGATAGTACTAAGTACTGATCTTTTTGCCTAAAGCTCAGGGTAGAGCTCCAAGACAGGACAATCAAGGTGTGCCTAATTGGATGAAGTACACTGTGACACCAAAAACTTGACCCTGAATCTGAGGCTAGAATTTGATCAGTCTCTGACCTGATCAAGATCAAAGTGAGATCAAAAGCTTACACCTAAGCCTGAGGCAAGTCTTTAAACTATCATAATCACAAAGGTCAATTGAATCAGCAGGGCTAGAGGCATCTCAGAGCTCTCAGAACTCAGATGATCACATCATCTCCTCCAAGCCTACCTATAATTACATAGGGGAAATGAGAAGAAAAAAAAGCACCTAATTCTAAAAAAAAATTTATGGAGACAAAGAGCAAGATACAGACACAGAATGGAAGAGTGAAAGCAAAGGAAACACAAAGTCCAAAAGAAAAATATGAATTAGACACAGATTCTGGAAGTACTCAAAAAAGACTTCATAAACCAATTAAAAGAGGCAGAGGAAAAGTAGAAAAGAGAAATGAAAGTGATTCAAAAAGAAAGGAGAGTAATACAAGAAAAAATGGGAGCATATGGAGTATCTTTTTCAATCATCAAGTTCAAATTTGTCCTCCTATGCTTCATAGCTATGCCTTGTGTGCCTCTGTTTCTTCATTTGTAAAATAAACTGGAGGAGGAAATAGCAAACCATCCCAGCATCTCTGCAAAGAAAACCCCAAGTAGGATTATAAAAAGTCAAACACAACTGAAATGACTGAAGAACAACAAAAAAAATTTAAATATCTATATCTATCTATCTATCTATCTATCTATACATACATACCTATATATATACCCTTGATTCATTATGCCATTCCAAAGTAGAGATAGGGACTGAACCTATAATTTTATTAGGATAAATAGCTTTCAGTTGGGGAAACTGGGTCAAGATTTGAATTTGTTTTCTTGATTTCATTGTCAGCATTCTAACCTTTCTATTCCAATGTAAAAAAAATTAAAATGAAAAAGTAAGTCCTTGTATGTCTTTAGGTACATGTAATATATACCATGTGATGGATGCATTTTATGCTTTATTTACTCTATAGTTTTCATTGAAGTGGTCAAAACCATCCTTTTTCTCTGAGTTTCCCATATGTTTCCCATAGAAGTTTGGTTATGATTCAAAACAGTAATTTTTCTGTGCCCTAATTTTATGTCATTTACTACCCACAAGGAACATAGGACTTAACACTCTCCAAAAAATGTGAACAGCAAGTAGGGAATATTTATGGTTAAATTTATTTTCTATCTTTTTAGTTTGAGAAAAATGGGCCAGAATCCATATTATTTTATACGGCATGTATTGATCCTTACCAGGTTAACATTAGAAATCCTTCTTGAAACAAAGTAGATCCCCATTGATTAGAGAATGGCTTGATAAATAGTGTTCCATGATTGTAATGGAATATTACTATGCTAAGAAATAATGCATGTAATGAATACGGAGAAACATGGAAAGATCTCTATGAACTGATGCAGAGGGAAGTAAAGAGCCCATAAATTTCCCAAATATATAAGGAAATAAGTCAAATTTACAAAAAATCACGCCATTCCGCAAATGACAAATGGTCAAGGGACAGGAATGCGCATTTTCACATGAAGAAATCAAAACTATCAATAAGCACATGAAAAAGTGTTCTGAATCCCTCCTGAAATGCAGATTAAAACAACTCTGAGGTACCACCTTACACCTAGCAGACTAGCCAATATGGCAGCAAAAGAAAGTGATAAATGTTTGAGGGCATGTGGCAAAATTGGGACACTAATGCACTGCTGGTGGAGTTGTGAATTGGTCCAGCCATTCTGGAGAACAATTTGGAACTATGCCCAAAAGGCTTTAAAAGAATGCCTGCCCTTTGACCCATCCATACCACTGATAGGTTTGTACCCCAAAGAGACAATAAGGAAAAAATCTTGAACGAAAATATTTATAGCCACACTATTTGTGGTGGCAAAAAAAAAATGGAAAATGAGGGGATGTCCTTTGATTGGGGAATGGCTGAATAAATTGTGGTATCTGTTGGTGATGGAATACTATTATGCTGAAAGGAATAATGAACTGGAGGAATTCCAAGTGAACTGGAAAGACCTCCAAGAATTGATACAGAATGAAAGAAGTAGGACCAGAAGAACATTGTACACAAAGACTGATACATTATGGCACAATCAAATGTAATATACTTCTCTACTAGCAGCAATGCAATGACCCAGGACAATCCAGAGGAACTTGTGAGAAAGAATGCTATCCACATACAGAGAAAGAACTGTGTGAACAGAAATGCAGAAGAAAAACATATGATCGATCATGTAGCTCGATAGGGATATGACTAGGGTTTTGATGTTAAAAGATCACTTTATTGCCAATATGAATAGCATGGAAATAGGTTTTGAACAGTGAAAAATGTATAATCCAGCTGAATTGCTTGTCAGCTCTGGGAGTGGGGAGGGAAGAGGGGTGGGAAAAATTGTGAATCATGTAACCATAGAAAAATATTCCAAATAATTTTAATTAAACTAAATTTTAAAATTGCAATTTTTAAAATGAGGTAGACTCAATGATCGCTATGGCCCTTCCAGCTTTAACTCCTCTAATGTAAACCTATTTTAAACCCTTACCTTTTGTCTTAGAATCAATACTTTGTATTGGTTCCAAAGCAGAAGAGTAGTAAGGGCAAGGTAATGGGGGTTAAGTGACTTGGGTCACATAGCTAGGAAATATCTGAGGACAGATTGGAACCTAGGTCTGGTTCTCAATCCACCAAGTCACCCAGCTGCCCCCATAATTCAGACCTAATAAACAAAGAGCTAACATGGTTGAAGTTATTTTTTAAATTTAATCTCATGGCTATTATAGAGTAAAGGCAGTTAAGTGGTGCAGTGGATAGAGTAAACAGTGCTGGAGTTAGAAGGACCTGTGTTCAAATTTAATTCTGAGCCTTATTTGCTTCAGTTTCTTCATCTGTAAAATGAATTTGGGAAGGAAATGGTAAAGCACTCCAATATCTAGGCAGAACAACTATTATAATAGATCAAATGAAATGTAATGCTGGTCAGAATTGGGGTAGAAGCATTGGAACTGAGAAGAGAAAAAAATTCAAGAGAGTAAATTTGAAAGGATTGGATGACAGGATGAAAAAAAGCAAAAAAAAAAAATCCAAGATGACCGAAGTATTATTTCTGGGTAGCATGGAAGGTAAGTAGAGGCAGAGATGATGATGCCAATAATATAAATAAGGATGTCAAGAGGTAGACCTGGGTATGAGGGAAGATAATGTGTTCTGCTTTAAACATAGTGAATTCGAGATGCTGGTGGGATCTCCATGCAGATAAGTAAGTAGAAGATGGGTGGGAATGTTGGACTGGAGCTCAGGAGAGTTACTGGGTGTGAGGATAACAGATGAGAATTCCATCTGTACTTGAAGCCGTGGGAATAGATGAGATCACCAAGAGAGGAAAAAGAGAGAGAGAGAGAGAAAGAAGAAAAGAAAACTGAGGACATAACCCTGGGGAGATAAATTTTAGGATATAGGAAAAGGGAGGGGGGAAGGGATACAAAAAGGGAGTGCTCAAAAAGGAAGAAAACAAATATTGGGATAGAAGGGCATTTTGAGAAGCAGGGGCTGGTCAGTAGCATCAAAGGCAGCATGAGGTTGAAGTGGGGCTATTTTGCCTTCTTGTTTCTCCAAATGAGAGTCAGCTATGTTAGCATGTGACAACACATATACCTCTGTAGCCCCACTCCTCACTCTTACTATCATTCTTTCATGCTTTGGATTTATGACTAAAACATGTCTTCAATCCAGGCATTCACTATCAGAAAGCTCCACATCCTGGTCATCCTCCCTCATCTCTGTTTCTCCCTGTCTTATCTCATCTAGCTCAGTGATTGTATCCCTTCAACTTTGACTTCAGTGGAGAGGTGAATTCAATGTAGTTCACCCTTCATCAGGGCAAATAATAACCCATCCATGAATTGTCATTCTCTGCAGCATTTACTAATGATTCACCCCAACCTTCCAAATCATCCAAATAACTCCATCATCTTGAATTTTTCTGTTTTCCAGATATCCAATCAGTTATCAATGTCCAAGATAATCTTTTCTGCTTTTTTTCAACTTAAGATTCCCAATATACATAAGCTGTCCATATGGTATAATTCATTCTTTAAAAAAAAAAAAACTCTTACCTTACATCTTAGAACCAATACTTTGTATTGGTTCCAAGGCAGAAGAGTAGTAAGGGTTATGCAATGGGAGTTAAATGACATACACAGGGTCACACAGCTAGGAAGTACCTGAGGTCAGATTTGAACCTAGGACCTCCCATCTTTAGACCTGGTTCTCAATCCACTGAACCATCTAGATGCTCTTTTAAAGATGATTCTTTATGCCTGACATACCAATGTTACCTTGGGCTAATCACTGAAACTCATTTTGATTCAATTTTCTCAATCATAAAATGAAGGGTTCAGATTAGATATCCTCCAAGACCCATTCCAGCTGTAAATCTTGAAATTTCTCAGACTTGTGAATGTTAAAAATTTCCACATTGAGTAATCCTCCATTGGAACAAATTCCCTACTGGGAAACATTCCCCATTTTGATGTGAGAACTCGCCAGGTTCAGAATATGGGAGGACCTCTACGCCACCCGTACTTAAGACTGCTTTAGGGGAGAAAACTCCTTGCTAAACAATGAAAGTACTTGGATCCATGCTTATGATGAGGCAGGGAGTTCTTTGAGCCATGCCTGTTTTTAGAATTGATACAATGGGATTCTAGGTACCTATAAAGGTTGGGCAGGTTTTCTCTTGATGGGATTAGTCGACTCAGCTGTGTTTTCTCTGGTTCAGACTTACTGAGGGGATTAGTCGACTTAGCTGGAATTCAGATGGGCTGTCTTTTAGAAAACATCTATGGTGATTGGTAGATGGAAGAACTTAGGGGGGGTAACAGGAAAAAAACACCCTATATAAGAAAAGGAATCTCTTGAGCAGGGGAGGCCTGGAGATCCTTCAATCCTTGGAGATAGATCCTTGGATCCTTGGAGATAGATCCTTTTGGAGGAGGCCCTTTGAAGATCTCTTGAGAATAAGTCCCTTGGGAGGCTGACTCTAGCTGGAACTCCCTCTGGGGAGACTCTGTTCCCCAGACATCCTTGCTTAAGACAAATATTGTGGTGAGTGATAACTGACTGGTTTCTCTCTTAAGGTTTAGGCCTGGGTTGGCCAGACCTGCCCTGGGCCAACCTATTCTTTTCTTATTAATTCCTTTTCTCTCTCCTTCTCCTTTTCTTTAATTCCTCATTGTATTATTAATTAAATTCTCTATAAACCCAGTTGACTTGGGCATATTCATAATTTGGGAATATATTCCCTGGCGACCACCTTATATTTGATTAAAAAACCCAGACACTGTAGTGAAACATATTTTCTGCAGTCAAATTTACTCACCCACTCTTATATCTATCACAATTTATAACTTCCACCATTTTAACTCACTACAGTTTACAACATCAACTATTTTAATTCTACACAGCTCTAGATGTATAAACTTATGTAATTGTGACCTGTAAACATCCTTTTCTGGTTATGTGTGTTGTGTGTATGTATAAATACATATATATATATATATATATATATATATATATTAAAATTTTAAAATGTTTTATACAAATAAAAAGCTACCAAGATTAAAATGAAAGTAGAAAATGGTGAAATTTTATAGATTGTTTTTCTGATAAAGGTATCACATCTAAAATATATAGATAACTTTGTCAATCCCCTAATTCATAAATGGGCAAAAGACATGAACAGGCAAATTTTAGATAAAGATATCAATGCAATATACAGTTATATGGGGAAATGCTCTAAATCACTACTGATTAGAGAAATGCAAACCAAAACAATTCTGAGGTATCTCATACTCATCAGATTGGCTAGAATGACAAAATGGCAAAATGACAAATGTTAGAGGGTATGTGGGGAAATGGGGATACTAATGGACTGTTGGTGGAGCTGTGAACTGGTCCACCACTTTGGAGAGCAATTTGGAATAACACCCAGAGAGTTATAAAACTGTGTAAATTCTTAGATGCAACAATACCAGTTCTAGGTCTATTTCAAAAGATATAAGGGAAAAGGGAAAAGAACCTATATGTTCCAAAATAATTATAGCAGACCTCTTTGTGGTAGCAAAGAAGGGATGGAAATTAAAGGGATGCCCATCAACTGAGGAGTGCTAAACAAGTTGTGCTATGTGATTGTGATGAAATACTACTGTGCCATAAGAAATGATGAGTAGGTTAATTTTTTTAAAGTTTAGAAAGAAATACATGAGAAAATGAACAGCAAAATGAGTATAATCAGGAGAACATTATACACATCTACAAATGTACTGCTTAAAGAATGCTTTGTGAATGTTACCTCTAGGGAATGAATTAAAAATGGAACATTTAAAGGCAACATTTATAAATAAATATAAATATATACATATCTGTCTCCCAAATGATGGTGCCTTCTATGATGTAGGGAGGAGAGAGGCTCAGACAGTTTTAATTAAGTTCTATTAATAAAAAAAGTTAAGAATCCTTTCCCTTTTGTAATTACCTCCAAATAATATCAATTACTTGAAATTTACATTTCACATACTTGGAATGTTGTTGTTCATCCTTCATTTTCAAAGAAGACCAATGGCATGTACTTATTGGCAGATATACTCATGATCTTCCCATATTCTTCTCTTTACTCCCCTCCCCATCTTCCCTTAGAATATAAACTCCTTGAGGCAAAGGACTGTCTCATGTTTGTCTCTGAGGTCCTTACTCCAAATGTAGTCAGTAAGCCTGCTACTATTCCCTGCTGGCTCCTTTTATGGATGAGAAAGCTGAAGCTCAAGGGGATGCTGAAAGTAGATATAAAAGAAGAAAGACATCTTGAGTTTTCAAAGACCAGTGCTCACTCATTTAATAAAAGACAAGAAAGAATTCACACTGTGTTAGAATTACTTTGTCTAGAATAGAGAATAATTCAGGAATATGACCTGTCTGACTTCCTGGTACCATATTGGAGGGTGTAGTGGGGGGCAATCAAAGGGCGTTCTTTAACAAGCTATAGTTCAAGGCAGTTCTTACCTTTAGAACATACTTGAGGACTGAAGGTGATAGAAAACCACAGAATGAATCTGTCCTTCATTAAGTCATCCTAATTGGCAATTTCTACCTCTTGAAAGGGTGCATACCCTGGCCATGAACTTTCTTTAAACAGGAGGTAAGGTAAAGGATTTGGAGACAGAGATACAGGAGAACTCTAGACGACACAAAAATCAGAAGCCTGAGTTATTATATAGTCCCTGTATGCCAGGAGATATGAAGGTAGTGAAGTCATTTTGTTTCTTTTCTCAATTTCTTAGTTGATTTTGACAGTATTTTTGAAATATTCTAGGTTTGCTGTTAAAAACATACTTAAATATAATCTTATACAAAACCAGAAACTTGATTATGATTTGATTAATAATAACAATTTGTGTCCCATAGTTTAGAGCATTCTATCACATTGTATCCTCAGAAAGACATGGTGAAGTAAGCAGGACAGGAATTATTTTTATCATTTTGCAGATTTTTCAAGAAGCTGAAGCTCTGAGAAAAGAAATTATGTGTCCATAGTCAGGAAACTAGGAAATTTTGTAGATGGAATGTGAACAGACTGAGCTCAGAACAATAGAGAGAAAACTAAGTCTGAAGTCAAAGGATCCCAGTTGGGATGCCAACTCTGTTATTTGTGACTTATAGCATTTTCGGTGACTCCCTTAAATTCCCAATTTCCTCATCTATAACAATGTGTGCAGTTGGGACCAGATGACTTACCACTAATACTCCTACTTTCCAGCTCTATCTAGATTTAAGATCCCAGGTCTATCCTGACTCCAAGATGATACCTAGAATGGGGAAGATCTGAGTGCAAATCCAGTCTCAGACATTTACTAGGTGACCCTAAACAATTCACTTAACCTCTATTTGCCTCAGTTTCTTCATTCATAAAATGGGGATATAAAAAGTACCTACCTCCCAGGGTAGTTGTGAGGGTAAAAAGGTAATATTCATAAGTATTTAGCATTGTTCTTGCCACAGAATAAATGTTTGTTTCCTTCCTTCTCAAACCAGTGTTCTTTCTCCTACACTACATTGAAAAGCAATGTTTAAGGCAATAGTCATAAAAACCAGCTCATTAGCTTCCGTGTCCCCTTCTCTTTTTTTTCTTTGTGTTTTTATGGATGTTACATAATCACAGATTTTATCTTAGAGGTATCTTGGAGGACCAGATGCCCCCTATACAGATAAAGAAAGTGAAGTCCAGAAAGATTAAGTCATTGGAACAAAGTCATACATTTAGAACTAGAATTTAAATGAAAGCCTCTTGATTTTACATCTAGTGCCCTTCTCGTATCACACGCCTTACAAAAGTAATCACAATGATGATGATGATGATGATGATGATGATGATGATGATGATAACAACGATGATAATAGCTAGCATTCACATAGTGCTTTAAGATTCAAAAAGCACTTTACAAATAGTATCTCATTTTATCATCACAAGAGAGTTAGGGACTATTCTTGTCCTCTTGTCCTCATTTTACTATTTTTTTCTGATTCTGCTTTATTTCCTGTGCATTACTTCATATAGATCTTCCAACATTTCCATATGGTCTTTCTTCCTTCCTTCCTTCCATTGGGCAGCTAGGTAGCTCATTGTATAAAGTACCCCTCCTAAGATCAGGAAAATTCACCTTCTTAAGTTCAGATCTGGCCTCAAACACTTATGAGCCATGAAACCTCAGGCAAAGCCCTTAACTCTGTTTGCCTCAGTTTCCTCATCTATAAAATGAACTGGAAAAGGAAATGGCAAAGCTTAACATTATTTCTGCCAACAAAACCCCAAACAAGGTCAAAAAGAGTCAGAAACAACTGAAGTGACTGATGCTGAGCGAATTCCCCATTGTTTTCATACACCACAGTTTTTTTTTTAATCTGTTCCCAAGTCAATTGACTCATAGACTGCTTCAAGTATTTTTCAATTACAAATAATTCTCCAAGAATATCTTTGCACAAATGAATTTGAGATCCAGTTCTAACCCCCGTCTAATGTCACCACTTTGTTATTCCCTGACTAAAACACCTCTCTAAATATGAGGAGGATTGGAATGATAGAGTCATCCTAGATAGAGAAAGCACGCCCACCATACATGTGCAGCAAATACTTGTTGATTGACTGTTCCAATGAGTCTGTTTTCCCCCTTACATTTATATAAATAGTTACATGCAGCTGGGTTCATTTACACATGTTCTTTCACATTCCTTGGCATGGTAGTCACTTCTGTGTCATGGGTTATATATGTCGTGATAAGATTCTGAAAAGGGCTTTGGACCAACATGACTCCATCTTTCCAACTCTCCTTAGGAATCCTTCATTGGCTTCAAATTAAGTTTCAAAGAGTTCAGGTGTCACATCTACTATGAGACATTTTTTCTTGTTCTTGTCTCTTCTCCCCAGAGTTACTTCCATCTTCTTCTTGGAATTTATTTTAAGTAGATCTTGGTGTCTTTGAGAAAGCTCTAAGCACTCCACTGCATCTGCTTCATTTGCCTTTGTGGCCTTTGGAACACATTGTTCTCATCTGCCCATTCTACCATGTTTTCCCCAACTCACCTACAGGTCTAAGGCCCATTGGCTACCCTCAGTTTGGTTTAACCCACCTGCCAAGACACTTTAGTAGGATATGGCAGCTGTATATGGACCCAGTCATTCAATGAATGGCAAGATTCCAAATGGAGTACCAATACTTAGTCTATTCTGCCTAACAATAGTCTTACTTAGGGACAGTTGAGCTTAGTCAGATGGGTATGATTAAAAAAAAGTTTGGGGCATTAGGGAGACCTGGTTTCTTTCTTAGAATCCATTGCTAACCCAGTGTGACCTTTCTCAACCTTCCTATTTCAATTGCTATTAGAAAGGGTGCTAACTTGGCTGTGAGCAGCTTTCTCTCAATTGAAGATATACCAGACCCCATATTGTGTTAATATCCGTGCCCTGGACTTCTTGCTCTTTCTTTAAAAGCTTTAGAAAATCTATAATAAAACTACAGACAATCAAAGTATTTTATGTTTCATCTGGTGGAAATTAAATTCTTTTCAGAGTTCATCTGGCAAAAAAAAAAATATTCTCAAGATTTCCAAGGCCTCAGGAGTGCCAGAACAGAACAGATTTTGGCCTGCCCAAGGTGAGGCCTAGGGGCTGTGGGAACTGTACCCCACTATGGCTGCCAGCTAGAGCAAGACTGGAAGCCAGAAGGAAGGCAAGAAGGCTAGCCAGAGAGGGTCAGGGCAGCCAGCTGCACCCATCATCTGAGTGAGCTCACAGTGGATTTCAGCCAATGCCAAATATTCATGCTTTCACTTAGATATTATGCATGGAGGTTGGGCCAGGTGGGATTCCAGAGTCATCAGGAATAATAGTGACCTTCTCTGTGCACAGACTGTACTAAACTCCCTTTGTGTCCCAAAGACCACCTTTCCCCTTTCCCTCTGCCATCTCCCTAGGTTCATTCTCTTCCCATTCACATAGATTTAGAATTTGCCATGCTTACTCATCCTAACTCCCCAAACTGATATTACTGTACAGAAGGACCATAATACAGCACAGTAGCAAACTACTCCTTCCCCTACTCCCAAATACATTTTCATGCACAGCAAGTCCCCAGGCATTTTCTGTAGCTACCAGAGCCTTGACATGAACTTTCCTTCTCTGGCTCACCCAACTTATATTCTCAATGCATTCTCTCTTCTATTCACAACCTCTTTCATACAAAGTGATGCAACTTTTACTCATAATTCTCTCTCTCTCTCTCTCTCTCTCTCTTTCTCTCTCTCTCTCTCTCTCTCTCTTTCTCTCTCTCTCTCTCTGTCTCTCTCTGTCTCTCTTTCCTTTTCCTCTTTTTCTTCTCTCCTTTCTTTGTTTCTCTGCCTGTCTCTGTGCCTGTCTCGCCTCCCTTTTTTCCTTCAGCCTCTCTCTGACTCTTCCACTGTATCTCTCTCTGCCTCTCCATTTCTGACTCTGCTGCTATATCTCTCCATGTTTCACTGTATCTCTGTCGTTTTCTTCTCTTTTCTCTATCTCTATCTGTCTCTCACTGAGTCATAAAAACCTAGATTTAAATTCCCACATAAGATACTTATTAGTTATATGACTCTGGGCAAAACTTTTAGGCTCTCTGAGCCTCAGTTTACCTATCTATGAAATGGTGGGGGAGAGGTGTTAGACTCAGTAAGCTCTATGGTCCCTTCCAGCCTTAAATCTACAATCCTATATAATCTTGGAGTTAGGACATCTGGGTTTAAATTCCAAATGTCACTCACTCAACGTGTGATTCTAGGCCAGTCTCTTAACTGCTTTGAGCCTTATCTTCCTTGTTTGTAAACAAAAGGGTTAAATCAGGTGGTCTTTAAAGGTCTCTTTTATTCTAATACACTACAAAAATCTCTATATTTCTTTTGTGTTTTGTAGAAAGGGAAAACAGAAGCCCATTTAGTAGGAGAGAGACAACCAAGTAAGTCGGTCTGGGTATGGCAATACTCAGTGTCCTGAAACATAGGACAACAGACTGAGGTTGAAGGCCAGACTCTGGTTTTTCTCTTTTAGAATCAGAAGTTCCCTTTTATTAGAAAATAGCTGTTAGAGAGAAAAGCTCATCATGGCTTAAAGTAGACACCATGATCTACAGTAGGAAAAAAAAGTGCTTCAATCTATTTCCATCTTCAAGTATTAACTATTGCCTACTCTTATTAGACCCCCAGCAAACACCAGACACCCAATAAATACTTTTGATTGATTATGAATGGAAATAAACAGAACCCCAGGTTTCTGTGAACTGCATTTTCCAACAGCTGACTTTAATGGATGTTTCTGACATCAATTTAATACCCACACAGCATAGAAAAGGCATGCCATGAACTCATGCAGGAAGAACAGGAAAAGGTAGTAAAACTGGGAAGAAAACAACTGGCTGTTTTATCAGAGTCAATTCCATCTGATGGGATGCATAGTTATTGATATCATTCAAACCCTGTTGATGACACAGTTTAGAGCTGATGAGACTACTGTATGACTGATCAGCTCACATTCTTGTTGCCAGATTAAAATGGGACCTCAAGAGCCCCCATATTTCATGGGGGACACTGAGGCTTCTGGACTACAAAGGACTCACCCATTCAGTGTCAAGAGATGCCACAAGAGGGGCAGAATCAGAAGCTAGGTGGGTTAGTAGATAGAATGACGGGGTCAGAAATGAGAGATACTGGGTTTAAATCTGGCTTCAGATACTTCCTAGCTGTGTGTTCCTAGGTAAGTCACTTAGCCCCAGTTGCCTAGTCTTTACCACTCTTCTGCCTTGGAACAGAGAGTATTAATTCTAAGATAGAAGCCTAGGATTTAAATAAAAGAGAGAGTTGCCACTGGTATAGTATAAAAAAAAGAGAGAGAGAATCCTGGGATATCCCTCCATCAGTAATTGCATCTGATGGCCAAGTTCTCCAGCTCACAAGCAATGCAAAAGGACAACTCTAAGGAGCAGCTCCTAATAGCCCAAGGCAAATGTGGGCTGAGATTCAGGAGTTCAGAAGGAGGTTGGGACACTGATTGATTATGTGCGATTTCTGGAAGGCTCAAGTGCTTTCCAGAATCACAATGTTTTATATGTTAAGCAAATCATTCTTATTCTCACTTTTATATGAGATCTCATTATAAATCCGGACTGGTCAGAAGTAAAGGGATTTATTGAGAACAGTCTCTGGGCATTATTTTGAGGTTAACTTTGAGACCAAAGCAAGGAACACGCCAACAGTAACAATTTGGGGCACTGTTACATTATAGTGTTCATACCTTTGGGGAAGAAGTGAAACTAGATGTAGCTGAAGTTTCTTGAGAACATCATTGCTCCCTTGAACCCTATGAAGAGAGGACCACCACCCTACCTTGATCCAAAACCAGCCTTGTTGACGAGAGCAAAGGGATTGTTTGAACTCCCAAGACCCAGCTTGCAGGGGTCCCAAGAAGGAGGCCAGTGAAAAGCGAGAATAGACAGCCAACTCTTCCAGTTAGACGCAGAGAGAGAAAACCATCAATTTCCACTGAAACTTGACTCATACCCAAATTGTTATCTCTCTGGTGTCAGTTTATCTAAAAGAATTCTCATTCTGAACCTCCGAAGAAGAAAAAAAGAGTTTTTTCTCGTGCTGAGATTTAAAGAACACACACCATGTAGAAGAGGGAGTTTAAGATTAAGACAAAAGGCCAAACCAGGCTAAGAATCCTAAGATTACATTCCAAGACAAGACTGCCCAGATGGAAAGACCCAAAATTTCCCAAATGCTTTTTAGCCTCCAGGTGTTATCAGTGGCTTAAACAATGAAGTCTTGAAAAATAAAATCCAAGCCAGCAAGGAGCTATTTTTAAAAAAGCAGTCAGCCCTGTCCCTTCTTGCACAGTTGGAGGAACTTTTCTTTTTCAAATTTCACTTGCAGTATTGTTGGCTAATGTGCTCTTAATGCTGTCTCCTGTTATTCTAGCGTACAGGTTTCACACATCTGGTGAACAATCAAACCTTTGTGAGGTCTGGTGATTTCCTTTGGGATTCTGCTATAGCTTCATCCTATCTCTAGCCCAGCACCAATGAATGACACTCAGTTAATCTAGCCAGGACCTTTCCTGTTTTTGTGTTATAAATCAGTGCCCCTCAAAGGGGACAGGAAGCTCATAAGTCTAGTAAGAAGTGGCCGTCTCTCCATGAAATGCTGCCAATGCAATCATGCTCACCACTGATGTGGACAGATAGTGCCGGGCTCCTGATTAGAATTAGAGTTAAGCAAACAAGACTTTGGTAGGATGGAATATGGGATTGTAATTAGATTAGAGATGGAGTGACTCAGAATGTCTAATATCTCCAGAATCTGGGCTGCTCTGAAGCAACCTCACTGTGTAGCTATGTTGGACACCTTGAAATTCAACTGAATTCAATAAACATTTATTTAAATTTATTTAAAGTAGTCCTGCATCCTTTATACAAGTCACTCTTTTATACAAAGCAAGTCTGCAAAGTGGGAAAATGTCACAGTCCTTGCCTTCAAGGATTTAGGGGGTGCTTAATAATTGTTTAAAGGATTTATTGCTTTATTTTTGCAAGTTTTATAGATCTTTTTTCTTTAACATTCTCACCAGTTTTTCACTGTCCCTGGTTTTCCCTAGTATCTCTTTCTTTCTCTCCCCAAGAAATTCATTCCATATAACACCTAGTATTGTTTAAGGCAAGGAAAAGAAAAAAAAGAAAAAGAGGGGAAAAGCAATTCAATCAATCAATACATTGAAAACGTCTAAAAATATGTGCAATATGCAACACTTATGGACAATCCATTTCCATGAAAGCATGGGTTGGGAGCATCTTCTCTTTCTTCTGCACTCAAGACCTGCTTGAACTTTACAATTTCATCATGTTCACTTCTGATTGTGTGTCTGTGTGTGAGGTCTTAATTTCCATTTCCATTTCCATTTGTATTGCTTATGTCATTTTCTTGGCTCTACTCACTTTACCCTGCAGCGGTTCAGACAAATCTTCCCATGCTTCTCTTTATTCATGCTTAATTAATGTTTGATGACTGACTACTTGATTTTATTTTGAAAAAGAGAAAGGGATAATCAGATTTATAGACAGATAAGGTAGACTGTAACAAAGCCAAAGAAGAGACTGGGACAGATTATTCAAGGAAAATTGGAGGATGGATTCCCTGTACTTCCAGCTAAAGGAAAGAGGAGGCATCTGAGCTGAGCCCAGAAGGAAGAGGTGATTTTTGGAAAGGCAGAGAAGGGAGTGAATTCCAGGCATGAAATGGATACACAGTATTAGAAGATAGAATAGAGAGTTCAAGGAATAAGAATAGATGAGTTCAGTTGGGATTAGAGTATGGGAAATAGAAATAAAGAGGAAAAAGTAGGTTGGTGGAAGATTGTGGAAGGCATTGAGTGCCAAGGACAGGAGCTTAATTTTGTTCACCCATGAGGAGCTATTGAATGTTTTTGAGTAGAAAAGGGACATGACCAAATTAATGATTCAGGAAAGTTATTTGTTTGGCAGTGTGCAATAAGATAGGGAATAGATAGATTGGAGGCATGCATGCATGCCATGCATACATGGCAATCTAGATAAGAAACCATGCAGTTATGAAGTAGGGAGATCACCAAAGGAATAAGAAATTTTGCCGTGGTTGAAAAGATAGTACTTGGAAATTGAATGAATGTGTTATTGAAAGACAGGGAAGAGACAAGAGTGACTGCAAGATCATAAGCCTGGGTGGCTCAGAGAATGGGGAGTATTTAGCAGAAACATAAGACTTAGAGGAAGAAGAAGATTTAAAAGAACCTTAGTTTAGTTTTAGACATACTGAGTTTGAAGTGCTTGTAGAACATCCAGGTAAACATATACAACAGACTGTTAAAGATATAAGACTGATGCTCTGGGGAGATATTAGGACTATAGAGCATATACTTGGGAGTCTTCCATAGAGAGGTGCTAATTAAAATGACAAAAGTGGATGATATCACCAAACAAAAAATTGAGAGAAATAAGAGGACCTAGATCAAAACCTTGAAGAATCTTCATGTTTAAGGATAGAAAGGAGCATGAGGAACCAGCAAAAGAGAAAGAGAAGGAAGCAGAGAAACAGGAGAAAAGTCATGTAAATGAGCTTAAAGATCAACTAATACAATTCCTACATCTTAAATATTGGGATACTGAGTCCAAGAAAGGAGACATGACTTGTCTATAGCCACACAGTTAGTTCAAGACAAAAATAAAGACTACAATCCCATTTTCTGAGCTGGTGGTACAGTGCTCGAATCACATTGTCTTTCATGGGTTATCATTCCACAAGAGGTTCTGTGACTAGAGTTGTTTTCAATCAAAATAGGCAAAGAGTCTACTTCCTGCTGGCAAAATCTCATCAGAAATCAGAGAAATGACATCCAAACACAGGCAAGGAAGTCATTTCCTGTCTTAAGTGTGACAACTCCTAAGGCAGTTCAACTGAGGCAGTTGAAGGTAAACAAGACCTGATTTGGAATGGTCCAAACAAAAGCTGTTTCTCTCATTTCCCTTCTCCTCAGCACCCTGCCCAGCCCCACCCATCCTACTCTGGACTGCTCCTCTGGTCAGCCCCAGGGCCCTGACTCAGTCAACATCCCTTCTTTGCTCAAATATAGAACCATAGGATTTTAAGATGAATCATCAAGAATACCCCCTCTTATGTTGCTGCAGATGAGGAAGCACAGTAGAAAGAGTACTGTTTTTTAAAGTCAAGATTAAGATCTGCTTGTTTATTTATTCTTGCTTCCATTTCTTTCCACCTATGTGACTCCCTTCTGTTCTCTTCTAATCTGTTCTCTTTTATTCTCTTTTCTATCTTCTCTTTCCCTTCTCTCTCTTTCCCCTTCCTTTCCTCTCCTCTCTTTTCTTCCTCTCCCCTCTTCTCTCTTATCTTCTTTAGGATCAATTGAGATTTGACACTCAGGGTTAAAAAATTTAACTGCATATTTACAAAATTAGGTAGGCATGGCCAGAACTCTATTCACCTGAAAAATAGCTGGGGATTTTAGTGTAGAGAAAACTTATTTTGATTCAATAGTGTAACATGGTAGCCAAAAAAGGTGACTCCATATTAAGTTAAAAGTTATTTCATATATAGGACTTAGGAGATGCACTATACCCTGGTCTGATCAGATCACAACTAAAGTTATTTTTTTCTCCATTCACATCACATTTTAGGATGAATTTTAATGTGAGAGAGTATTCCAAACTCTTAAATCTGTAGTCTAGCAACCAGAGCAATATGAATAGTGAAGAGCATCAAGATCATATCCTATGAGGAACTAAGATTGGAGCAGGAAAAAAGTAAAGGAATAATGGTGGCTCTTTTCAAATATCTCACAAAGAAAAGGGATGAGATTTATAAGGCTTAGCCACAGAAAGCAGAAGTATGTGTATGTGGTGGGGGAAATAGGAATAGAATAATGAGTGGAAGGTACAAAGAGGCAGATTTCAAGCCTGAATGATCACTCTTAAAAATGCTATAGCAAATATCCTTTTTAAAGGTGCAGGTTGAACTAGGTAGGCCCTAGGAGTTTTTCCAGCTCATCAGTAAGAACACCAAACAAATGCATTCCTCCCCTGATTTGAGCTTTACAACTGATCCAATTCATAACTTCCCTTATATTACACTATATATTTATAAAAATTTATAGTTTCTACATTTACCATCTAAGGACCATTTTTTTTCCAAGTACAGAAAAGCTCATCATCAGAATTAAGTCCCTCATTAGTGAAAAGAACCATAATCCTGTGGATTTAAATAGCAAAGATATCCTTTGTGAATGTCTAAACCAATGAGTCAACTGCTTCCTGGCCCACAAACTCATCCTGCCAGATCCAGGTTGTTCCATTATGATACAATATAAATAGCAACAGATAGAGTCAGAATACCTGGATTTTAGATATTACTCAGAAACTTGTAGGCTCTGTGATCTTGGCCAAATAACTTAATTTCTCTGAGCATTGGCTACAGATTGTGAAAAAAAATAATACCTGCATTATCTACCTTATGGGAGTCTTATGAGAGTCCATAATAGTACAGTATAGCATTACATGGAAGTGATTTGTAACTGCTGTCATGGGATACTAGAGTTAAAAATTCACATATGCCCACAGAATGTTATGGCAAATTGAAAAAATCCAGGTGCTTTATTCAGTCCAAACCATCATCTCCTGAATCAAAGACCCTGACCTCCTGGCTATCCCCTTTGGGTATAAACATTGGCACCTTCTTCATACACAGCTCTTGCCTCTGACTCTTTTCATTCTATTAAAAAGTTGACCTTCATAATTGATTATTCTATCCCCTGTCCTGCCACTCCTTTCCCGGCACTATAGGAGCCAAAAGGAAGCTTCACAAGACCAAGGGCATTTAGGATTTTTCTTTTCTCCATTGGTTTCCATGCCCAAAGAAAGAATCACCAAATAGGCATTCCACTGGCCAAACAGTGATCGAGATTTGTCTCAGTCTGTACTCTGAGCCAATCTCCTACCTATCAAAATACATCTCATCTTCCACTGCATAGAAATGGGAGAGAATGGATAGGAGAGCATTCTGGAAAGAGAGGATAATTTTGGTAAAGATACAGTGGGCAAAAGTGTTCAGGGAAAGACAGTCATTCAACTTGGCTAAAGTCTTGGACATAAGAAGAAGAATCCTAAAATAAGAAAATAAATAGAGGATGTGGAAAAATCATGGAGGGTCTTTGATGAAAGGCAAAGGGCTAGAGAATTTATTGTTCAAGTGGTTGGAAGACTTACAGTTTCTTAGGATGTATGTTTCATGATCAAAGGCGTGTTTTAGGAAAACTAGCATAGCAGTGATATGTAGGATGGATTAAAGAAGCAAGAGTATAAACAGGGATATCATATAAGAGGTTATTATAAGATTTTAGATGAGGAATATTGAAGCCTAAATTGAAATGATAGCAGTGAAAATAGACAAGAGGAGACTGAGGAGATCTTTGGAGTTTTTTTCAATATTTTGTTTTTCCCCTCATTACATGGGAAGACATTTTTTAACATTCATTTTTTTATTCTGAGTTCCAAATTTCCTCCCTCCTTCCCACCATATCTCAGTGATTTCTTCCTACCCCTCTTCCATTCCCTAAAAGGGTAACCAAGAGGAGACACCTTGAAACAGAATCAATAAGAGTAGGTTACCTTTGGAGGATTAAGGAAAGGGACAAAACAAAGATTTTGGCTCCCAATCTGGGTGACTAAGAGAATTGCTGCCATTAATAGAAACATTGGAATATAGGAAGAGTAGTAAGTTAGGTTTAAATGCAATATCTGATTTAGAACAAGTAGATCAAACAAGCAACAACCCATTGAAAGTGATGCACAAATGTTTGGGCTTGGTGAGCCTAATTCTGAAAGTTCAAGATGATTTGGAGTTGAGGGGTCTAGCTCTCTACTTCAGAGAATATCTGTAATGCACTGAAGTGGAGAGATAATTCTCTCATTTACTAAGAAGATATAGCCAGAATAGAATAAAAAAGAATCTCCACTAACACTAAGGGACACATTCCTGAATCCAGCCCCCACTCCTTTACCATCTCAGTTCCTGAGAAGAGTGGAATCAAACTTAAAGCAATAGCTACAATCATTCACCCGACAATCCTCACTTTTCAATGTGTGGCTAAAGGGAATGTCATTTTCTTGCTTGAAGGGCAAGGCATCTTTTCTGCCATGTTACCTCCTATTGCGTTTTGTCCCACAGGCTCTTCCTCCAGTCTGTGCTGATGCTTCATGAAGCCCAGATGATGGCAAACTCTGGTACAGACTTCCGTCACTGGACCCCTGGTGCTCCAAATGGCTCATAGAAAATACCTACAAATGATCTTAGGTGAAGAAGTGGACTCTTCTCCTCTCTTCCATGTCTTAACAAACTTGCAAAAGTGGCTTCATCAAACCCTTAGGGATGCACATTATTCCCAGAATGGGTTTTCATTGACCTATTTCATAGACCCTGAAGTTATCAGAAATTTGAAATGTAATAGAACTAAGAAAGGAGAATGATGTTTCAGGTGCTACCATCTCCTGGTGAAGATTTCCTTCCTATCTCTCAATGTTGGGGAAATTAGAAAAGTAAGAAGTTGCCATTACATGAAAATTATTGGAGGTATTAGGAAACAATAATGGTAGCAGCTAATATCAAGGTGGCACTTTAAAGTTTAAAAATTCATTTAGATATATTATCTCACTTTGAACCTCACAATAACCCTGTGATGTGGGTGCTGTTCCATCTTTACAGATGAAGAAATCAAACCTCAAAAAAATTGTATGATTTTCTCGGAGTCAAATAATCTGTGCTTGATGCAGAATTTGAACCTGGATCTTCTTAGCACTATGTCTGGCACCTAGTCCACTTTATCACCTAATCACTCGAGCTCTGGAGTTTGCAGCACCATATCATAGTAGATTAACTAGATACCATGGACACAAGAATTTGGAAGGAGAAACAATGTATATTTGGTTTCTATTAAACATAGAATTTGGAATTCCCAATAGTGAATTTGGGAGATCAGCCAAAGAAAAATATGGAGGCTGAGATCTTGGGCCTAGAGCAGTGCAATTTGGGAAGTGAGGCTGAAACCTGGTAAATCTTTGCCACCATGGAAGACCTTCCTCTGTAGGGTCATCATGTTGTGTGATGGTGTATGCATGGACTGCTTTGTGTCCTGGTTGCTATTCTCTCTTGCTATTCTCTACTCATGTGCATATAGCACATAATTATTGAAAGAGTAGTGATGAGAGCTTGAAGGTCAAATTTTGTCTTTTGTAATATCCAAATTATGGGCATACCCAAGCTAGACTTCTTAAGGTTTCTGTTTCTGGCGCCTTAGGTGCCAAATGGAGCTACCTCAGTAGACAGGTGGGACTATATTTACATATATACATGTTCATACATATATATATATATATGTGCATGTGTATATTGTATTTAAATGGGGCAAGTAGGTGGTAAATGGGTGGAACACTGGGCTTGGAATCAGAAAGTTTCATATTCGTGAGTTCAAATCCAGATTCAGACTCTTACTAGCTATGTGACCCTGGGCAAGTCACTTAACCTTGTTTGCCTTAGTTTTCTCCTCTGTAAAATGAGCTAGAGAAGGAAATGGCTAAAATTCCAGTATCTTTGCCAGGAAAATCCTAAATGGGGTCATGAAAGGTAGAACACAACTAAAATGACTCAACAATTAAACATTCATAGAATTAATAATGGAAGTTATGAAATCAAGAATGAAAAGAGAAAGTGAACTGATAAACACTTGGAAATATATGAATTAGGAAATATGAGGAGAAAAAGAGTTTGCCCAAGAGAAAGAGGAGGAGCCAGAAGGATAAGAGGAAAAATCACAAAGATTAAGATCATGGGAACAATAAAATCAGAAGAGCCAAGAGAGGAAAGAGTCTTACAATAAAGGGATAATAAACAATGTGAAATGTAGCAGAGGTCAAGGAGGTTGGACACTGAGAAGAGGCCATTGGATTTAGCAATTAGGAAGTCATTGAGGACCTCACCAAAATACAACTACTGTAGCATGATGGGGACAAAAACAATTAGTAACTCATGTGGATTGCTTTCAGTAGAAATATGACAAGTGAAAAGAAAGAAGCCAGTGAAATAGGTACTCAAGAATTTTCTTTTCTTCCTAATAATAGAGAAGTGACCTTGGAGAACATTAAATTCAACTCCATCATTTTACAGATAAGGAAACTGAAGACCAGGGAGGTCATTTGCCTATGGTCATTATCAAATATGTCAAAATCTTTTTGCTGTATGAACTCCCTACACTGATGCAAGACCTTATTCTTGGGGTTGTTGTGAGGATAAAATAAGATCATATTTATAAAGTGTTTTACAAACTTTAAAGTGTTAGAGAATATTAGTAATAATGGGGGTAGAACTGAAAAGAAACAGGATCAGCCAGGCATTCCTTGTCCTTAAGGAAGCCATGATGACTTTAGGGATTAATACTTCTTATTCAAAGTATTCATCTTTAATTATGTATTCGACAATTTTGCCAGCAAACAAAGTTAAGCCTACAATTTTCAAACTGTCTGGTTCTGCCTTTCTTGAAAACTGGGCTAGCACTCACCCTTCTCTGATCCTGAAGAACCTTCTTTTCTCAACAAATTCTCCAAGATGCTTGACAGCATCTCAGCTGTTAGGATACTGGTTCTTTCAGCAATCCAGGGTCTTCATAGTTTATATGGGGCTGTATCAAGGGCAGTCAGGTAGTCTTTATTATCTTTCACTTATCTTTAGCTTCACCTCCCTAATGAGTTTTGTTCTTCTCTTTCCAGAATGAAAGAATTGCCTTTGGCAGAGGAAACAGAAGCCAAGTAGGAAGTGATTAGTGTTGCTTTCTTCCTGTTATCAGAATCCCATGCAATATAAGAGTCCTATCTTTTAATTGACATTTCTCTTTTCCCCAGTGTAACTTTTTTTAATTATCTTTTTTTGCTTCCTTCCAGCTCAAGTTTATGTCTTCTAAACCATGGCACCCATAACTGAATGAAGTGCTCCAGATGTTGTCCTAAAAGAACATTGGGTCTATTATTTCCCATGATCTGGACACTACACTTATATTAATGGATTCTAAAGTTTCATTACATTTTTTGGCAGCCATGTCACATTGTTGGCTCATATTCAGCTGTGGTCAATTCAAACTTCGTTGTTTTTTTTTTCACTTAAACTCCTACCCAGTCTTGTCTCCCTCATCCTGTACTTTGTACAGTTGATTTTTTTTTTACTTAAATTGAGAACTTTATCCTTATTCCTGTTCAATTTCATATTGTTGGTTTAAGTCCAACATTCCAAACTGTCAAGATAACTTTGAACCTTTGTTCTATCATCTATTTTATTCTGTATCCCACCTAGCTTTGTGTCATCTGTGAGCTAGCTATCAGTTCCTGGGAAGCCACCCCCATTATTCTTCCCTTTTCTTCTTGGTAATGTAGATTCTCATTTTAGCTCCATCTCTAACTTTGACTAAGCCTTATCATCAACCAGCATTCCCATTCCAATGTTAGCAGTTCACACAGATCAATAGGTCTCCACAATTACAGCCCTTCTATTATTTAGAGATTATGGTTTTCTTACTAGGCCAATTCCTAAACGATGTAAACTAGGGATATATATATATATTACTCCAAACTCTAATTCATATTGGATGACCCTTGGCTGGTAATCAAGAGGTGTTATGCTCATGGCCTCCTCTCAATTCTAGCTACACATTTTGGGACATCCTTGAGCCAAGTAGTCCCCCTCAAGACTCCTAGGTGATCACAAGAATAACAGGTTTAAATTCTGAGAAAGAAAAGTCTGGAAATCCAACTATGAAATTATAAATTTATATCTGGAACAGGACATTAGAGACCCTCCTTTTTCCGAGAAGAAAAATGAGGGAAAAACAATTAAGTGACTTCCCCAAGTATAGCTAGTATCTGAAACATGAATTGAACTTGGTTTTTTCTGACTTCAACATGTTTTCTAATGGATATAGATCAAGCACGAGCAGAAAACAACTTTTGTAGCTGATTGGCAAAACTCCACTAGTTAAAATAAACATGAATCTGCTAGCATTACCTGAGCCTGAAGTCCTGAGAATACTTTCCCAGAAGGCAAGTGATGAAAGACACTTGGAATGTCTGTCAAACTATCACTTGGTTGCTTGCTTTTATTTACTTATTGTTTTGTTGCACTGGAGAGTTTATTTTTTTAACCTGAATTTGTTCAATTAATTTTGATTCCATTTAACTATTATTCTTCCAGAAGCTATGACTGGAAACTATTTTTCAGGGTGGGGCATAGAGAGAAGAGAATTGGAAAGAGTGGGAGAATGACAAGAAACATTTTAGAGTTGCTGAGGAAAATGGCCATTACTTTCTTTGAGCTTTTGTCTTATCTAGAAGCAAAGATGTATACATATTGACCCTGGTCCATGTTGACAAACTTTCATGAAAATTGTTTTTCTTCTGTGTGCAAATTGTGTGAATTAAAAAAAACCTAGGTTTCCCCACAAGCCAGTCAGGCACCTCCCATCCTTCTTTTCATAGCTAATTTGGTAAAGTGTTTAAACAGAATAAAATCTGGCAGCTCCTTCTGTTTGAAGTTGTTGGACAGAGTACAGCTGCCTCCCAGCTACCTATCCTCAAATAAAAGCTCTGTCGTTCGAAAGTCTCATTAACTTCCCTGAAATAGCCTGCCTCTCTGGCAGCAGAGAACCATCGCCTACTGCACCACTTCCCCTATAATAAACCCAGAAGGAAGGATACTCCATTTCCGAGCCAAAAACTGCTTTAAGCATTACGATCAAATGCATCCATATTTGGGGAAAAAAAGAAACAATCAACATGTGAGATAAGAGTGCATTGTTGTTGATATTGGTTGTGATTGTTCAGATTTTAAATTTTTTTATTGTTATTTTTAGAATTTTGTAACATTTGTAAATGGACATAAAAATAGTTAAGTCGTTAAAACGGGCTTTAGCAACTGGTTCCATTTTTCCAGATAGAGAAGGGAAGAAAAAGATCTAGAACATACTATTAAACCCTTATTTTTTTAATGATTGGGCTCAAGCACTACCCACCTGAGGTCTTTCCTCTCCCCTTCTCCTCTCTTACACTAGTTAAATAACCTCGTTTTTTATTTTCCATAGACATTCTTTATTTAACCAGTTATATAGAAGCTAGTTCTCTCAATATAATGGAAGCTCTTTGAGTAAAGGAACTATTTCATTTTTGTCTTTTATGTCAAAAAGATTTCTGGCACATAGACTATTAGTACATTTTTTGTTTATAGATAGATTAATTGATTATTTGATTGAGGAAGGGCAATTAAACAAAAGAGATTATGTGAAGAAGATAAAAAAAATTAGAGCAGAAACACACTAGAAGTGAATGAGGATTTAAAGAAAAAGATCCATTTACCATAAAATATAGACTCTTACATAGAAGTCTCTGACTATAATCCCCAGCATATACTGTGTCTACTTTCTAAAGATCAACCTATCTAATAAAGAGACATCACCATTAGGTTGGCCACTAGGTAAAAACTCCTTTAGCCATGGCAATCCCTGAATAAACTATAACATAAATAGGTTCTCAGTTCAGTGTTAGTCCCTTTTAGCTTCTACAGTGACAGGGACACAATAGTGTGAAATTGGAGAAAAGATGCGAGGGACAATATAGTTTTTAGCCTGTCTATAAACTTCATGTTCATTGCTTGTACTCTTCATGGGACGATTGTCCAATGACCAATAAGATGGAGAAATTAAACCATATTGATATTGCTATGCTTGTATCAGATTCAGAAAATAAGAAAACTTAAAGAAGGAAAATGAGAGATTCTTCTTGGAGAGACAAAATAAGAGGTTAAAGAAGCCATTTTAGTCACACCCTCAAAGGCAACCAGATGCATTATTTCATGAGACCCTTAGTTACTTAATCTTGGGAGTGTCCAAGCATAAATACCATCATGATGATAGTTTTAAATTCTGCGCCAACAGTTGTTGTAGAGGATGAGCAGGTAGAGAAATTATGTTAAAAACTTGATGAAATCCTCAAAGTCAAGTCAAGCTAATTAATGCCTGTAAACTCAGACTTTAGTGAGAAGGAAGAGAGCAGGGAGGAGTAATCCTACAACTAATAGGACTTCTTCCTATTATATTGGATTTATTCTGTATAATTAGTATATGTCCATATTGTTTACAATGATAAAATGTTAACAACCCTTGAGAATAAAGTCTTTCATATTTATCTTTGGATCCCCAATACATAGAATCTGGCATATCATAGATATTTCCTAAGAAATGTTGACAGTAAAAATATTTTGTAGAGTGTTATAATATTAAGAAACAAAAAAGTCAAAAGCTTTAGACTTCTTAGAAGCCTCAAATCTATAGAACATGAATATTCTCTTTGAAGAGTGAATAGAAAGATAGGATTATATGAAAGATGGGAAACATCAAGCATCCCAAGAAATGGAATTGATTCTTTGGCAGAGTGTGACATACAATGAAAAGAACACCAGATTCCGTATCAAAGGACTTCTATTGGCTTTGCCATTTAGGACCTGTGTGATTGTGGCAGATGTTAGTTTGATAAAGAAAAAAAAACCCACATCTTTTTAAATATAGCTGTCTAAAAGTAGAATGGGCTATATTGGATAGGAAGAGAGATGTGGTTCGCTCTCATAATAGTATTTAAGCAAAGATCATATCACTGAATATCAGTTATGTTTAGAGAAAATCATGTTCAGGTGTTAATTTAGATTGTCTCTGACTTCCCTTTCAACCCTGTGATTTAATGAGTCTATGAACTCACTAAATTTCTTTAGAACAAGATTTCTTTATCTGCAATTCCCTTCTAGTTTGAAATCCTGTGGTCACATAGTAACAGACAGGAAATGATTAATTGCTGACAGCTGTCTATTTAGATCATCAACCAGCTACTGAGAGGCCAAAATCAACAAAAATTTAAAGAAAAGATGAAGATAAGAAGGCACTAGATAGAGTTTTAATAGCTTACCAGTGGTTATTAACTCTATTAATAATTAAGATGTGAACTCTGAAAGAATGAGAAGATTAATAAAAGTTCTGACATTGACTCTGATTAGCAGAGTTTCTTAGACAAATTTTAACAATGTAAAAATAATGAACAAAATAGGGTGGTTGAAAGGGTCCAGACAATGGTGATCTAACACTCCATTTATTTATTGATAGAATATGCAGTACCATTTCAGAATTTTTAAAAATCCATTTGAAAATTTTTTTAAGGAAGATAGATCTGATCCTCAAAACAACCCTGTGCAGTAGGGACCATCGTTATTCCCATTTTACAGATGGAGAATCTGAAGCTGAGAGTGCTTAAGTGACTTGCCAGGGTCATATAGATAGAAAATATTTGAGGGGGAATTTGAAATCAGTTTTTACTTCCTCCAGTGCAATATGCCTCTGAGCTCAATGATCAGCTATAGTCTCACTCTCTGGGGCCAAGAAGGACATTTCCAATTCTTTGTTTCTTTGATAGTTCTTCAAATATTGGAGACTATATCCACCTAAATCTTCTCCTTTAACCCAAATACCTCAAATCCTTCAATGATTCTTCTATGACTTGCCTTCAGTTTTTTGTTTTGTTTTGTTTTTTTACTGTTCTAGTTGCCTTTTTCTAGGCACTTTCAAGCCAGTGTGAGTTATCCAATAGCAATGTACTCAGTCACTATTATGCCATTTAAAACAACTTTGAATTTCCATTTCACATCCATCAGATTGGAAAAGTTGGCAAAAAAGGGGGGGGGAGGAGAAATGTTAGAGGGGATGGGTAAAAAAACAGGTACCTTGATTTATTGTTGTGAAGCAGTGAATTTATACAATCATTCTGGAGAGCACGATAGGACTACACCCCCAAAAGTTACTAAACTCTGCATAATCTTTGACCCAGGTATATTACTATTAGGTTTTGTAGGCCAAAAAGACAAAAGGGAGGTCTTTGGATACAATAATATTCACAGCAGATCTTTTAGTGATGGCAAAGAACTGGAAACTAAAAGAGTGCCCATGAATTAGGGAGTGAACAAATGAACATAATTTTAATGCTATTGGGTTATTAAAAATAATGAAATTTCAGAAAAATCTGGGAAGATGTATATTATGTGATGCAGAATGAAGTGAGCAGAACCGACAGAGCGATTTATACTCTAACACAAATATTATTAAAAAAAAAGTTTTGGAAGTCTTAAAAGCACTATTCAACTCAATGATCAACAATATTCCAAAGAAATAGTGATGAAGAATATTATCCACCTCTTCACAGAGAAGTGATGAACTAAGCTATAGAATGAGACATGCATTTTGGACACAGCTCAATATTGGAGGGTGTTTTTCTTGTTTGTTTTGTTTCACTCTGCTTACTTGTTACAAGGTTTTTATTTTCTTTTCTATTCTACTAAAGGGTAGAAAAGGAAGGGGAAAACAAATGCTCAATTGTTGAAAAACAAAATTTAACTTAAAAAGGAATTTCCACCAAAAAAGAAATTTTAAAACATACTTTAAAAATAAAATGTCATTCCAGGAACCAAATACAATGTTCCAGATGTGATAGACTGAAGATAACTCTTTCTAGGACTCTTCATTTATAGGAGGTAGGCACTGAGTAAGTGTCTAACACAGTATACCGGTTATTTTTTCTAGAGGGATTTATTCTCATTATTAAAAATAGTGGAAATTTCCTATTTGTTCTCTTCTACCTTGGGACTTGATATCTTCTCTGAAGATGTAAAAATACCACTCAATACATTTAAGTCATGAAAAACTGAACAAAAACACGCAAATGAAATCTACTTGTAAGTAACAGGATTTTAAAAATAATCTCAATAGTGAATTTTCAAGATCTCTTGCAGAAAAAAATTCTAAAATAAATCCTAAAGAGATTTCTAAAAAACACATAATAATATATATTTTATGTATTACATGTACATAATAATATAATAATAAATAAAAATTACTACTCCATTTATATAACATTTTAATAATTACAAAGTGCTTTTCTTACAACCTCTTTTTAAATTAGGTAGTACAAATATTTTTATTTTCTATTTACAAATGTGGAAACTGAATCTCACTGATGTTAAGAACAACATAGATGGTAAGTGTAGAAATCACAATTCAGTCCCAGGTCTAGTACTTATTCTGTTATGTCACACTATTTCAGTGAAATTAAAATCAAGGAATAGTCATCAAAGCTTGGGAGAACGTATTATTATTTTGCATATTTAGTTATTGTTTGTAATGAAATGACTTCTAAGTAAGTATTATTTTTATGTAACTCATTTAAAAGTGATTCCCATATTCTTTGCATCCTATTACCATCATCACTCAACTTCATAATTTGTGATACTGGATTATACCATTCTTTCTATGTAATTAGAAATCTGTTACCCTAAAAACTACGATTCCCAGGAGCCCACTGACTTCCTGTCATTATGTGCTGACATAGACAGAAGATAAATTGGGTGGAGTTCCTGGGCTAGCTCTCTTCTCTTCCTGTGAAGGCAGCTGTGAACATAGGCTTTTTGAATAGGTAGATTAGTTTGGGGATCTAGTTTTATTTTGTTACCTTTTTTCCCTTTACTTCTAGTTTTTATTAATAAATCTTATAAATACAATATTTGAAGTTATATATTAATTTTAATTTTTATATCTCCCAGTGATAAAAATCATCTCCTAGCCTCCAGGACTCTTATCTCATCTTTTTTACTATAGCACTGGTTCTTAGTATAGCATCTAGTTTACAATCTTCTTCTCTATCCTATTGCCCACCATCATCTTTATTCCATTATCCATGTTGGCAACTACTTCTTTTGTCTTAACTTCACAATGCCTCAATCTCCTCAATTTATAATTGCCATCTCCATTCCCTCTTTAGTCACTCACTACCACAGATATCCCAGGTATCTCTATTCTATATTTTACTGCAAGAAGTTAGGGAATCCCTGATCTCCTCATTGTGGATGTTCTCTCCACTTGTGTAGATTACAATCCATCTACACCTTCTCATCTCGCCCAATATTCATCCATGTCTGTCTCTATATAGGATTTAGCCAATCCATTGACAGATTCTTTCATAGACATTGGTATAGCACTTGAGGTACCAGTGAATTATTTCTCTCCTGCTCACTGGCCAAGCCCTTTTCTAGCCATATATGTGCCCGATAATATGTTTTTTCCTATTTTTCTCAAGCAAATCATTATTGGTAATATATTGTAGCATACTTGCCCCCACTATATGTCTTTCTTTCACCATTTAGACCACTTTCACTTCCCACCCCCTTTCTTGATTTTGACCACTCTTCAATTGGCTCTACTGGCAAAAAAACGTCACTACCTGCCCCACCTCCCAAAGCAGGCCATGACATTTCAGGACAAGTATTATTGTTTAAAAGTTTATTATTATCAACCTCCATCTGTAACCCCGTAACTAATATATGCAACATGTCACTGAAATATTATGCAAATTCAAAAAGTCTTGCTGAAAAAAAAAAAGAAAATGCTCTGTTCTGTCCTCCTTTCGAATTCTGAAATCAGATGGATGTTAAACTGCTGACTAAGGTGAAACTTTAAACAGAGAAAATAAACAAAATGCATTTCTGAGAACACAGGAGCCTGGGCTAGTCTGTGTCACAGCCCCGGGCTTTTATTCTTCGAGGTCTACAACCAAACAAAATAAACACACTGGACAGACACATCCAGGGCTAGTGAGGGAGGAGAGCATGAAAGCCCAAATGGCCTTACCAGAACCACAGGGTTGTTCTTTGCTCTATTATTCTGTCCCCCCAATGGGAAATGCTGACCTGACAGGCCAACTGAAAGTTGCAATTGAAATCCACCATGTGGGTTCTGTAAGCAAAATTTTGCCCTAGGGATAAGGTTGGGATTTTCTCTTACAAACTCAATGCAAATTCCAAGCCCACTGCTAATGAGACCAGTGAGACAAAGAAGACTTTATTAAGACCTGTAAGCTCACCACTCTCTAGGCAAAGGACAAGCTTTGTAATGGCACCTGTGGGGATGGTTGATCTACCTGGTCCGCTGCTAGGAGCCAGAGGCAGGAGAACTCTACAGATGAACCAGCTGGGCCAATCAAGCTTAAAGTAAATGGGTTCTTCCTTTCACTGGATGTATTTAAGGGAATATACATGAATTAATTGTGGACACCCAAAGGAGCAAAATGGAAAGGATATCTAAGAAAGATTCCTGCCCTCTCAAGGGCAGCAATTAATGCCCTCTAAACTAGAACAGCATCTCACTCTGGATCCAAGACTGGCACCTCCAAAGCCAGATAGCAAATGGAAGAGAAGAGATACAAGCAGGGATGCCACCAGAGCTTTGGGCATGATTGTCTTCAGACCCTGGTAGAAGGAAGGAATCTATGATAATTCTGGAGAAGGCTGTTCCAAGGACTCCGTGCTTCTTTACACCAAGCTACAGCCTTTTGGAGGTGGAAGAGGTGCCTTCCTGGGGCTATCATCATTCCCTGTGTCAGGGCAGCTCAGTTATTAAGGGAATTCAGAAAGCTGAAGAGGGACATGGGGTTTTGTAGAGAAAGGCCAAAATATTTCTTATTGGTTTCCCACCTATAAGTGTGAGGTGGCGGACATGGGGTTTTGTAGAGAAAGGCCAAAATATTTCTTATTGGTTTCCCACCTCTAAGTGTGAGGTGGTGAAGGGTCAGATAATTGGAAAATGAAAATTTCTGACCTCGAAAGTTCTAGGTATAGATGATTCTAATTAGAAATGTTTGCAGAAAAGGAAATAGAGCAAGGATATAAGCAGGAAGTGATGGTGTCTCTAGAATAGACACAGTTGCCAAAAAGGCTTGTCATTCAAAAAATGTTCCAGTCCATAATGGCAAGGGGGAAAGTTTTCTAAATAATTTTAATTTATTAACGTAGCTTCCCGTTTCTCTGATACTTATATAAGGTCTCCAACTTTATCAGCAAAAATTTTGAGATTTAGTAGACACTCTGCATAAGTTACGGGAACCCACATTTTTTCAACTGTTGTTCAGCTTTAGGGTAATGAGTCTCTCCAAGAAAATCCCTCAGTGTTACTGTAAAAGACAGAATCCTGGAAAGAGATGATCAATCAGCCAACCAACAGATATTTAATAAGTGTATTCTAGGCTCTGGGGATACAAATTCAAAAAAAAAAATGTCTCCTTTCAAGAACCTTACGTAACTCTGAACCATTAAGAGTTCATCAAAAACAAATCCACCACACTTACCTCCTTTTCATTTTTAAGAATTAACCAGACTTGTAGACCAGGGGAAATCCATAGACATAACCTATCTTGACTTTGGTAAGGTATTTGACAATTTTTTATACATAATCCTTTTGGACAAGACCTTCTGTCATCCCGTTGAAATCCCATAATCTGCCCCAGGGTCACCTCTTCATCCTATAAAGCCGTAAGTTTAGGAGCCTTCTTTTCCATTAGGGTGAATGAACATAGATGCATATGCTACATAATTCTTTCACTTAGCAAATAAATAATGGCAGTGACACATACAAGAACTATGATGGAGGACTGAGACGTGGGAAGGCACAAGAGAGTGAGAAGAATAAGTTAGGAAAGGAACCTAGACTTCATTCTCCAGAAGTCTAAGGTTCAAAATCTCCATTTATACAGGTCCAAAACATTATGAGCTACCCAGAGAGGAAAAGCTTGGGTATTCCCATCGTGAAGGGAAAAAAGTACTTCTGAAAGGAAAGCATAGACACTCAAGACAAATGATCTTGACATTCCAGGTTAGCCATGAAAAGAAGTAATGAGGAGTAATTATATTTTTTCACTTCCTCAATCTCTTCCTTCCTATATGATTTCCTTTGTTTTGGGGCTCCTAGATAGTCAATGGTCAGGGGGTTTCAGTTGTAATTACTGAGAGATGTGTTCCAGACAAACTCTGGAGATCCAGGGAAGCTTCACATCCACAGTAGTATGGATGTAACAGACTTTAGAATGCCAACATCTTACAAATGAGGAAACAGAGGCTAACTGAGGTTAAGTGACTTGTCCAGGTTCATACAGCCAGCAAATATCTGAGGCTAGATTTGAACTCAGGTCTTCTTGACTCCCAGCCTAACACTATCATTAAACCACTTAGCTTCCTCAACTAAGCATACACCCCAAAGTTTAGCTAAGGTGATCTAGAAGGACTAGTCTGAAAACCCACCCATGTCAGATCTGGTAGATTCCTCTAAAATCCCAAGTTTAGGGTGGGAAATTGAAAAAATACCCCTGAAATGCCTATTGCCCCCATCAATCCTGTATTCATTGTACCCCCTTTATTTTGTTCCCCCCACCTCCCTAGTCATTTTCATTTCTTGGTTTCCCCACAGAGCCATTATCAGGAATTTTGCTCTCAGGGCAAGTATTATAAAAACTGTTCCTGGAATAATTGGCATTGAACATTCTAAAATTGAGGCTGAAATGCAAGAGAGAGGAAGAGTAAGACTGGACAGGTGAGGAACTCACCTAACTTTAGGTTAATGTCTGGGACCTTCACATTTTAGCTATTTATACTTTCTAACCAGTATGAGAAAATTCATCCTGATGAAGGATCATCAGTGCTAACAAGTACTCTAAACTTCATACCCTAGGTCAGAACTTTGATCACCCCACCCCAGTTACAATTCTGTTTCCTCCTTTTTCAGTATTATCATAGATTTAGAGCCAGAAGGAGCACAGATCAATTTCCTCATACTTATATATGGGAAACAGAGTCTTGACTTGCCAAAGATCACAAAAATAAAAATGGCAGAGGCATGATGTGGATCTGCCCTCTAACACAAATCGAGACCAGGGGTATACAATGGGCAGAGGGGGAGGGGCGTATTACGTAAATCTCGATGGTAAAAATTCTTTTTCCTGACCCTGGAAATGATCATAAGGGGGCTTTGCTGTGTGCCATATGTGACATCTGATATATTACTCATGATATGTGTTATTTTGTAATATAATGTAAAACATCCATAACTCGGGGCCAGTTCTATGTGTAAAAAAGCAAGCAGAATTGCTGGGACCAACCACCATAAATCAGGCACAGTTTTCTTCAGGGACTCTATTGCCATTTGATTTACTGTTTCCTGGCACCCTGCCTATCATAGAATGAAGCCACGATTGCTTCCTAGACATAATGTTATCTGTAAAATATCCCCACCAGAAACATATATAACCTCAAGGAGCTCGAAGATTTTGATAATTTATTTCTGGTCTTTGTATTTAGAATAAAATTGACAATGGAAACCATTGTTAGACTTGACAATATGTCCAAGGGAACAATTTCCAAATTAAAATGGGGTTTGTCAAGTATTTTGCATCCCATTTGTTCAAAGGGGAAAGAGAGTAGATTTAATTTCAAAACTCAAAATTCAGTCCAGTGTTTAGCCCATATAACTTATGGTGAGTGATCCTGGACAATTTTCACACTGACTTTTTTGTTTATGTAAGAAATTGTAGATGGTTTTAAATGTTGGGGCCCAATTATCTTTTGAACTTATACATCTTGAGTAAAGATTATTATTACTATTCTGTCTGTTTTCCTCCAGCAGTGCCTGGGGATAATGGGGGTAATTTTCTCCACTCAGTGTAAGCACGTAACCCCCATTAATAGTGAAGAGAGTTTTACCCAAGAGAGAAAAGTTATGCACAGGGCATGGAGCTACATGAAAATCCATATGACCAAGAAGGAAATACAACCTTATTTGAAATAGCATTGACTATAGTGGAAATGCTACTTCCTGGGTAGTAGTAGTAGTAGTAGTAGTAGTAGTCTCTCGGTAACCGAGAATGATTGTCTTTGTGCATTTTCATCTATGATAGATGAGTGTGCACAAAGACACTTGTGCATGAAGGAGATTTAAGTGGAAAAGTCGATGCACAGAGACAGTCCCACTCTCTCGGCGTTGGAAGCCTGGGTCCAGTGGCACAAAAAGTCGTTACACTTGGAGACTTCCTCAGCTGCATTGGATGGCCATGTTGTCCTTTGTGCTCTAACACGCCCTGAGCACTCCGCAGTGCTTTGCTGCATCGCCATCTCAGCCGTTGAATCTTCTTATTGGTTTCTTCCGTCTGTTCAGCAGAAGTCTTCACATGCTGGGTTAGTTTTCTGCTTAAATGCTCTACCTCCAGAACATAAGTTCCATGAGGTCAGGGACTGAATTTTTGTTTCTATAACCTCCCCCCACCTGCATTTGTCACAATACTTGTATACAACAGACCCTTAATAAGTACTGGCATAATTGAAATGAAAAATAGCTATCAGAAAGCAGTCCTATGATTATATTTGATAGATGCTGTTCAAAAATCCTTGAGATGAAATAATATATAATAAATAACAAATAATGAAAAATACAAGATAAAAATTTTGTAGAATTATGGTATTGGGCCACCTTATGCTCTAAAGAGGTACAAACTAAGAAAACGTCATTTGAATAGGGCAGAATAAATGGGATGGGAGAAAACTGGAATTTTTTTTTGTAAGAATCTAGAAATTGACATCCTGATTCAAATCCTTGGTTAGACAGAAGGGGAAATAATAAATGAAAGAATTCTATGATCTTTCAATGTGACATACAAACAACCCTACTCTAAGGGAATTTATATTGAAGGTAATATTGAGATTCAGTGGAAAGAGTCTCAGACCTGATATCAGAGAACCTAGCTCCAAATCCAATCTCTGACATTTATTAACTATATTACTGGGGCAAGTCACCTCCCTTTCTTAACTCTATTGTCCCCTCTGTAAAATGAAAGGCCTCCAAGGTCCCTTCTGGCTCTAGTTATACAGTACTAAGATCCAAAGAGAGAACCTTACAGACTAATGAAAAATATAAAAGATTGTATCAAATGCTATGGAGAAATCTAAATATACAATATTCATATCCTCCTCTGATATATGTTAGTCTACTAACCCTATCAAAAATGAAAATGTGGTTAATTTGGCGTGGTTGATACAAACCTTCTCTCCAATATCTTATCACCTTTCCATCCATAACAGTCAAGGCTAACATTTTTATTATTGTTTTTGTTATTATTTATTTATTATCGTTGTTGTTATCTCCTTGTTCCTCTTTCCTGCAGTGTAACTATTGTGTCCTGTTATAATAAGGTAGGAAACTACACTGTATACTTTGCCTAATGTCTACAAAGTATCCCAGTTTTACCCCTTAAAGGAAAGCTCAAATTTGAATTTTCCTTCACTGGGCTCAGCATACAAATTAACTTGGAGAGTCTCATTCTTATAGTTTTTAATCCATAGCCTTTATCATCAATCTTAATTCCTGTTTTGGCTTCAACTTTCCTGATACTTTATTCAGTATGCAATGGAAAGCTATAAGGATGTTTCTGAGTAGGGAAAAGATTCCCCTAAAAGAATGCTTCAGGTAAATGAAATTGGTGGATCTTTGCCAAATGGAGGTTTTAACCCAAGAGAATGATAATTAAAGTGGGAATTTCAGGTACCATTATAAAATAGGGCAAATATTTTTTAGTGAAGCCTTGTGATCCAGAGGACCAAATAACAGTTTTTTTTTCCTATCACTGATTGGGTTTGCACTCCCTCCTTTCTTTGTATTCTTTCTGTTCTCCAATGAGAACATTTGGCAGAAGCCAAAGGAAACAGACATCCTCCTGACAGTTTATCAAATATTTACTAAGTACCTACTATGCACAATGTATAATGAGCCTAGAAAGATAAATACAATGGGTCCTGTCCCCTAAGAGTTTACAATGGATTAGGATAGAAATCAGTTATGAAATCATGAATAGTCTAGTTGAAAGGCAATAAGAGCTTCTTCTTGGTGACTTTGGGAGTGGAGAAAAGGAGGTAGATGCCAAGAAATGGTATGTGGGTATGTGGGTAGAACTGATGAGATCTGGCAGTTGAGAGAAAGGGGAGGGTTGAGGATAACTCCAAAGCTGTATACCAGTGTGACTAGATAGTAGGGTTAGTGCCCTCAGCAGAAATAGGGAAGTTCACAAAAGGATCTGGTTTGCAGTCTTCTGTTTGGGATAAGTTAAGTTTGAGATGCCTACAGGACATTCCTGCAGGACACAGGATTCACTGTGGTGCTAGAAAGACCTCAGTGGCTATCTGATATATTCATTCAGTCTTTATTTGAACACTTCCATGATGGGGAACTCATTACCTACTATGCTTATCCATTTCACTTTGGAATAGTTCTCATTGTAGGAACTTGTTTTCCCTAACTTACCCTTACTCCCAATTCTTTACTCTAGGGCCAAGGAGAGCAGTTCTTGTCCCTCACATATTTAAAGCTATAATATCCAGCCAGCAGTTACTGATGTGGAATTGAAGTTCAGAATAGTCAATAGACTAATAAAAACAAACAGTTCATGCCAAGCTACTCTAAGCACTGCATCATCAAAGAAAGGCAAAAGACAGTCCTTACTCTCAAGGAGCTCACAATCCAATGGAGGAGACAACATGAAAACACTTAGTGTACAAATAAGCCATAGACAGGATAAAATCAAGATAATCAGCAGGGGGGAGGTACTAGAATTAAGGGGTATCAGGAAAGACTTCCTGTAGATTTGGGAGCCATCTTACAATAATCTAAATGGTAATACCAAAAAAAAAAATGATTCTTCTGTAATCATGACTAAAATTGTCTCCTAAGGAAAAGGAAGAAAGAGGATAAGCATGTTTTGTGTTTACCATCTACCTCTTGGGTCAACAATTTACAAATATTGTCTCATTTGCTCCTTGCAACTGTCCAAGGCAAGTACTATTATGGTCCCCATTTTACAGTTGGGGAAATTGAGGCAGACAGAGGTTGAGTTACTTCCTCAGGTTGACATAGATGATAAGTGTCTGAAGCCAGATCTGAACTCAGGTTTCCTGAATCCAGACCCAGGATTCTATCCGCCAAGTTCCCTAGCTGCCTCAGAAACCCTGCTTCTAACAATTTCTAACTTTGTGCACCTTCTTTCCAGAAATGGGAAGTTATTGGTTTAAAACATTACTTACCATGTAACTTTGTTCAATTGCTTATTTTCCACCTCTTTTTACTTTATTTATTTTTGTAACAAAGAATAGCTAGCTGAGGAGGAGAGATGGAATGAATATTTTGAGAAATGTCAATATAGTGTCAATATATTATATACGATATAACACAATACATTTTATCACTTGGGTAGTCCTCTTCATAAAGATGACAAGTGAATCTTTGGTATATGATGAGAATACAGCATATATTTGGGTGAGTAAATAATTTGACTGATTCACAGTACACAGAGTAAATGCTTGATGAATAATGACTGACTGACTGACACTAGAAGAAAGGCTAAAATGGTAGAATAAAACTAGACTGTGACCTAATGCAAAAGAATTTGATTTTGAACTTGAAGACAAAGAGAAGTCATTGAAGGTTTTTAGTCAGCTAACATATGTGTGTGTGTGGGGGGGTGATAATGAAAACTGTATATTTTTACATATAAATATAAATTTTAATATATATATACTTTATATTATATATATTTAGGTTATAAAAATATAAAAATTTATATTTAAATATAAATTTTATATATACATATATAAATTTTTATGAAAAACTGTAAATTAGGAAGATTAAGCAAGCAATAATATGAAGGATACATTAGAGTTGCAAGATGCTGACAATAGAAAGACCAGTAATGAAACTATAGCATTGGGATCCAAAACTAGGGGTCAGTGGTTCTGAATGCAAGTCTTTACTCCTGATGTTCCCTGCTTATGTGACATGGGACAAATCACTAAATATCCCTGAGCCTCAGTTTCTTCATTTGTAAAATGTGAGAGATGGTCTTTGAGGGCCCCTGCAGCTCTAGGCCAATGACCCAAGACTTGTTAAATGGTGATTACAAAAGTGGAAAATATGGGTTGTATGAGAGAGGCATTGTGGAGGGAGATAGAACTGGGTTTAGAGACTCATTGGAGAAAGAGAAGAAAGAGTGGGAAAGAGCCAAAGATGAAAATTAGGGTAGGAGACTACTAAACTGATCAATTCCAGGAAGAAAGGAGGGAAGAATAGATTGAAATGAGAAATTCCTTTTTTCTGAAAATTTTCTGAAGCTTAGCAAGTATGTCTTAACTCATAGCTTAGCTAGAAACAAGATTCACATAAATCTAGGCTGGGTAGATAACAGCTGAGCTGCATGGACTTTCCAATGGGACTTACTATACAATTTAAGATTCATCAAGTAATGTATAATTGAAAATATGTTACCTTATAAAAGAACTACATTTTCCAGGAGCCCACTGACTTCCTGTCATTACGTACTTATTGTAGACAGAGGATATTAGTGAGTGGATGATCCTCTTGCGCTTGCATCCAGCATGGTGGAAGTGGTAAACTAAAAGTGGATATTTTAAATGGGCTAATCAGCCATGGGCACATGGTCTTTATTTTGTATCCTTTTTATTCCTTAATTTCTAATGATCATTAATAAATCTCTTAAAATATAATATTTTCATTATTCAGATTTAATTTTAATTTTTACATTTTGGGCAACCACTAGTCAGAGAAGAAACTCTCAATTTTTTTAAGAGAGCCTAGGTAAAATTTTAAGCCATGTTTCTCCTGCCAAGGCTTTTTGCCACCCCACCCCTACCCCACCCCCCTCTCAAACTCCAAGAAAACTCTGAACTCTCTACCTGAGCTGCTGCCCTGCTCCTATCACTTTATTTGTTGTTGTTGTTTTTTTCTTTCCCTGTTTTTTGCCAGTTGCCCTCTCTACTGGTTACTACTAGTTTGAAGAACTTAGCCCAGGACTCTTGACTAAGAAGAGATAAGCCACTTCTCTCACCCATCTGCTTGAGCCCACATTCCTCATTCCTTGCTGCTGCCTTAGGTTGCTGCTGCCTAACCCTAACCCTAACCCTATTTTATTATTAGGTTAAGAAACATGCTACCTTTATGAATCCAGAAAGTGAACTGTTTAGAGAAGGCACCATGAAGATGCCTCCACAGACCACACACTACACCAAAAGATCCAGAGTGAACTTTGGAATAGGGAGATCTGTGTGGGGTTAAATGCATTTGTTTTGTATGTATACTCTTATGCCAAAAGGGACTGCCCCCTAACTGGCTTTTTGCCAATGCACCTAGCAATCATTGGTTTTGTTTTCTTTTCCTTTTATCCCCAAATTATTCTAATTTCAAAGTTGGTAATGTTTACAAGATCCATTAGAGAGACTAGTCTTCTACGGATATTGGGGGGGATGTATAATTAAAAATTTGTTACCCTAAAAAAGAGCTACATTCCCCAGGAACTCACTGACTTCCTGTCGTCACATTCTTCCTGTAAACAGAGGATATTAGTGAGTGGACCATCCTCTTGGGTCTCTTTCTTGGAATTGCAGCCAGCTTGGTGGGAGTGGTAAGCTAAGCACAGGGATTTTAAATAGGCTAATCAGCCATGGGTACATGGTCTTTATTTTATATCCTCTTTATTCCTTGATTTCTAATGATCATTAATAAATCTCCTAAAATATAATATTTTTATTATTGAGATTTAAATTTAATTTTTACAGTACCAGTAATGGACTAACTGCTGAAAAAGCAGAGTGCCCGACCTCATCTATGCCCAAGGACAATGTTTGATGGTTAAACTTTTCCACTCTTCAACTATGGACATTAGTGTAATATGTATATCGTATATGGTTCTTAGACAAAAATAATAATCATTCACCTTCACATAAGGTTTGAAGGCTTATAACGAATTTTCTTCATAACAACCTTGTGGGGTATGTACTGAAAGACACCATGATGTAATGGCCAGAGGACCAGATAAAGTTAGAAAGACCTTGGTTTTAAGTCCTGCTGCAGACATTTACTAGCTGTATGTCCCAGAGCAAATCGCTTAGAAATCTCATCTTCAGTTTCCCAATCTATAAAATGGGGATGGTAATAAAGCACTTACCTCAAAGATGTTTGGGAATCAAAGAAATTAATGCCTGTAAAGTGCTTTTCAAGCTTTAAAATAAACTAGAAATATATGCTATTATTGTCCCCAGATGAAGAATTTGATTCCAAAGACATGAGATGATTTGCCCAAAGTCACACTCTAGTAAGTGTGGGTTTCAAGATCCCAACCCAGAACTCTACTTACTCCAAGAAGTATTCTGTCCATCATAGCATACTTCTGGATAAGATCAAGGAAAGTCTCCTAATATATGAAAGTCTTCTACAATTGGCCAGGTAACAAAATAGGAATTCATTTTAGAACCAGAATTTCACTACAACAACCAAAATATTACATTAAGAGGAAAAGAATGATCCAAAATCATCGGCATTACACACTTACTTACAGGACAATAGTTGGCATAAAATGATGAGGCTTTTAGCCTAAGGCAGATAATTCTAATTGTACAGAAAAGATCGAGTTTTCTTAAGCAAACAACAATTTCTAATGCCTTTAATATAGCCATGTTGTCATTGTTGCTAATTAATGCTTCCACACTATTAAAGTGACAATCTTATCCCAAAGCTTTTACAAACATGCATTTTATTCATCATTGTCAACATATCCCACTTTCTAACAAAATTTAAAACATACACACATACATATAAATTTCATGGGGAAATAGGTTAATCTGCCAATTTGGACTAAAAAATGTGGAGAATTAAGTGCTTTTGAAGCCTGAATTGCTTCCCCAGAGAAGGGAGTCCATTCAGGTCAAGGATAGGGTTAGAAGGTAGGAAACGTGGCAGACCAGGGGGTAAAAGGAGAAAATGTGTTCTCTTTTAGATCCCTTACAAAAGGAGAGCTTGGATTTCTAGCAAGTCTGTTCCTGAGAATTCAGCCAATCCATTAGTGTCTAATGCCAAAGGCACCCTGGGTGTCCTCATGCTGGCTTTTGGCGCCATAAAATGGAGAAACTCTTCTAGGTGAAACACAACGCTGAATCTTGCTGAGTCCCTCGGATTTCACCATTGGGAAGACCAATCTGTGATGCTTTCATTGCCTTCTCATGTTGCACCTCTTATCAGCTGGGAGAAGTTAAACACCTGGCCATCTGTATCAAGCTAAATTTCTATTTGGGGGGACCAATTTTCCCCTCTAGAAGGAACCAAATTTTGGGAAAGTTAAAAAAAAGATCAGCTCAAAGAATAAAAGGGACATGACAATTTTGAACAAATCTGTGCTTTTCCTTTTTCCTACTCCAGGGGTCTGTGCCCAAGCTTAGAGACCTGATTGTGGCACCCAGCTCTTTCAGTTGGGGTCAGCATCTCAGGAAATACTGAGGATAGAGATTACGTGGGAGGTTCCCCTCACAAGACGAATTTCAAAAGACTGCTGTCAGAGAACTAGATGGTTATATCTATATATGAGAACTCTAAATCAAAAAATAACCATGGGAAATGTTCCATCTCATCATCCAATAATAAATCATGGTGTCGGCAGCTGGGACTTATAGGAATCTTGGGGATGTTTTTGCATAAATAGTAGCAGGACCTTGTTTGCTTTGCTCCCAAGATTTCACCAAACACAATCACAAGGAGCTATTGAGCCAAGACAGCTTGAACTTGTTCATTTTTCCCTCTTAAGAAACCCCATAGAAATGTGAAGGGGGATGGAGCATCATTTCAAAGTGGTAAGACCAGCTTCCAGAAAAGTAATTTGGGGCAAGGAAAGTTGCCCACATGGATGTCAATTTCTACTGGTTGAAAAGCCTGAGCAAACTCAGATCCAAGGGGTTAAATGGGGTGAAGATATCATGAGCAACAGTGGGGAGATGATAAGTACACTCATTCATTCATATATGCATACATGCATATCTTTCTTTGAATAATGTCTTCACACACCCGCTTTTATTTCATGTATTGCCATAGAGCTCATAGAATTGCAAAATCTTAGAACTGGAAGGATCCACAGAGCCCATCTAGGGAGGCTCAGCAGAAAGAGCACTGGGGGGTGAGGGGTGGGGTAAAATTAGAAAGACCTCAGTTCGAATCTTAATTCAGATCATTTTCTATCTGTGTAACACTCACTAAACCTCTGTCTCTGAGTTTCATCTTCTGTAAAGTGGGGCTAATAAAAATAGCACTAACTCCCAGGATTGTTGTGGGGAACAAAATGAGATGATGTACATCACTTAGCAAACCTTAAAATGTTATATTGTTTTTGTTGTCCAGTCATTTCAGTTGTGTTTGACTCCTCATGAGCCCTTTGTGGAGTTTTCTTGGAAGAGACACTGAAGTAGTTTGACACATTTCCTTCTCCAGATCATTTTACAGAAGAGAAAACTGAGGTAAATAGGGTTAAGTGACTTGCCCAAGGTCACAACTAGGAAGTGTCTGGGGTTCGATTTTTACTGGGGTCTTCTTGACTCTAGTCCAAAATGTTATATAAATGCTGGCTACTGTTATTATCTAGCCCAAGCTTTAGCTATATGTGAATTCTCTGTACAATAGAAATGACCAGCAGCCACTCACTCTAAAGGGCAGCACATTCCTTTCCTAGTTTTAAGGAGGTTTTTTTTTTTCTTTATATCATAGCTTAATTTTATTTTAGGGAGCTTTTTTTTCCCTTTTATATTAAGCCAGGGTGCCTGGAGTGTATGGGGTGCTCAGGGAGGAGTAGTATCTCTGGTATAGAGGGCTTGTCGTGCCCTCCTGGGGCAGCTCTCCAACCTCTGATCCTCACCTGACACCCAGCTCTCACTTCTGGCTCCCAGTAGCTGCTAGCATGTGGCAGCGGCCACACCCCAGGCAACGGCTTTGACAGGCCGGCTAAACCTTGTGAGGGTAGCCATGGGGTCATCGTGGATCCCTGGTGAACTAGGCTTTGCTCACCCAGCATGTGAAGACTGCTTCGGCAGAACAAGTGGAAGAAACCAATAAGAAGGCTCAACGGCTGAGAGGGCGACGCAGCAAAGCCCTGCGGTGTGCTCAGGGCATGTTGGAGCACAAAAGACAACACGGCCATCCAATGCAGCTGAGGAAGTCTCCAGGTGTAACACTTTTTCGTGCCACTGGACCCAGGCTTCCAACGCCGAGAGAGTGGGACTGTCTCTGTGCATCCACTTTTCCACTTAAATCTCCTTCACGCACAAGTGTCTTTGTGCACACTCATCTATACACCATAGATGGAAATGCACAAAGACAATTGTCATCCTCAGTTACCGAGTTACTCGGTATATTACTTAATATAGTTTACTACTATATTAAGCCAAGATCTTGTCCTACATTTTTGCCCTCTGCTCCTCTTTCTATCCTTTCTCTAAATTCTCCATTTCCATCAATGTCATGTCAATTCCCCTTTCATACAAGATCAGTAACCAAGTCCTATCCATTAATTCAATTCAATCTAACAAGCAAATTATTTATTAAGCACCTACCATATTGACAGCATGAGGTTTGTGCTAAGTATCGAGTATGAGACAATGTAGAATAGTAGCTAGAATGTTCCATCTGAAATTAGGAGAGACTTGGTCTTCAGTGTTGCCTCCAACATTACTATCTATGTGACCAGGTACCTGACGTTCAACCCTTCTGAGCCTCAGTTTCCTCATCTTTAAAGTGAATATAATAATATAGTTTCTTGAATATGAATTTGCATTCACATTCTGTGATTGCTGTAAAAGTCCAATAGAGTCATCCATGTGAAGCATCTTGAAATCCTTAAAATATAGTAGAAATATTCATCTTTATTGTCAATTTTTTCAGCCCATTGAAAGATTAAACTCATGGGGAACAAAACCAACATTTTGGCTTTTTTCTTTTCATTTGTATCACTCAACTCTTGTTTGATATATAGGCCTATAAGTGCCAGCTTTGAAAAAGATGAGAGTTGTAGTTATGATGGAGATTGCGGTTGTAGTTCTTATGTCTGTGATTGTATTTGCCATTTTGGTTCTGATTATAATTATAATTGTGGTTAGGATTATATCAGGATTAAGATTTCAACTATGATTCTTGTTTTTGATTATGGGTCTGGATAAAATCGTTACTGTGGTTCTGATTGTGGTAGCAGTTATGATTGTGATTATAATAAAGTCAAGTCAATAAGCATTTATTAAATGCCACAATGATCCCCCAATTGTTCAGCCCAGGGAATACAAATATAAGCAAGTATTGAAATGAAGTAAGGATAGGAATCATGATTATTTTTAACTTTATAACTATGGGAATACTTTTGTGACTGGTGTTTGGGTTTGGGTTAGAAATTGTGACTGTGGTTAGAATTTTGGTTGTGGCTGGTTTTGAAATATGCCTGTGGTTATTTTGGTATTAGTTTTAATTATGGCTATTTGGGGGTCAGTGATGATGATTGAAGATGAGATTGAAATTGTGATTGTGGTTGAGATTTTGGTAGCTGTTATTTTTGAGATCATAGCTGCGATTATTGTGGTTATGACCATAATTAAGGTTGGAATTGGTTTTCTATTTGGAATTATGAGTGAGATTATGGATTTGGTTGGAATTATTTTATTTCTGACTGAATCAAAACTGAGATTGTAGTGACAGTTTGGGATTGGGATTTTGGCAGTAAAGGGGGTTATGTTTATTATTCTGCCTGGATGGTAGTTATGGTTCATATGGATATTGTGGTTGTGATTATGATCAAGATTGTGATTTTAGTTGTGATTTTATGGTGGTTGAGATTTTAGTTGTGGTTGGGGTGGTGATTTTTCTCCTTACTCGACTATAGCCATAATTGAGATTATTCCTGATATTAAGATTATGGCTGCTGCTCTTTGAAAGAAGCAGCTGCCAGAATCTCTTTTGTGCAGCCTCTTTGTCAGTAACAACAAGCTAACATTCAGCCTGCTGCCTGGGAGTTTCCCACAAACTTTCCTCTTCCTTCTCAGCCTTTGGTCTGCTTGGCATACCCACGAATATCATTTGTAACCAAATCTATGCCTGTGCTGAAAATGAGCTACTTAAAAGCAAATATAGGAAAAGCCAAGTCTAGTGAGATGATTCATGGAATTAAGCCCAAAGGCTTCAGCCAGGTGGGAAGTTCAAGATGGACACAGGTCAGGGGAACCTCATGGAGACCAATTTCCTTTTTATACCCTACATTCGGTCACCTAAAGTCTTGAACCGTTTCTGTATATTATTGCCTATTTATTCAAATATCTCAACAAGGACTATTGCAATAATGCTCACCCATGGTACAATGGAAAGGGCATTTTCTTTGGAGATTCACTACTGTGTGGATGGGGTGTATGATAATTCATGTTATTCGGTCTCTACTGAGCCCTTATTGCACCCCAATTGATTTCTCCCCAATTGATTTCCTGTCTTTATTCCCAAAGAATTCATTCCAGATCTCTTTTCTCCCTTTCCCCCACTTCACTGACAAGGTAATCAATATGATATAGATTTTAAAATGTTCAGTTACACATGTATATATGTATATGTTAAGTTAAATACTTAAGAACAACCATATGAAATGGGTTGTTCCTGTATTATCATCACCATTTCACAAATAAGGAAAGGATCTTCAAGATTATGTGTTTTACCCATGATCACACAGCAAGTCATGTCTGTGGTCTATCATGTTTGTTCAACATGTAGCTTCATATTTAGCAGGTCTTAGGACTTCCCGGATGGACTGCCTAAAATCTGATTGTATAAAAGGTGGGGAAAGGGAATTGTTGGGCTTGTTGGGATATATATGCATCTACCGGGAAAAGAGAAGTCAAAGAAATGGAAGAAAAGGTCCCAGCTTTTAGAGTACAGAAGATAAACAAGTTGAAGGAAGTGTCAAGGATCCTTTTACCAATAACCTACAAATTATTATGGAATAGACTGAATACTGAAATAATGCCAAGTAAAAGAATAAACAGGATGGGCACTTTGGCAATCACTTTTTGGCTATCAGTCTAAGATCTCCTGGGGACCTTTCTCCCTCCCATTCTCTTGTCCTCTCTCCCCATTAAAACAGCTGAATGTAAAATTCCAATAACCATCATGATGGAAAAGGCTGTTATCAAAGGTTTTTTTGTTTTAATCTTTTTTGGATGCTGACTTAGTGGTTTAAATGTCCAGTCAACAGAGAATGACAACCCATGATAATTTTCAACAAATGAGCAAATCTTTTTGTAATTATTTTTACCCAGTTTTCTAGTATGTCTTCTAGTATAAATTTAAAGATCGGTATCTGTTCTTGTTTCTGTGTCTATCTTAAACTGAATTAAATAGAGCTAACAGCTACCAATTCCCTCATAGAAGATAAGGGTATAGTTCTGGTTTCTGTATAGATCTTAAATTATTTTGTTATTAAAACTATCAGTGTCCCAATGCCAAATTGTAAACTGTGAAATTCCTTTAATGATGGCAATCTTCTGTTCTTTCCCCTTCTGACAGTGCATTGATAATCCTCCTGAACTTCCTCCTCCTCAACTTTAATTTAATTTCTGATTCCTATTTATTCTCCCAATTAATCTCTTGACCCTACAGGTGACTGGTGATGACTAGAACTTACTTCCCTATCCATAGGAAGTCAAAAAGGACCTCAAGCTACAATATTCCCTTGGTGAGTTGTTTTTGCTATTTAGTTGTTTCAGTCATGTCTGATTCTTCATGTCCCTATTTGGGGCTTTCTTGTCAGAGATCCTGGGGATGTTTTCCACTGCCTTTTTCAGATCATTTTCCAGATGAGGAAACTAAGACAAACAGGGGTAAGTGACTTGCCCAGGGTCACAGAGCTAGTAAGTGTCTGAAGCCAGATTAGAACTCAGAAAGGTGAATTTTCCTAACTTCAAGCAAGGGACTCTATCCATTGCACTACATAGCTGCCCCTCTTTGTGAGTAAACTAGAGTAAATGATTGTTATAATCTCCCACTTTGTGGTATGTAGTCATGGAAAGTCAATCTCCATGTTAAGCTCAGCACAGATAAGGTGGTATGTTCCAACCTTGAATTCTTTGCTGCCTTGTCCTTGCACTGGGAATATCTCCCCAATCCTTAATGCTCCACCACTATCTATTTTCTCTGCTTTCCTCGTGAGCTACCAAATGCTGCAAGAGAAGATGATGAGAACCTGTAGTGATTGGAACTACAAGTCTAAATTATTTAACCTTATGTTATCTGAAACAAAAGATATGGAGGTTGCCAATGGATTGCAAGTTTGACATGAGTCAACTGTGATATGAATGACAGCCAAAAAAGTTGCTATCATCTTAGCATGTGTAAAGAGAGAGACAAAGCATCCAGGAATAAGAGGGTAATAATCTACCTAGGCTATGCCCTAGGAAAGTCACATTTGGAGTTCAGTGAAGGACCCTGTAGTTTGAGGACAAAAATAAGTGAATCAGTGTCCAGAGGAAGACAACTTAAGATGGTAAAAGGGATGAATTGAAGTTAATGGGAATGTGTAGCTGGGAAAAATTTTAGGTGGGACATGATAGTTAACTTTAAATATCTGAAGGGGTATTGTAAAAAAAGCAGCAGATTATAGATTTATGGCTATAAGGATATTTAGAGGTCATCAAGTCCAACCTGTTCATTTTGCAGATGAGAAAACTGAGGCCCAGAGAGGTTAACTGATTTGTCTGTTTAATTGTGTGATTTATGGTCACATAGCTATTAAGTATCAAAGGAAAGATTTTAATCCAATACTTCCTGATTCCAAATCTAGCATGCTTCCCACTCCACTGTGATTAGGTTTGTTCTTATTCCCAGATGAAGTCACAAAGAGATAGTTATCTTCCTAACTTCCTAAACTTCCTAACAATTAGAGCTGAGTGAGATCAACTGCCTCTGTGAGTAGTGAGTTCCCTTTCACTTGAGGTCCATTAACCAAATTAGGTGGTCACTCAGTAAATGTGTAAGAAAGCAGGGATGCTTATCCATTTTTATGCTCTGGACCCTTTAGGCAGTGTCTGATGAAGTCTGTGGACCCATTCTCAGAATCATGTTCATAAATTCATGTAATAAAATATACACACAAAGGAAATCAATTATATTACAATTCAGTTATTTAAAAAATTAAATAATTTCACAGAATTCAGGTCATTTTTTAAGTATAAGTGCATGGCCTCTGAGGTACCTTCCAAATCTGAAGTTCTGTGATTCAATTAAACCCATACTGCTACATAATAATTAATTAATCTGTGATAGACTCCCTATCACACTGCACAGCAGCTGTTCCAAATTTCTGCCCATACCTTTATCCTTCATCAAATGATCTGGCCTCCTACTGTGCTGAGAAGATTAAGGTCATCCATCTGAGCTCCCTCATCTCCCACTTTCTACACCTATTTGTCTGTGCTCCAATTTGAGAAGATGAAACAGCTTTTCTCCTGGCCAAGGCTGATCCCTCCCCTTGTGATGAGATCCCAACTCCCTTCATCTCCTTTAGGAGTTTACTCCTTCAATCATTCATGCTCCCCCTCTCATTCTCAATGTATCCTTATCCCAGTGTTCCTACCCTGACACCTACAAACACATTCTAGTCTCCACTATTCTGACAAAAAGCTACATTTGAATCTGAAATTCCTCCAGATTTTTGTTCTATACTTCTCCCTTTTACTACATAAAATCACAGCAGGGAAAGCCATCTGCATTCACCATCTCTACTTATCCACAAGCCACTAACTTCAAATACCTGGTAATCTAGCCTCTAACCTCCATACTCCTGAACTTGTTCTCTCAGAGGTCATCAATAATGGCTTCATTACCAAATCTGATAACCTTTTCTCAGTCCTCCTCCTTGATCTTCCTACCCCATTGGACACCCAGCATCATTGCATTAGAAAGGTAGTTGATGGAATCCAAAGTTCTGAGTTCACACTCCAGGTCTTTGGGATTCATTGTCCTCCTTGACCCTTCAATGGACAAGCTCTTTCTTCTCCTCTTCCTTCTTTTCCTCCCCTTCTTCCTCTTCCTCTTGTTCCTTTTCCTCCTTCTCCTCTGTCTCTATGTATGTCTCTGTATGGGTTTTTCTTTCCCTTTTCTCATTGGTGATCTCATATATTCTCCAAAATTCAGTTAATATCTCTAGAAAGATGACTAAAATCAATATGTCCAGGTCTAATCTCTCCCCTCAATCCAAATCATTCCTCTTTCTACAAGACAGCTTCATTTGAATATAGCACTATTACCTTAAACTGGACATATTGAAAATTGAACTCATCTCTCCCTAAAGAACTGTCCTTCTACTTCTCCATTTGTGTTGATGACCATCATCCACAACAATTTCTGTTGATGACCACTATCAACTAGTCACTCAAAACCCCAGATGTCAAAATCATCACTGATTCTTGCCTCTCCCTCACTCCCTATATCCAATCCATTGTCAATGCTATTCATTCTTCCTCCATAGCATCTCTTCACTCACATAGTCATCACTCTAGTTCAAAGCTCATCACCTATCAGCTGAACTATTTCGAACAGCCATCTGACTGGTCTCCCTGTCTCCTCTCCAATCTGTCTTCATGTAGCTGCCAAAAAGTCTTCTGAATGCAGTGACTTGACAATATTATTGGCCGGCTCAAAACTGCTCAGTGCAGTTCCTCCCTGACTAAAATAAGATACAAATTTTGAAATGGATAGAACACTGGACCTAGAATGAGGAAGCCCCAAGTCCTCGGGATCTAGAATACGGACTTGATGAATGTTTGCTCTATTGAATTAAATAATTGAAAGGGGCTCTTAGTATATAATGAAAACCATAACATGCGTCTTGTCACTGGTGTGCAATGTGATATAAAGTACTCCAAAACTCACTTGCCACTAACTGGCTGTGTTATATTAGACAATTCAATAAACACATGTTAAGCATTTATATGACAGCCTTTTGCTAGGTGCTAGAAATACAAAACTGAAATAAAGCTGCACAAAGTGTATAGTCAGAGTGGAATTTGTTGTTCAGTCACTTCAGTTGTGTCAAATTCATCATGACTCCATTTCAGGTTTTCATGGCAAAGATGTTGACAACAGATATTGTGGTGGTTTGCCATTTCCTTCTCTAGCTCATTTTACAGATGAGGAAACTGAGGCAAACAGAGGGAAGTGACATTCCCAGGTTCACACAGCTAGTTAGTATCTGAGGCTGGATTTGAACAAAGATCTTTCTGACTCTAAGCTTGATGCTGCCCCACACATTGTGGGACAGAACATGTAATAATAATAAACTTTTCTTTGGTACTTTAAGAATCAAAAAGTGTTTTCCTCATAACCTGGAAGTTGTTAATGAAGCATCATGCCCTTTTTGCAGATGAAGAAACTGAGGTCAAAAAATTGAAATGACTTATCCAAGATATGAAAGATACAAATTAAACCCAGGCCTTTCTTGATTTTAGGTCTAGCACTTTCATCACTAATGTTTTCTTCCTAAAGCAGAATATGCCCAATGAGAAACTGAAGTAGAGATAAAATATTATAATAAATTTAGGGAAAGAAGATGGCTTTCAACTGGGAGTTTTAAGGAATCAAGAAGCAAGCAAAATTTCATGAAGGAAATAATACCTGAGTTGGGTCTTAAAGAAAGAGTAGAAACGAGGAAGTTTTCTTCTAGCCATAGGAGATACTATAAGCAAAGGTGCAAAAATGGAAGAAAAGAGTGGTCAGTCTAGTTTGGAAAGAAGAAGAAGAAGAAGAAGAAGAAGAAGAAGAAGAAGAAGAAGAAGAAGAAGAAGAAGAAGAAGAAGAAGAAGAAGAAGAAGAAGAAGAAGAAGAAGAAGAAGAAGAAGAAGAAGAAGAAGAAGAAGAAGAAGAAGAAGAAGAAGAAGAAGAAGAAGAAGAAGAAGAAGAAGAAGAAGAAGGAAGAAGAGGAAGAGGAAGAAGAGGAAGAGGAAGAAGAGGAAGAAGAAAGAAAGAAAGAAAGAAAGAAAGAAAGAAAGAAAGAAAGAAAGAAAGAAAGAAAGAAAGAAAGAAAGAAAGAAAGAAAGAAAGAAAGAAAGAAAGAAAGAAAGAAAGAAAGAAAGAAAGAAAGAAAGAAAGAAAGAAAGAAAGAAAGAAAGAAAGAAAGAAAGAAAGAAAGAAGAAGAGTATGGGGATAAGGACAAAAAGTATGTAAGAGCCATATTTTAGAGGGCCTTGAATGAAAGATGGAATTAAGCCGTACTTTTTTCAAAAGGCCATGTGGAATCAGCAATGGATTTGGATTTTGGAACAAATGTATTCCAAAAATAATTTTTAAAATTACTAAGCAAATAAAGAAAAGGATAGACTGTAAAGGTGAATGAATCAAGACAGGAAGACTAGTGTGGAGGCAATTACAATCATCCAGACAAGAAGTAATGAGAACCTGAATGGAGGTATCTGTAAGAGTTAAAAGCAGGGAAGAAATAAGACATATGACAATTTATTGGAAATGAGGAGAACAATGACATAAAGATGATTTAGGTTTTGAATGACTAGCATCAACAGGGGGATAAAAAGTAGGAATGAAGTTAGGAGCGGAAATGATGAGTTCAGTTTCAGATATGTTGAGTTTGAGGTGCTAGTGATGCAGACAGGTGGAGATATCTGTGGGACCCTTGAAAGTGTAGGACTGGGGCCATGGGGGAAAATTAGAATTGAACTGGCCCCCTCGCCTTTCTGGGCCAAACTTTCCTCATCTGTAAAACACAGGGACTAGACTAGAAGATTTTTAAGGTCTCATCCAAATCCAATATTCTGTAAGTCTATAAAACTACTATTTTGAAAGTTCAATAACAATTTACTATGCATTGGTATTTGGGGATTATATTTAAATGTTCATAGAGGAAAAGGGGGTTTGACCCCTTTAAAAGTTTTGTCAGCAAAAGACCAAGGCTGGGAAAATACTAAAACCACAGTACTAACTGAAGCAGGGACTATTCAATACGAATTTAAGCATGCTCTAGGGAAGGATGAGGTTGAGAACTTGTAAGCAATGGAAAGCAATATAACCAGTGAAAATTTATAGGACAAACACAACAGTATCTTTCCTGATTTATGAAATAATCCTGGTTAAGAAAGGGAAAGACAGAAAAATGATTGGAGGGGGAAGGGAGAAATGAGGAGTGTGGCAAAGATTTTCATTCTTTAACACATTTATGGTTGAGAACAAGCTGAAATCTGGTTTATCAGAAAACAAGTTGTTGCCATCAGGTTATTTTTGTTGTTGCAGATAAAGCAGCACAGAATCTTCTAAGTCTAAGGCCTTTCAGTTCCAAAGATGTCAAAAAATTTCAAGGGCAGATCTGTGCAAGTCAGACCTGCAGATTCAATATGAGTTCTAAGGTGAAAAGGGGCACCTCAAAAGTGCAGAGTCTTTAAATCTTAGTTAACAATGTCTATGTTTTTCATATGCAACCCTTAGAGAGACCTATTGATTATTACCTTTCCATTTTTATTAGTCTTTTATTTTTCCCTAAACAAGTCATAGATCTACAATATAGCTACATCTTTTACCTAAAGAGATCTTAATCACTGGCAGGTTTTAGTGTATTCTGAACCAAAGTATCACTACCACCCTATGGCAGACACTTGAATTGCAGGTAAATAGCTGAGAGAGGTGAACTCAAGTTTGAATTGCTTAGCTAATTCAGCCTTTCTTGGGATCAAAAATGTCACATGGAGTATATGAATACGTGTGCATTGGCTCTCCCAATTTTCTATATGTGGTCTCTTGAAATCCCAGAGCACAAGCGAGGTCCATTGACAGAGGGAACAAATGAACATTAAACTCAGAAGTCAGTAAATGACCTCCTAGCAGTTGTGAAGTAGAGAAGAGAGAGCATTAGCCCTGACAGGATGTTTAAAAGAAGCCAGTTGCTGGTGAAAGGAATAGGACTTCTGTCTGCCAGTAAGTGTTGTAAAAGGACCTGATCCAGGAGAGGCAGCGTAGCTGGGGCGGCTGGGAGTCTGAGAGCTATCTCATTTGTACATACCTAAAGCAATAAATAAACTAGGAAATTAGAAAGTGACATCAAGTAGTACAGCCTGAATATAAGCAGGCCAAATCAGTATGTCAGCACTTCCCACTAATGTGCCAAAGTATAGACTTTTCATCAAATGGCACTGCTAGGAGGAGACAAGAATGATAGAGAGACCTGCTGACTTGTCAACAGTTCTCCTTCCACTTTCAGCCCCACAAATCACCATGCCCTGTACAGCTTGGATTTTTCCACCAGCCAGCTATAAAATATCTTTGGTTATACTATTCAAGGGATAGGTCTCCCAAAACATACCCAACTCTACCCTAAAATAGAGAAAACACAGTCAAAAATAAATGTTTTCCTGACCTCTCCCAAAATCAGTCTTTGAAGACAAAATCAGTCTTCTCCTTTTGACTGAAAGCATTGGACTTTAAGTAGACACTGTCTAGGATCCTAAGGATCTACTAATCTGACAATTTGTCTTTAGCCCTGAGATAATAGAATCATCAATTTAAAGACAGAAATACCTAAAAGGTCATCCATCTAGTCCAATTTCCTTTTATAGATGAGGAAATCAAGACCCATTGAAGTTAAATAATTTGTTTCAGTTGTTATTTGTTCTAAACCTTCAGTAGATTATAAGTTTCTTGAGGACAAGAATGTCACTTTAGTTCATGTTTGTATTCCTAGCACTAGTAAGTTCCTTGTACCTAGCAACAAAGCTATTATATTTTGTATCTCCCAGTAGGTTATACCCTTTTAAAAATAGTTGTTATTGATTTATTTTTTACTTTTTTTTCCAATTTTGAATCCCAAATTCTGTTCCTCTCCTATTCCTCTTCCACCCAGTGAGAAGGCAAGAAAAAAAGATATCAATTATACAAGTGAAAATCATGAAAAACATTTCTGTATGAGCCATATCATGCAAAAAGGAGCAAGAAAAATAAAGTGAGAAAAATGTATTTCAGTGTATACTGAGTTCATCAATTCATCCTCTGGAAATATAGCATTTTTTTAATCATGAGTCCTTTGACATTTTCATGTGTTTTGATATTTCTTGGATTTTTATTTTTTAGATATTAAATCTATTAGAGTTGATATTATGATATTCCTGTTACCATGTATAGTGATCTCCCAATTCTGCTTGCTTCCCTTTATATCAATTCATAAAGGTCTCATATTTTCTGAAACCATCTCCCCTCATTATTTTTTTAAACTCTTACTTTCTTTCTTAAAATAAATTCTGTGTATTGGTTCCAAGGCAGAAGAGTATTAAGGGCTACATAACAAGGGCTAAATGAATTGCACAGGATCACAGAGCTAGGAAGTTCCTGAAATAAATTTTGAACTCAGGACCTCCTAATTCTAAATCTGGCTCTCAATCCCCTAAGCTACCTAACTGTGCCCCCTCATTCTTTCTTATAGCACTGTAGTACACATTCATATGCAACTATTTGTTCAGCCATATCCCCAAATGATGTTTATCCCTTCAATTTCCAGTTCTTTGTCATCACCAAAAGAGTTACTATAAATATTTTTGAATATATAAGTCCATTTCCTTTTTCTTTGATCTCTTTGGGGTATAGAACTTGTAATAGTATTGCTGGATAAAATGATATCATGCACAATTTTATAGCCCTTTGCATATTTTTCATATAACTATAGATCTTTTATTTGTTCTTCTAAAAGCTGCTTGTTCATATTCCTTGACACTTTACCAGTTGAAGGATGACTTATTTTTATAAATTTGACTTTGTTTCCTGTATGTTTGCAAAATGAGGCCTTTATTGGAGAAACTTGCTATAAAATGTTTTGATATTACTTCATTGTCTATATTACCTTTTACTGAAATGTTTCCTGATTATCTTTTTAAATTTGTTCTATTTTTACTGTTGCTTTGTCTGAGATGATTATAACACTTTTTACTTCAGTTGGAGCATATTAGATTTTGCTCTGGTCCTTTATTTTAACTCCATGTGTGTCCTTCTATTTCAAATGTGTTTCTTGTAAACAACATATTGTTAAATTGTGGTTTCTAATCCATTCTGATATCTACTTTTGTTTTATAGGTGAGTTCATCCCATTTGAATTCATAATTATCACTCATAACTGTATTTCTTTCAATCCTATTTTTGTCTGGTTATCTTTCTCTCCTCTTTTTAACTGTATATTTTCAAAAGTCTGTTTTACTTCTGACCACTCAATCTTCCTTCCCTTTTATCACCCTCCAACCTCTGTTATCCTCTTCCCCTCCTATTTACTCTGGTTGGGCAAGATCGATTTCTATATACAACTAATTGTGTTTGAGCATTCATTTTCTTCTCTCTGAACCAATTCTGATGAGAGTGAAGTTCAAGCATTGCCTATCACCTTCCCCATTTCCCCTCCACTCTAAAAGTTCTTCCTTATGTGCCTCCTTTATATGAAATAATATTCCCCATTCCACCTATTCCTTCTTCCTTCTAAAACACCCCTTTTCCTCACCCCATTTTTTGAGCTCACTGCCGCATAATTTGCTCACATCTGTGTCCTCTGTCTAAGATTGCTTTTAACTTCCATTATAGTGAGAGTGCTCTTAGCAATTACATGTATTATCTTGCCATATGTAAACATATGTAAACAATTTAACTTTATTGAGTCTCTTATGATTTCTCCTTCATGTTTAGCTTTTTATTCTTCCCTTGATTCTTGTGTTGGCTTGTTAAATTTTCTATTCAGAGCTGGTCTCTTCATCAGGAATGCACGGAAGATCTCTACTACATTAAATATCCATTTTTTCTTGAAATATTATACTCAATTTACAGGATAGGTTATTCTTTTTTTGGAATTGCAAAACCTTTGCCTGCCAGAATATCATATTCAAAGACCTCCATCTTTTTAATATAGAAATCTGCCTAAATCTTGTGTGATCCTGATTGTAGCTCCATGATATTTGAATGGTTTCTTTCTGGTTGCTTATAATATTTTCTCCTTGACCTGGGAGCTTTGGAATTTGGCTGTTATATTCCTGAGAGTTTTCATTTTGGTTTCTTTTTCAGGAGGTGATCAGTCAATTATTTAAATTTCTATTTTATGCTTTGGATCTAAGATATTGGTATAATTTTCCTTGATGATATCTGGATATATAGTGTGTATGCTCTTTTTTTATCATAGTTTTCAGGTAGTCCAATAATTCTTATGTTATATCTCTTCAATCTAATTTCAAAATCAATAATTTTTCTGATGAGATATTTCACATTTTCACCTACTTTTTTTCATTCTTTTGACTCTTTTGTTGTTTCTAGATATCTCAAGGAGTCATAGCTTCTACTTTCCCAATTACTTTTTCCCAGATATTATTTTCTTCAGTGAATTTTTGTACTTTTTTCCATTTGGCCAATTCTACATTTTAAAAAGTTCTTTTCTTCAGTGAGCTTTTGTGCCTCTTTTACCATTAGGCCAATTCTGGGTTTTAAGGCTTTCTTTTCTTTAGTATTTTCTGTGTCTGTTTTACCAAGTTGTTAATTCTTTTTCATAATTTTTTTTCATCATTCACTTCTTTTTCCAATTTTTCCTCTATCAATTTTATCTCCTTCTTTAACTCTTCCAAGAATTCTCACTGGACTTGGCTTCATTTCTCTTTCTTTCCCCTTTGAGGCTTTGGTTGCAGTTGTTTTAACACTGTAGTTCTTTTGTATTTGTGTCTTTGTCTTCCCTACCATAGTTGTTAATAACCATTCTCTTATTGTTTTTGTGTTTTTTTGTTTGCTTACTTTTCTAGTCTATTTCTTGACTTTGAACTTTAAGGTAAAGTTAGACTCACTCACCTGTGGATGGGGAGGCACTGTTCCAAGCTTTAGGCTTTTTATGCTAGTGTTTTCAAAGCTAGTTTGGTGTGTGTGGGGGGGGTAAGGGTCTTAAGTTTTCAGGGTTTCCAAGGTAGTTTGATCAGAAAGAAGCATAGTCACTGCTCTCTTGGTCTGCACTCTGGTATTCACCCAGGAAGTACTCCTGATCCTCTGCAGCCACAAGCACTACCATTCCTCTTAACCCTGGAGTAGTGACCAATTCCCCTTCTCTCCTGAAGTCACAAATTCTAGTGCTCATATTTGTCTTGAAAATGTTATCAGGGCTCTTGCTTTTTTTGTGACCAACCACCAGTGGTCCTCTCCTTCCCTGAAACTGTGACCCAGGATTGGTTATGGTCAGTAGAATTGCCATTTAGCACCAGCTGTATCAAAAGCCAGGAAAGGGTCCCCTGTAATCTCTTTCTGACCAGTTGTTCAACCTCCTTCACATCTCTCTGCTGAGACCCACAAAGGTGCTACTAATATTGATGCTATGCTTATTCCAGGTTAGCCCCATCTCAGTGTCACAGACCTTTTCTGCCAGGTTCCTCCATTGTCTACTTCTCCAGAATTCTATTTGAGTGATTTCTTCAAAGTTGTTTGTAAGGGAATATTGGAGGAGTTTGGCTGAGTCATAGTCTCTAATCCACCATCTTGGCTCTTCTAGATTATAAATCTCTTGAGGATAGGGGTGTTTCATTATTGAATACTTGTATTCTTAGTACCTTGCATATAATAACAGAGCTGGTATTCAATTCCAAGTCTTCTGACCCCAAATCAAGTGCTCTTTTCACTATATTACACATCTTTATCTTTTGAGGTCAATTTCATTAACCTGACCATGAGATTGGAACTGACTAAAGAGAGAAAAGATGTTTTTCCTTTAAATGAAAAATGTTGTGATGGCTCAGGAAAAATAAGTGTTTCAAAGAATAAAAATGTTTAACAAGAAGAGTTATTAAAACATGCTCTTATGAGAATATCTGCTATTTACAAAATAGTTTTCCACTTGGTAACCATAGATTGCTATGTAAATCTGAGTTATTATTATTGATTTTTGTGGTTCTTTCAAGGCTAGGATGTGATTTTATATCATGATGTACCTATGAGGTAACTAGGATCTCTCTCTCTCTCTCTCTCTCTCTCTCTATATATATATATATATATATATATATATATATATATATATATATATATATTACACACACAAATGAAAACCCTAAGGCAGAGAGGCTATAGTGTCCTCAGATCCATACAGGTAGTAGAACTGAAACTAAAATCCAGGTTATTTCATTTCACTTCCCTCTCACCAACAGTCAGGGCCAAAAAAAGTACTCAGTGGAATGGAAACTCTTTGAGAATGGGAAGTTCATCATGTTTTTCTTTGCATCCCCAGTGCAATTCCTGATACTTAATTACAGCTTGTTGAATTGAATACTCAGTTTGAACTGATTGCATTCATTTTAATCACAGGGCACAAATCTAGTGACTATGACAAAAACTGGGGATACAAAGAAAGTCAAAAGATAATCCTTGTCCACAAGGAACTTTCAGTTTAATAAGGAAGACTACATGAAAACAACATGTTCAGACAAGCTATAAACAGGATAAATTGGAGATAGTCATGAATGAAGGCACTACAATTATGGGGAACTGGGAATGGTTTGATTTAAAAGGTGATATTTGAAAATTCTTTTTAAGACTTCAGGAAAGCCAGAGAATCTTGGATTCAGTGATGAGAATGAAGAATAACTTCAATTATGGTGAATAACAAGAGAAAATGCACCATCTGGAAATGGATTATCTAGTGCAAGGAACAAGAAGGCCATTATCACTGGATTGCAGAATATGTGATTGAGTGAAGTATATATAAGACACCTAGAAAGGTAGGAGGGAGTCAGGTTATAAATAACTTTGATTGCCAAATAGAGGATTTTATATTTGATCCTGGAGGTAATAGTGAGCCACGGAAGTTTATTAAATAGTGGGGTAACATGGTCAGAACTGTGTTTTAGGTAGATCACTTTGACAGCTGAATGGAAGATGACCTGGAGTGGGAATAAACTTCTGTCAGAGAGGCCCACAAACAGCTTATTGCAATAGTGTAGGCAAGAGGTGATGACGGTCTGCATCAGGATGATATCAATGTCAGAGGAGAAAAGGGGACATATTCAAGAGATATTACAAATTAAAAATCAAAAAGTACTTGGCAACAAATTAGATATGGGCAGAAGTGGAAGAGACCTAAGAGGTCATCTATTTTAATTTCCATATTTTATAGGGAAGTGTGATAGAGGCTGGCACTAAAGAAAAAGTGCCAGATTGAAGAGTATGTGAAATTGATCACCTCGACGGGGAAGGGGCCCCAGGAGTGAGATCCTGAGGGAGAAGACTCTGGCTGGGAGAGCTGGGAGGGTCTCTCCTTCTTGAGACTTTGAGGAGAGAAGATGGATAAAGATGTTCTCCTGAGGGTTACCCATTTTTCCTGCTGATGACTGTCTTCCCCATCCCCAACCCTTCCACATTGAAGGGACATTCTGAAGAGAAACCTGAGCAGACTTTACCTTAGCTCCTGTTGCCCAGGGGTGAGTCAACCTGGCTTTCTCTCAGGGAGCTCAGGCTGCCAAGGTCTGAGTTCTCCCCAAACTTGAGGAGGGAGGGAAAGGGTTCAGATAGAGACAGGGACCCCTTCTCCCCACTTTCCTTTTCCTATTCTTCCCTTCCCATTATTCCTTTTGTATTATCTGCTTGAGTTAACATTAAAGTTATCTGTTCCCCAAGCTGAGTGTGAATGAATGTAATCAAGGGGAGACCCTTCAGTCTCTAGTAGTGGGGGGGGGACAAGAGGGATAAGTGTGAATTGGGGAGAGCAGCTTTAGCTAAGGAGGGAAGGCAGAAGGGGGAAAATCTTCAAACCCCCTCTCCTCTCTCTGAGCCAACCTATTACATCTGCTGTCTCCCCTGAACCCCCCTTTGTAGAGGGAGTTCTCCTCCCCTCAGGGGTACATCACTTCCCTTCTTTTTTTTTCTTTTTTTTTAAGACAGAAGGAAACTGGGACAGAGACAACGTAAGTCTTTTACTTAAATTCACACAAAAATGCAATAGAACCATGATTTGAATTTGGGTCTTCTAACTCCAAGTTCTCATTCTTTTCAATGTACCATACTGCCCCCCCAATATCTTCCTCATTGACTTATTCACCCAGTTCTCATCCATATTAACTGACTGTCCCCATAACTACCCACCCTTGTACCCAAATAATCATTACCATCTCAGTATCACTAAAGGCAAACAATGTTAATGATCTTTTAAATTCTGCTCTCCAGTGGGGAAAGATAAGGTATTAAATCCCCTGTAGGCAAAATTGGCATAAAAGACTCATCTAGTCTTATTCCTGGGATGGCACTGATGCTGAAATGGAACAAAGGTCAATAATTCCTCAGTAAGGGGTGCAACAGTCATACTCCCAAGAGCAGCAAACATGGAACCCCTTAGCCTGCAAAATTACAGCCTCCTCCCTGGTGATTTTCAATTTCTCTAGTATAGAAGTTTCTGTTTCTAGACAAAAGGTTCTCTAAACTTCAAAAATCAATCTACCTCTGCCTTGACTTTGAAGTTCCTTCTGGCTTAATAGATCTGAGGCACATAGTTGCCAGTAGAAAATCACCTTTTAGGCACCCAGGTAACATAGTGGATAATGTGTACCATGCTTGGAGTTATCTGTCCTATCTCATAATCTCCTATCTTATATATATATATATATGTATATATATGTTACATATATATACATATATGTGTGTGTATTTATATTTATACAAGCATAAATATATGTATGTGAGGTATATAGTTATATGGGAGGCATGTAGACATGTGTATACATATATACACATACACTATTATATACACAATTAATTATATGTGTGTATACACATGTATCTATGTTGTTTCTTTAATAGAATTTAAGCTTTTTGAGGTGTGGGCAGCTAGTTGGCTCCATAGTACATAGAATGGAGGATCTGGAGTCAGAAAGACTCCTCTTCTTAAATTCAAATCTAGTCTTAGACAACTACTCCTTTGTGACCCTGGGAAGTCACTTCATCCTGTTTGCCTTAGTTTCCTCATCTGTAAAATGAGTTGGAGAAGGATATGGCATTGGAGATGGACTCCAATATCTTGGACAAGAAAACTCCAGCTGGGGTCCCAAAAAAGCAGGACATGATTAAAACAACTAAACAAAGCTTTTCAAGGGCAGGTTTTGTTTTCATTTTGTCTTCGTACATCCCTAGTACCTAGCTTAGATTGGTCTTTACATATAAAACATACTTCATAAATGTTTGTTGGATTGGATTTTCCAGTTACCAAACATACTTGTAGGCTGCTGCTAGCAGTTCATTTCATCTTCTTTGGAATAGCTTCCCCTTTCTCTGTCCATAGAAATGTTAGTAGGTAAAAGCCTCATTGAAAAAAGCAAATACAGTCTCATAATGCATTTAACATGGAACCATAACAAGGGTTGGGTGAAAGAGGCTTTGTCTAAGGTGCCAAAATCTTGAGGGGGCTAACAGCAGTTCTCCGACAGTATAAAAACCACTAAGCTTAGCACCCAGTTAGCAAGAATAATTAATTAAAATGGGAAGCTGCCCAATGGCTCGCCAAGTGAACTGTTTTCCGACCTGCTGGTTCCCACTCCATCATGCATAGCAGTTCCTCTCCTTCCAGTAGCTGTCCAGGGTGAGTTTCATGCTCTGTGCCCAAGGGAGCATTTGGAGCCTTTGCCCCAAGCATGGTTTATGTTATTTGTCCCATACACCAAAACCTCTTCGTTTCAGCTCTGCTTTAAAGCAGGTGTGAATGTAGAACAAGGAGTATTAAGAAAAAACCGAGTGAACAAGCATCCCTGGGAAAGAGAACAAGTCTCTGAGAGGCAGGAAGGGATGGGGGATACCTTGTGGGCTTAGATATCTGAATGTATAGTTTGGAGATCAAACTTGGCTATTTACTAGCCATATGACAATAGGGAAATTATTTCTTCTTCCCATGAAAAAGGAGGGGTTAGGCTAGCTGCTCTCTAAGATCCATTCTAATTCATTGATGGTGTCTTTTTTAATTCTCTCCTTAGGCACCCAAAGCTTAATCACGTTCTGTTCAAAAGAAGACATGTTTCACCATCCTTGCTATCTTTCTTGTTGCTCTTGAGAGTCTCAAAGTAGGGAAAAATCATGAGCTTCTTGATGACAGGAGGATTATGCCTATTTCATCTCATTATCCCCAAGGCCTAAAACTATGCTCTGCTCATTTCTTTTTCGTGCAAAGCAGTGTTTTCATTGCTATAGGGGATGGGTCTTTGATGTCTAACTAAGCTCTAAGTGCTCCACGGTGCCTCTTCAGCCATCTTTATGGCCATTGAAACAGAAGTATGATACGTAGAACTGAACAGCAGTGATGTACTGGAGCTATTTTGTAGAGCTTGTGAAAAAGGCTATTATTCAATTTTCAAGGTGAGCATTTGTACCTTGGAAATCAGGAAAAAATCTACAAATCAAGGCCTCTGGGGTCTAATATTGTGTCAAGAAATACTACAGGGCTGACAAGACATTTCAGCTCTCGTGCAATAAGTAATAGTTTACCACTCACACCACCTATAGATAGAGCTGGCAAAAAGATGATCTGGGAGCTAAAATGTTCCAAGAAACCTCAGCTTTAGGGATTCCAAGCTAACATGTGCAAAGTCACAGCGTTTAGAGACATTAGGCAGATGCCCGAGCCTGGTTATCTGAATGAAATTAATCTCTTGGGATTCTCAGCTATTATAATAATGTTCATCATTCACTGGAAACGTGGTTTGTGAACTCTTAAAAGGAAAAGAATGTTTTATGTAGGTGGAATGTAGGGAAAAATATCTGTGGGGATCTTATTGCAAATCTCTCTCCATTTGTCTCCCTCCCATTTCCTCCAATACTCCTGTCTGTTTTCTTTGCCCACAATCTCTGCCTTCTTCCTAGATACAGATGGGGGGCCTTGCAACGTTCTACTAATTAACATCGCATGAGAGAGCCTGAAGTGTGCCAAGACATAGAGAAGGAAACGAAATGGACATTGGCATATTTGTGCTGTTGGGGATTGCAGAAAAAGTACCGGACAGGATGAGATGGTGCCTTCTGAGGACTTTATGCCTCCAAACTCATCAGGGTTTAATGATCATAGCGAGGATTTTTGTTGAGTTTTAAGGTTCACAAAGCCCTTTAGGAAGACTTTAAGGGGGCAGCTGGGTAGCTCAGTGGATTGAGAACCAGGTCTAGAGACGGGAAGTTCTAGGTTCAAATCTGGCCTCAGACATTTCCCAGTTGTGTGACCCTAGGCAAGTCACTTGACCCCCATTGCCTAGCCCTTACCACTCTTCTGCCTTGGAGCCAATACTTGGCTCCAAGGCATAAGGTAAGGGTTTAAAAAGGGAAAAGAAAGACATTATTCTCATAATCACCCTAGGAGGTAGGTGCTATTATCATTCCCATTTTTGTTGGGTTATTCAGTCATTTTCAGTAATGTCTGACTCTTTGTAACCCCAGTTGGGTTTTCTTAAGCAGAGATACTAGAGTGGTTTGCCATTTTCTTTTCCATTTTAAAGATGAGGAAACAACATGCATCATGGAACCATTGGAAAATATTCTAAATTAATGAATTAAATAAAAATTTTTCCATTCAAATAATAAATAAATAAAGGTGAGAAAACTGAGGCAAACAGGGTTAAGTGATTCTTGTCCAGGGTCACACAGCTAGTGTCTGAGGTCAGATTTGAACTTAGCAAGATATGTCCTCCTAACTGAAGGTTATCCACTGTACCATTTAACTGTCCATTTTATAGATGTGGAAATTGAGGCTAAGAAAAGTTAAGTGACTTGCCCAGAGTCCCAAAGCTGGTAAGTCTGAGTTCACATCTGAACATAGATCTTCCGGACTCCAGGTCCAGCCTTCTATCTACTTTGCCATATAGCTACATCAGCCTGGTTCTTCCCTCCAGACAAATATAGATCAAAATGTTCTATTCCTTCTTTCAATGGCCATTGATTAAGCACTAGCACTATAGATCATTCCAAGGGGACAAAAAAAAATCCAACAGTTCCTTCCTCCAAGGAGCTTACATTTCTTTGCAAGTAAATACCATTGAGGTAGATAAGAACAAAAATCGATATAAAATCATAGTAAGTTACTTCCTGGGAGAAGGAAGCAATGGCAACTGTGGAAAGCAGGATCAGACTCATGCAGATGAAATGTGAGCCTTGAAGAAACTTGGAGATAAATTAAAGTAGAGATGAAGAGGAAGCATATTAAAGGGAAGGGAAACAGCTTCTACAAAGGCTCAGAGGTGGGAGATGTTCATTCTCATGCTTGGGAAGCAATATGTAGGTCAAGTTGGACAGAATATAGAATGTCTGAACAGAGTGCTATGATCTCCAGTAGCACAAATCTACCATCTTCCTCTGTATGTTCTTCCATCTTGGTCTTCACTTTATTAGAGAGCAATTTGTGTGTAATTTAAAATTTTATTACCTGGTGATTAGCTAGCCTCTTGGCTCATTTGGCTAGGATGGTTTGCCAAGATGGTATTTGAAGTTTTTCCAGCTGGGTAGAATCTGCCCAAGTTTGTGCTCTACTAGCCACAGCCTCAAGAGCTCCAGATGATCTCCATGCCATGAGGAAGCTTCAGATTAAGACTTTGGGGCTAGAAAGAACCTGAAAAAATGGAGCCCCTCATTTTAAAAGCCCCACGTGAGAGCTTCCAAAGACCAGTAATGGATTCTTAGCGTGCAAATGCTCTTCTCTGCCTTGTTCCACATTTCATATACCTTAAACACATGTTCAACTCACTGTGGAACATAAGTGTTGAAAGCCGTCTTCTTCCGCCTTACAGATCAGTGGCTGGCCCTTTACAAAGTGCTTAGTGAGATGCAAGCTTGGCCTAAACAGCATGATTTACATTATTGTCTTCTTCTGAAAGCCTCTATTGATTAAAGCTGTTTGGTCAGATTTCAACCCTTGGGTCTTTATTTTTTCATTTTTTTGCCATTGGCTGGATTTGAAAAGTGCAAGGAAAAATGGTTCACAGCAGGGTAAAGAACAGAAATATAAACAAAACAAGCCTTGAAAACCGCTGCAGGCACCCAGTGTGATAGATCCAGATGGTTGGAGATGGATGTAAATCTGAGTTGAGGGGGTGTCTCCCTTAGGCAAATAAAGGAAAGAGAAAATCAGGATGATTAGAAGTAATCAATCCAAATGGGATCTCATGAGCATTTTTCACCAATGATGAATTTTTAAAATGTGTTCTAGATCAGACTCTGCCTATTGTTTGTGGATTTTGAAAGACTGTTTTTACTTCATTGAACAAAAGGATTGCCTTAAATTAGGGGTTCTTAATCTGTGGTGTGTGAAACTTTTTTGATATATTTTCATAACTATTTCTAAGCTTATCGTATTGTATTTTACACATTTCAAAAGTTATTCTGAGAATGTATCCATTGAATTCAAGAAATATTGCCACAGTAGTCTATTGCATTCAAAAAAGGTTAAGAACCTTTGCTTTAAAGGCTCCCTTTCAAAAAGTTATCTCCCATGCTTATGTTGAAGGCATGCACTACCATTTGACTTATGTGACCATGTAATAACTTTGTTCAATTATTTATTGAATATAAACATCAAATGATGCTCCAATGGGAAGGCATATGCTTATAAAAAGTAAGGACCAAATGAAATGGTGGATAGAAAGCATTTTTATACATTATTAAAGTGCTATCCAAACACCAGTTATTCTTGTAATCAAAGTACGTCTCATCATATTACTGATGACAATTTGTAAGAAGGAAATGGCATCAAAAACACTATTAATGGCATGTTAAATCTAAAAAAGAGGCAATCTAATCATATGTTGAATAAAAAATAATAGAAGAGCCCAAGGGATTAATAATACATTGAAAAAGCTGTTCCCTGTACCCTCTCACTAAGTGCCAGGTGTGCCCTACCCTCCACCTTACCCCACACAAGGGAGGGAGGAAGCACTCCCATTGGCCTGTTTGGCAGAGGGGTGAGTGAAGTTAGGAATGTCCTCAGCAAGAATAGAGAGGGGGAGAGGAATGACACAAGTGCTCTGTTCCCCTCCAGCAATACCACCTATGAGTCACCCACCTTCCCTCCTGTCAGCTACCATTGGGCTACTGGGCAAATGGGTGGGGGATGTGAAAAAATGTCATAAGTCCCAGTTGAGAGGGGAAGGAGAGCAGCTCTTCCCAAGTCCCTCTGCCTTTCTAGTAATGAACTCTGGAAGAAGAGAGGGTAATGCATGTGCCCACTGAGAGTACTCTGCATACCATCTTTGGCACATGTGCCATAGGTTCACCATCACGGCTCTAGTTGAGTAAATCATCCATGGAGAATTTTGGGGAAACATTATAAATAAGAATAATGAGAAATGAGAAAATGTGAGTGGGTCACAATCTATACTGGTGAAGATTGTACCTTCACTGGTAAGATCAGAAGTCCACCAAAATATCAGAGATGTTTAATCAAATATCAGAGTTTAACTTGAAAATAATTCTCAGAAATTTTATGCTTAGATGGTTGTTTGGTCAGTTAGCCTAAGGATCATAGGATTTAGGCTTGAAAAGGAGTTAGATATAATTGAGCTCACCTTTCCATGTTATAGATGAGGAAATGGGCTCCAACAGATCAGTTAACTTATGCAATGCCATGCAGATAATATAGAGTTCAGGTGTTTCATCTTTGAGGAGTATTTCTTAGAAGGTATTTGAAACATCAACTGATGAATGCATCACAAAAAAAATGAAAATGGAGTCAAGAAAAAGAAAAAATTAAAAAGCACTTCTATAACACCTATACAGTGGCATATATACTATATATGTACATATATTAGAGTATATAATACTCTACTAGTGTGGTATATATGCATGTCTGTGTGTATATATATATGTGTGTATATATATATATATGTATGTATCTATGTGCACATATACATACTGTGAACTTTAGTTTACTCCACCATACTTAGTCTAACAAAAATCAGGAAATTGTGAACTTTAGATTACTCCACCCTACTTAGTCTAACAAAATTAGGAATGTCTACACCTATACTTAAGGATTAAATATTTAGGAGGATGGCCTATGACAGGCATGTGCTAGCAAATGACAAATCAGAAACAACTGACAGACCCCTGGGCTGTCCTAAGTCAAACCTAAGATATGATTGGTACATGTGAGATGCAGGAAAGTGATGTAAAACCATCTATATATTTCACGGCACTTCCTCTCTCCAGCCTCTTTGACAGCAGAGAGGTGGCTGGCAGTAGCTTGCTGAGAGTGTCAGCATCTTGGCATGGTGCCTGCTATTGTCTGGGTTTAGAAGTGAGTTTTCCTTGATACCATACTGGAGGAAGCTGAGTAGCCTAGTTTCAATGAGGCTCTTCTCTGAGATCTCTCGGAGTTTAGGCTGATTTTTCTCTCCTTTACCTTCCAAACACTATCCTCTTAGAGAAAGCCTCTAATCTTCAAGGACCTCATGGTGGAGGACTTTGAACTCGCCTGGCACAGACCTGGCAGGAGAAATCCTATACCTTTCCCTTTTCCCTTTTCTCCTTGATTTCTTCCCTACATATTGATTAAACCATCATATATTTCCAAACTGACTTGGGTATTTTATTTGGAATATCCCCTGGTGACCAAAAATCAAATTTAGATTAGGACACAATCCTAAATTATCCTTACAATTCACGGTACCAGTCACTATACTAAGCACTTTACAAATATCATCTCATTTGACCTTCATAGCGACCATGTGAGGTAGGTGCTATTAGTATCCCCATTTTACACATGAGGCTAATTGATTTGTGCTATGTCCCACAAGTAGTATGTCTCTCAGGCTGAATTTGACCTCAGGTCTTCATATCTTTAGGTCCAGTACTCTATCCACTGAACCACCTAGGAGAAAATGATAAATAAACTGTTGCTTTGAGATTCAAGAAATGGAAGAAGACTACAGACAAACAATAAGCTAAAATTGTGAACCACCAAGGAGTAAAAGCTTAAAAAAAACCTGGTAAAATGTCAGGAAAGTTAAAGAATGTTTTAAAATGTTCTTCCTTATGGACAGTGATAAGGACATTGCTTTTCCAAAATCACAGGAAACAAAGTGTGTGTTCTTGAGAGAGACTGGGGTCTCTGAGGAGGAAATGCTGAAGAGATTTGAGATGTGCAGGTGCAATCTATCATGAAGATTAGATTGTACATTCTGAGTTGGAAGGCAAATGTGAGATAATGGCAGCTTGAACAATGATGGGTATTTTACTGTTTCCTGAGGTTTGGTGTGACCAGACTAGGAGGAGGAGCAAGGAAAGCCTTGCTTGAATCTTCTCATATCTTGAAAGTCTTCTTAGGTGGGAGGAGGAGAAGTCAAATAATTTCCCCTTCCTCCACTTTTGGTATTTCTGTCATCTCTCTCTAATTTTCTGTCTCCACCTCTTCATCTTTCTCTCTTTTTCTCTCTGTCTCTCTGTCTCTCTCTGTCTCTGTCTCTGTCTCTGTCTCTCTCTCTCTGTCTGTCTCTCTCTCTCTCTCTCCTTCCCATCTTTTTTCTCTTTTCCTTCATTTCTAGTGTTTTTTCTTCCCCCTCTTCCTTCCTTTTTCCCTCATTTCTTTCCTTCTAACATCTTTCCTTCTTTCCTTTATCCCTTTCTTCACTTTTTCTTTCTGCCCCTGTCCTTTCCCCAAATGCATGTCATGGGTTTTTTTTTCTTTTCACTAGCATACTCTGCTATATGTTTAAACATCTACCCCTATTAATTTAATAACGTTACAGATGCATCTAGAGGCCATCGCAGTGAACCTCCTAAGAAGCAATTCTAGGGCACCTGAAAGGAAATGAACAATAAATTTATCAGCACCAACAAAAAAAAAAGTCTAACACCTGGATAATTATATTGTAACCTGGATGGTTATACAAGCATAGCATCTGCCAAGAGTCATTTGATATACTGAAGAGCTCTGCCAATGGTTGATAGGGAGCTAAGGTTGAGTGGAGACCCAGATTCAGGTGATTCATCTAACTAATGTTTTATTCAGATTATAACAGGACCAGATGCTTTTGATGGAAGGATAGAAAACACTGAATCTTTTCTAAATTTTGTTTCTACCCTGACCCACCAAAATGCTTTGCACCAATTAGGTGCTCATTAAATGTTTATTAAATTCATTGAATTGAACATGTGGAATAATGTATGAAATTTTATGAGCAAGAGGGAGATCTTTCCATGTTTTTAGTCCAATAAACATTTCCCAGCTCCTTAAAAATCAAATAGACTGGTTTGCAAATCTAGCCACATAATTTTATTTAGTAATTTCTTTGGAGGAAATAATCAGCTCATAATTAACCCAGATTGTAGTTTCTGAAAAGAGCTTTCTATATAATCTCAATTATTGCTCAAGATGATCACGCTGGGTTATTTTCACTCAAAGCTTAGATAAGGAAACTGAGATTTGAAGACTTACAGTCCCAATAAAACAGGATCCTAACAAATGGGGCTATCTGTGATTGAACTAAGCTACCTCAAGAGAACAAAGGCCTCCACTTGGAAATCTAAAAGCAAAAATTAGATGATCATTGTTGTATGTGTCTCAAAGAAAATTCTTATTCATGTGTGGATGAGTCTACATTGCCTCTGAAGTCCCAATGACCAATTAGAAATTATGAATAGAATTAAATAGCTCCTAGCACTAGAAGCAATTGGTCCAAGCATCATATTGTTTCATGTGTCAATGACTGAATATCCCTTAGTTCTAGGGATCATTATTCTTTCCATTTCACAAGGTGTTCTGGTGTGCCTATGGTGAGCATTGTTGGAGATTCAGGTGATATTTAAGATATAGGTACTAGGGTAGAGTCAAGATGATGAAGTGAGAATTCACTAATGCCAAAATCTCCCCCCAAACCTCTTCTACAACCAATACAGAAAACACACAAAAAAAATTAAATTCTGAGGGGAAAAAAATCAAGCAAAAGTCACAGTGAGTCATTTTTTTCCAGCCCAGGGAAGGTTAGAAAGATTGAAAGAGAGGTCTGCATACATTGGAATGGGGGCTGTTGAAGAGTACAAAACAATATAATTGAGGCTGAATGATGACTATAGTACCAAGCTATGACTGCAAAGGTAATGAAGTCAGGAAGAAAAGCTGGGCAGAAAGAGTCCCTAAGTACTCCTTGCACTAGCACTTGGCACACAGTTGGGTACCAAAACTTTGTTGCCCATTACCCAGTTCCAGGTCATAGTTCCAGGATGGTAATGATTATGAGGAAATAGGTGCTCAACCAAAATAAAAACCAGACGACAAACCAATATGGCAGAGAAGACTCCTATCCTTGGATCACCATATCTTGGCATCATTAAAGACTTTCAAACCCCCAAACTAAGCTGTGAAAACAAAGGAAGCACATAAAAGCCTAAAGCTCAGGTCATAGACCCCCTCTTCCATAAGTGATTAGAACCCAACTCTAATATAAAGTCCAAAGTCAGAAAAAAAGCTAATAAATGAGAGAGACAGAAGGAGAGAGAGAGAAAAGAACTTCACCATTAAAAAAAATTTCTTTGGTGACAGGGAAATTCAAGGTACCGATTCAAAAGAAGACACCAATTTGAAAACAACTACAAGCAAAGCCTTGAAGAAAAATTCATATTGTAAAGAAACCTAACCAGAATTACTAGAAGAGCTAAAGAAAGATATTTTAAAAGAACAAAAACTATTTCAAAAAGCCAAATAAAGAATGATAGAGAAAAAAATTAAGGAAAGAATGACAACAATGTAAGAAAACTGCAAAAAAGAGCATTAACAGCTTAGTTCAAGAAGCAAAAACTGCAAACAAAAATAATTACTTAAAATTCAGAATTGGTCAAATGATAAAAGCAGTATAAAACCTCACTGAAGAAAATAAGTTTCTAAAAATTAGAAATGGCCAAATGGAAGCTAGTGGTTCCTTGAGACTTTTTCTTTTTCTTTTTTTTTTAACCCTTACCTTCCATCTTGGAGTCAATACTGTGTATTGGCTCCAAGGCAGAAGAGTGGTAAGGGTAGGCAATGGGGGTCAAGTGACTTGCCCAGGGTCACACAGCTGGGAAGTGTCTGAGGCCAGATTTGAACCTAGGACCTCCCGTCTCTAGGTCTAGCTCTCAATTCACTGAGCTACCCCGCTGCACCCCCTTGAGACTTTTTCTATCAAGAAATGTTGTAGAAAGAACAAAAGTCAAAAGAAAGAAAAAAATAGAAAAAATGTGAAATATCTCATTGGAAAAACAACTAACCTAGAAGAAAGTGTGAAGAAAGATAATTTAAGAATTACTGGTCTATCTCAAAGCCATGAACAAAAAATAAAGTTAGACACCATATTTTAAGAAATTATAAAGGAAAACTGATATTACTTAATCAGAGGACAAAGAATAAATTTAAGGAATCCATTAGTTACTTCATGAAAGATGTGTAACCTGCCCCACTTGTTTTAGCCCCATGGTCATATGAGATCTACAATCATAAAATAAGTAGAAAGCAATGCAAGTATATTTTCAAATTGTTTTATTTTTTTATTTAGCAGTTTTGCTGATTTTTTAAATTTTCCTATAAAAATTTAAAAACATTTCTTTGTAATTGGGGAAGCCTCTCTGAGAGGGTAAAAGATCAATACAAATGGAAATTTGGGTAACATAAAAACAAGATATCAATAAATATTTTAAAAGAAATCAATACAAGGCAGTGATATCAAACTCAAACAAAAAGATATCCCTGTGGGCTACATAGTAACTAAGAAAACCATAAATTAGCATTATCAATGTTATATTGTGTTTTTATTTATTTTTTTAAATATTTCCCAATTACATTTTAATCTGGTTCAGTCACCCTTGGAAGAGTTGTGGGTTCATGGGCCCATAAGCAGCATTTTTGATATTTCTACCATAGAGGATAGTCAGTGCTGGCCATGTGCTATAAATATTTAGAAAAGAGTAAGGTGCCCAAGGGCTGGAATTGTGTGGGAAGGCTTTACAAAGAAGTGATGTGTCATAATGGAAGCAACACAGAATATTTAGGATCAGAGAACCTGGTTTGAAAACAATTCTCCACTACCAAAGTGTGTGTTCTTGGCCAAATCAATTTTCTGAGTCTACATTTATTAAGTTGTTTAAAAAAGTGGTTGGACAGGATAAATTCTCAGGCCATTCAAACTTTAAAAATCAAATCCTCTGATCGTATAAGAAATGAGTACTTATGTGGAACCTTCCAGAATTTAAATAAGGCAGAGAGGAGTTTTCAGGTAGAGAGAAAACACAAAAGTGCAGAGTAAGATTTTTCTTCCTCATTGATGTTGATAGCATTTATTAAGCAATCGTTACATGTGAGATGTTGTACATAGATTTGGGGATACAAAAATGAATGATGCAATCCCTGAGCTCAAGAATTTCACACCTGGAAGGAGAGAGAAGACAGATAAATAGGGAAAATAGCCATAGGTAATATAGAATGTGATATGTGCATGGATTCCTTTGCTAATGCTCTACTCTGATGCTTCATCTTGTTATGAAGGTGACCCTGACTTACCCAAGACTTGGCCAATGAAACCCAAGTTCTGGTAAGTCATCCTTAATTGGAAAGATTCTAAGGTGGGGCCCATTGACAGCCTGCATGACTTTCGAACAGAAACCAACCAACAGGAATCTGAAAGAGCTCACACTAGAAGGTTGGCAATTTGGTGATGATTTTTTTCCTTCAAGAAATCATTAAGAGAACATATTAGACACAGAGAATTTGTGATCTGCATCAGTGAAAGGAGTTTTCACAGCAGTGAAATCATAGATCTTTTAAAAATATTCAAGTGCATTAGAACAATTGAAACAAAATACTGTGAACAAGATGAAAGGGGAGAGATTCCTTCTGGGAAGGAAAATATAGACAAGTTCTGTTGTTCTTGTTGAGTCAATTCAGTTATGCCCAACTCTTCATGACCCCATTTGGGTTTTTTCTTGGCATAGATACTGGAATAATTTACCTTTTTTCTTCATCAGCTCATTGTACATATGAGGAAACTGAGGCAGAGCTAAATGCCTAAGGTCACACAGCTAGTAAGTGTCTGAGAGATTAAATGACTTGCTCAAAGTCACACAGATAGTAAGCAAATTCCGAATCTGAACTCAGGCTCTCGGATTCTAAATTCTCTACTCTTTCCACTATACCATGCTAGGCAGAAGGGAAAAAACTTCAAAAGGTATTACATAAACATATAACCACAGGTAGTCAAGATCACTCTTTCCTTAATGAGAAGGATGTGATCCAATAAACTGGACAGGTTTAAAAATTATAGATTCTTAGAAAGAGTTAAGCATTTATTAAGCACTCACAACATGCCAGACACTATGCAAAGTACTTTACAAATATTATTTCATTTGACTCTCACAATAGTCCTGGGAGGTAGGTATTATTATTTTTCCCATTTTATAATTGAGGAAACTCAAGCAAACAGTAGTTTAAGTGACTTACCCAGAGTTCCAGAGCTAGTAAATATCTGAAGTAGAACTTGAACTCAGATCTTCCTGGTTCCAAGCCCAGTATTCTGTTCACTGAACCACCTAGATACCTTTACAATTGGAAGGAACCTTGGAAATAATCTTTGAGCCTTACCTCCACCTCTCTTTTGGATACTTCAAATAATGTTCCAAAAGCATCTCAAACATGTGTCTGAAACTAAACCCATTATCTTTCCCCAAAATCCACTCTCCTTTTTAACTTTGTTTTTTCTGGCAAGGTCATCTCTTCCAGGTACCCAGATATGTAATCTCAATATTATTCTTGACTCCTTATTCCCCATCACTCCATATAGTTGTTGTATCTTGTCATTTCTCCATCCAAGACATTTCTCACTTATTTCTCCTCTCTACTCATGTAACCACCAACTCAATTCAGGTTGTCATCATATCTCATCTGGACTATTGTAAAAGTCTCCTAATTGGCCTCCTGACTTATCTCTCCCCTCCCCAGTCTATCCTCCACACAGCCACTAAAGGGCTTTCTCCCCAAAACTACAAAGGCTCCCAGAACTATGAAGGCTCCTTGTTGCTTTTTGGGTCAACAATGAGCCTCTCTCTTGGCTTTTACAACCTGTTCTTATCCTCTACCTCTAACATTTTTGTCCATTGCTTCCCTTCCTTCTCTCTGCTCTGCAGTCAGACTGACCTTATGCTTCCTGACTCCAGATTCTCTCATCTCCAAGCCTTTCCACTGGCTGTCCCCCATGCCTGACATGCACCCCCTCCTTCTTACTTTTCTTGGATTCCTTGGCTTCCTTCAAAGCTCTTGGTTCACAGGCCACCTCCTATGGGAAACCTTTCTTGATCTACTCCACAAATAGTACACAAACAATTGTCTTGTCTTTATTTTGTATATATTTGGTATTCATTTAATTATATACATGTTGTATCCCTCACTAGAATGTCAGTTTCCTGAGGGCAGGCTCTGTATTCATCACCTGGAACTAGCCACTTGATAAAGGCTTTTTGGTTGGTTGATTGATCTTCTTCCAAATCTCTCATTTAACAAGGGAGAAAACTGAGACCTAGAGTGGCAAAGTCAGTAGCAGAGTTGGAACTAGAACCCTAGGACCCCCCGTACTCTGTCTAGTCCAGATTGGTAGGTGGCACAGAACAAAGTATGCTGGACATGGATTTAGGAAGTCTAGAGTTCAAACCCCACCTTGGGTGTGACATTAGGCAAATCACTTAGTCTCTCAGTCTCCTCATCCACAAAAAAGGGATAATGACAGCATTTGTGTCCCAGGACTATTATGATGATCCAATGAGATGACATAAGTAAAGATTTTTGCAAACTTTAAAGTACTATACAGATTCTAACCATAATTAGTAGTGGCATTGTTGTTGTTGTTGTTGTTGTTGTTGTTGTTGTTGTTGTTGTTGTTGTTGTTGTTGTTGTTGTTGTTACACACTGTCCTCAACCTTCGGGGTACAAAGAATTGAGCTCTCTTCTAATTTTCCCCCAGCAGGTTTTATGAATATGGAAGCCTAATAATCCACAGAGATTTGCCAACTGGCTTCTACACAGACATGTCAAGTCCCATTGGTCTTTTACTTTCAGAAGAAGGCACTCCATCAAAACAAAGGATATAAAAATCTTTGGCACATAGAAAGATGCTTTTTAAAGCTGAAACCATAAGAGGCTCGCTAACAAAACCTCGGTGATATGTGCAAACATAGAGCAGATATATTCTTACTCCATGTACAGTTTATAGGCAAACTTTCCCAATAGGGAGGTGATTCTGGCTTTGGGTCATATTCCATTTTGGTCCTTGACCCAGAGGAAGTGCCAAATGCTGTATTGTTTGAGAAAAACACATCCTAGAATGGATTTGTTGTCAGCTGCCTCTTGACCATTTTAAATTTCCTGCTTTTGCCAGGGACAAGCATCCCTGGCCTTGATAGGAATCCAGACAAAGTCATTGCCAGACTTAAGCAACAGCCTGGAGAATGACCAGGGTGTTGGAGGGGGGGGATGTCTCCCGACTAGCAGGAAGCTGGATTCCTAGTCCAGGCTCAGTCTTTGATTTGCTGAATGGCCTTGGGAAAGTCACTGGTTCCTTTGTGACTCAGCGGCTCCTCTTCATCTCCACAACCTTGGTGAGACGCCTCAAGACATGACCTTGGTAATGAATTACTAGCATGCTGAGAACACAAGATTATTAACTATTAATAGCAATCAGGTATCCCACCTTTGTAAGGACAAACTGAACTCTGTGTGGCTATGTTGTCAAAAGGCTGGGAAAATGCCATGTGGAAGGAGGATTAAACTTGTTCTGTGTGGCCCCCAGAGAGCAGCGCCAGGAACAATGGGCAGTAGTGGCAAAGATGCATGTTTGGACTTGACTTTTCCATAGTTAAAGCTATCCTGAAGGAATGGTCCTGACTTAGGAGAGAGCAGGCTCGCCCTCACTGAAACTCAAGCGAAATCTGGTTGGCTATTCATCGGGGACATTGGACAAGAGATGGTTTCCACGTAATCATTGGATTAGATGGCCAGTGAGTCCCATCTCACCCTGAGAATCCATGAGTCGAGATGATCCAAAACTCTAAATACATATAAAATGGCACATCTTACTATCTTGTCATACCTTTATACCATATATGCTTATATTCCTGGATTTAAATGCACATCAAAGTGAAGAACTGGTTCAATTGAAAAGACTCCTTCACACTCTGTTAAGCCTTGCTATTACTCCTATTTAAGTGTCTCCTCTTTATATTCCTTTAAAAAGCTAATTATTATTTTCAATATTACTTATTAGCATCTTCTTTCTTTTTCGGAATGGAGGATCAACCAGATATCTGATTTCATCTGCATAGGGGATCCCCTTCCAGATGAGGTTGCACCCTTTTCCATGCAGATTGCAACTTGTCTGGGACCCTGAGAGATAATGACTTATACAAGATCACATAGCCAGTGATGCATGAGACCAGCAAGGAAGGAAGGAAGGAAGGAAGGAAGGAAGGAAGGAAAGAAGGAAGGAAGGAAGGAAGGAAGGAAGGAAGGAAGGAAGGAAGGATGGAAGGAAGGAAGGAAGGAAGGAAGGAAGGAAGGAAGGAAGGAAGGAAGGAAGGAAGGAAGGAAGGGAGGGAGGAAGGGAGGGAAGGAGGGAAGTAGGGAAGGAGGGAAGGAAAAATCAAATGAATGAATGAGGGAGGGATGAAGGAGCAAGGAAGGAATAAATGAACGAATGAACGAACTAACGAACAAATGAACAAACAAGGAGGGAGGAATGAGGGAGGGATTAAGGGAGGGAGGGAGGGAGGAAGGAAGGAAGGAAGGAAGGAAGGAAGGAAGGAAGGAAGGAAGGAAGGAAGGAAGGAAGGAAGGACATAGTAACTGACTACTATATATAAGGCACTGTGCTAAGTGCTTTAAAAATATATTCTTATTTTATCCCCACAACAACCCTGGGAGGTAGGTACTGTTATTATCCTAATTTTACAATTAAGGAAACTGAGGCAAGCAGGGTTTAAGTGACTTGCTCAGATCACATAGCTAGTAAAGGTCTGAGGCTATAATTGAACTTAGATCTTCTTGACTCCAGGACCAGCAAGCACTTTGAACCTCAGTTTTACTGACTCTAACACTGTCTCTCTGTTCATCCCATCATGCTGATATCTAAATGGAGCAGTGAATAGAGCATTAGGCCTGTAGTCAGGAAGATATGAGTTCAAATCTAGCCTTAGATATGGCAAGTCTTTTAAACCTGTCTGCCTCAGTGTCCACATCAATAACAGGCATTGTACCTACTTCTCAAGGATATTAGGAGAATAAAATGAGATAGTATTTATAAAGTGCTTTGTAAACCTTAAAACATTCTATAAATGCTAGCTTTATTAGCCTTTATAAAGCTCTTTTAAGGACTGTGATTATGTATATAATTTAAATTGATATCTACCTGCCTCAATTAAAGTCATTATTATAATAACCCATTTTACAGATGAGGAGATTGAGGGTCAGAGAGTCAAAGTGACTGGTCCATACTTATGCAGTTAGTAAGTGTTGCAGACAAAATTTGAGCCCTGAATTCAAGGCTCTTGCACTAAGATGTTCCCCAATTAACATGAATTAATAACCATGATGGTACCTGAATTTAAAGAACTATAGAATGTAACATCTTTGATGGAAGAAAGGGTTCCATTTTTATTTTTGCATCCCTACCACCTAACACAGTGCCTACTATGTAATGAGCACTTAATAATTGTTGGCTGATAGACTGGCATTTCGTGAACTTCAATAACATACTGAAAGACCATATATATAACAAAGAACTATTAGACCCCTACTCGACAGATGCCAAAAATCAGACATGAACATGCTGAGAAAAACAAGATGTATTGGCAGTCCTCGGTCTACTTGTCCCTATTTTGTAGAAAAAGAGAATAACTGCCCAGTTTGAGATATCTTATCCGCGCTAACATCATAATGGAATATGAATGGAAGCTCTGGGGTTACAATTCCACTTTTGCTTCCAAACTGTGCAAGTAATTTCACAAAATGTCTACAACACCCTAGGGAAGATTTATTTCATGTACACTACAGCAAAAGCAGATTCTATATTCATACAAAAAGACCTATATTTGTAGAGAGAAAGTTTTCCTTATTATCCAAATACGTAATCCTGGTTAGTATTTATTCAAACTGGCAAATGGCATAGAGACTGCAAAATATGCCTAAATCTATTTATCAATATGTCCAGAAGATTTATATTTTGTCCAAAGAGAGGAAAGTCCAGGACTTTCCAAGGTCTCATGGGTCCATAGATTCTTATAATAGCTGAGGGGCATCATTCATGCCCAAGCAGTGTCAATTTCAGACAGCAAATCATGGGTCATTATTACAAAATCTTCTACAATCTTTTTTCTCTTCATCTGAATTTGAAACCTGAGTATTTCATACCAACAAAGACATCGGGGGGAAAAGATGATAACTTTTTTATTTTCTGTTTCAATTTAGTCAAGGGATGGCCACGGGAAAGAAGAATTTCTCCTCCAAATAATGAAGAATCAAGATTTGATAACCTCGAAGGTGCCATCAATTCTAAATCTATTCTCTCCTTTTTTACCTGCCATCGGGTTTCTGAACAAGCAGCAAGGAGGCACTGGATCTGAGAAAGGAGATGGAATGGGTTCAATTTTATCAAATGTTCACTGCCTTCAATTGCTGAAATTCATAAATATTTGTTATATTAATTTTCATGAAAAATATGTATAAATACCAGTATCCAGAAGCTCAAGGACATTGATATTTCACCTTGAAATAACCTTAAATTGGACATTTATTCCTCTACTCTGTATTTACATTATTATTCATGAATAATTCTTTTTCAGTAATGAAATGACATATCACATGACAAAAAGTCTAATTGTAATAATTGTTTTTTATTGTTCAGTTGTTTTAGTCTCTTTCTGACCCCATTTTGAGGTTTTCTTGGCAAAGACACTGGAGTGGTTTGCCATTTCCTTCTCCAGCTCATTTAACAGGTAAGGAAATTGAGGCAAAAAGGGCTAAGTGACTTGCCCCAGGTCACAGAACTACTATATGAGGCTAGATTTCAACTCAAGTCCTCCTGACTCCAAGTCTGGCACTCTATCCCCTGTGCCACCTAACTGCCTATTCATAATAATAAATAACACTTATATAGGGTTTAAAGGTTTGCAAAGTGTTTTATGTATGTTTTCATGTTTGAGCTTCCTAGCAAAGCTGGGAGTTTAGGGCTATTGTTACCCTCCATTTTCCAAAAGAAGAAAACAATGAGATGAAAAGAGATTAGGTGACTTGCTCAGAGTTGCAGAGCTAGTTAAATGTCTGAAGCTGGATTTGAACTCTAATCTTCTAGAGATAGCAGAGTAGATGGAACACTGGACGTTAAGTCAGGAAGGTTGGAGTTCAAATGCTGCCCAATTTTAGTGCTGGACAAATCACTTAGCCTATCTCAGCCTCAGTTTCCTCAAATGTAAAAATATATTCTAATCATATCAGTTCCTAGTGCTGGACAAATCACTTAGCCTATCTCAGCCTCAGTTTCCTCAAATGTAAAAATATATTCTATTCATAGTTTCTAGTGCTGGACAAATCACTTAGCCTATCTCAGCCTCAACTTCCTCAAATGTAAAAAAAAATCTAATCATAGCAGTTTCTAGTGCTGGACAAATCACTTAGCCTATCTCAGCCTCAGTTTCCTCAAATGTAAAAAAAAATTCTAATCCATAGCTCCAACCTACCAGAGTTACTGTGGACAAAATAAGATAATATTACTCAGCTATCATTACTACTGTCTCCAAGCCCAACACTTTTCACAGCACCACCTCACTACCTGTGGGCATCTGAGGCAGGCTGTAAAGCGTGAGTCTGGATGAGGCTCAGCCTAATTAGAGCGCCCTTGAATGGCGCTATTTAGGTGAGAATCTAATTACATCTGGATCTCCCCATGGTCCTTACCACCCAGAACAAATAAATGAACTACTTTTCATTTTCACAGGTGGAAATTAAAGAAATCAGTTTCCAGTTTTATAGCCACTTTCACTCTAGGACCTCAAACAGCTCTACAAAAATTATTGCTTTACCTCTGCTAGGTTCCCCCCAAAAGGGACAAAGGGAGTGAGTGCTACTTCCTCTGCTGGACCTGAGGGAGAGTGAAGGCCCAAGCTGATGGGGAGACTTGCCAGGGTCCTACTCATGCAGAAGAGAGAGCCACAATCAGAATTCACCCTCCGGAAAGACAATGCCTACAAGAGACGTGGGTCTACTCAGGTTCATGAGCACAGTGACCACTGGGTAAACTTGTACACAATACGTCCTTTAATGAATTAATTCAAACTTTACAAATGAGATAAACTGAGTCTTGGAGAAGCCCAGAGTCATAGTCTCAAACTCCAAACCAGAACTCCCTTTCCTCTCGTATATATGTCATCTTCCTCCCCATTAGAAGGTAAGCTCCCTGAGGGGAAGGAGCTCTTGGACATTTTTATCCTTGTATCTCTAGCACCTAGCACATATTAGGCAGGCACTAATTTTTTTTTCATTTAATCATTCACTAGTAAAGCCTCTGAGGTGGGATTTGAATACAGATCTTCCTAACTATAAATTCAGTGCTCTGTAAGCTATTGCTGCCTCATCACGTTAGCTCACATGTATATAGTACTTTAAGATTTCTTTTTCTAATGTGTTTTATATAATGCTTATCTTTAAAGAATAGAAGGCTTCTTTTTAAATAGGTGTTATGTAAAATTTATCTTGCTCAACCTTTATAACAACTCCTTGTGATGAGTGCTACCATTGTTATCATGACCCTCATTTTACTGATGGGGAAACTGAGACTGAGAGAAATGGCTAAAAATATCTGATTAAAGTGAGTTTTTCATGATTCTAGGTCACACACACTGGCCACTCTACCATATAGCATATTGTTTCTTCTTCTATCCCCACTCTCTTACTCACCTTCATTCTCTCTATTGTCTACCTACCTACTGCCTACATTCTCATGCTTGTAGACCCTCTCCTAATTTTTTTTGAAAGCTTACTTGGTCTGATCATCCCCATGAGTGCTCATACTATATCTCTCCTTCCATTCATGGCATTGAGAAGGCTCTCTCCTCCACTGCAAAGGGTCTCTCCACTTTGTTTCCCTTCACTCCTCTCACTAAACCTTTTGCAGTCTGGCTTCTGATTTCATTCAGATGATGCTGCTCTCTCTGAAGTTATCAATGGTCTCTTAATTGCCTAATCTAAAAGGTTTTTTTTTTCAGTCTTCATCCTTCTATCCCTCTGAAGTCTCTGAAACTGTTAATAAATCAATACACACTTATTAAGCACCTACTATGTTCCAGGTCCTGTTTTAAGTGCTAGAGACAGAGAGAGAGAGAGAGAGAGAGAGAGGAGAGAGAGAGAGAGAGAGAGAGAGAGAGAGAGAGAGAGAGAGAGAGAGAGAGAGAGAGAGAGAGAGAGAGAGAGAGCATGCCCTCAAAGAACTCACAATCTAATAGTGGAGACAACTTACAAACAAATACACACAAACTGCATAAATTGGAAATATTTAAAAGAGGGGAGACATTCGAGAATTAAGGAGGTTTGGGAAAGGTTTCCTATAGAAAGTAAAATTTTAGTTGAGACTTAAAGGAAGCCAAGGAAGTCAGAAAGTGGAGTTGAGGAGGAAGAGTGTTCCAGTCATGGGAGATAGCCAGAAGGAATGCCTGGAGCCTAGAAAATGTCTTTTTCCAGAACAACTAAGAGGCTAGTGTCACTGGACTGAAGAGCATAAAAAAGAGAATAAGATGGAATAAAACTAGAAAGGTAAGGCGGTACTATGTTATAAAGGATTTTCAATGCCCAACAGAGGATTTTGTATTTGATCCTGGAGGCAATAGGAAGCCACTGGAGTTTATTGAAAGGGGAATAGAGGGGAAGAGATATAGGCAAACCTATCAATCATTCATCTCTTAAGCAATATCTCATTTCTAGGTATTTGTGACTTTTGTCTCTCCTGGTTTTCCCCTTACCTGTCTGACCCATTCCTCTGTATTATTTTCTGGTTCATCCTTTGTGTCAAACTCAGTAACCATGGGTATCCTCTAAAGCTTTGTTCTTGAGCCTCTTCTATTATCATTCTATGTTATGTCCAATGGTGATCTCATCAGTTCCCATGGATTAAATTATTGTCTCTATGCAGATGATTCTCAAATATATTGATTTGTCCCCAACTTCCATCTTAACACTGTCATATATTGCCTATTAGACATATCAAAATAGATACCCTCACAAAATTTCAAATTCAATATATCTAAAACAGTTCTCATCTTTCCTCCAAAAGTCTCCCTTCTTCTCAACTTACCTGTCAAGCTCAAGAATATCATTTTCTTGGTCACCCATCTAGGAACCATCCTTCATTCCTCATCATCTCTTACCACCACCATATTTAATGTTACCAAATCCTGTCAGTTCTACCCTCCTAGCATCTCAATTATACAGCCCTTTCTCTCCACTCTATTGTTGAAGTAATATTCCTAAGGTATAGCTCTGAATATGTTATTTCATTCCAGTGTAGCCCTATTACTTCCAGGAGTAAATATAAAATCTTCTGGCTTTTAAGACCTTTTTATCCTGGTCCTTGATGGGGACCTTTCCAGTCTTCTTATACTTTCCTTCTCTTTGCATACTTTGTGAGTACATTAACTGCTGTTCCTCAAACATATTACATCTCTTACTTTTCACTAACTGTCCTTCATGCCTAGAATCCTACCTCCATGTCTTAACTTCCTTGGCTTTCTTCAAGATTCATCTCACATACCACCCTTTCCTGCTGGTGCCTTCTCTCTGAGATTATCATTCTTTTATGTTGTATAAATTTCCCATGTGTATAATTTGCATGTTGTTCTCCCCCATTAAAATGTAAGCTTCTTGAGGGCAGGGGCTATGTTTTTTGCCTTTTTTTGTAGTCCCAGACTTTAGCACACTGTAAGAGTTAATAAATTCTTGTTGTCTAACATTGGCAGAGAGGCCTGCTCTAAGACCCAAGTGATTTATTTTAGAGGACAAAAAGAAATAGAGCAGAGCCCACACTTTCTCACCAATAATGAAAATAGCCACAAAAAGTTTTAAGAATGTGGTATCCTTTTTACTCGTCTAATCAAAGATGACTTTGATGAGCAAAGATTTACTGATTATGTGGGTTGTTTGTAATTATTTGCAAAATCACAATATTCCAATATGGCATGCTAACAAGAAGCCACAATTTTAAATTCCTTAATTTCAGTTATTTGATCCTGATTAGGTAATGTCCTTCTTCATATGCAAATATGTTGATTGATCCATCCTAGACTAATATGTCCAATTCGTGGAGCAATAGAATATTAGATCTGGGCATGATCATGTTGGTCAGTCCCCCTATTTTCCAGTAGATTTGTAGTTGATCCAAAACAGCTGTGGTATAGTAGAAAGAGAACTTACTTGGAACAAAAGAGGACCTGGGCTCAGAAGCTAATTCTAGTATTAATTACCTGTGAGAAATAAAGGGAGAGGATGCCCAAAGGGCAATGGAGAAGTAGTGTAGTGAGTATAAGAAGCTCACCATTTTGCATCAGTCTAGCTATTCTACTGCATTTTAATAGTTGATTTTCCCAAGGACATGTAATAACAATTTTCAACATCCATTTTATGAATTTATAAGATCCAAGTCTCACTCCCTTTCCTCTCCCCCCATTCCCAGAGACAGTAAGTGATTTGATCTGGATCAGAAATGTATGGTCATGCAAAACATTTCCATATTGGCCATTGAGAGAACACTCATATAAAATCAAAGTCCCAAAATAAAAAGACAGATAAACTAAAATGAAAAACATTCACTACAATTTTTTGAAGGCACGCATTAAGTGATTTTGGCCAAATCTGGTAAACTACTAAAGACTATTTACATGTTTCAGGGTTTAATTTGTGATTCAAGTTGACATCTGGAAGTATGATTACAACTATTTTTTTTTATTTTATATTATCATGTTGCCTGTCATTTTTACTAGATGTCAGTGACATTAAGGCTTCAGATGAAGGCTTCAAAGGCAAGAGAATGCATGCATCAGGTGAGGTCTATGATTCACAGAAGGGCTGGTCTAAATTTTTCATTTGCTAAATGTACAGCCTCTTTTTAGATCTCACCCAGTGGCATAATCTGTCAAGCCCTTCTTGAATCCTGGTGGGCAGACAGTGTTTCGGCTATCCCTCTCAGTTTCGCTATTCTTGAAAATCTTGAAAACATGATGAGTATGTAGACCCACCAAGGTAATGAGGCTACTGGTCTCTCCCACCCTGAGGACCTAAGATCTGAGAGCCCAACCCACATGGATCACATTGCTCTTCTTCAGCCATCTTCAAGCCAATGTTCTACCCATATACCCTTCCTCTGGGTGAACAGGTTCAGAAAGGGAAAACATAGCAGGTTAAAGCTTCCGAGTTGATCAATGGAGCAGTGAGTAGCCACTGCATTCCCAGTCTGGAAAAGATAAAGACCCACTCTCAAGGAAAAGAAAGGAGAGGGGAGGAGGAGAGAGAAATGAAAGAGAAGAGAGGAGAGAGGAGGAAAGGGGAGAGTGGTTAATACATCATGACAGGAGGCATAATTAGAAACATAAATTATTCAGCACAGATCATCATGTTTATTTCCTTTCTTTCCATTCATACAATCAAAGATTTAGAGCTGGACAGGACCTTAGAGGATATCTAATTCAACCCACCCTTTTATAGATGAGGGATAGAAAGCCAATATAGGGCAAGCTACTTTTCTGTGGCCAAACAGCAAAGCCAAAGTTAGAATTCAGTTCTCCAGATTCCCAGGCCAATGCACTTTCTATGTTAGTATGCTCTTAAATATTACAAGTCTAAAGTGGTTTGGAGCTGTGGAAACCTCCAGGAGCACCTTAAATTAAGAGATGTGGGGTAGGAGGTCAGTGTCCTTAAAATGTGTGCTTCAGCCCAGAAGACAGCTTAGAGAATCTTTCTGCTGAGAACAATTCAGCTGATCTATCTGCAATCTCCTCCTCACCCTTCATTTTTGTGAACATCTGCCCAACGGCGGATCTTTGATGCCTGGGAGCTTCATCTGCTCCAGCTGTTCCAGACTCCGCCCCAGCCCTCCCCCTTCACCTGCAACCCCAAGCCCATGTGTGTGGCCTCCCTCCCAGCAGGGCTGTTGGACTCACAAAAAAGGAGTCTGACTATTGGTGGGGAATAAATGGGATGAACATTATTTCTAAAGACCTATCCTTTGGTTGCTCAAGGGGAGGGGGTGAGGCAAAGAGCACAGGATGCTTGGTTCAAATAATTCTTTCTTTAGCACATTTTTTCCATGAGCTTTTAACAAGGTGTCAGGGGCCAGCCTCCACCCTCATTGCCTCCACATTCTGATAGGGAGACATATTTTTCTTAACCACATCTATAAAGTGAAGAGAGTATTTGACAATCATCTGATTTGTTAGATATGATAAAAAAAATACCCATAGAACTCAGAACCGGATACAGATTTGACATGAGTTATCTGTTCTTGCCTCCTAAAGTTGGAATTAACTGACATTATATGCTTTCTTTTTCACTTTTTGATAAAGTGAGTCATTATTAAATAATAGATTATAGATCTAAATTATTATTAAATTATAGATCATTATTAAATAATAGATCTAAGAGTGAGATGGTATTATTATATACACTTTATTTAATCTATCTACGGGGATGGAAGATCACTTAGTTTACTATCCCAACAAATAAAGGAATATACTTCTCAACATTTAGTAAAACATAAGTTTCTTGAGGGCATGGACTGCTTAATTTCTTGTCTGGATCCTCAGTGTCTACAATGCCTGACATATAGAAGATGCTGAATAAATACTATTTTTGGTTGATTGAATGGAATTCCATAGCTTAGAGGTCCAGAATAGGTACCTCCTCCTACAGAAAGCCTACCCAGATCCCCTAAGTTATTGGTTCCTTCCCTAAATTATTTTGCATTTACTTTACAAATATCCTGTATTTCCTTATCTGTATATTTCTTAACCCACCCTCACCACTCCAGAATGTAAGTTCTTTTTTTGTATTTGTATCCCTAGTATCCAGCATATTATAGATACTTTTTAAATGTCTGTTAATTGATCAAAGACAGAACCTGTGGAGTTTTGAGGTGCCACAATCACTGGATAAGAGGTAGGTGGGTATAGCATGTAATGGGTTTGGTCAAAGATATCCTGTGCTCTTTGGTCTTAGGATATCATTATCAATAACTTCTGCTTTACCAGTGAGCTGATACCTAGAAGTACTTTAGAAGCACAAATTGGAAAAGGAAAAGATGAGCATCAATCTGAAAGTAACTTCAAGTAAGAATCAAAGTGAAAACTTAAAGGAGAATAAAGGAATGAAAGGAATATTTGTGGCATTGGCTATATGGCTCTGGGGCAGGAATATGCTAGTAAATATTTAACAACCAGCTTGAGAGTTGGAGGTAAGATAACATGACATATTGTTAATCTGCATCATTAACATTTTCTCCATCATGTCCTTAAGTCTAGAAGTCAACAAAACAGTAAACCAAACTGATTTGTAGCCTTTGTGGATATCCAAGGTATAAATCCACTGAAAATTTAACAGTGAGTTCTCCTGATTCTAGCACACCCCTGTTCTGGGGTTACATAGTATTCAGAGAGGTGCCAATCATCATAAAAAAAATCAATGGAGTTTATGAAGATAATTACTTAACCAAATTAGAATGTCTTGAATGGTCCATTTATAAACTATTTAAAATAAGAAATACTGCCCCTTGAGAATTTCAGTCATTATAAAACACTGACATACAAACATATAGATACACAGAGATAGCAACAGAGACAGATGTGGATTTCTAGGAGCCTGAGCTTTTGAGATATCAATAAAAAAAAACCAGCCAGAACCTAGAAGGGGTCCCAGAGGATATGGATGAGGGTGGTGGCAATACTAATATTCTATGCTATAAATTACTAAACATTGGGTCCCATTCTAGGCACCATGTTGGAGAAAGACATCAACCATCTAGAGCAAGTCCAAAGGAGAACAACCAAGAAGATGAAGGAGCTCCTGGAAGCTATGACATTCATGGTTCAGTTGAAGAAGCAAGGGATGTTCATTCGGCTTGAAGAAGATGAAGGGGGAATACAGTATCTGTCTTCAAGTGTTTGAAAGGATGCCTACTTAGAATAATCAGGCTTTTTCTATTCATTCCAATCAGGGAGAACTGGGATCTATGCATAAAATCTAGAGGAAAGTATATTTCAGCTGATATGTGGGGTATGGAAGACATTTTCTCCCTCAGAGTTCCTTTTACCAATGAACCACACCAAGTCCAAACTCGAATAGAAAATGAGAAATAAATCCAATGAAAATTGACGTCTGAAGCAGTTGGGGTTTGGGTAACCAAGCTGAAAAACCACAACTGAAGTCTTGTTCAGGACTTGTCTTTCATTCCCATGACAGACAGACATACCCATAATCCCTTCTATGAGCTGAGTGACCATAGAATTCTCCATCTAGACAGGGAAGGACTCCTGACGTATTGCATCCAGCTCTTGCCCCCCACACTCTAAATCCCACACTATTCCTAGACATATTAGAAAGAATATCTCCAAACTGCAGAAAATAGTCCCTTTAAACTCATTATGTTTGAAGAAGAGCTAGAAATTTGCCATTAAATAATCATAACGTTTGTTGGAGGCCACTCTGAGATGCCAAAGCAATCTATAGACTAAGGGGGCTGGACCAGATGACCTCTGGATTCTCCTTCAGCTCTAAACCTGAACTTTTACCCTCTTGCAGCCTAAAGCATATTCAATGTACAAAGCAAATATCTTTTTCTTTGCTCCTTTTTATACCTCCTGGGAGAGTTTAGCCCTTGGGAAAAACAATGCACAATAACCGTTCTGAGGATAAAAGAAAGTTTAAACAATAATTCAACAGCTGATTTACTCTGAGTAGCCATGTTTTAACTTGGCATGCTTCTACTGTATTCAGGAATTGGTTTAAAGGAAACATGTTCACTGCAGAGAAGAATAAGGCAGGCCAACCATGATCAGATATGGAACTGATATTATGCCTATTAAATATGAGGATTAGCTGGCTTCAATATAGGCTGTTCTGGTTATTATGTTAATTAAATTTAAATTATTATTTAAATTAAATTCAATTAGATTAATTTAATTAGATTAAATTAAAAGTAACGTACAAGAAACAGACCAATTTCTTCATTATCATTCTGTGAAGTAGAGGGGGCAAGGATTCCTGCGCCCATTTTACCAATGAGGTATGTGGAACTCAGAAAGGTGAGTCAATTTATCTGTAGCCATGCTGCTAAGAAATGTCAAGTAACAAATGTGAGATTGTAGATGGATTGGATAAAACCTGTGTGCTGTGACTGCAAGAATCATCCTCTTACCAGAAATAGCCTGCTGAGAGATCAAAGAAATGGAGGTACTGAGGCTCTAAGTCTCTATTTAATTCTGATCTCAAAGGGATGCTTCCACCATCTTAAGTCTCTGGTCCCAACTAGACATTCTGTTGAGAATATAGACCTCCTGCCCCACTAAAATAGTGTGATGAGATTCATTTTCAGGGAAACACCCTCACAGAAAGATCTGGTCTTGGTGACACCAGGCAGGTTTGAAAAGTTATACCCCAAGGCTGTTATAATTAACATTCTCCAGCGACTGTATATGAATTTATAATTATTTATCAGCAAATGTTAGAGAGGAAATCACATGATCACCTGGCCATGCCCAGTTAATCTGAGTTTGCCACCCTGGTCTCCATTTGCTAGCCAAACATGGCTGAGACAGCATGAGCCTCCAGCCTAAAAGGAGAGCCAAGAACCAAAAAGCCAAAAAAAGTGCTTCCCACTTCCTCAGTCCCTTCTTTTAGAAAGCCTTTGGCATCACTCTTTCTGAGTTTCTCTGGCTAGGCAGACTTGACCTCAGTCCAGGTCAGAGCCACATCTTCTAGATTCCAGGAGTCACTTGGGACTAGAGGGCAGCCTTTTTAGAGAGTCCAGGGAGCCATGAGACTTCTGGCATCCTCCCATAGTGCACAGGTACATCAAGTCAAAGCCTGAGGCTGATACCAACCAAAATGGGTTTTCAAAAGGAATAGTGGGTATCATTTATATTAAATTCACACAGGGTTAAAACCTTAAGACATTTTCCTCCTCTCAACTACCTGATTTTCTGTACCTAATACTCAACTTCTCAAATAAAAAATATTTCTAAGTAGCCTTACCTGATGGGTTCCTTTTGTCACCTGCCCTAAAGCTGTGTAAAACCATCCATATATGTATGTATTCCCTTCTGTTCTGCCAAGTTGCTAGCCACTTGGCAAATGGTCAGCAGCTGATGCTAATTCAGCTTTTTTGCCTTGATTCTTAACTTATTGACCTCTAGCCAAATAGAACTTTATTGTTGTTCAGTTGTTTCCATCAGGTCCAACTCTGTAACCCACTTTGAACTTTCTTGGCAAAGATACTGGAGTGGTTTGCCATTTCCTTCTCCAGCTTATTTTACAGATGAGGAAACTGAGGCACACAGGGCAAAGTGACTAGCCCAGGGTCACACAGTGAGGCCAAATTTTAATTCAAATATTCCTGACTTACTGAATTACTTTCCAGGAGGATCTTGGGATCTCTGAGCTGAGAAATTCCCCCAAAAGGCTCAAAAAATCAGTTGCACAATACAAGAAGGAGAAGTCTGGATGAACAAGAGCTCATGCCAAAAGGGTCTGGGGGAAAGAGGGGGAGGGACTAGACAGCTACGGGCTAAATAAGGGTCTAGAGTCTAATGTCACAACTGAAAAATTAATGACTTAATAGAAGCAACATGGCTGGATGGAAAGAGAGGAAGGAATCTGGTCAGACAACAGCTGGAATATTGTTTATGGCTCCGAGGACCACGAGTTAAGAACGAGCCTGGCTAATATGCCAAACCAAAGCTATGAAAGAAAAAGGCAGGATGGTGAGAGAAGTCACAAAAGGCCAAACAAGAAGCTGAAATGTTTAGAGAGAAAAAGAGAAGGCTTTGGTATGATGAAGTGGGGACTTTTGTGTGGATAAACGATTAGATTTGCTCTGCTTAACCTAAGTGGTCAGAAGTAGAAGCAATTGAGGGAAGATAGAGAAACTCTAGTTTGGGCTTAAACTATAAAGGACTGTGCTTCAGATCTACTTATTAACTAGGTTGGTCATTATTAATACTCTATTAATTATTATGTGGCATTCACATAAACCAAGGAGAATTTCACCATCAAGGAGACTGAAACACATGAAGGGCAGAATTTCTCACTGTGGGCATTTCAAGCAGATCATCTTTTATTTGGAGGAGAAATTTCATTGAGTAAATGGTTTATAGTCTACGCATTTCTGATTTGATTCTACAATCACTCATCTTATAGCCAGAAATTAAAACTGTCTCCTATCACCCCAGTTCTTTATTCCTTCTGACTTTGGAGAAGAGCTTGAGGGGATCTTTCGCCAATGACCTGAAAGTTACCCTCCTCTCCTGACAGTCACTGTCTCTCACTGTGTCATTTAATGCCCATTTACATTAATAGCTGATATTTGCAGAATCCTAACCAGGAACTGCTGTGCTTAAGGCAAATAGCACAAAATGTGCCCTTTTTAAAGGGAAGGAGAAGGGGGGGAAGACCCATGCAAGGAAGATTCTCTCATAAGCAGGGAAGCATAGTAGTATTTCAGAGGAGCTCAGCCCAGCCACTATGTTTACTTCCACTTTTAACTATTTATTCTTACTAACCAGAAGCTAAATACTCTCATTTCTTTTTTTTAATTTTTTAATTTAATTAATTGATTTAGGATATTTTTCCATGGTTCCATGATTCATGTTCTTTCCCTCCCATCCTCCCACCCCCCTTCCACAACCAATAATCAGTTCCACTCAATTTTACCTGATTTATTGAT